>NW_024373256.1:7977902-8577902 GCF_014805655.1 Passer montanus
CGCGCGGCGGGAGGGGCCGTGCGCGCCCGCGGAGCCCCGCGGAGCCATGGCGTACATCCAGGTGCGTGCGGAGGGAGAGCCCCGCGGAGAGGGGGGGTCTCTGGGGCCGCGCGGGACGGGTGCGGTGCCGCGGCGGGGCCCCCCCGTGTGCTCCGTGCCCGGCGCGGGTGCGCAACTTCGGGTTAACTTCTGGGGAGGAGTTCCCGGAGGCGACAGCAGCCCCCGGGCAGGGGCCAGGCGGGGCCGGGGCAGGAGCGGGGCCGGCAGCTGTTGATAGCGAGACCCCGGGGCAGGAGAGGGTCCCCGCGGGGCTGGCGGGCAGCCCTCGGGCCTCTCTTTGCTGGGGGAGCGCGATGGCCCCGGGGACGAGGAAGCCCGTCCCGATCCCGCACAAGGACTTGTTGGAGGCAGGAGGATGCTGAGCCCCGCGGGCAGACTGAGATGCCATGGGCCGCCCCAGCCTGGGCACGGTCCGGCGGGCGGGGGGCAGCGGCTCCTGGGCTGCGGGGATCCTCGGGCTGCGCCTCATGGATGGGCTCTCCCAGCATTGTGGGGCTGAATTTTTGTCGGGCTGGTCAGACCCTGAGCGACCCCCGAGCCTCCCGCTTCCCACCATTGCCCCGAGCGCAGCCGCCCGGTTCGCATCCACCCGAGCCGGGGGGGCATCTCCAGCCGGGCGGGCGCTGCTGCAGACCCCGCACCGCCGCCAGCCGTGTCCCCGTCCCGCGGGGCCGTGTCCCCTCCGCCCGCCCCGCCGTGCCCGCGCTCCCTCCCGGCGGGCGGAGCGGGGATGCTGAGGGAGCTGTCCCGGGAGCCGGGCTGGAGCCCGCCCGCGGTGCCCTGCGAGGCTCGGGCTCCCGGCGCCCCCCGGCTCGGCGGGGCCTCGAGTGGGGCCGTCGTGGCCCCTGGGTACGAGGTGGGGGTACCCGGGTGCGGAGCAGGGCGTCAGCAGCACCCCGTTATCCCCACAGAGCGCCTCAGTCGTGGTGGGGTGGGGGGGATGTGTGGCTGAGGGGACCGCGCTGTCCCCAGGCTGCGCTGTCCACTGCCGATGGAGCTTGTGAGCCTTTCCTGGGGTGTAACTGCGGGGGCAAAACGCGCTCTGTGACCAGCGGGGACCCCACCCTGCTGCAGCATCCCTGGGGGTACTGCCACGGTGGTTCGTTGTCACTGCTCCGAGGACCTGGCTGCGACTGGCGGCTCTGCTGACCTGGAGCAGGTAACCCCCCCCAGGGGCCCTGCAGCAGGTTGTGGAGATGGAGCCCTGCCCCCAGCCTGGCCCTCGATGAGGAATCGCTCGTGGCTGGAGACTCCCATCTGGCTCGTTCTCTGCTCGGCCAATTGGCATGACGTGGCAGAGCAGGATGGTGCCTCCCTGACCCTGGAGACTGAGCCGTTCTCCAGGGGTTGCTGAGCACACGGCAGCTGCTGTGATGCCGGGGATCCCCCAGCACCAGCCTGCTGCTGCAGCCTTCCCCAGCCCTGTCCTTCCCCAGCCCTGTCCTTCCCCAATCCCTGTCCTTCCCCAGCCCTGCCCTCGTGCCTGGTGCGAGCGACGTGTGTGGACAGGTGCTCGTGTTTGCTTTCCTTTCATGGGCTCCTGCATTTCAGCCCTGCGTTGACTTGTTTACCGCTCCAGCACTGTCACACTCAGTCCTTGTCCCTGCCCTCCCGTTTGGGTGGCCACTCTGTCCCTGCTGTGGATGGCTGTGTGCCCTCGGGGCTGTGGCACGCAGGGCTGGCTTCCCAGGGCTGTGACCCATGGTGGGCAGCAGGCTGCTGGCTGTGAGCCCGCCGTGTCCCCGTGGGCCCTTTGGAAAAGCCCTCTCTGTGTGACACGTGCGCGGCGTTCGATCGCGTGGCGCCGATCCAGCCGCTTTGTTTCAGAGCAATTTCAATATCCTCCTTGCAGCTCTGCTAAACCACTGGAGCTTTGGCTGCAACTTTGCATTAATAAGGAATGATAAAGCCCTTTTAACCATCTAGCATTTTCTTAAACAGCTGGCCCATGGGTATCTGTAAGCACTGTCTTGTCTCATTGCACCACAGCTCTTCTCATCTTTTAACTGCTCCCAACAAGTGGTGGCTTTTTTGACAAGCACTGGCTTCCAAGAAGTTTAAAAGGAAGGCTTGCACCAAAACGTGGTCCATGGCAAGAGTTCTTGGAACTAAAGGCAACTTCTGCATGCCAGCTTCTTCAGAAAAGGCTGCTCATGTCATGCCATGAGCATGAAGCTAGGAACCAACTTTGGAAGAGTAGGATGTACTCTTTGGAAGAGTAGTGGTACATTTGGAAGAGTAGGATGGAGTTTTTTGTGGGGTTTTTTTGTATTGTTTTGTTCTGTGGCTTTGTATTGGTTTGGTAGTTGGTTTTTTTTAGGGAGTCCCCATATACAAAGGCAGCCAGGGCAAATAGGAAACTTTTAGACATTATTAAGGTAATGTAATGGATAAGACATTTCAGCAGGTATCAGAAGTGCTAAGGAGTCTCCAAAGGAAATGGGTCCATTATATATGTATATAAAGTACCAAGGGTGGTTTTGTGAATAAAAAGCTGGTTTGTGATGCCTTCTTCCTTTGCTGTAGATTTTCCCTGTGGCTTGGGGGAGACGTCTGCAGTGCAGATTTTTGAATGGGAGTGTGGGACTCAAGCCTTTAACTTCTATCTTTTGTGTTCTTCAAGTCACATCTGAGGATGAAGCTGTAGGTGCCCAGAGATGCAATGGAGAGAATTCAGTCTGTTCCCCTTCCTAGAAACGTTGCCTTAGAGAGCTGGCATTGGAACTCCATTGATATGGGCTGAATGTAGAGAAAAGCCTTTTTTTTCTGTTGAAAAATTTGGATATGGTTTGCTGTCAGCAGCAAGTAGTTGCTGCAATTAGAGTCAGGTTACTAAAGAAAACAAAATAAGTGGTTGCATGTGATACCCATTAGCAAGAAGCAATGACCAGGATTTTCATGCTTCAGAATGGGTTTGGGAGTTTTGTTTGTGGGAAGGGAGGAGCAGAAGGAGCTTTGTAGGGAAGGATTGGAAATGGCAGAAGCTGATGCCCAGTCAGGCCTCTCCTTCCTCTAACATCTGCAAGGTCCTGTCTTGCCAGAAATTCAAACTCATCCCAGGCTGGGGCATGTCGTGGCAGAAAATTTAAAGTTGTTTGAGCATTGCTAACTTGTTTTTGTCTTTTTCATTTTGTTCCCCTTTGCTTCATCCTGGATGTCTAAAAGGACAGTTGGAACCAATAAATGAGGTGAGTTAATCTGATGATTCACTCCCCGCTCTGTCTGCTTGCTCCATCCTGAGGGGATTGTCTCGTGTTTTCTGACTCTTTACTGATGTCCTAGATATAAGTAATGCACTGCATTTTGGGCTGGTAATTTTTTGGTTTGCAGTGCCCAGATTTTGTTTATGGAAAAAAAATGTGTGTTTTACTGTAGCAAAAAGCCATGTTCCTATGAAGTCTTCTCTGCAGATCAGGTTCCTCTGAGGAAACCCCTCCATGTGGTCCACACTCATGAATACTGCAAATGTCTGGAGTATTTTGGGGAGATAACTATGGAGAATCTCTCATGCACTTTATTTCTTCAGCTTCTCAGGAGCATCTCAAGGTCACACGCAGTTGTAAAGCAGTTTGACTGGGTGCAGGTGCTGTGCCCTTGCAGCTGCCTCTCCCACTGCGCCCACAGAGCCCTTGTGCTGCTTAATGAGCCCTCTCATGAACAGCAGGATTTGGGGCTGGTGTGGGTGGGAAATGAGCTGAGGTTTGGCTCTCTGCTCCTCTCCAAGCAGAGGTTTGAAGTGGGGGAAGGCTGTGGGGATGGTGTGGAAATGGGGCCACAGGGTGCTGCTGCTCCAGTGGGGAGCTGGCACAGCCCTGCTACAAGTGGGGCTGCCAGTGCCACCTCAGAAACCTAAGAAATGAGAGACTTTTCTGGGTCTACTATTCTTCTAAAAATATCCTTGAAGGTTCTTCATTAAATTAATCATGGTAGCAGAGCAGAAGCATGAGGATAGTGTGCTCTGGCTAATCCATTTTAGGGCTGAGTTTGTTGGGCTGTAATGCTCCATGTGTATGGATTGTACAGATATTACTGCTACATCTACAGGGATGAAGTGTGTTCACATTGCTGTGTTAATTAAATAGATCCTTGCTGGATTAAATTGAAGCTTTCACTTACCTTCTGGTTTTAATTCATCCTGTCGTATGTTTGCTGATCTATTAGATTGTTGATGTGTGTGGAGGAATATGCATGTTTCCACTCCAACATATTGCTGGGCCATAGTGCTTTGTAAATCACCCTCTTGCCAACCTACATAATAATACATTGCTACTAGAGGGGAAAATACCTGCAGAGAATGCTTATTTTCCTGCCTTGTTATGGCATCAGTGGGGTTGGGCTGGTAACTGCATAGCACTTGTCTGTTGGTATAGATGAAATAAATATAGTTCTTAATGTTCTGTTGCAGAAACACAAACACAAATACAGCTGAGTGCTTTTTCTCAATAGCTATTGATGGGTTGTAATCTTGTACTTTGGTTTGCAATGGCTCCAGGGTCTGCTTGCTCGCATCTCGGATCTCTTGCTGTGCCGGTGGACTTGCAGGAATTGTTGTCAGAAATGTTTTGACTGTAGCTGTTGCCAAACAAATGAAGATGAAGTTGAAATCCTGGGACCTTTTCCTGCTCAAACTCCAGCCTGGCTGTAAGTTTGGATGCACGATTTCCTAGCTTTAACCAAGGAGTAGGACTGCTCAGCTGTGATGGGGGTACTGATGTGAATTGCAACAGAACATTCAGAGGATGCCACTTAAAGAGCAGGAACCTGCTGAGGGTGGGAAGGCAGGCTGCTCCTGGCATGATGGTGAAAAAGGGCAGCTCTGTTAACTCAAATAGCGAGGTTAGTCTTTGTAAAAACCGTTTCTGATGGATAGGACAGAAGTTGTTTTCTAAGCTGGCCTGACAAGGATAACTGGTTTAGCTGTGCCCCCTTCTCTAAAGATGCCTTTCATCTTCAGTCCTATTTCCTCTTCAAATGGACCAACCCTTTGGAGCACTTCAACTTGGCTGAAATGCTGATGAGGTTGTTTTGAAATACTTTCTTATCCTAGCGTGAAGGTGGTTATCATATAGGCAGATGAAAGGCACAGCTCCTACGTGCTCTGAAGGGGAAATTCATTTAAAGTTTCATTTAGCAGGACTTGATCTCCTGCATCACCGTAGTACTCTTCAGAATTTCTTCTCAAATCATTAAAGAACCACAGCACCAGGTCTTATCTGGAGCTTTGATTGGTATGTTTGCAAAACCACTACAAAGGAAGTCAGTGAAGTCTTCCCTCTTACTCCCTCTCAGTCAGGAATCTGCAGCACAGAGGTGACCCTGTGGAGGCAATAGTGGAACCAGGAGGGGAGCAGAGCTCTCTGGTGTTTTAGTGGCTGTTTTGTCAGCTGGGCTGGGCTTTGTGGAGCAGATCATTTGATGGACACTGCTTCAACTTGTCCAGAACTTGTGGCACAGGAGAGGCCTGCTCAGTGCATTGTGTGATGCTCAGACTTTGGTACCTGGGCACTGAGGCACTCAGGTAATTTTTTCCTACTCCTGTAAGTATGTGCTGTTATTCTGTGTCAGCTCTGGAAGGGTCATGTCTTGGTGCTGCATGAAATAAATTTTCTCATGTTTAAATCGCAGTCCTGTCCATGTACTCCTGAATTCAGGTAGAACAGGATGGTAATTAATACTGAAGCAATAAAAATAGAGCTGTTCAGGATGTGTTAGAGTGGTTTTTAGATGTGGAGCAGCATATTTAAAAGTCTGATATATGCTCAGAAAGTGATTCACCTGCAATTAATGGGGAATGGAAACAAAATCAATGCTAAATAGGAAAGCATCACGCACAGGAGAGCACAGTGATGAGGCTGCAGTATTGGACGTGGAAAGATTGGTGCAGGAGCAATTACATCTTGGGAACAAGAAGCTGGGCTGGTGGTGAGAGGGTGATTCAGAGCTTATGTGGTGGACTGAGCAGTGGAAGGGACATCCTGCCTGTTTTGGGGTGTGGAGTGATTGTACCAGGGTGTAGGTTTTGACTCTTGGATTCTTCTGTCTGGCTAAAGGGCTGATGTGAGTGCTGAAGCCCTGTTCCTATCTCTCAAATCTCAGCTCTGTGGTGGCTTTGCAGATGAGTTGGACTTGGCCACGGGCAGAGAACATGGAGACCTTTGGACTTGTAAAATTCTCTCTGCAGCCTGTGTTGTTTCTCCCTGGTCCTGCTCCATCTGAAAGCCCCTACAATAACTACATGGAATGGCAGTAAGCAGAGGACAACACTCTCTGGTGAAAAACAACCCAGTTCCTCAGCCCTGTTGCACTTTTTGCTTCACCCTCAGATGCTCTCAGCCCTGGGAAGGGTCCCTGTGACCCAGCCCAGGCCATTTCTCCATCTTTCCACCCAGCTCTGGGTGGTTTGGTGCAGTTGGGGTCTCCCTGTTCTGCTCCATGCTGAGAGAAGCTGAGTTCCCAGAGGTGAAGCCTGGCAGGGGCAGCAGGCAGCACAGAGGATACAGGACAGAAGTGGCTTTGCTTTGCCAGGACACCTGGGTGCTGCCGTGCCTCGGGTCACTGCAGTCACCCCTGCTGTGACACACCTGCACTCCTGTGATCCCTGGGGTGCCTGCTGGCACACAGTCCTGCACAAGCTGCAGAGGAGGCTTTGCTTGCTGGAAAATGCTGTGGGCTCCTCTTGAGCTGGCATGGACCCAGAGTGGTGCCAGGCAGTGTGAGAGTGCTTTGTGCTTCCAGGGTGATCCTGCTGGAAAATGGTGAGGGAGCACGAAAATTATTTAAGTGAGAAGGACAAAGGGAGATAGGAGATAAGACAGAGAGGAGATAGATCCTCTACTTCTCCCTAAGGAGATGTGATTGAGAGGAGAGGGTGGAAAATGAGCCTGTAGAGGAACAAGAGTCTGGAAGATGAAAAGAAAGTAAAAGGCAAGAGCCAGATTTGGTGTATTTTGTTCGCTGACAAATAGTTGACCCCAGCTTTTTGTGTGCATGTTTAAGGTGGAAATGATCCCTTGTTGACTCAGAATTCAGAAATCAAAGAAGAATTCTGTTTTCACTGTGTTGATCTTGTAGTTTTATATCTCTATATGCATTTTTGGATGTAGGAAATGATCTCTGGAGTTACGTGAGTTAGTTACTCAGAGTAAGAAATTGGACTTGTTCTTAGAATGAAATTTTTAATGTTTTTAAGTGCTCAGGGATCTCAGGGATCTGTGTATACCAGTTGAACCCCTCATTCTTTTTTTTTTCTTTTTTCTCTCTTACTTTTGGAGAGGGGGATCTTGTATTTAGTGGAAACCCCTACAATGAAAACCAGGTCTGATGTTCCCTTATTTTGCATGTAGATGTGTGCACTGGATTTGGGAACAAATCAATTTATTGTATTCCCTGCTTGCAGCGTGAAAGTGTTTTTAAAATAGATCTATGTTTTCAGCTGAGCTCTTTCCATCTGCCTATTCTTCATGGGCCTGAGACACTGGTGTGATGTAGAATGCAATTTGTGCCTTCCTCACCTTCCTACCCACTCCCCAGGGGAAAACTGTTTTTATGGTCCTCACTGGTGAATGAGCAAACATATAAACGCCTGTGGTTAATGACCCATCCTCTATATTTTGGCCCTAGGTTTTCCCTTTGGCAGCTCTGAGACACCTCATTGCCCTGGAAATTCAGGAGTGGATGATAAAGCTGCAAGGTTAAGCCCTTCCTCTTGGGAGAATATGGATTTTTCTCACTTTCTGAATTTTTTGCAGTGGCAGCTGAGGGAAAAAAAAGTAAATTCTTGCAATGAGTCCAGTTGCAATGACCTGAGTGCATGGTAACTTCTTGTTATTTCATGAGGAGCACTTCCACCCTGGTCCTTGCAGAAATGGCCTGGGAACGAGGGTGGATGTTTGAGCTGCTTGTAAGGGAATATTCTACACAAACCCCAAAGATAAACAGTGCACACTGTGAGACTGAATTGAAATCAGGACACAACTCTTCTTCCCAAAGGTTCAGATTAAACAGAAACAGAGCTGCTTTAACCAGAGCCAAAGTTTATTTGAGGAAAAATTATTGTGGCTCAGTAGCAATTTCCTTACTAAAGGTCATCTGTATGTTATTAACTCACTATTACGTTTACCCATTGTAGAACATCCTTAATGCCTCTCTTCCTGATTCCCTTTTCACCCTGCCTTGTTCTGTGCATTTGCTTCTCAAACACAAGCATATCCAAATGCCACCTGTGATTGTGTGGACCTGCATTTAGGCATGAAAAAGCTATTTGTGTTCCAAGTACTGATTATATATCAAACTGTATGGTTTGGACTGCCTTTAATGGGCTGCAGAGCTGTGCAAATATTGTACACCCCTTTTAGCAGAGGGTTTGGTTTTCATTATTAACAGAATTTTTTTTTAGTGTGGATGAGTTGTGTGAGTCTGAATTGGTGAAATTTGCATGGATCCTGCTGTGAACTTTGTGGCTTGGATAAGAATTTCCAGTTAGTTTTGGAGTTGTTTGTTTTCTTAATGCTTGTTGGGCTTTTATGCAAGTTTACTGCCTTTAGCAGAATATATCAATTGCTCTGCTCCAGTCATTGGTTACTAATGAAAATGATTCAATATATTTCATTTATACCCAGCTGAGTTGTGCACATAGAAAGGGTGGCTTGGAAGCAAAATTCACACAGAATTCCCCTTTGCTTTGCTCATTTTGTGCTGATGCTTTCCTTGTGATCTGCTGCTATTTTATTTTCTGGTGGCCTGGCTGTTCTGCAGGATGCACCACACGTCATGGACCCATTGTGAGATTCCATTTCCATCAGCAGCACTCCCCTCTGAGCACACAGCTGCAGACTTTACCTCCTGCAGTTGTCACTGTCTGCTCCTGCCCTGCTTTCAGTCAAAGTTGGGAGATCCTCACTTCTTTCAGGAGCCACTGCAGCTGGGACATGTTGGGGTTTTTAACCAGAATGTTGTTTTAGATAAAAGTAATTTGTCTGTACATGTAACTCCCCTTTCAGTTTGTTTAAATGTATATATGTGGATTTCTCTATGATGCCAGCCTTCTGTGGAGTCTTCTCCAAGATGCTACAGAGCTTGCTTTGTCATTTAGATCCTGCCAACTTCCCTGCTCCCACCAAGGTCCCTGGGCAGTACAATTATTTTCTGCTGAGAACCACATGTGGTTTATAGAAGTGGATAAAAAGCAGCCAAATATTTTAAAAGGCATGACAATAAATAGCAAATAATGAATTTTGTCTGTAAGATCAGGTTTTGAAACTTTACTGGCAAACCTGCAGTGTTTTACCAGGAGGTGTGTGGTAGGTTTGGGATATCTGAGCATGGTGATTTTCTGTGCTGGTTCCTTCCTAGTGAAGTCTGTGCTTCCAAAGTGTAGCTGTGAATTACAGCAGGAAGCTACTGTTTGAGGTTTGTGGTTTGTGGGGTTTTGGTTTGATTTTTTTTCCTTAGAGAGAAGTATAATATTTCTGATCAGCATCTGAGTTAGCCTTAGTAGCCTGTGTCATGCTGTAATACTGATAAAACTGTTTGAAAGACAGGCAGAAAGGTGAAGAATCTGGTTTTTACATAGGTCTGAGGTCGGTTGCTCAGCCTTTTGCTTGCCAGACTGATCAGGAGATACCCCAGGGCATCAAGGGACGAGCCCCAAGGCCAGCCCCAGAATGCCAAACATTGTTATCCTGCATGCACTCCTTGTGCTGGGCTGAATCATCCAAAGGTCTCTCATTATAACAGGATAAGCAGCCAAAATGAGGACAAAGACGGAGACTCTGATAATGCCATCAGCGAGCTGCCTCCCGCTCTGCAGGACGTGTCCCCTGACAGAAGGCGCTCGTCCTCGGATACGTCGCGGTCCACGTACAGCCTCACGCGGCGGATTTCGAGTAAGGCCGTCCTTCCACCGCTAATGTCCTTCTTGTGGGGGAGAAAATCAAACTGTGCTGCTTGCTCTTTCATCTTTTGGACAGGGAACCAAGCCAGGCTGAAGGCACACTGGTTAAAATCTCATCCTGTTTTGCAGGAGCACGGTGGAAGGGGCCAGCCCTGTTTCTCTTGCTGAAGCACGAGCGTGGTGCTTGCACGTGCAGATGGACAGGGAGGGAGAGGTGCAGGCCAGCTGGTGCTTCAGCGTGGCTGAGGGTGCTGTTGAGTGTTGGCAAAGCCCCTCTGTGGAGCCTGTGCTGGCATTGCACGGACACAGAATAGCTGCACCCAAATCTTGCACCTCTAACTGCTTTAGTGGACTTTCTAACAATCACATTTGTGTGTTTTCTAACAATCACATTTGTGTGTTTTCTAACAATCACATTTGTGTGTTTTCTAACAATCACGTTTGTGTGTTTCTCTCGTTCAGGTCTGGAGTCGAGGAGGCCAAGTTCTCCACTAGTTGACATCAAACCCATCGAGTTCGGAATAATAGGAGCTAAGAAAGAAATAGTTCAGCCAACTATCCTGCGGAAAACCTACACCCCAGATGACTATTTTAGAAAATTTGAACCAAGGCTGTACTCTCTTGACTCAAATAGTGATGACATGGACTCCTTGACAGATGAGGAGATCTTGTCCAAGTACCAGCTGGGCATGCTGCATTTTAGCACACAGTATGATCTGTTGCATAATTACCTAATAGTGAGAGTCATTGAGGCTAAAGATCTGCCTCCTCCAATTTCTTACGATGGCTCAAGGCAAGACATGGCTCACTCCAACCCCTATGTGAAGATCTGCCTCCTCCCTGACCAGAAGAACTCCAAGCAGACCGGAGTGAAGCGCAAAACGCAGAACCCGGTGTTTGAGGAGAGGTACACATTTGAAATCCCCTTTTTAGAAGCCCAGAGAAGAACTCTGCTTTTAACTGTAGTGGATTTTGACAAATTCTCACGCCACTGTGTTATTGGCAAAGTGTCAATGCCCTTGAGTGATGTAGACCTTGTGAAAGGTGGACACTGGTGGAAAGCCCTTGTGCCTAGTTCTCAGGTAACAGAATTTATCAGATTATTGCCACAGTTTTTCTTGCTGTTTTGGGGGTTTTTGTGTGCATGTGTGGTTCCTTTGCCTGTTGGCAAGTAATGCTGTTTCTAATTAGTAATTGTCATCTTGTTAACACAGCATCTGCTGGGTGGGAATTATGTGGGCCTGTGACTGGTTTTGTGACTAACAATGTGAGGTAGAGGAGCTGTCTTTTATAGTCATGATCAAAGATCCTATGTCAGCTTAAATGAGTAGAACTCAGGACTGCTCTGAAGTGTGCACCTTTGGGCAGGTGTCTCCTGTCACTGCAGTGACCTGCATCCCTTCTCAGGGGGGCTGTGACACTGTCCCACCCAGGCCATTCCTGTGCTCTGGGGACACGAGGGGAACCACTGGTGCCAGTAATGATTTGATTCAATAAAACATGTAGAAGATGAAATTTACCCAGACCTGTGCTATAATGCCTAAACAATAACCTGCAAAGCAGTGGTAGATTTGTTTTCATCAGGTCCCTAAAGGATCTAAATTTGCCATAATGTTTGTCTGGTGCAAGTTGCATGCATCTTGGGCATTTCAGCCATTCAGTGGGATGGGGAGATCAGAGGGTCTGTGTGCTTTCACCTCTGTTCTCAGGAAAGGGCTGTTCAGTGGAAAGATCTGAGCTTTGCAGCCAGGCATGGTGATTGCCTACCAAATTTGCCACTGGTGGTATCACCCACAGAGCCAGAGGCACAGAACCTGTGAGAAACCAAGAGAAGAACAGAGTGTGATCAGCATCTTGAGTGTTTTACTGAGGACAGCAGTACCACACAGGATTGGTGTAACAAGCTTGCCTCTCCCAGTTCCTTCCCAGCTCACAAATTGCAATTTCCAAGGAGTCTTTGCTGAATTAAACCCTGTTGGATGGTTCAGTTTTTAACTGATTTTTAGGTGTTCACAGAAGAGTGCTGTAGCCAGAGATACTGGATGAAATGAGCAGTAAATCATTGGCCTCACTGCTGTTTTACATTGTGGGTTCAAGAGTCTGATTTGGAGTGGAAATTTCTCATCAGACACTCGTGGAAGGGGAATACCCCAAGCAGTGTTTGGAAGTGAAGCCAGCTGGGGCTGGCTCTGTGTGTGCAGAGGGGCTGGGAGCACTTTCTTCTCTCACTCAGACCTGCTGCACCGTACAAAGGGGAGGGGGATCAGGCTCCAGGTGACTGCAGGAGAGCCAGCTGGATTTCCTGAATCAGGAGTGCTGTGGGATTAGCTTCAACAGTGCTCAGGCAAGAAAGGAAAGTTTGGAAGTTGTGCACAAGTGAGAATCAGGGGGTCCCTGAATTGTGTTTATGTAGGGAATGGCTTTGCATCCATTATCCTCCTGTGGTTCCCACCATGCAGCTTTGCTTCTCCCCCTGCTCCCTACTTTTGCATGATAAATACTTCTCTGTATTTTGCATCTCTTTATGAGTATCATGGACTCATTCCACAGCTAATACAGACCTTGATTAGAAAAGATCATCTCTGCCTTCATGTGCCAAGCTGGGAGTCAGCTCTTCCTTTCCCCCTCTCCAAAGTTTCATTGAAAGCTGATGCTGTTTTCAGCAGTGCTGTCTGCTTCACCAGCATTCAAGATAAATTATTTATGCAGAAGTTGGCATTTCTGATATTTATAAAAGGAAAGAGAAAGACAAAACTCCATTTGAACGCACAGGCTTAAAAGCCTTTTGCATTTGTCCCCTTGCTATCATATGGAAAAACTTCAGCAAAAATTCCTCCACACTTTGAGCAGTAAAGTGGTCCTCTCATACCTTTTTGCTGATTTTACCTCAGCTGGCAGATGCAACTGTAAAGGGATTAACAGTGCTTGTACAGGACATCCAGGGATGATGTTTGGCATCATCTTCCCATATTTTCTCAATGATAAAATTTTTAAAGTTCACTGAGTAAGGCATGTTTCATCCTAGTGGTGATTAAATTAATTGATCAAAGGATTAAGATAAATCCTGGAGGAAGTAAAACAATAAAGCTTATTGCTTTGAAAAAATACATTTTCATGTCTTTCAGTAACAGTGATGTTTGTGCTAGAAATTTCTGAGGGATTTTTTAATACTAGTTGGAACCTTCTGCCTGTGGAATGATAGATTTGACATGTTGACAATTTTTTTATACTTCTCACTTTTTTGCTTGATTAGCTGAGGGACCGACAGCCTTTATCAGTTTCTTGTTGGATTGAACCTGAGCCTGCTGAAGTGTGCTTTGTGTTGAGAGATGCTGATAGACAGGGACAAAAATAAATGTCTACGTGCGGTTGCATTTTATTTTGCAGAAGGCATCCTTGGATCCTGGAGAGCACCACAAACCACTGTGGTGCAGGTCTGATCTTCAGTCAGGGAAATCTGCCAGTCTGGGGCTGTGACATGGAGCAGCAGCTGGCAGCACCCCCACAGCCACAGGAGAAAAGGCTGAAGCAGGTGCTTGGAAAAGCACTAACAGCAGGGAGAGAAACACAGGCAGTCACAGACATGATATGTGAAGATGAAAGACACACAAAATACGTGATTTTTTAAATTTTATGGAATTTATAGACAGAAACATCATGAGCTGGAGAGAGATGGAGGAAAGTGAATCCAGATGGCAGGAGCTGTGGAGAAGTTTCCTCTCCATACTGGTGGGAGTGGGAGGGTGGCAGGCATTGTGAAAGAGCAGAGAAAGTGCCCAAATGACACGAGATGCTTTTTTAAAATTTTATTTTATGGAATTTATAGACAGAAACATCATGAGCTGGAGAGAGATGGAGGAAAGTGAATCCAGATGGCAGGAGCTGTGGAGAAGTTTCCTCTCCATACTGGTGGGAGTGGGAGGGTGGCAGGCATTGTGAAAGAGCAGAGGAAGTGCCCAAATGACACGAGCTGAGATGAGCATCTGCTTTGCACTTGCTGTCTCCGCCTGGAAGCCATTGACACAGAGTGTGCTGATGAAGTCAGGTGCCAGGTCCTTGTCCCACCATCACACTGGGCTGGGACCTGCCTTGGCACAGGGCTGTGCCAGCACCTGTGAGCTGCAAAAGGTGGGGAAAGCCAGGAACCTTTTGGTCAGGCAGTGTCAGCAGGGACAGTGAGCTTCTCCCAGGGGGAGCATGGTCCAGCTTCTCCAGCCAACAGCTCCTGGCTCCTCTGGGAGCTGCAGCAAGGCCTGTGGGTGGGATGTACAGCTCCTGATTGCTGGAGGAATCTCTTCAGCTCAGGGAGCTGCTGTGAGTGGCAAGCAGAGCATTTCCTTGGTGTGAGGAGGTGCTGAGCAGCACTGTCCTGCTCCCTGTCAGCAGTGGGTGGCCAGAGAACCTGGGTACAGGTTCTGAACAGCAGTACAGCCTGAATAGCAGGCTGTCCTCTGAGCCTGAGGAGCCAGAGCTGCAGAGTGCCCAGTGCCAAGCCTCGGGCAGGAGCTTGTACCTGCACAGAAACACTTTCTGAGCTTGGATCCACATTCAGTGTTTAGAGGGATCGAGCCCAAAGCAGAGGCACAGGGAGCTGCTGCCTGATGCATCAGCAGAGCCAGCAGCTAAGCAGAAGGACTTCTTGTGGAAAATGTCAGTGCAGGTATTGCCAAGTTCTTTATCCTTGGTAGTTCTGGGAGGCTTTCTCTTGCAGGGTAATTACTGCTTTTCTAAAACCCAGTAGCTGCTCGTGGAAAGGCTCTCCAGTCCAGTCCCCATAGGAACACTCTGCACTCCTTAAATATCCCCTGAAATGTGTGTGGCTTTGCTTAATTGCCATGAATGAAGTTGGCAGGCCTCTCTGGAGCTGGGCTCAGATTCGCACATTTCGCCGCTGAAAGGAATTCTGAGGCACATGTTCAGGACCCCAAGTTTTATTGACATATGATTCATTTCTCTTTTGGCAGATTTGAGTGGGCAGGAATAAATGTTTTAGACCAGCAGTAATGAGAGCTTGGAGGGGAAAAAAAAAAGCCTAGTTATGGTGGGAAAATAGCACAAAGTTCGTTCTTCCCTCAAATTAAGCCATTTTTATAGTAGAGGCAGTGTGTATTGGACTTGCTTTTTTAACTTCATACTATGAGTGCACTGGAATGACCTGTCAGTTCTGCTGTTCAAGATGGTACGAGGTGGTTGCATGGGGCCATGTTTGCTCATCAGCTGGATGTTAAAATCACCCTGGAAGTTTACCTGTGGCCAGTGGAGGAGATGGTCCTGGGATACCCCCACCCTGTAGGTCACTGGAGTTACAAGTGTGATGGGATGCTGTGATGGGTGTTTGTCCATCATGATAACAACATTTTTACCTCTTAAGCTGTGGTTTGTTTTTGTATTTTGGCTTGTGTTTTTCTATCTTCTTCTATTTCACTCTGTATGTTTGTTTTTCCTTAGTTCCATTTCAGTGGGTTTTTTTCCCCTTTCCTTTTTGAGTCTGTAAAGCTCGAGCATTGAAAAATTTTTCTTCTTGACTGTTCTCTCTTTAACCTTATCTGTATTCCTGGTCACCTCATCCTTTCCCCTCGGTGCTGTTCACTCCTTGCCCTTCCTGCAGAGAACTGGGATGCTGGGGGTGTGTTTTGTGGAGGAGGAACAGAGAGGAGAGGCTGCTGGGGTCCAGGAGCAGGACCTCTCCATGGGATATCTTCTTCTCAAAGCTTTTTGCACAACAGAGGCTTTCTCATGGCCTTTCAAAGGCAAAGACCATTTGGCTTTAGAAGGGATTTTGTGATTCTCTTCATCATACATCCAGTTGGTGCCAGTTATGTAGGAAACACTGCTCCTATTCATTGGTAAGTATATTTTTTTCTCAGGTTCTGGTCCTTAATAGCTCAACCTTCCCCAAACAATGGCTGTGTCACAGGATGCTGTAGAAAACCTGCTAGAGCAAACTGTTCTAAACCATCAGCTTTCTAATGTGCCTGGAGGTACCAACACAGATAACCTTGAGGAGGAAAATCAATCTGAAACTTCATTAGGAGCGATGCATAGATGTCAGTGCTGATGTAATGTGCTCTGGGTCCTGTTGGGAAGGGTTTCAGTGCAGAATTTTGCTGGTGTTGTAGCAATGCACAAGGAGCAGTCTGGGGGGCTGTGAGGAAGGAATTAGCTGGTCCAAACAAGATGTGCATTAAGTAAAAGCTCATTTTCCTTTGTGGGAGCCTCTTTGTGTTTCAGATATGACAGAAAAGAACAGAAAAAACTCTGGTTCAAAACCTCTGGGTTCAGCCCAGGCAGTAACTGGAGAAGGTTCTGGATCCCAGGCGAGCCCAAGGCTGCAAATCCAACCTGGCAGTGTAATTCAGCCGGGAGTGAAATGTTAATCAGAGCTTCAGGAGAGGCTCAGACATCCCAGACTTGGTGTCACTCCGGCATCTCATCAAACAGGAAATTGCTTTTCCAGGGTCATCTGGGACCTGGGCACGAGTCAGCTCGTCATCAGCATAATGATGGCAGCTGCACCGATGCCTTAGCACAGAGGGGCACCTCTGCACGCTGGGGCTGGGGGCAAACACCGACGGCAAAACCAACAGCTCTGTGCCTTCCTGATGAAAAGACCTAGGAAACACAAAATCCAGGCACTTCCTTGCCCTTCGGTGAGCGGCGATGGCAGCATGAACCCAGGAGTCCATCCCCTCCTGTCGCTCAGCCCTGCAGGAGCTCTGGGGATGCCTGGTGGGGCAGGACAGGGGTGGTGATGCTCTGTGCCCCTCGGCTGTCCCTGGGCCCGCTGGTCCTGGGAGCGTTCCGAGCTGGGTGACAAGGCTGCCACATGGGCAGAGGGACCATGGCATGAGCCAGCCGGGAAGGAGCTGGAGCCTGCTGCCTGCCCCCCCGGCTGCCGGGAGCACCGGGAATTCTCTGCTGGTTCGCCCAACTCCCAGCCTTGTCTCCCGGGACAAGCTGTGAGAGCACAGCACGGCGGGGACAGTGCCAGCCCGTGGGGACAGCAGCCACTCATCCATCCTGGGGCTCACATCCCCGAGGAGCCGGGGCATGTTCGGAGCGCGGTTCCCACATCCTCTGGCTGGGCTGGGAGTGATGCATTTAGAGCATCAGGGGCATTGCTGAGTGCTGGAAAAGGCTGAGTCACCTGTGCGGGCAGCTGAGCCCTCCGGGATCCAGCCTTCCTTCTGGAAACCCTTCTGGTGGGGCTGCTCTCCCCTCTCTGAGCACACCCATCCTGCCCTGGCCTTTGATTGTTCCTCCCCTCAGAATAACCAGCACCAGTGTGGGCACTCTGGAGAGCACCAAGTGCCAGGAGGTGCTGTTGAGATTTGTGAGATCAGGCTTGATCTGATTAAAGCTGCTCCTGGTCTGCCTGCTGTCTTCAGTGGATCACAGAATATAGTGTTTTATAGCTCTCCTTACTCAAATTTAAGCCTGGATAGCCAAAAGGATTTTTCTAGAGGTTCCAAAATCCCTGTTAGGTCAGGTCCTACAGAAAATTAGATTTTATCTGTACCTGTGGAAGGCTGGGTGGGCTGGGCAGCAGTGTGATGGTGACACTGTAGGGGCTCCTTCCATCATCTCCGCAGGGTGATGGAAAACGGTTCTCCTATGATGGAACATGGTTCTCCTATGATGGGACACTGTTCTCCTGCCAGTGCCCGAGTGGGTGTTCCAGATCCAGCCTGACACTGTCAGTGCACAGCATCAGGCTTTTTTTTTTTTTTTTTTTTTTTTTTTGTAAATGGATCAGAAATGCAAATGAATTGGAAGCAGGGAGCTCTGCCTTCCCTTGCTCTCCTCTCTGGCCCAGGGAAACGCCTTATTTCCTGCAGTTCTTGGATAAGGTCAATAGGTTCCATCAATGGACAGCTCCACAAGTAATTATCCCAAATCTTAATGCAGATTTTCAGCACTCTAAGCTTGAGGTGACTGGAAAGGTCCTACATCACTGCCCCATGCCAGCCTGCCACCTGGCTGTGCCAGAAGTTTGGTATTTGCAGCTGGAGCTGTTTGTCTCTCCCCAGCAGGTAATAAAATCACTGAGCAGTTTCCTAATTTGCACTCCCAAATGCACCTGAATTTCTAGGAATTTAAGCCTGAATGGAACCTGGCCAGCAGTGAATGCAAGTAGGACTGGGTCTGTTAAAAATGTTGTTTATGTGTTATAAAAAATGAGCTGGGGTGGAGGGCTGCCTCGTGTGGCTCCTGTTGAGGGTGGTGGTGTGGGCACTGTGATGCTTCCACTCTGTCCTGCTAATAGGATTAAAAATCACTGACTGTTCTTGATGATAAACATGTCTGCAGGCTGTTCCAGCCACAGACCTGAGAGGAGCATTTTTGGGCAAAATCAAATGCGAGATGATAGTTTGAATCAATTAGATGGTGTTTAAACCACCTGGGAAGTGAGACTCCTGGATCCTTGTGTTGTGCCCCCACAGGGCAGGTGTGTGCAGGTATGTGAGTACTGTGTGCATGGTGGGTCAGGTGTGTGCTGGGGTGGCTTTGTGATGGAAAGGACTTAAAAACATCAGCTACTGAACAGCACTGTGGTGTGGGAGCTGGCCCAGGTTGATGGAGGAGAGGTGACTTCTGGGTGGCAACAACAGAAAATGCATGTGGGAAATGTGGGTGAGGGTGCTGTGGAGTCACAGTGCTGCCCCACAGTGTGACCCACAAGCTGCTGTGACAAAAGGAATCTGAGTTAAGAAATCAGATGCTTTTCCTGGTTGGGTTTCCCAGCCTCAGTTTCCCCGAGCCACTGATGTCTTTGCAGGGATTGTGCCTTGTGTGCTGGCACGAGAACCTGGTTCTTTGGGTCACTTCAGGCTGTGGCTGTTCTGAGAACCTTTTACTTTACTGTCTACCCATAGTTTCTGGTTTCTGTAATCTAATATTTGGGGCATCAGTAAAGATATTCAAGCCTTTTGTTATGATTGCAATACCACTGCAGCTCCTCTTCCTCTTGGAATGGGCTCTGACACCTGACCTAGGCTGGTTTTGGACTGTCTGGCTGTTTGGGATGAAGCCCTAGCTCTGCACTCCTGCATGGACCTGGCACTGGGCAGCTGGCTCCGTTCCCTGCCTGGTGTGTTGCCAGGCTCCAGAGTGGTTCCAGCCTGTGCATTCTGCACCTGGCAGAAAGAGCCTCTCTGAGCCAGGTCGTGGCAAGGGAGGAGAGCTTATTTTAAACCCTCACGTCTGAGGAGCAGTGATGTGAGCTCTCCAGCTCTTTAATGACTAGTTTTAAGCATCATTAAGTAAAAGGAAAAGGAATGGTGGCTGAGCAGCTGTTGCTGTGGAGCTGTGGCCATGGGCAGGCTGGTGAGCAGCGAGGCACAGTCAGGCTGTGCCATGGTCCCTGCCAGGTGATGCCAAGGCACAGTCAGGCTGTGCCATGGTCCCTGCCAGGTGATGCCAAGGCACAGTCAGGCTGTGCCATGGTCTCTGCCAGGTGATGCCAAGGGACTCTGAACTGCCCTGCTGTCACCCAGGGGTGCTTTAACCACTGCATGAACTTCCCAGGTGGCTGCTGTGGCCCATGGGGGCTGGGGAGGAAAGGGAATGTCTTCTCCCGTGGGTCTGTGTTCTGCACCTTGGTAAGATCAGAACTACCTGGAACCAATAAAAATTGAGCAGGCAGAAGCTACTGACCTTGTACCCCTGCCTCCTTAGAGGTCCTCTTGGCCTGGCTGCTGGGAAGCTGCTGAAGGATTGGTGGTTGGAGAAAGAGCTTCTTTTGGGGATGGTTCCTTTCTTGTTCCCACTTAGCACGAGGTACCAACAGATGGTTCTTGGTTACAATTCAGAGCGTGACTAAAATTCATTTTTCAGGCACTTAGACAAATGGGATTTATTTAATTTCTCTCCCTTCTCTTCCCCTCTGAGCTCTGTTCTAAATCTTCACATTCTCTTTTCCCTGCAGAATGAAGTGGAGCTGGGGGAGCTGCTATTGTCACTGAACTACCTACCAAGTGCAGGAAGACTGAACGTGGACATCATTAGAGCAAAACAGCTTCTTCAGACAGACATGAGCCAAGGTTCAGGTAAAGGGCAGTGCCTTTCTCACATTACTCATGCACAGATTATTTGTGCCTTTAAAGCAGATCAGTGAAGCTGCAGTTTGTGGGGGACCCAGGGGGATTTGATGCTCAGTTCCTGTTAATACAAGGCTCTGGATGTATAGACAACAATAATGGAAGTATTTGAATACTTGCCCTGAGATACAGTGGAGGGTTTGCCAAATTCAGAGTAAAGCTCTCTGAGCCAGGCTGAGGTGAGGAAGCAGAGCTCTGATGCCCTGTGCTGTGTGAGGCAGCCGTGGGCACTGCTCCCTGCTGGCCCTGGCCACTCTGCCTGGGAGCTGCCTCTGTCCTCAGGTGGTCTTCCCACGTTCCTGCCCCAGCCTCTGCTGCTGCCAGAATCTTGGCATTTTCCAAAAAGA
The DNA here is from genome assembly GCF_014805655.1 of Passer montanus. NCBI lineage: Eukaryota > Metazoa > Chordata > Aves > Passeriformes > Passeridae > Passer > Passer montanus. The sequence continues at coordinate 7,998,302 of NW_024373256.1, forward strand.
GCAGCATGTCAGGGCTGACATTAGCTGTGCTTTTGGCAGGGACTGTTTCTAAGCTGGCTGCCTGACTTCTGTGCCCACTGCAAATCTCTGGGAGCAGCGTGGGGGTACAAGTCCCAGCCATTCCCAAAGGGCATTTCCCAGCACAATCCATCCTCGTGACCAGGGCTGCTGACTCATGATCCCCATAACACAGGGCCTGTGCTTTGTGCTCTTTGCCAGATCCCTTTGTGAAAATTCAGCTTGTTCACGGATTAAAATTAACAAAAACCAAGAAGACCTCCTGCATGAGGGGCACGATAGATCCCTTCTACAATGAGTCCTTCAGCTTCAAGGTTCCACAGGAGGAGCTGGAGAATGCCAGCCTGGTGTTCACAGGTGAGTGAGGTGGGGGTAGCAGCAGTTGTGGTGTGCAGGAGACTTCTTGTGCCACCCTGCAAGGGGTGCCCATCACTGGGGTCTCCTGGGGAGCTTAATTGGCACTCTGTCCTCTGCAGCAGCTGTGCCCAGCACTGCCAGCCTGGCTGGGAGTGGGTCCTGTGCTTGCTGGGTCCCATTCAAAATGCTCCTGTGCAGAGGAAGAGGAGGAGCATCAATTGCCCTTCTCAGTGGCTCCCAGCCTGGCAGAGTCCAGCCTGAGGAGAGGGAAGGGACAGCAGTGAGCAATCCCAGAGCCCAGGCACTGGCAGAATAACTCCTTGATGTGGTTTGCTGGTGAGGGGGTGCACCTAAGGGTGTTCCACAGTGACCTCAGCTGCTCTGTGAGCAGGGCTTGCTCATGCCTGTGTCTCTGAAGGGCTGGGGCTCTGTGCCAAGCCCTGCATGGCACAGCTGGGATGGACCCAGGCACAGCCCACAGAGCCTGGGTCCATGACAGGCTCAGAGCTGACCTCACTCAAGAGCTTTGTCAGCACTGGAGGGGCTTGGCTGGGATAGGAATTCCTGTTTTTAAGCAGTTTCTGGGTCTCCTGTATTTATTCTCAAGGCATGAAGACAGGCAGTGGAGCCTTGGTGCTGGGAGCAGGGGTGGCAGAGCACAGGGCTGCTGTCCTGGCCCAGGGACCTGCTGAGGCTGGTGGCATTCTCTGCCTTTTCCCACCCCAAAAGCCTTGAGCAGGGCTGCAGGGACCCCTCTGAAGGGTGGGGTTCCCTCCCTATGGAGCTGTGGAGCTCAGGCACCACCAGGAGCAGGGTCAGACCTTCTGGCCCTCTGCAGGGTCAGAGGGGCTGCGTGGTGGGGCCCACACTCTTCTACCGCATTGGACTCTCATGCTTCACAAACACTTTTTTTGACAACTTTCCATCATTTCTTTTGGTGAAAAGAATCTGCTTCTGAAAGGGTGTATTTCGAAGTATTTTTTTAATTTTACTTTTTACGTGGAAGATACAGCTGTCAAAGCTGGTTCAAGGAGACTTATTCCAACCCATTCATTTGTTTTCAAACATGTTATAACAAAAAGTGATGCTGATTAGCAGCTTAAATGTTGCCCTTCATGCTCAGAAATTTCCTCAGCAAAACACCTGTAATTAATCACTGCTTGGCATGCATGTCACCCTGACTGCACCTTGCACGTGCAGTGATGGATTTTTTCCTGGAGCTTCCATCAGGTGATCCTGTGACAGATGTGAATCACTGGATTCCTCGCCTCCCCCCCTTCCTGCTGGGAGCAGAAAAGGCAAACAGGGAGCAGCTCTGCAGCCAGGAGGGTGAGGGGAGCTCTGCTGCTCAGCACAGTGAATGAAGGTGGATTAATGGGTGGATCTGTGAGGTTTTTTCTGTGCAAAGGGGAGTGTTCCCAGTGAGCCAGTGGGAGCCTGGCTGATCCATCACCGTGTCACGCTGATTTCAGTGCTGAGCCTCCTGAGTGGGGCTTCATTTTGTGACTGACACACTGCTTGCTTTGAGTTTGCAATAAATAATCCCAGGCCAGAAACGTCCCCAGGAGCTGCCCAGCTGGGAAGGAACGTGCAGAGCTTTGGGAGGAGCAGTGGGGCCGGGTTCTCCTGGCTGCCCTTGGCCTGAGGATGGGGTGCAGGGTGGGCAGGGCGCTGCCTGGGCTGGGCATTCTGCTGTGCCCAGGACACTGGTGTGAGATGTGGGCTGGTGTAGCCAGCAGAGAGCTGGAGCCAGGGCTGCTGGCCATGGTTTGGTGTGTGCAGCCTGCTGCTGGGTCAGTGCCTGCACTGTCTGTCACAAGGGCTCTGGATCAGGGGACATGGTGAGGAAGCCACATTCAGTGTTCATCCAGGTGACAGACTGGCTCCTGATGGTGGTGGAGGTGTGTGGAGTGCAGCATGGAGTGCAGCACCAGTTTATTCCTGTGTGCATCTGTGGGGTTCTGCTGAAATGAGTTTCTGAAGGTCTGGGAAGGGGTTGTGGTGTTCCCCACAGAGCTCCTTCTTGGCACCTTACAGTATTATTCAGCTTAAGGGCTCGTGAAGGGCTTTGGGATCCTCTGTTAAAAGATAATCAAGAACAAATGTTTGGCAGTGTGGGTGTCTTGCAATATGAGATCTCTATTTTGCATCTCTGCATAGCAAGGCCATAGTTTAGTTTTGTTGTTTTTTTAACTTAGGTGCTTTGGGGTTCTTTTTTGCTGCAGTGGTGGTTCTTTCTGTTGTGTGTTTTGTTTGGAATTATTTCTTATTTCTTTTCTCTTCTAATCCACATCTCTAGTCCATTAGGTCAGTTAATTAAATTTGCTGTTGAGTCAAAGTCCAATTGAAAAGCAAAATAATCCTGCTTGAGGGGTGGGTGATGATGCTTAGAATGGAGAGAGAGAGCTGTAAAAGCAGCCATGGGAGCCAGAAGTGAGTATGTCTTCAATAATTTAAAGGAGCCTTTATTGTGGCTTTGTATTTTGGACCCAGTCTGCAGCTGTCTTTAGGTTGGCTTGGCTTCACTGGGGAGCCCTGGAGCTCTGCCAGTTCCCATCAGCTGGGGCTCCTGGCTCCCGTGGGGCTGGTGCCACGCTGCAGGGTGGGGCACCATCCACACAAAGGCACATGGATTTTGTTTTCCCCCCTGTGTGTTTTTGTCCTGTGCATCCTGAACCAAGCTGTGTTCAGTGCACTCTGATGTGGATTTCTCCACGGTTTGCTGTGAGTTACCAAGGACTGAGTGTGCAAACAGAGGAGACACGTGGTAAAGCACCATCCTGCTTTCCTGGTGGTGCTCTGGAGAGCTGAACTCCACACTTGAACCAAGCTGTGTTCAGTGCACTCAGTCCACGGTTTGCTGTGAGTTACCAAGGACTGAGTGTGCAAACAGAGGAGACACGTGGTAAAGCACCATCCTGCTTTCCTGGTGGTGCTCTGGAGAGCTGAACTCCACACCAAGCTCAGGGCTGGGGCACAGCTGGAGTTGGAGAGGGGCCCTGGATGCCTCCAGGATGATGTGCCCAGGGAGAGCTCTGTGTTAGCCAGGATTGGAGGTGGTTGGGCTGGTGCTTTGGTCTTTCCTCCTCCTCAGGCACGCAAGGATTCAATACTGTCAATTATTGGCATTTTCAGACCAAAATGCTTCTCCTTCCACACTGGTGCAGGACACCTTGTACCAGCTGTCTTCCTGCCTTCCCTCTGCTCCCTCCTCAGATGCTGCTGGAGCTGTCACTAACTCACAGTCCCAGTCCAGTGCCCAAAATGAGGTGGGATGAGCTCTGGTGGAAATCTCCTCTCCAGGAAAAAGCATCCAGGGTCAGGATTGCTGCTGCAAGCATTGTCTGTTAACAGCTTCTCCCCAAAAGAGGCTGAAACCAGAAAGCCACTGATACTCATAACAAATCTAATGTCCTGACCAAAAAAAAAAAATAATAAAAAAGAGTGAGGCAACAGCTGGTGGAGAGGATGTTTGATTTTCATTTACTTCATCAAACATGTTGTCTAGGTAATGAGCAGCCATATACATATTGTAACAGAAATACACTCTTTTGGGTGGTTCTTTTTTGCACTTTTTAGGGTTTTTTTGGCAACCTGACACATATCCCCCATGTGCCATCTTCTGCTTGAGTGCAGGCAAGCCATGGGCTCACCTGCAGAGTAGTGGGGCAGGCTCTGAAGGGTGGGGTGTCCTCCTAACCCTGTGCACCTGTGAGCAAGGTGTGACTCTGTCTGTGACAAGGGCAAGGTGGAGTTTGGCCCTGACAGCAGCACTGGCAGCTGCTGCCAGGATCATTTCCATGAAGGAGAAAAGAGTATTTGAGATGCAAGTGCAGCCCCTGTGCTGGGAGGGCTGGGTGATGGGCACCCAGAGACCTTGTGCTCTCCACACTGAGGGATTTTGGGCTGCCCAATAAATCTCAGTCTGTCAGAAAGCTCGGGCTGTGCAGCAGGAAGGCAGACTACACCCGAAACCTGAGCACTGCATTTTGTTAATGATTATAATGTTGTTAATAACAATCATCAGTGATGCTGTTTGCACTGCAGTAAAGCCCAGATGGCCCAATAAAAACCAGCAGCACTCCAGGGCAAACTGTGTCTCAGTGACTCCTCAGCATATTTTCATCACTTACCATAAAAAAAGAGAACCTTCAGCACTCACAATTAGGGGATGTTTGTCTCCCCGAGGTCCTTGTGGTGGCTATGTGTCCTTCTCATTTAAATGAGCTCTGGGCATGTTTGCATGGCAGGATCTTTAGGGCTTGTTACTCAAGCAGAGTCCCCAAAGAGGGAGGAATCATCTCCATGCTCTGGGTAGATCATCTCCATGCAGTTGTAGAGGGAAAATCTGCTTTTCCCTCTGGCCTGGCTGGGCTGGGGCAGCGCTGGGGCTGGTGGAGAGCAGCAGTGGGGCTCATCTGCTGCTCTGCTCCTGTCTGGAAGGGGGCCTTGGCTGCAGCAGGGCAGGGTGCTGTGCCTGGGGAGGCAAGCAGGCTGGGCAGGCTGTGCTTGTTGGTGGAGAGATTCACCTTGAAAGGTGTGTGCCCTGCACTGGTGACACTTCATGGTCAGTCCTGGCTGAGGCTGCAGCTCATGGGCACTCTGTCTTCTGGGAGGATTTGCTGATACTCCTCACCTTTCAATATGTTTCAAAAATTGGCAATGTCTCTGTTTTCTGTAAAGATTTAGGACCCATTTTTCCATTTTATTTCTTTTTTTTGAGTATTTTTGTTCCCAAGAGTGTTGGGATTTGCAGAGCTGTACCTGTGGTTTCAGTGGCTACAGCAGAGGGGCTCTGGCCATGCCATCAGCCACCTCTGTGCCCCAGGTGCTGTAAAGTGTGTCTTCAGATCCCTGCACAACTTCAGTGCTTCATTTCAGGGCTCTAATTAACCTCCAGTTAACAGGCAGTACTTGATTAAAAGAACAGATTGCTGTTCAATAGCAATATACCTGGTTCCTCTGTGGGCTCATTCTCAGTTGGCCTTTAGGAAAATATGGGGACCATATAATGAAGTTTGTATTTTGAAGGGGGAAAAAAAAGTAACTGTTGGTGTGTATTGATAATGATGCAGTTCTGGGAATTGGGTTGCTTTCACTGAAATGTTTTATTTTTGAACCAATGCTGCCTGTTTCAACAGGATGTAAAGCTAGTGGGGCTTTTCAATGGCATTTTCTTAATTAACAGACTGATTTCCAAATGTCCCAGTCAGCTGAGCAGGTTGAAAGTTGTTAAAGTTTTTGTCCCGAGGCTTCTCCAGAAATATATCCAAATTGTAATTCCCCTGGCTGTGTGGAAGTAGGACCTGGAGGTACCTGGAGATGCAGCATCACCTCTAGCTGCAGTTTGCAGGGATGGAAACCACCATGTCTGGGGTCATCCCACATCTGCAGTTTGACTTGCCCATCTCTCCTTTCTCCTCTTGCTTTTGCTTTCCCATGTGAAAACCCAACAAACATTCAGGCACTTTGTCTTTTGCTCACAGATATAGGGAAGAAATCTCCAATATATGAGTCAAATTAAACTGGTTTTTTTTCCCATGCTGGAATGCAGGAGGAGGATTTGGTTTCTCTTTTGAAATACTATCATATTGGGCACCATGACATCTCTTAGATGGACAGATAATTAGACAACTCACTGCTAGAAAATTGTTTTTTGTCATCTATTAGATATGTCTCTTGGAAGTATTGGACTGTCTGTATATTTCCCATATCTAGAGCTCAGAAGCAAAATGTAATCCCTGATAAAACCTGTGTAATCCTATCTTAGCCAAAGGAGAAAAAATTGGAAAAAAAAAAAAACCACTGATGTCAGCACTGTGTTTTCTGGGGATTTATACCTGTTTAATTTAGATCAGAATTTTCCTTTGTGTCTGGTGTTATAAAACACTCCATTCATTTATGCAGCAGCCTCCATATGGTCCTTGCCCAGGTCTGGGGAGGGCAGTGGGCTCCTGGCTGCTGCCTCCTGCCCTCCAGGCCTTGCTCCAGCCCTGGTGGCCACACGAGGTGGCCCAGCAGGTCCTGTGAGAGGGTTTTGGGGAGGTGTGCTGGCAGGGAGACCCCTGAGCCCCAGCAGAGCTCTTCACAGCTCTGTGTGCATTTCCCCATGTACAAATGCCCTTGGGGAGGAGAAGGGGCCCCTCTGCTCTCCCTTTCTGTGCCCTCTGTGACTTGCTGGTGTCCGTGGCAGGTGCTGCTGGGCACCTGGAGCAGCAGAGGGTCAGTCAGAGATGCTGAGTGGGGTCCTGCAGGCCCAGTCCTGTTCGGGGTCACTCAGGGAAGGTCCTCTGGGGTTGGATTTGGCTTTTTGCAGCAGACTGACTGCATTAACAAGGAGGAGTGAAATGCCATTAATCAGAGTGAGAGCAACAAGATGCTGGCCTTTCCTGACCCGATCTGTTGCTTGCTTAGAAGGCAAAATTAGATTCATCAAGTTGCCTGACTTAGTTAATAAATGTGCTGCATCTGATGTGGCAGAAACTGCCTGTCCTGGAGTTCTGTGGAATCTTTTGATAATCTTTTTCCCCTGAAGAAAGGAGCAAGCCCTCCTCTCCCAGGCTGGTGATAGGTGCTGGCTCCTTTTGCCAAGCCTCCTAATTTAAGCAGTGCCATGGCTCTCCTGCCCCCAGCTTTTCATCTTGTTTGGCTCACACTGCAGTGACAGGAATTGTTCAAACATCTTGCAAGGCCAGAATCTGCCTGTGTATCAGATGAAGAGAAGCCTGGGTGGCAGGAGCTGCTGAGGGCAGCAGAGCAGTGTCTGGAAATGGAATTCCTGTGTGGCCCCGTGGCTGTCACAGGGGAGGGATGATGGTGCAGGCAGGGGCTGCCTCTCCTGCACGGCTGTCCTGCCTGTGTCTGCAGGTGCTGTGTGGCACTGGTGCTGCAGCCTCGTCCTGCCAGGTGTGTAAATATGCATGAAGCCATCTGTGTGCTTGTTGGGGCTCATAGTGCAGAGAATTAAGATGCAGTTTTAAAAAAAAGGGGGATTGGAAGTGGCAGAAGCCAGGCATGGACACTCCTTTCCAGTATCCTCGGGCTGTTGCAATAAATGCATCCAGCCCATTATTCCAGTGTCTCCTGATGAGGTAATTCCATGAGGTGTCATCCCTGCATGCCCTTGAGATCCCTGCAAGACACACTTGTGCATTCACACTTTCCCTGCACCCTGGCTCCCTGCTGGCTGCTCCAGGGCTTTCCCCTCCCTGTGTGAGAGCAGACTGTGACTGGGCACACGCCTGGTTTGGGGTGCAGGGAGCCCCAGCCAGAGCACAGGGGTGTCCCTGTCCCTGTGGGAGGTTCCAGAGAGTCTCTTGCAGTGGCACTGACCCCGTGGGGCAGCAGCTGGCTCTGTGTGTGGCCATGTGCTGCAGCAGTTCCAGTTCCTTCTGCAGCTGGGCAGGCGCAGCCACTGCAGGGGAAGGCTGGAAAGAGAGTTTAATGTGCCAAACAGACCCTGGTGGAGATTAAACTGATAAATGGGAAACCACGGCATCTTCTGTGCTTTTCTCTCCTCTCCACTAAATATGACAGGCCATGCTCCAGGAGCAGGGGCAGGATTTGGGCCATGCCTGTGACCTTCTCAGTGTGCATCATTAGCCCAGCAGCTGCTGCTCCTCGTAGCACCTCTTTGTGCTAAACAGCTTTTAACACTGATGTCAAGCAGTTCAGGAGCAGTTTTCAGTCCTACTTAACCTGGCAGCTCAGCCCCACTGGCTGAGGCAGGGCTGGGCACTGGGCACAGAAAGGGCATGGGCAGGTGTGTGAAGGGGGCACTTTGTGAGACCTCACCAAGTGCTGAGGCTGAGTGGGAAGTGCTGAAGTGTTGATGGGTCAGTGCCAGCAGGGATGTGGCTCTGCCAGAGAGACCACACAGTCCCATGAGGTCTGTGTCCTCAGGGGGACTCTGCCCCTCAGTTGCCTGTGTACAGCCTTGGACTTGTTTTTGTTGGTTTTTCTTTTCTCTGAGTTAAATGGCTTTAGTTGCGTTGCAGGTGATGCTGTAGGAGTCTGCAGGACAGTTAATTGTTGGTGTGGAGCTCTCAGCTTGCAGCACACTGACATTCCCTGCTGGCACTCTGGGACAGACAACAGCAGAGGCGCTGTGTGTCACCATGATATTTTATGAAAAATCCTTTGCTAGGATTTTTTCTCTTGAGGAGCTAAGGAGCCTCAGGAAAGAAATGTAAACAATAACTATCTGCTGCTGTGGAATGCAACAGGTTCATCTGTGATTGGTGCATGTTGGTTGTTTCTAATTAATGGCCAATCACAGATGCAGCTGGCTTGGACTTGGGGAGTCAGGAGCCTTTGTTATTCATTCCATTCCTGTTCTTTCTAGCCTTCTGATGGATCCTTTTCTCGCTATTCTTTTAGTATAGTTTTAATGTATCATTATAATATATATCATAATATAATAAACCAGCCTTCTGAAACCTGGAGTCAAGATTCATGTCTCCTCACATGGGGTATCCACCACAACTGTGTGGCTGTACCAGGTGGTGCAGCACAGCCAGAACTGCTGAGGAGCTGCTGAGGAGCTGCTGAGGAGCTAACTGCTCAGCACAGCTGGCAGAGCAGGGTTTGCAGGAGATGAGGATGTTTCACAGCCCAGCTGCGAGGCTCAAGTGTGCCCCATCCTGTAAATGATGCTGATAGCCTTGAAGCCAGCTTAAGGAAATGTGCTTAGTTAATGCTCCTCCCTGGTCATTCCAAGGATGCTGATATGTTCAAAGGATGAATGACTTTCTGAAATGCCAGCTTGAATTCTGCTATTGCACGTGACTCATAGATGATGATGGTTGCAGTTGTGCTCTGCACAAGTGCTCAGTGTGCAGTTCTCAGTGTGGAGGGAAAGGTGAAAGGCATTTTGGCTGGATCTGGTGCCAGGGCTGATGCCACCCAGCAGCCTCATGGCTGAGTTACATAGTGCCATGGGAAACAGCTGACTGGCAAAAAGTGATTCCATGTGACTGAGGCTGGCAGGGGACAAGGGAAGGCTCAGGCTGGAGCTGTCCCCAGAGCAGAGGTTGGAGCTCCAGGTCCCCTGCATCCCCTGGAAGTCACTGCCCTGCTGGGCAGCAGCTCTTGGGTGTGCAGTGCCTGGCATGGCTGTGCCCTCAGCCCTGGGGGAGCAGGCAGCCAGGCTGGGGGGCTCAGCCCTCCCTCCTGTGCAGGAGCCCTCTGGGGGACATGTGCCCTGAGCCCAGAAGAACAGCTCATGTGGCACCCAGGCCCCCATCAGTTGGATATGGATCATTTAGGATCGCTGCCTCAATAAGTTCATAACATGAAAATGTTTTACTTACATCATGTACCTCGTCCTCAACAATTCAACCCTTTTAATGGATATAAGTAAAGGTGATTTTCTTCTGTATTTCAGCATTTGTATTATAAAGAATGTCTTTTTAAGAAGCTTTTCTGTTTCCAAAGTGTCCTTCTGAAGAGCAGCTGCAGAAAGAATTGGTTTGACCTCTGCTTCTTTAATTGCTTTTTGCTCTGCGTTGGCCTAGAAATGGATGTTGCCATTGTGTAAATTACTGTGACAGTGGAAAAAGAACTCATGAGATCAGGTGTGTAGTTTCCATCAGGAAAATATGCTTCTTAAATGGAAAGCAGCATCTACCAGTTCATAACCAGAGTCTGGGTCACTCTGAAAATCCCAAATGTTAATTACTTTATTTTCTGCTATTGAGCAGCTCCATGGTGTCACTGTTTTGTGGCCAAGGGCAGATTGAATCTGAAATTTACTATGAGCTCCTTTCAGACTCTGCCAGGGGATGTTCAGACATAGGGAGCAAAGCTCAGTCACTTGTACAGTCACACACCTGGACTCAGTGTGGCACCGTGCTCAACTGCTGCCCCTGGAGCTTCTCCACCTTCACCTCTTGTGGGGCAAGCTGGAAGGAAAGAGCAGGAGCTTTTTACACCCCCAAGGCTGAAGGTGTGGGGTTGTGTGGAACTGGCCCCTCTGCAGGTGGGGGTGCAGCTGTGCTGTGTGTGTCACTGTGCTCTGTGTGTCACTGTGCTGTGCTGAAGTTGTTGGGTTGTGTGGAACTGGCACTTTGCTGGGTGTGTGTGTCACTGTGCTGTGTGTGTCACTGTGCTCTGTGTGTCACTGTGCTGTGTGTGTGTCACTGTGCTGTGTGTGTCACTGTGCTCTGTGTGTGTCACTGTGCTGTGTGTGTGTCACTGTGCTGTGTGTGTGTGTCACTGTGCTGTGTGTGTGTGTCACTGTGCTGTGTGTGTCACTGTGCTCTGTGTGTCACTGTGCTGTGTGTGTGTCACTGTGCTGTGTGTCACTGTGCTGTGTGTGTGTCACTGTGCTGAGTGTGTCACTGTGCTGTGTGTGTCACTGTGCTGTGTGTGTGTCACTGTGCTGTGTGTCACTGTGCTGTGTGTCACTGCACTGTGTGTGTCACTGTGCAGAAGCACAGGGCTCTGGCTCAGCCCTGCAGGGCTGTCCTGCTCAGGGGCTCCCAGGGCTGCCCTGCTGCCATCAGCTGGTCACCCTGCAGCCAGGGCAGGCCAGCCCCCGTGGAGTGCAGCTCACCTTGTGTCTGCTGGGCTGTGCCTGAGCCCCGCAGTGCTGTTGGTGCTTGGGGGCACACAGGGCTCAGTGTGTGCATCAGGGGGGCTGGCACTGCTGCTGCAGGGGCACACCTGAGTGCAGCAGTGCCTGGTGCTTGCTGTTGCTCAAGGAAATGGTTCCTCCCCTGTTTGAGGTGTGATTGCTGAGCCAAGGGAGCACTGGGGAAGATGCTCCCCCTCCCTGTGTCAGGGCAGGAGCACCAGTCTCTGCTTCCAGCTGCTCGCCTGGGCCTGTGGGCTCCTGGCATTCTCTTTCCCAAGCTTTCTTGGAAGTACTGGTGGCAGCAACAGGGAAATGGTGCTCTTGAATGTGAGCAAAGGAAGGGCTTTGTTTTCTCTGTGCCAGCTCCAGCCCCTTCTCGGGTGAGGTCCCTTCCACATCCTGGTGAGCTCAGCCATCAGCAGATTGCTCAGCAAATCCTGGCCATTTAGCAGTGGAATAAGCAGTTAGCCTCCCAGAAAGGCATGCCCTTGAATTTAAAAGGCTTCTGACCTGATGGGTAAAGCTGAATTTTTAGCACACAGACCTCTGGTCTGAGAAAGCTGCTGTGGTGAAGCTGTGAGTGTGTAAACCTGAGGTCAGTCTAGTGCAGCCTCTTATGGTCTGTGTGTGAATGAGCATTTGGCCTTGCAAAATGTCTTCCCTCTTCCTCAGCAATAAGTCCCTGTGCCATCTACAGTAGTTAATGATAGAAGCAACAGTGCTTGTATAATTAGCCCATTAATACCCCAAAGGACTCAGCATGCTAATTACCTGACACAATGAGATTAGCAAGTTGCATTACAAGAATTCAAAATACTTGGATCAACAGTAGAATAGCAGGTGGGTGTCCTTAGTTAGCACACCTGCTTGTTTTAACAGTCCTGGCATGGAGTATTTCTGAAGAATCAGTATGCCTGGGGAGCTTCTTCTCCACTGTTAATTTGTTCTGTGATTAATTGATGGCCTGTAAGGCTTCTTGGTTTAAATTACTTGGTGCTGTCTCCCAGGATTAGGCTTTATCTTCCTTAATTTTACAAAAAAACCCCAAAAAACCAAAAAAAAACACCAAAAAACCAAACCAAAAACCCCAAACCCAACAACAATAAACAAACAAAAAGACTGGGGGAAAAAGAAAAGAAAAGAAAAAAAAATTCTGTTGAAAATTTTGGTTTTGGGATATTTTTACATGGTTTTATCACAATATTTGATTTCTGTAGGCTAATAAATCATAGCAAAACATTTAGTATAGTCCTGCTAGCTACACCTGTGATCCATTGCTTTGTAGGAGAACTCATTAATAACCCAGACAAGCTGTGTATTAGTTGGAGATGGATGGCTTAGAATTCCTGACTGTGTCCTCAGAAGGTGGCCTTTCCAAAAATCACCAACCTGGCCTCTTGACAGAGGCACTTGGCAATGTGTCCTGATGGCATCAGCCCCAGATAACTGATGGTGACAGGCAGAAGAGATGCAGTCTTCCTGCTGGGGTGGTGAACCCCAGATCATTTCTAAATGTCATTTGAAGATGGACTCACAGGGCTTGGAGTTGCAGGGTAGATTTTTTAGAGCAATTATTTGAACAAATTACTTGGGCATTTGAAGGTTTGCTGTCACCTAAAATATCCACAGGTAATTTGGTGAGCAGAAGCATCTCTGCCCATAAACTGTGTGTGTCAGAGCTGTCGGAAGGGATGAAGTGAGATGTAACCTGGCACTGCTTGATTCCAGGACTGCACTGCCAGGTGGTGCCAGAGCCACCCAGAGCAAGATCCCAGACTGGTGCAGAGGTGAGGCACCAGCCTTGCAGAGAGTGGAGAGGGCAGAGGGGCAGGTTGAAGTAATGCTGGTCACTTGGGGGGTGTGTGACAAAGGAAATGCACAGCCCTGGCAGAGGTGTGTGGTCAGAAGTGAGGCTGAGTGCGCTGTGCTCGGTGTCCTGCCTGCCTGTCAGGGTGTGCACACATCAGGGGGATGCCACAGGGGTTCCAGAGGTTGTTTTGCTGCCAGTGCTGGTTTCCAGCAGCCCTGCAGAGCTGGTGCTGCTGGCAGGGGCTCCATGCCAGGCTGAACATGCTCTGGCTGCACCAGCCCAGCTGGATTTGGAGCTCCTGTAGACATTTGTCCTTAAAAATCCCTCTCTTTCCTGAGGAGATTTTTTAATCGTTAATATTCCAGGCAGTGCCTGTGGATATCCTGGCTTCAGCTTGCAAAGACTTCATTTCAACTTTTTAATGAGCTGAGGCAGGGCTTCAGTTTGCAGCACACGCAGTGCTTTTGCTCCTGTCTGGTGGGAGGGCTCAGCCTTTGCCAGGATCAGGCCCATCATTAGGGTTTGCTGCTGTCTGCGCTCTTTCCTTCCAGGAGACTGGGCTAATCCACAGGACAGGGTGCTGGGTTGGTGTCTCTCCCTCAGTTGCTTTCCTGGACATTTAACAAGTAGCTGCAGTGATAATTATGGCAGATCGTTGCTGTGTAAACATCCTGCTGACAGGCTGGCCCTGTGTAATTCCCTCTCCGAGCAGGGCAGGCTGTGGATTAGCACTGGAGTGCTTTGTGCAGTGTGTGTTTGGAGGAGGGCACTTGGAGATGCTGCTTCTGCACTTCCCCAGGCTCAGGCTGCTGGGCTGCCTTTGTGATTTCATGATGCTCAGGCAGAGCTTTTGGCACTTCTTTACATGATGTATTTCTCCTTCAAGGCTGGACAGGACTGAACAGCCTGCTCCAGTGAAAGGTGTCCCTGCCCATGGCAGGGGGGGTGGAATAGGATGATCTTTGAGGTCCCTTACAACCCAAAACATTTTCTGAATCTACTTTACCTATTCATGGTAAACACGGTGATAACTGTGGATTTGTGTCTTATTTCAATTGTATTTCAGTCTGTAGTACAGCTTATTTTATTCCTTCCAAGCCTCTGTTTCTCTAACATTTTCAGATGCTGAGTTCCATGCCAGGAACGCTGGCGCCTGCAGTGTGGGGACATGTGTGGGCCATTGGTTTTCCTGGGGCAGGGCTGTGGCTGGGGCGAGTGGTGCTTTTGCCTTGACCGGTGTGTGTTTGTGCTCTGCGCAGTGTACGGGCACAACGTGAAGAGCAGCAACGACTTCATCGGCAGGATTGTGATCGGGCAGTACTCGACGGGCGCCCCCGAGTCCAACCACTGGCGCCGCATGCTGAGCGCGCACCGCACGGCCGTGGAGCAGTGGCACAGCCTGCGCTCCCGCGAGGACTGCGACCGCGTCTCGCCCGCCTCCCTCGAGGTGACATGAGCCCAGGAGATAAAACAAACCAAGCCAACGACTCGGCCACCCCACCTCGCACCCTACACGCGCCCCGCGGCAGCTCCGTTGGATTCACGCGGCACCCAGGCAGCCGTGCTGGCCCCGGTGGTCCCACTGTGTGCCACTGGCTCCAGCTGTGCCCCCGGGGCCGGGCAGCTCGGGCTGAGCGTGGCCGTGCCGTGGGAGGCACGGAGCGGGTGCAGGAGCTGGGAGTTGCCTCTGCTGTCCTTCCAGTCCAAACCCATGGCTCATCCTCTCGGAGATATAAGTACCCGTGTGCTCTCGTTGGTGAACGTGGTAATTAGGCTAGAATATTTTTTTAAACGGTAGAACCTGTGGTGAAATCGATTCTGACTGCAGTTTTGTCCTTGTAGTAGTTTTAACAGAATTAAGCTGCTGTTAGTGTGTGCGTTTGTGTGCCAGGGCAGTGTGTGGCCCACGTGGGACGGATCCCGTGTCCCGTCAGCGGTGACCTGCCAGTCTCAATAGCAGTCTGTGTGTGTAGTAGATTCAGTGCTGATATAGCAAAATAAACATTTCCAATAGCATTTGTACTGGGAAAACCAGCTCACGTCCTTTCAAACATGTGCTGTGCAAAAAACCACCTGCTCCAGGGACTTGGACAGTTAAGAAGACCCAGAAACCACAATTTTAATTCTCTCACAGACTGCAGTGGCTTTCTGTGTTGTGTGTGTGTTTACCCAGGTAGTTCTTCAGGTCACCAAGTGAACTTAGCTACAGTCAAGCTGTCCTGTTGGTTGCTTCTGTACATTTTATTTTTCCACAGCGTATTGTCTGGTATGATGGAGATTGTATATTTATTGAAAATAAAATACTATTTAATTGTGCCACATGGATTGGGGAGATACTTGTTGAATTCACCTTTGTGTTGAGCTCCTTCAGTTATGCTTATGTCAGAAAAAAAGCCAAAATGTTGGTTGTTACCCCGTTGTCACTCACTGCAGATGAACTAGGAGCAGTTTGAGAGAAGCTGGGCACCTGCTGCTGGAGGTGGGTGTGGAGAGCGAGCTGGATGCCCTGGTCTGGCCATGGTGGTTCCCAGCAGCCTGGGGCTGGACCTGTCAGACTCCAGAGATGGCACGTGGCCGGATGGACAGCACTCATCTCCCTCCTCTATTCATTAAATGAAGCCCAAAATTAAACTCCAGTACCTCCTGTGCTTTTAATATTTTGATTTTTAAAAAGGAAAAAAGAACACACATTTATTTCACCTGTTTGTTATTTAGCTGCTACAGTTAGGGACAGGTGAATCTTAAAAAGCAAAACAAAACCCAACCACACCAAAAAAACCCAAACCAAAAAAGCTCAGTGCTTGCTTTGGCAGGTGTCAGTGTGTGGGTCAATAATCCCTGCTGCTGTCCAGGTGTTCCTGCTGCAGGGCAGGTGTGTGCAGTAGCTCTGATATCAGCATCCCCTCAGCACTTTGCCAGTGGCAGCTGGCTCCCTGCTGCTCCCCAGCACAGCTGCTCTGTGCTAGCAGCACTCAGCAGTGGGGCAGTGCTGCCTGCAGGGCTGTCCAGGGCCATCCTCTGGCTGAGCACACTGTGGATGCTGGCTATCAATTCTAACCTGCCTCTCTGCAAGGTGAATTTCTTCTCTGTCCTGCAGTGAAGTTGATGGCAAATCTCTGTTCTCTGGCGTCCTCCTGCTTTGTCTCATCAAAAAATCACAGTGGAGAGGGACCCCACGAGCAGTCCTGGGCAAACGAGTGCTGTAGGAGGCTGATCTCTTCCTGTAACTCACAAAGGCTCAGGCACGGGGCCGTGGTTTCACCACTTACTGTGGCTGACATTAATGTTCTTCCATGTGGGACTGCAGAATGAGCTCAGGACATCCATGAGAGCAGACACAAGCTTTGCTCAGCACTGGGGATGAAATGTGAACAGAAAGTAATCTTGCCTGAGTTGGTCCTTGAAGTCACGAGGTGTCTGTTCCACAGGGAGGAACAGTCATGTACACAGGATGCCAAAAATTGGTGAGGGTGCCCAGAGGGAAGGTCAGTAGGAGCAGAACAGAAGCAGCCTGGGGAGCAAACAGGGCAGCGTGGCAGGGAGAGGAGCAGGAGGGATGAATTGTGGCCGTGCTCCTGGGGCTGCAGCCAGCAGGTGAAGCACATCTGATGTTTGGTGAGGTTGGGGGTAACCCCAAGGGCAGCTGCAGCTGGCACTGCGCTGTCCCAGTGCTGGGAGCAAAGCTGGTGCCCAGAGCTGTGCCAGGCTCAGGGCTGTGCCTCGGGCTGCTCAGTGCTCCCCACTGCGCTGGGGACGCTGCTGCCATGAGTGTGGATGTTAGGAACCAGAATAAAAGTTATTCAGGATCTCTGCTCCCTCTTTAAACATGGATATTCGCACTTTGGGAACAGATTAATATGCTCAAATGTTTTTGTTCCGTAGTTTGCTAAAAGTTGTTTACAAAACTGGCTTTATCTGAGGATGGCACACAGGAAAGAAGGCAAGAGGCATGCCTTGACTTCTAATAATCCCAATTCCTTCATTTTTTTGTGCTCTGCTGTAGCAGTAGGCTTTTCCTTGAGCCAGATAATTTCAGATAATATGGAAGGGGAGAGGTGTTCTTAAAAAGCTTTATTTAATATGAAGAAAACTTAATATAGAAAAGTTGACTGAATGAGTTATTGTCTCTGGAGTAAGTCTGGATGCTTTACTGTACTGAAAGCTTGGTGTCACCCAAATTGTTTATTCTTGAATCACTAAAAATGGGTCCAAAATGCTGAAAATTTTAATCTGTAGCTAAGAATAAAAAGGGAGCAGCATTGAGAGTGTTCCTAAGCAGTTCCTTCAGTGCTGATTTAAGGCATAAATTGAAAATTGAACAGGACCACTAAATTGTACAGTATTTGTGCCTGTACTATTTCCTTTATGAGTGCAACAGTTAGAAAAGGATTTTATACAGTGTTTTTAAAAACCTGAAGTTTATGTCTAACAAAATGCTGACCACAGGAAGGAAACATGCTGGAGTATATTGGTACAGACTGCTGTATCATATCAGGTTTTCTGCTACATGACGGCTTGGACCCAGCACAGACCTGACAGATGGGCACAGAGCGAATTCCTGAAACAGCCCTGGAGCCCCGGGCACAGCTGGGGGATCCTTCTTGCAGGCTGTTTAAGCGTGTCAGCGCATTGCCTTGCTCTGGGAAAAAATCCCAAACCGGAGGAAAACCAACAAACCCCACTCCCCGAAACCAAACCAAACCAAAGGCTCCACACAGTGGGGCACTGACGTGTTAAACGCCACTGCCCCTCAGCCCTGGGAGCCTTTCCGCGGCCTCCCTCCCCACGTTCGCTGCCGCAGCCGCCGCTCCCCGGTGTCAGCAGGGCCCCCGCGTGCAGCGGGGTCCCGTCCGTCACCCCGAGGTGACCGGCTGTCCGAGGGGTGCCGCGGGATGGGACCCTCAACACCGCCTGGGGCTGCCCCCGGGGGGCGAGGAGGGATGGTGTCCTCACTCGCCTGCGGCCCGGAGGGTGACAGCAGCGCTCCGAGGCAGCGTGCGCCCGAGCCGGGCAGGGGCAGCGCCGGGAGCCCGGCCCGGGCCCGTCTGGGCTGCGCTGAGGCGGGCGGGCTCAGCCGGGCCGGGCTGGGGCAGTGCCGCGGGTGCGGGTCCCCTCTGGGCTGTGCTGAGGGGGCCGGGGGCGGGCTGCGGAGGAGCCGCGGGGCTATACTATGCCCCCGCGGCCGAGGGGAGCGGAGCGGCGCCGGGCTCCGGCCATGGGCTGCGGGCGGGCGCTGTGCGCGCTGCTCGCCGCCGCCCTGCTGGCCGCACAGGCCTTCCCCCAGACCAACATCAAGATCAGCCAAGGTGAGTGCTCGGCGCCGGCCGCGGGGACTTCATCGGCGGCGGTGGCGGCAGGCGAGGAGCGTGTGCCTCCCGCAGGGCCGGCAGCTGGCTTCCCCCTGCGCCAGAAATCACTGACTTTCCTTGAAATCAACTTTCTTCTTCACCGTGGGGACGTGCCGAGGGCAGCCCCGGTACTTGCTTGGGGATGCCGGAGGTCTCTGGGCTGGCTTTGTTTCTGTGTGTCAGGTCAGCTCTTTGGCCCCTGCCCACACGCCCTGCCGTGGGTCCGGTGGCAGGGATGGGACACACACACGGAGGCTGCAGGGCTGTGCCATGCAGGCCAGCAGGACAGGCTGAGGGCCATCAGGGCTCCTCGTTTATTCACACTTACTACCTGTGAAAGAAACACCGGATTCTCCCTTATTCCCCTTCTTTGCTCCCCTTCTTTGCTCCGAGCAGTTACTGACTGCTGAATTTCCTTTAGGTTTCTTCCAAACTTTTCCACGGTGTCAGTGAAAGTGAGAGCTGCTGCACCAAGTTTGTTTGAACTTTAGATTTACTGGGACTGTGAGTGGAAAGGGATTCCTTAAGGGCTGTTTGGTGAGATCGTGAGAAAAGGGATCGATACAGCCTGGCTTTCCTGCCAGACGCCTAATCCGTGGGAGCGTTGCCAAAACTAATTAAGCAGGAAAAAACTCTGCAAGATAACTTCTATCTGTCAGTGCCAGCTGCAAGAGCGTTGCTGCTGGTATTGGCTGTAACCTCACAGCTCCAAACATACAGAGAATTTGAAGCTGTGAAACCAGCTTGGTTTCATTAAAGGATTTTACAAAGCAATGCCCTTGGTGTGAGAGGATGCCCCTCCCAATGTGCTTCAACTGATGTTTTATATTTTACTTGAACACTTGTGACATGTGCCTTAAAACCCTTCAGGGTGTGTAAAATATTGCCCAGTTGTGGGATTCGTGTCCATCAGTGGACATACCTTCCCCTGCAGCTCCATACAACCCCAGATACACTGAGACCAAGGTCCCTCCCCTGATCCTTCAAAGGTGGATGCTCAGTGTGAGACTCTTTCATCAGTTAATGAAAAACAAATATTGCAAGTAACATGAAGGTGGCATTGTTTGCCCATGGTGACTAGAATGTCAGGGCTTAAGGAGTTGCTTCTAAAGCCATGTGTGAGTGGAGGCATCCCAACATCACACCACAGCACTGTCTTAGTCCCTGCCACATGCTGCTGCCCTCCAACGCCCTGCTTAAATGCTTATTCTGTGGGTTTGCTCAATGAGGAGGACGTGGTGGGATGGAGCTCTGGCTCAGCTGGCACCCCCAGCTTAGCCACAGGCAGTTTCTGCTGAAGTCACCCTGGGGATGGGTTCTGGGGGTGCCCTGTCCCAGCCCTGTTGTCTCACCCCGCCCTTCTAGCTCCCCACAGCTCCAGCAGTGCTGAGCCTGGGTGAAGCCCTGCTGCTGGTGCTCCCCATGGCCTGAGCTGGTGAGGGTGGCTGGGTGAGCTCCAGGCTGCTGGTCCTGAGCCCAGCTCTGCCAGCTGGGACACTGCCCGTCCCTCACTGTCACCACCACAGCCCATCCTGGTGGAGGGGCTGTGTCCTGGGCAGCACCCAGACTTCCACATGACAGCATCTCCTCAGCTCCTCTCTGTTGACAGGAATTTCAGATGAGCCTTTTGGGTGTTGATGGGCGCTCTCCAAACGCAGCTGTTTGCCAAGAGCTGAAGAGGTTCACTTGCCTTTTCAGGTCAGATGGCAGCAGTAGCTTATGGATGTGCCAGGGGGCTGTCTCCTAGCACCTCTGAGGTTTGAGGAAAGCTGTTGATGTAATGGAGTTCTTTGATTCTCTGCAACAAGAAGAGCATCTCCTGCCAGCACTGAGCCAAGCTGGTCTGCTGTCCAAAACCCTTTGATGGAGCTGCAGCCCTTCAGGAGCCTTCCTTGCCTGGGCATCTCTTGCCAACCTTGCCCTAGCCTCAGATTTCACATCTCAGACCTGCAGATCCCTGCAAGTGAGGCAGCATTGCTCCTTGGGATGAAGTTTTCAGGAGCAAACCTACTCTACACCAGCTGAGTCCAGAGGAGCCATACAGCTGGTGGTAGGTTTTTTTTTCCGGTAGCATCCTGAAGTGAAGATAAGCCCTTGTGAACTGGCTAGGATTTTCTCAGTTAATTATTTCTAGTTGGAAATAGGCCAACTGGGGAAGTGAAACTTTTTTGGCAGAGCAGTGTCAGCTTCAGTAAGATTTTGAAAAGTGATTTTCCTGGTAGTTCTACAGTGGGGATCAGCAAATAAATAAATAGAAAAGATCCAATTTGGCACTGACGTAAATGCAGAGAGCACAAAACTTTATTTCTGACCCCAAATATTTGTTTTCCAGCTTTTCTGAGTTAGTAACAGCTGCTTGATCTGAATCTTATCCTCAGCCAAGTCTGGACATTTATTTTGCTGGAGCTGCTTTAAAATATGGTCCTGCCCTTAAAACTGCTGCATTGTAAATAAAAAAAAAATTTAAAAAAAAGGAGAAAGGATTCTTGCAGTCATTTTTTCACCAGGAATTTGGGGACAAATGGATGGAGTGACTTGGGGTTGGCAGGGACCCCCGTGCTGCAGGCACTGGCTGTGCTGATCCTGCCCTGTGTGGAGGAGCTGATATTTTGCTGGTCATTTAGACCCAATCCTCACTTCCCTTAAAAGTGAGAATTTGGTCTAAAAAGCCCCCAAATGCTTCCCCTGTCACCTTCTAGATCAAAACACCACGCACAGCTGCTGTCTTGGGTTGTGAGGCTTTCCTGTAGAGCCATGAGTAGGCCCCTATACTCACTACCCTACATCAGATTTCTTATGGTTTTTCTGCTACAAATATTTCAAATAAAGCAGCTCCCCTAATTGTTCCTCCCTGAAAAACTGGGACCAGTAGTTCTCCTCCAAAGAGACAGACAAAGCCTCTGATCCTGACCGAACAGAAAAGATGCTAATTAAAAGCTGACCTCCCATATTTTCCTTTTTGGTATATTTAACCTTAAATTCCTTCAGGCACCTCTGGTTCACTGAAGCTCATCAAATTAATGCTACCTAATGGGAACCAGTATGGAATAACAAAGCAGGGCTGTCTCAATTTCTGACTTCTCTCTGCTGCTCTGAGCAGACATGAAGGTGATTTTCCCTGGAATTGGGGTGCCTGGCTTTGAGGCAGGACAGTGGGACACCCACTGCAATTAGCACTGGGGAGTGAAGGCTCCGTTTGCTGCTGGGTGAAGCCCTGTGAATTTTGCCACCGTGCTGCCAGAGGTGAGGATTTTGTCAAGGCACTGTAATAAAACCCCAGTTGCTGGAACAGCTGGTGGTGCCTTGTCTGGCACAGACCTCTGGGCTGTCCTTGGCAGGAAGGAGCAGCAGCCTCGAGTCTCTGCAAGCCAAGAGCAGATCCCAGGCTGTCCTTTCTGGGGTACATGCCTCACCTGTGGCCTGGTGGTAAAGCTGGAGCCTCATGCTTGAAGGCTTGACCCTTGTTCTGCTTCAGTTTTGGTGGAGACAAGAAACCCTGGCCAGCATCATGAGGGGAGGAGGCTTGGCTCCCAGGAGTCACATCAGCTTTTGGAGTTCCTGGTCCTGCTGTTGCTACAGTGAAGTAATTTGTGTCTCCTAGGGCTGTTCTAAGGTTTTTCTCAGTGCAGTTATGGCCGGGTGTGAATCAGAGAACTGAACTCTGCCTTGCTGCTGAGCTGTCTTTATCTTACCCACTCTCCCCAAAAGCTATTTTGCTCTCCCAGCCCAGCAGGCCTTATCTTCCACAGCCCATAATTAGTGCTGCTGAGGATGGGAGAGCCCCTTGAGCCCCTCAAGGGTTTGTTGCTCTCGGGTGCAGAGCTGCCCCAGTCTCAGCTCCTGTGCAGGGATGGCTGGGGGTCCCAAGGCAGGTTCATGGGGTGACAGCCCCACGGGGCTTGGCAGTTGATTTGGCCTTGCTCAGGAGGAAAAAAAGACTCTTTGCATTTGTGCTTTGTCACCTGGGAGGGAGGTGTGACAGCAGGGACCCCATGGGCTGGCTGGTGGCTGGTGGCTGGCTCTCAATCAGAGATCCTCATGTGGAAAGAGCTGATGAAAGATGAAATTATCACCCAGAGCTGCCAGCACTGGCACGGGGAATGGTTTGGCTCTGTGAATGCTCACACAGCTGCTTTGGATTCACCTTGCTTCTCTTTTTCTCCACGCTGTTGCTTCCTTTGCCACAGCCACATCCAACTGCTGCTGGCAGTTTTGCTCTTCCCACCTCAGGGAAAGCCATTCCCCCGGCCCCTCAGTGCTGGAGGCACCACCCTGACCTCTCTGGGCTTGAGGCTGTTACCTGCTTGGATAGTCTGATGGCATCTGACATCTGCCCTCACCCCTGCACACCCACCTGCCCACTGCCCCACTCGCCTCCACGGCAGCACTGACCCCAAGCACAGCTCCCTGGGGATGTGGGAGCTGGCTCAGGGGGGCTGGCAATTCCCCCATGTTCACAAACCAGCAGCTAAGAGAGTTTAGTCCATGTGGCCCAAGACCTGAGGGTCCCGAGTGCTGCATCCTCCCCACACGAGGGGGAGCAGAACATGGAGGAGGCTGGAGCAGTGTGTGAATGCCACTGCTGTGTTTAGACAGCAGCAAAGGCTCCAAAAGGACATCCTGCCCCTACAGGGGCCTCTCTGGGGGCAACTTCCCCACTGTGCTGAAAAGTGGCAGGGGAGGAGGAGCAGCAACGTGGCCTGGCTGTAATCTGTGGTGGGATATCTGTGGGATAGGCTGTTATCTGTGCTGGGATACCTGTTGGATGGGCTGTTATCTGTTGCATGGGCTGTTATCTGTGCTGGGATATCTGTTGGATAGGCTGTTATCTGTGCTGGGATATCTGTTGCATGGGCTGTTATCTGTGCTGGGATATCTGTTGGATGGGCTGGCACTGCTGCTGGCTGCACGCTTGCCTTGCCGGCTGCTCCTGGGCTGGGATCCAGTGCCTACGTGCACGGCTGCATCCCGGGACAGGGACAGGGACAGGAGGGGGGTTTCCCAGGGGGAGGAGATGCAGGCTGTCCTTGCAGGAGGGCAGAACACGGCCATAACCCCACAGCCCAGGCTGTCAGCTCCCCTCCCAGCACAGTGGCTCCAGTGGTGCTGATAGAGACAAAAGGAACCCTTATCTCGCTTGTCCCAGTAGCAAATGTCAGTGCCTTTATTTTAAGCATCCTCTGTCTAAAATGATGTCAAGCCAGCTTGGAATGTCCCCCCTGATTTAGGCAGATGCAGAATCTGAGAAACCCACAACTCATTTAAAACATGTTTTGACTTCTGCAAGCTTTTGCGTGGCTCCTGCAGCAGCTGGGTTTTCCCTGTGTGTGTTTGGTGGTTGTTTGCCTGGGTGAGGTGGGAGAGCAGGGCTGGGCACTGCTGCCTCCATCACCTGCTCAGCTTCCTGGCCAAGCTGTCTCACCACCAGCTGCTGGGTGTCCTCTGCTCTGCCCCCAGCCATGCCTGAGCCTGTCCATGCCTACTCCTGCCCACTCTTCTGGACGGAGTACGAGGGTCACTGCTACCGCTACTTCCCCATCAACAAAACCTGGGCTGAAGCCGACCTCTACTGTGCCGAGTTCTCCATCGGCATCAGGTCAGCCAAGCTGGCCTCCATCCACAGGTGAGCTGTGCAGAAACATCATCCTACCCTGACACAGCCTAGGGAGGAAGGAAACTGGAGGCAAAGTCCCATTCCCACACCACAGCCTCTGTATCAGCTGCAGCCTGCACATCCCTCTGCAGCAGCAGCCCAATCCAGGTTGATGCACAGGTCACACAAAGGCAATATAGAAAATATATGCCTTTCCTGGACTGGCAGGGAAACTGGCATAGTATTCCCTAAATTTCCCCAAACTGTTTTTTTACTCTTGAAAAAGGGATAGAAGTAACACAAGATTCCACAGGCTTTTTTCCCTATTCCCTCTCCCCCAGCTCTCACCAGCACTATGCTCCTCTTGCACAGACCTGGGAAAGTAGCCAGCAGCAGTAAGAAGCAGGGGAACCATTTGCCCATGGGTCCTGTGGTAGGGTGAGTGCTTAGGGACACACCTGACCATTTGCTGACATATCCTCTTGATTGCCCTGTACTGCTCTGTTTTGCCAGCTGGGAAGAAAACGTCTTTGTGTACGACCTGGTGAACAGCCGTGTTCCTGGCATCCCCACCGACATCTGGACCGGACTCAACGACCTACGGCAGGTGGGAGCTCCCTGGAATCCTGTGGGAAAAGGCTTTGAAAAGTTCACCTCTCTGTGTTTTCCTCCTGGAAAGCCACTTGGTTTTCTTCTTTGCTCCTTATACCTTTTAATCAGGAGGTGGCATAGAGTCTGTGGTGCAGCACTTGGAGAAACTTGTTATTTCACCCATTCCAGTCTGCTTGTAAAAGAGAAGTGTTACCAGAGTTAATAGATTAATCAATAATTACTCATATCACATTTTATTACTGGATTAATAGAAAGAGTATTGTACTGCTGGTCCAAGAAGAGCAAATAAACTGGAAAGGTCTTCCGTGTCAAAAACCACCGAGTTCCATTGCTCTCTTGTGCTACTCTGTGACTTTTGAAAGCTGACATGTTGGAAATATAGTCTAATATGTTAGAAAGAAAAATTGAGACCATCAGGAGAACAGTCTCATGTCAGCAATTTTTTTGTAGATACTGGAAAAAGAATGGAGAATGAAAAGAAAAAGGAATGTAGAACTGGGTAGGGGTGTTAAAAATATATAGATTTGATTTCTGGGCTTCCCCTGGTGAGAACACTGTGAAACCTGGGGCTGTTCTTGGCAAGTTTCCAGTTGTAAAACCCAGATGTGCTGTTTGGACCTTGCTGAGTGGTGTCTGTCTGTGTCCCTGGGTTGTGTGGCACTGGGAATGGGTGTGGGGACTACATGGGGGTGGCCTCCCACCCTCTGCAGCTCTTGGTGACAGCCTCTCTCTGCTGGCCTTGTCAGGAGGGTCACTTTGAGTGGACAGATGGCTCCTCCTACGACTACCACTACTGGGATGGCAGCCAGCCTGACGATGGGATCCACTCCATCCCCGAGGAGGAGGACTGCGTGCAGATCTGGTACAGACACAGCAGTGGTGAGCACCCAGGGCACCTCAGTGTTATTTGTGTGGCAATAAATTCAATCCACTGTGGCTCCTGCTTTTCTGAAGAGCTTGCTGGCAGGCAAGGTTTTGCATTTTAATTTTTTAGTATTATGTTCAAGGTGTTTTCCTTTTCACCATGTACATAGATGCATACATACTCATTTTCCCTCTGCTCCCATCTCCCTCTCCCATAGTAGCAGCAGGGCAGGAGCATCAGCTGCCTTGAAGAATTACCAAATTTAGTCAAAGGTCAAATTTCCCCATTTCCCCTCCCCCATGGGAAACCTGTGGGAGCACTCATTGTTTTACCAGCTTATCCTCTCCCATGCTTGGGCCAGGACATCCTGCTGAAGTGGGACAAGACCCTGCCTGTGCAGAAATCCCACTTCACACCCTCCCTGCTGGTGAGACCAGCCAGATGTGTCCAGGCCCCCCAGATGTACCTAAATGTCCTGTCCACGGGCAACCCATGGATAATTCTGGGGGAACAGGGCTGTGTTTGCAGCTGCCCCTCCACTACCAAGTCCAAGCTGGGGCCTGGCCTCCCCTCTCACACCCCCAGGTGAGGATGCTGGGAGGAAGCACGGCAGTGAATGGCACACATGGGAGCACATCCAGGGAGAGCCTCCCCCCGTGGCAGGGGTCCTGGTCCCAAGGGCAGTGCATGGTTCCTCCTTTTGCCATTTTTCAGCTAATGCCTTGTGTTTTTTTGGAGGGTAGCACTGCGCTCCTGGAACGACAACGCCTGTGGCAGAGCCTTCCCCTTTGTCTGCAAGATCCCCTCCCTGGCCCTGGACTGAGGCTGCTGGTGCTCCCACACCCCCCTTCATTCTGGGTCACCTCTCCAGCTGTGCTGGGCTAGAGCAGTCAGGCCATGGCAGGGCTGGGAGAGCCGTGGAGCTGCTTGGAGCCCCAGCCAGTGCCTGCTGCAGAATCCCTGCTGGGAGGATGGTGGGGATGAGCCTGGCACTCAGCACTGACAGGAGCTGCATTCAACAGCAGAGGAGCCCCCAAGCCCGAGTGTGGCTTTGGATTTCAGATCAGCCATCACAGCGTGTTAGAGGAAACCCATGATTTTACCAATACACCAAACTGTTAGCACCCAAAAATAGCCGTGTGTAGGAAATGCTTTTGCGTGTTGATTTGTGAAGAGTGGAGGAAAAGTGTTATTTTCTATTAAGTTATGCAAAATGCCTCTTGTCCATGTTATTTTTCTCTCTGCTAAAATAAACGGCAAACAGCAGGTGGAGGCTCCCCTGTCTTTCTTGCACTGGAGTAGCAGTGATTCCCTGAGGGCTTGGGGCTTTGTGTGAAAGTTGTTTTTTCCCCAACCTGCTCTGTGTGTTGGGGGGAAGCAGCTGCCTAGGAGTGTTTGTTTTATAGACCGTGACTGTTTTTGGGGCAGGCTGTGTGCTCACACTGCCCTTTGCCTGGCCCCAGCAAGCACAGAGGCACCGTGGAGGGTGCGAGGGCCAGGCAGTGCCCAGAGCCCAGCAGCATCCCTGAGCAGGCAGGGGTGGCCCTGGCTGCCTGGGGAGGAGTGACCCAGCTGGGGACAGGGGAGGGCTGACACAGCCCCAGCTGGGGTCAGCTCATCCTCACAGCCCCTCTCTCCCTGCTGGGGAGAGCTGGCAGTGTTTGCTGCAGCCCCGTGCCCTAGCGGGGTGATGCTCTCTCCCTAAGTCCTTGCTGATGTCCTCTGCTGCACTGGCACCACTGAAGTACTTCTGTCTCCCAGGTGAATGTTTCTGGGGAGGTGTGTGTGGTTGTGGCAGCTCCTGTGCCTTGTTTGAACTGCTCTGTGTGGAGATGGGGCACTCCTGCTTGGACAAGGATGGATTTGCAGGGTTTGGGGGTAAGTGGGGCTGTGCTGGTGCCAGAACTCAAGAGAAAGGCAGCACTATTGAGGGAAAACCAGGCTTCTCCTTAGGGGACACAGCTGCAAAGGCACTGCTGGAGCCAGTCAGACACAGTAACTCCAGTGCTCCCCAGGGACCCCGGGCTGTGAGCTCTGATCCCTCACAGCCCATAGCACCCAGGTGGCTTTGCAGGGGCCCCTCGTCCCCTCCTGGGAGCCATGAGTCCCTTTTGTCCCTGCTCTGGCAAAGCCACAGGGTCTGAGCCATCTCAGCTGCTGCCTGCAAAGATGAGTAAAGCATTGCCATAAAATGGTCTGGTCCCCCTTGATGGCACCGTCTTAGAAATACAATGTTCCAAAACAAAGTCTTTCCCTGAGGCTCCTCTGGGAGCTTGGAACTGCTTCCTCGGATGGCAGTGGAGCTTTCAGCTGTATTTCCACTTGGAGAGAAACTGGAAAATTTGGTGGGGTAATAATGGTGTTGTAAGTGGAATGTGTGTGCTGGAAAAAGTTTCTAAAATAAGAAAGTGCTGTCATCCCTGATTTCGTATTTATATATATATATCAAGATCCCCTCCCTGGCCCTGGACTGAGGCTGCTGGTGCTCCCACACCCCCCTTCATTCTGGGTCACCTCTCCAGCTGTGCTGGGCTAGAGCAGTCAGGCCATGGCAGGGCTGGGAGAGCCGTGGAGCTGCTTGGAGCCCCAGCCAGTGCCTGCTGCAGAATCCCTGCTGGGAGGATGGTGGGGATGAGCCTGGCACTCAGCACTGACAGGAGCTGCATTCAACAGCAGAGGAGCCCCCAAGCCCGAGTGTGGCTTTGGATTTCAGATCAGCCATCACAGCGTGTTAGAGGAAACCCATGATTTTACCAATACACCAAACTGTTAGCACCCAAAAATAGCCGTGTGTAGGAAATGCTTTTGCCTGTTGATTTGTGAAGAGTGGAGGAAAAGTGTTATTTTCTATTAAGTTATGCAAAATGCCTCTTGTCCATGTTATTTTTCTCTCTGCTAAAATAAACGGCAAACAGCAGGTGGAGGCTCCCCTGTCTTTCTTGCACTGGAGTAGCAGTGATTCCCTGAGGGCTTGGGGCTTTGTGTGAAAGAAGTTGTTTTTTCCCCAACCTGCTCTGTGTGTTGGGGGGAAGCAGCTGCCTAGGAGTGTTTGTTTTATAGACCCTGACTGTTTTTGGGGCAGGCTGTGTGCTCACGCTGCCCTTTCCCTGGCCCCAGCAACAGAGGCACCGTGGAGGGTGCGAGGGCCAGGCAGTGCCCAGAGCCCAGCAGCATCCCTGAGCAGGCAGGGGTGGCCCTGGCTGCCTGGGGAGGAGTGACCCAGCTGGGGACAGGGGAGGGCTGACACAGCCCCAGCTGGGGTCAGCTCATCCTCACAGCCCCTCTCTCCCTGCTGGGGAGAGCTGGCAGTGTTTGCTGCAGCCCCGTGCCCTAGCGGGGTGATGCTCTCTCCCTAAGTCCTTGCTGATGTCCTCTGCTGCACTGGCACCACTGAAGTACTTCTGTCTCCCAGGTGAATGTTTCTGGGGAGGTGTGTGTGGTTGTGGCAGCTCCTGTGCCTTGTTTGAACTGCTCTGTGTGGAGATGGGGCACTCCTGCTTGGACAAGGATGGATTTGCAGGGTTTGGGGGTAAGTGGGGCTGTGCTGGTGCCAGAACTCAAGAGAAAGGCAGCACTATTGAGGGAAAACCAGGCTTCTCCTTAGGGGACACAGCTGCAAAGGCACTGCTGGAGCCAGTCAGACACAGTAACTCCAGTGCTCCCCAGGGACCCCGGGCTGTGAGCTCTGATCCCTCACAGCCCATAGCACCCAGGTGGCTTTGCAGGGGCCCCTCGTCCCCTCCTGGGAGCCATGAGTCCCTTTTGTCCCTGCTCTGGCAAAGCCACAGGGTCTGAGCCATCTCAGCTGCTGCCTGCAAAGATGAGTAAAGCATTGCCATAAAATGGTCTGGTCCCCCTTGATGGCACCGTCTTAGAAATACAATGTTCCAAAACAAAGTCTTTCCCTGAGGCTCCTCTGGGAGCTTGGAACTGCTTCCTCGGATGGCAGTGGAGCTTTCAGCTGTATTTCCACTTGGAGAGAAACTGGAAAATTTGGTGGGGTAATAATGGTGTTGTAAGTGGAATGTGTGTGCTGGAAAAAGTTTCTAAAATAAGAAAGTGCTGTCATCCCTGATTTCGTATTTATATATATATATATATATTTATATAAAATTGATAATACATATGAATGAAACTATATAATTTTTATTGTAGTTTTGAAATGAATGTACACACTATTCATATATTTATATGGAAAGTTAGCCATTTGTGTAGTCTTCAGGTCTGGATTTCAGCATTGGATGTTTTCTAGAGGCTTTTGTTTCACCTGAAAATGATAAATTATGCATGGATGATAACAGTACGTGAAGAAACCAGCTGTTTGAAAGAAAGCTCTCGGATGCAGCAGGGTGGATAAAGTCGATGTGGTCTGTGGCAGAAAAGGGCTTGGAGAGCCAGGTGTGGAGCAGGACGTGTGTGATGAGCTCCTGGCTCTGAGCACGGTGCTGGGGCACGGTGTCCCCCAGGGGTGGGGACAGGCTGGCCGTGCTGCCCCAAGGGCAGGGCTGGAATGGATGGAGATGCTGCTGCACGGTGCCAGGCTCGGCTCCAGGCTGCCCCTCCCCAGCTCTGTTTTCCCTGTTCCTGCTGTGTCTCCTGTCCGAGGAGCTGGGAGTTCATCACGGCTGGGGATTGGTATGCCTCGAGCCAAACAACTGTCTCTTCTCCCTGCAAGGGGTATGAGATGTTTCAAAAGAAAGGTTAAAACCTTCCCTTGGGAAAGTGTTTGAAGATCTAGGCCCTACTGTGGTTAAAAATATTGCTAATGGGGAGCCCAATGAAAGCTGTCACCTCCAATTAACATCTTCATTTCCAGGTAAAAAGAACTGAACATGCATGACCTGAAAGTCAGGACTAAAGTTAATAGGGGCTTTGTTTCCCACCCCCTCTGTGTTTCTCCTTTGGCTCCAGGGTCTTTACTTAAAAATCAGCCCTCTGTCCTTGCCAGTGTCTTCTGTTTCACAGTAATCAAATAAAATTCAGAAAACAACAGGAGTTTTCACCTCCTTAATGAACTTCTAGTGGATCTGGCTTGATGAAAGATGGGCCACGCCCTTTCTCTCGGCATGGACGGTCCCAGACTCTGCATGGCCTGGAGCAGCTCCAGACTCCAGCCTGAACTTCTTTATTTTTCTGTTCTGCATCTCCCATAACCCCTCACTCCCTTGTTATCTTGAATTTCTCCCTTCTGACTCGCTCTGTGGTGCAGGCAGTGGGAAATTGGGCAGCAGCAGGACTCTGACACCTTTCCTGCACATCACTTGAGTGATTCCCAAGGGCCTTTTTATGGCACTGATTTTCTTAGGGGTTGAACACCTTCTTTTGTAATAAACGAAAGCTGGGGTAAGTGTGTGTGATGTAGCCTGGGAGTGAACCAAAACAGTCTTTACCCTCCTTGTACCCCATTTCTGAGCTTTGGAGGCAATATTGCCCCCAGCCCTGGCGTGGCAGTGGGGAGGGATGGGCCTGCCTGCACCTCTGACCCTTTGATCCCCTTTATTCCTACTTTGATTGTTTCCTGAGACGTGCTGCTGGTTGTTGTGACACAGGACATGGATGTCACAGCTTGTGGGCACGCTGGTGCTGCCCTGGCACAGCCTGGTGAGGATTTTCCTCCCCAGTGATTATCTTGACTGCTCCGATGCCTGGCTGGGCTGGGCTGTCCTTTCCTCTATTAATTCAGTTAAGATTTTTTTTCTCCCGTAAATGACTGGGAGAATAAGGGCTGCACGGCTGAATCATGAGCTTTTCCTTGTGCATTTCCCTTGGATTTAATTG
Source organism: Passer montanus (assembly GCF_014805655.1). Classification (NCBI taxonomy): domain Eukaryota; kingdom Metazoa; phylum Chordata; class Aves; order Passeriformes; family Passeridae; genus Passer; species Passer montanus. The sequence goes on from NW_024373256.1 coordinate 8,029,259, forward strand.
CCTGAGCAGTGGCTCAGCTCCTGCCCTGAGGCCAGGATGCCGCAGAGTGGTTCCCTTTGACAGAGAACAAAAATATCTCGGGACAAAAACCATGCTTTGAGCAGCTCAGAGAGTACATTACAGACTGGCTGCAACAGTGAGCCCCAGCAGCAAAAACCCCAAGCCACAAAGCCCTGTGATAAATGACGTTACCCATCTGTGCAATGGGGTAAATGTTAAATCCCAAAGCTTTAGCACATCCTAAAAGTCCAGCATGGAGAGATGGAGCAGTGGGGCACAGGGAAGGTGAGCAGGGCTTGTGCTGTGTGGGTTCCAGTGGATGTTGGCTTAGCTGAGGTGCTCCTGCTGTTCTGCAGGAGGGTTTTCCCATCCTGCCTGATGCCATCTGCTCCCTGCTGCTGCCAGGGAATGAGCAGGACAGTGGGAGCCAGAGGGAAATGGATCTCCTGGGCAGCCCGAGGGCTCGGCTGCAGCAGCCATGCCTCCTGAGAGAGGCATGAGTCAGGCTGGATTTATACAGCCTGGGAGCTGCTGGTGTGCAATGGCACCTGAACTAATTGCAAAAGCTCAGTGAAACTTCCAGCAGAGCCAGCTCCCCTTGGAGAGGCTCAGAGCTGCCAGGAGCTCCTCCAGGCTGGCTCAGCACAGGAACTGTGTCATGCCAGGGGCCATTGTGCTTTTGATTGTTCCCTTTTGATACCCCAAAATTCTCTCCTTCTTTTGTGGCCAAGGATTTCCAGGCCTCCAGAGAAAACTGCCTTGGTGGGGAGAGCTGGCTGAGGGCTGTCCCTGTTTGGCACTGATCCCTGTCCCTGTTTGGCACTGGCTCTGCAGCACGGCCACCTAAAAAGGGTGGTTATGTTTTTCATGAACCACTTTTGCTTTGCTGGGGCTCAGTAACTTGGCTGGAAACTTTCACTCCTGAGTGCAAATTGCCAGAGCTGCCAGTGACCAGAGGTAAGGCACAGATCTGACAGGAGCACAATTCCCACTGCTCGGAGAGCTGGTCAGCCTTGAAGGACACAGAGCCAAAGCACAGGTGACGTGAGAGAGAAAAGATCCACAGCTGGCACTGTGCATGTGAGTGCCTGGAGTGGTCAGAGAGGACAGGGCTGTTCTGGGCTGATGCTGAAAGAGCTAATGCTGCTCAGCAGTCCTGGCTGCTGTCCCCAAGCGGGGTCCTGGGCACCGCGCTCCTGCTGTGCTGGCAAAATGTAGCTGTATTTGGGAATCTCCCAAAAAAGTCTAGTCCAGCTCTCAGGGTTACCATGGCAACTAGATATTTGCTCATTTGTATTTCTTGAAAATTATACTGGGCTGCTGATTGCCTCGTTTGTGAAGCTCTTTGTCAGGACGCCAACAAATCCCTGCTTGTCAAGGGCTGTGAGGGAGCGAGTGGTGCTGTTGTTGAGCAGATTTCTGAATGGGAATCCTACTGGAGAGTGGGTGTGTTATGACAGCAGCCCTCCCACAGACACCCAGGAACATACCCCTGGCCTAGGAAGAGGTGCTTGCTCTGCTCATCCCCTCTGACATCATTTGTACTTGTGCCATTGCTTGGGTTAACATAAAATCCGAGTGACTTGTCATGGGAGACCACACTCAGGATGGGATGGGGGAAGGCTTGACAGGAGGCTGTCTCTTGCATGGAAAGAACTCAAAATATCCTCCTCTGGCTGTTCTTGAGACTCAGCCACAGGGCAGGAAGGCGAGATTTAACTGTGTCCCCAGGTGTCCAAGGGAGGAGGTGAGAGCCACACGAGTGCAGGGCTCCAGGAGCAGCTGAGATGGGCTGGTTGTGATGCTGCTCACAGGTGGATAACCACCGTCCTCTGCTTCCAGAGTGCACACAGACTTTGAGGCTTGGGAATATACCAGCTCAGATTAAATGCTTACTGGGTTTTGGTATTGCAAAGCTGGCACTAACTGTGGAGCAGTGGGAAAGGACGATGCTGCAGGGCTGGCTGGAACTTTCAGAGGTGACTGGAGAAGAGGATAGGGCAGGCTTCTCTTTTTATCCTGAAAGAAAAATTAATTTGATTTGGATGTTGTTTAGGCTCTATGACCCTGGGTTCCTGCAAGTGAATTGACTCACAACCCAGCAGCTGTTCAAGAGCTCAGCATTCCTTGTCAAGTATTTGCTTAGCAGCAAAAACCACTTACCATGAGCTCCTCTTTTGTCTTGTTGAGATAATTAAATTAGGGGCTTGTCCACATGAGGATGTAAGACTTTCATGGAGTCCCACTCTGCTCAGAGTGCTGGCACAGGTGCCCTGTGGAGCATGGGGGCTGCTGCACCTCATCCCCATCGTGGCCAGCTGCCTCTGTCCCCAAACCAGCAGCACGGGCTGCACCCAGCAGACACTGGACGTGAAGATCCCAGGCAGAGGGAGAGGAAGGAAACAGCAGCAGCACAGGTTAAAGAAATTAAATGTGGTATTTCATCAGTGTGGAGGGCAACTGCCTACAGGAAAGGGCTGTGGCCTTTATTAATCTCCAAAGCATTATATGAAATCATGGTCTCAAGTAAATGCTGAATGCAAATGATGAATGTAATAATCCAGTATGGATAGCTGTCCTGGATTTAGATGGGCTGTGAAAGTGATTATAATATAGTAATAGCAATAAGATTAACAGCTCTAATGACATCTTAAATGCCAACTTCACAACCTGTCCTTTTTTCTGCACTGACTCCATCAAGGGACCAGCAGGAGCTGGCTGGGGGCTGTGTCCCTTTGCACATGATCCCTCTGATGCCCCACGTGCACCTGCCTGACTGGGATTTCAGTGTTAGGGCCCCACATCCACACAGCTGAGGCACAGCAGCTCCTGCCCTGGCAGAAACACAGTTTGGGCACTGAAAATCCTTGCTCAGATTTGATGGTTTTGGCTGCATTCTGCATTTACAGCAAATTCACCCTTCATTGCACGTTACCCTGGCACCTTGGTGCTCCCTGCTGCAGGCAGGTCCCCTGCAGGATGTCTGCCAAGGCAAAAGCCACCAGGCTCCCAAAGCATCCTGGTGCTGGTGGCTTTGGTCCCTTGAACCCTGGGTACCCCCAGGATGTTACTTTTGGGAAAGCACAGGTGAATTTTGGGGAAGGACTAGAGAGTGTGTGGCTTTGGATGGAGAGGGGTGAGGTGATGATGAAGGATGTGGCAGTCCTTGCACTCCTGCTTTTAGGAAACATCCATACAAGACACAGAAGGCCTGTCAGGGTGGGATTTTTAACCCCAAAATGCCAGTGCAGGATCTCACTGCTCATGTTGTCTGGCAGCTGCAGCCACCACATTTTCCCTCCCATTACTTTCTCTATTTTTCTGGTTTAAACTGGGAAAACCCAAAAAAAGCTGCTGTTTTGTTTGAAGAGTTCAGTGTAGTGAATGACCCATTTTTCTTCTTGGATGAGTCATGGATCCTCCTTTGAAAGATCCCATTATTAATATGCCGTTTGGGGGATATATCTGAATTTTCCAGCAGTGGCAGCAGCCTTGTCTGTGCCCACCAAGGAACCCTCACAGTGAATGGCATATGCCAAATGGCTTCATGCAAAAGATTTAGTGTCTGTGTACTTTTAAAGGATATTGCCTTGAGGCTTAACATTTTTTCCATGTTAGAAATGTGTTGAAATTCCTCTCATAAGGAGGAGAAGGGGATCCCTTCCCAGATGGTGCCTCTCACAGAAGAGAAGCAGAAGAGGAGAAGGGAGGTATTTTTAGATGTGCAGGATGGTCACAGAGTGGGGTTGCAGCTCAGGGAGAGTGACCATCCCACTGCACCTGGGGTGTATCCCAAAGCCCAGCTCTGCTTCTTGCACAGTTCTCTGTTGGCAAAAGGAACCTTGTGACAGATTCCCCCATAAGGGGAAATGCAGAGTCTAGCAAGCAGAGAGCAGTGTCAAGTTATTTTAGGAAGAGGCCAAATGAACCACTTGGGCTGTCTGAACCCACCTCAGATGGAGCCAATATGCCCTTTTAAAAATTATATCTTTATTTATGAACAGAAATATATTTTCCCTAATATTTGTGGAGCTCCTGCCTCCAAAACACCACCCAAAGTGTGACTTTAAACACTCCCTTCCTAGTCTAGTGGGTAGCATGGTAACCCAAGGGTACCAAATGCAAGTTGACAGAGGATAACATTCCTTCAATTTTCAATTTGGTGGTTTTTTCCCTGAACTGCACTTTCAAAACTTAACTTCTCTGGAGCATTTCGCTCAGTCTCCAGCAAACCTAGTGAAAACACCTAATCATGGAATCAAAGAATGATGTGGGTTGGAAGGGACCTTAGAGATCACCTCCTTCCAGCCCCTCTGCCATGGGGCACCTTCTGCACCAGACCAGGCTGCTCTGAGCCCTCCCAGCCCCACCTTGCTCCCTCCTTCTCCCACCCTGTGCAGAATAACAACATCGACCTCTCCCATGGACATTTCTTCTGCAGCTGAATCCAGTTACATGATTTTGAAGTTCTAAAGCTGTATTTGCTAAGATTGACACAAAAACCTAATTTCAGGCTGATTGTGTACCACAGGCAGTTGTGGTGCACATCACCTCGTTAGCCTGATTAGCTGGCTGAGCTGAGTGATGAGAATGGCTGTGAGAAACAGAGCCCAGGAGTCAATAATGCTTTTGGCAGCATGGAGATTTTGGGGCTGTCCAGGTGCTGGGAAGGGCCCTGTGGATAAGGGGCTGTTTGTGCAGCTCAGCTCTGCTGGGAGACTGAGACATCCTCCTGTTCCATTAGTTTTTCACACTAAGCTTTTCCCTTTTTTTCCCCCCAGTCCCTTGCTTATTGTGTATCTGCTGAAAATAACAGATCTCTGTCAGTTCTGGAGCAAGGGGGAGAGCCTGGCCAGGGGGGTTGTACACAGGAGCTGAGCCCACACAAATTATTTCCACCTGTATCTTAGCCACTCACTTTAGAGGCTTTTTTAATTATAAATGGAAGCAGTGTGCATGTGCCTGTCTGCCCTGAGACTCTCAGTGTGTGCTCAGAGCACCCCTAATTTAGTGGACCAACGCTGATTTAGTGGTGGTGCTTCTTGGGCTCCCCAGAATGGAGAGTGCATTGTGGACTCTGACCCATGCTCTGATCTGGGGGGCTGTGGGATGGCAGTGTTACCTGTGAGACGTGCAAGAGGTTTTAAAGGAGAATGCTGGAGAATGGGAGAATGCTGGAGTCTGCTGAGGGTCAGCCCTGGCCATGTCCCACCTCAGCCCCCCAGCACCCAGGGGATCCAACACCAGCTGTCTGGGGCAGCTCCTGCTGGCCACTGGTCTCTTCTGTGGAGTCTGCCTTGAGCTTGGCTATCCTTGGAAGCAAGGCAGAGGCAATCCCATGTACAGCTCCAGCAAAGAGGAAATTATATCGGATTTGATGAAGAGGTGGGATAGAGAGGGAGAAATAAATCAGGCTCTGTGGCATTCATCACCCTGGGACAGCCAGTGCTGGCAGTTTGCATCTCTGGTGCCTCCTGCAGTGCCCAGCAGAGCTGGACAGCAGTTTTCCATTGCAGGCTTCAGGGATGGAATTTTTGCCTGGTAAGTGGGAAATCCCAGCTGGCTGCTCTCTGCCCTGGCAGTGTCTGCAGGCCCTGGGAGCTGTGTGGGGCAGGGGCTCTGTGGGGGCTCAGCTGGCACAGGGCTGAGTCTCAGGAAGGCTGGGGCTGCTCTAGGCTGTGGTATTACAAGCTGTCATCATGCAGACACTGCAGCACATCTCCACTGCATCCCTGGCAATCTCTGACATCAGTGTGATTTCCCCTGCCCTCTTTTGGAATATGATTTTGAACAATCAGCATGTGATTCAGCAATAGGAATGCTAATTACATGGCACAACCACAGGGTTAAATTAGTTTCAGCCATCACCAAAGACTTACTGAACGTTTGTACTTCTGCACAGTTATTGTGATTTTCTTTAAATGATTTAGTCCTGAATCCAGAGTAGCTCCCTTTAAACAGGATTTGCCCTCCTTGTGTTCATGTTGCAGTGGAGTTCACAGTGGTGGTGCTGAGCTGGAGCCCAGACTGCTACAAATGCAGCCCCAAAAGAAGTTACTAAAATATGTAGCAATCATTCCTGAATCGATTTTTTAAAAAAAGGAAAAGGCAGAAATAAAGGCAGAAGAAGAAGGCAGACACAATGATATATTGATAATTCATCTATTCCTGCCTGTGGCCTGTGCCAGGCTCTCATTTGTAGTGTGCTGGAATGAGCCCAGAACACCACCATTGATGGCAATGGAATTGCTTCTAGATTTATGTCTTTACAGTCTGTCGTTTGGGCTAAATCACCTTTGATGTTTCAGGAGAAGTGAGACCGTCCGGAAAAGAGGAGCTACACAAATACTTTTGGCAAGAGGGAATCTGATCTCTCTTAACTTACCAAAGGATGCATGGTGTTCTGTGGGTACTCTGGCGTGCATTCCCCGTTGGAAAGCCAGGCAGGCTGGGTGTGAGCGGTGCAGCTCACGGGGGGTCAGTGGGAGGGGATGCGGGGATGAAGGACAGCCACCATCGCCTCCCTGGCTCCACGTGTCTCCTCCGGGCACGGAGGGATTCGGGAGCCCATCCGCAGCCACGTGCCAGCTTTGTTACCAAGAGAGCCTCTTGCCACCCTCCCTGCTTTGCACCCCCAGTTTCTGAGAGGCATTGCCATATGCTGCATGAGCCACGGGGATGAATCACGGCTCCCACTGCTGCGATGCTCTCCCGCCGGGATCTGCTGTTATCCATGACACACCGCTGTTCGGGGTGAGGATGGGGCGGGCAGCGGGGCCCTGGGGCTGAGATCAGCCTGGGAGGGTAACCCCGAGCAGCTGGGTTGGGCTGGCAGCGTGCGGCACAAAGATCGCAGAGCGATCCCGCTGCTGCCTCCCCCGCTGGAGCCCTCCAGACCTGCCAGATGGGCCCCGGGGCTGGAAATGCTCAGCCCCGGCCTGGACCTTAATGCACCGCAGATGAGGTTATCCCAACGCGGGGAGCTCCTGGAGAGCCGCTGTGCCTGTCACCGCTGGCTCCCCGGGACAGGCCCCGTGTCACCGCGGCAGGGCTCCGCTGCCCCCTGTCCTCCTGCCAGCCGCTCTGCCGGCTGCGTTTACCTGCGGCCCTGGGCTCCCTTGGCTCCTTCTGCTTTCACAGGGGTTGTGGAGCTCAGCCTTGCACCCAAAAGCAAACTGCAGGTTCTTCTGTTTACCAAGCTGGGACCTCAGGCAGTGGCAGCCTGGTGGGGTCCCATGGGAAGGGAATTATGTGGGAGCACAGCAAGCTCCTGGGGATGCACCCCAAAGAGCAAAGCCAGGCAAGAATCAGGGATAGAGTAGGGGGGAAAACAAATGGAAGCAATCATGTGATGGATTTATTATTTTGGGAGAGGCAAACCCTACGGCTGAGGTTTTTCTCCGAGTTTCCCTGCTGGAGCTCTGATGGTGCACTCAAACAAGTTGGTGAGCCCTGGGGGCACGGGCAGCTGCGCTGTGCGAGGGACAGGGGGCTCATTCCAGATGCACAGTTTGACCAAGGATGCTGTTAAATAATTTTTTTTCTCCCCCAAACAACACTCAGAAGATGAAGAACAGGTCCCTGACACCTGGCAAAGGGCTGGATGCCCAGCCCATCCCCCGCTCAGGGCCGAGGGGATGACAGTGTCATCAGTGGATGAGGTGCCCGCAGAACGATTCCTGCGTGTGCTCCGTGGGTGCCGCTGCTCCGCCGGGACCGGGGGCTGCACCGGGACTGCACCGGGAGCGGCACCGGGATGTGCAGCGGGAGCGGCACCGGGAGCTGCCCGAAGCCGCGGCCCCGTCCCTGCCCTGCGGCCACCTCTGCAGCCCGTGGCAGCCGCCCTGGGCCGGTGCGAGGCCGGGGCAGCCGTGTCGCTCCGGGTGCCCCGCGGGCACGGAGCGTTCCGCGGTTCCGTGCTGCCATCTCTCGGCTCCGCGCATCGGCTCCCGTCGCAGGGGAAGTGTCCCTCCGGCACTGCTCTTCCGCTCTCTGCGCTTTCACCGCTGCTCCCTGTACCCCGTGGATGACCCTGGGTGCGAGGGGAGAGCCCTGAGATGCCTGAGGTGTCGCCGCGGTGGCAGCTGACAGCCCAAGCTGAGCATCCAGGACACCACACCGTGTAGTGGGACACCAGCAGCCCTTTCTTCCAAGCAACATACTCAAGTGGCTTTTTAGTGTTTCAGCCCAACATAGATAAAAATTTTCTGTGAGTTTTAAAATTATTTACTGAAACGGGAAGTCTCAGGCCCACCTGTTCACTTCAGGGGCACGCTGCAATATCTGGAGCCACGTAATGAGCCCTTTCCTGGGCATAAAAATGGAGCTTACAGGCAGCAAACAAGTGAGCATTCTATTTTGTATACAGTGTTTATTCTGTGTGTGGCCCGGGATTGAATGGTAACTACTACCACCAGGCACAACAGGTTTCAGAAATGAACTTCAGAAAGTAGAATATCTGATCCCTCTCTGGTGAGCCCCATCCAGAGCTAAGCATGACTCAATCTATCCATCCCTCCATCCCCACAAAATCCACCAGCGTGATTTCTTTCAAAACAGATTATGCTCTGACAGCTCCAGGGTACCAGCAGCTGTAGAGGTTATTTGTTGGAATGACAGCCCTTCTTTTCCATCTGTGTGAGACCATACAGCTCATCTGTGGTCCTTTGAAAAGGAAAAGAGAAAATGGAAATTATTGGAAAAATATAAGTGAGTAGTCGTGGCTGCTGAGGCTGGATGTAGGAAATGCAACCTGACAGCTCACTTCCCACACCAGGCTGGAGCTGAGCTGCCACCCACACTGCAGTGCCATGTTCTGAAGCCCTGGGGCTGCTTTGTGCTGTGTGATCCCTTCTCCCCTGGGGAAGCACCCACCACTGGTACCTGGTGCAGCCCCACCAGTGGCTTGGCTGCAGCTGCAGCAGGGCTGAAATACCTCCTGGGGTTCACCCTGAGTAAAGCTCTCTTTTGGGATTAATGCTTTTGGGAGAACAGCCCAGTGACTGCCATCCTGCCCAGCTATCATGAGCATGTGCTCTACGGGTTCCTCCTATCCTTCCCATGATCACAAAGCCAACACTGGGGAGATTATCAAGTCAAAGTGTGCCAGGTATTTTGTTGATGCAGATGTCACAAAGCCAACACTTAAGCAGCCATAGGGAAAAAAATTGCCTGGGGAGATTATCAAGTCAAAGTGTGCCAGGTATTTTGTTGATGCAGATGTCATCCATTTGTATGTGATGTCTCTGGTAGTGATGTAAGCTGGTTTCCCAATATAAGGCTCTCAATAAATGACTTTTCTGATATTGAAAAATACATTTCAGTGATGCTGTAGTGAAGAGAGGTGGGGGGGAGCATGGGACGGGGATCTGCTCTGAGCTAATAGCCCGTCGCTGGGAATAAGAATGTTAAATTCGTGCAATTCAGGCTGTTTTTCTTGCCTCTGCCCAGACCGACAGCAGTGAGTCATCCCGGCAGACGGCGTCGGCTGCTCGGTGCTCCAGCGCCCCGGCTGCAGGCTGCCACAACCTGCGGCTGCCTCTGCTCTGCCTGAGCAGCGCTGACCCGGCACCAAAGCCATCATCACCCCACGCAAACACGGCTGCAGGAGCCAGACACCCTACGTTTTATTTTCAACACCAAAAGAAGCAGTGCCCTGCCGCTGTGCCGGGATGGAAGGCTGTGGAATATTCCAATGGGATGCTGTGGAAGAGGAGCCGTGAGATGGGAGGCCCAGTGCTCCTGCCCTGCCAGCCCCACAGAGGCAGCTCCTGAGGGTCTGGGTGTTGTGGAGCTGTTGTGAGAGTGATACCAGAACCCTGCAAGAGGAAGGAAAGCCAGGTCTGCTGTGAGCCTGCCCTGCCCCACCTGCACTCTGGCCACCCCTGTGCCACCACAGCGCTGCAGAGCATCCCTGGATGCAGAGCCAGCCCTTCACCTCCCACCCAGCTCAGGGAGGGTGCAAATGCAGCTTTTGCTGAGCAGCTTGGTATGATTTAGAAAGGCAGCAGAAAAGCCCCAGTACTTGTAATTTCCCAGGCTTGACCAGCACAGCTTAGGGAAAGGTCGGTCCATGGCTGGAGCTGAGCCAAGGTCCTTGCAGGTACAGGTAAGGCCCCTCACACCAGCAAACCAGAAAACCTGAGACCTGCTGGCAGGACCTGGGAAGGGCGAGTTCAGTTTGCTACAGAGGTGAATATTTCAGTCGCTTTTCAAGGTCAGTAGAGATGCCCTTTTGCCTGGGAAGTCCTTATCAGCACAGACCCCCAGCCTCTCCCTTTGGAATGGAAATGCGGCTGAAGCTGAAGGAGCAGAGCCGAGAGCTGCTGCTTCCTCCCAGCCGGGGCTGCTCGCAGGGCCAGGGGTGGGGAGTGCCCGAGCCTGCACCATCGCTGCTATCAACACCCAGCCTGGCCGGGCACCCTCCCTGGAACAGCAACCTCTCGGGCATCAATCAACCAGCGGCAGATTAGATTAATTGGATTTCTGCATCTGAAGCTGAGGCTGATGTTCCCTGACTGGAAAGCTCTCCAGAGCACAGGCAGTTAATCAGGGAGGTGTTTCCCGTTTGTTTCTCAGAGGAGATAAGTGCACACAATAAGAGGGGGCAGAGGAGACAGAGCAGCTGAATTAACAAAGAGTTTGGAATGCTTCTGGTCTGAGGGTTACAACAGCCTCAGGAATTTGCTAATTAGCTGTGTCAGATCATTATCTTGCCAGCCAGTGAGTGAAAAAGTAATTCAGTTTAAGCACACAGTTGTTTTGGTGTTTTTTTGCTCCTTGGAAGCGTACTTGGCACTTCCGCATCTCCATGAGCTGTTGTCATGCTGCCCAGGTTCCAGGTTGTGGATTCCCCGGGCTCTGTGGGACACAGGGACACAACCACCCCCAGCCCTGGGGTGACACTGCGTGCAGCTCCTTGCGGCTGCAGGAGAGCAAAGGAGGAGAAAACATCGGGGTTTTGGGGGTTTGGTTGGTTGGGTTTTTCATGGTTTGTGAGGGGTTTGCTTTTGGGGGGGGGGGGTTATTATCTTTAGCAATTACTATTATTATTGCTGTCATATTATCATTGGTGGTGGTGGTGTGTTGTTGTTGTTGTTGTTTGTTTGGGGTTTTTTCTTGTCTTTTTGTTGTAGTTTACATCCAACAGGCCCCTGAATTACATCTCAAGGATGGGAGCCTTTAGAAAGGAATTCAGTCCTTAAGTTCTTTCAGTCATGAAGGACCAGATGTCTTGGATAATACTGAATTATTTAAAGAATACACCTCTGGTTTTCTGAAGGAGACACTGTGATAGATTAGGACCACAGCTCCCAGTCTCTCTCTTTAGGTCTGGCAGAGGGGTGTCCAAAGGAGGCTGTGACCCCTCGGGAAGCCCAGGCTGGAGCAGGCTCCTGCCAGGACCTGTGGAGAGAGGAGGCCAGGCTGGAGCACTTTGCTGGCCAGGACTTGTGACCTGCAGGGAGCCCACACTGGAGCAGGCAGCTCCTGAAGGACTGCATCCTTGGGGGACTCACATTGACATTCTCACTGGAGAAGTTAATGGAGAACCATCTCCTGTGAGAGGGACTTCACCTGGAGCAAGGAAGGGGTGTGAAGAGCCCTCCCCACGGAGAAGGAGGAGATGCTTTGGGTGCCATAGCAGACCTTCCTGCACCCCATGATGAGACAGGCTGTGCCCCTGCACCCCGTGGGGGACCACGGTGGAAATTGTCCCAGGCAGGACAGCAGGAACCCCTCCTGCAGCTGGGAACAAGGGAGGAATTCAGAGCCATGTCAAACCCAAAACCCAGCCCAAGGGGACTGGGGCTGACATCCTGCTCTGCTTTCCCCTCACATGCAGCATGGGGAGTTAGCTGAAGAAGCTGCAACAATTGCTTTTGAATACATTCCAAAACTAATTTAATGTACGATGTCTGCTGGGACTGGGTGAGTCAGAGCTGTGATGGGACTCTGAATGCGCTGCAATTTATTTGTACTGAAGTTTAAATAAGATTGATGGAGCCATAAGGCCATTATTGAAGAGGCTTCATGGTGGAGCCCAGAGGGAAAATGAAGCATAGCAACAGGCTCTCGATTCTGTAACATCCTCCCACCTCACTGTGGGGTTGTGATGGTGGTAGGTCTTTTTTGTCAGCTGGTTTGGGTCCTCAGAGAGCTGTGGGTGGCTGCAGACTGGTGTGGATGCCTGGGACTTGTGAGAATCACCAGAGCTCTGCAAGAAGATTTCCCAGGAGATGAGGGGTGGCTTGTGGAGCTGTGTCTAGTAGAATCATGGAACAGTTAGGGTTGCAAGGGACCTCTGGAGATCCTCCAGTCCAATGCCCCTGTCAAGGCCAGGTCACCTGGAGCAGGTCACACAGGAGTGTATCCAGAGGGGTGTTGAAGGTCTCTGTAGAGGGACACTCCACAGCTTCTCTGGGCACCTGTTCTGGTGCTCTGCCATCCTCAGTGTAAAGAAGTTCTTCCTTATGTTGAGGTGAAACTTCTCATGTTTTGGTTTATGGCCACTGCTCCTTGTCCTGTTGCTGGGCACCACTGAAGGATCTGGCACCATCCTCTTGGTACCTGCCTTTGAGATATTTATATGCATTAAAAACAGTCTGGATTTTCTGGTTTGATACGAGATTTTGTCAGGAGCTAGCCATGAGGAAGAAGGCTTGCAGGCCTGGTGAAGGCTGGGGCCAGCACAGTGGGGATGATTGCTCAGTGGTTCCAGTGCCTTCACCCTGCAATGAACCCACCAGCAAACCCAGCCAGGCTGGAAGTTGTAGGCAGCCCATCTGCCACCAATGCTCTTGGAAGCAGAGCAAAGGAAATTGGATGGATGGTATAATAAAACTAGAAAGGATTATTGGCTTTGGTTTGCTTTTCAAAGATTAAGAAGCTCTTTCAAGTGTCTTCATTTATCACCTAGATATAGACCAGCACAGACAAATACATTTATGGTGCAAGATATCTCTAAAGGTCTTTCTTTATACTTCACAGCTGTGAGGTATCAAACCCTCAGCTTTTTTTGTGATGATTCATTCAAAGTAAGCTGTAAAGAGCAGCAGCAAATATAAGTGAAGCTGTGGCAGTCTGCAACCACAGGCTGGGCACCCCGGGTCCCAGGCAGATCCACTTTCCCAGCAAGTGCTCAGTGTGCTTGAGTGGCAGGGATGGTGAGGAAGGGTCACAGCAAGCCTGCTCCAAAATGTTTGCAAACCTCCCATTTTGGCTGAACCCTCTCCATTCGGGTTTGTAGAAAGGTTTAGTGGCAGCTGCTGCCTTGAGGTTTCCAATGCTGCCTATGTGTGGCTGACACATATGGTATTTCCCACTTGGAAATCTCTTTCCAAACATGCTGAAACCTCAGCTTCAGGGCAAGAGCAAGAAAGACTGGGGATGCACCAGGATTTCCAGCTGGGATATTTCTATCATTACTGGATAAAAAGTGCTGAAGAAGAAAGCTTCTGGGTAATTCAGAGTCTGCAACTGGGTGTGTGTGACTCACCAATATGTTGACACGTACTCATTTTAGTAAAATCTGGTGTTTGTTTCACTAGTAGTGTTGATGTACAAAAGGCATTGAAATTAACTGCTGCATGTTAAAGATCAGTCAGGTTTTACTCCCACTGAAAATGACATTGGCATTTGGAAGGCATGTGCACCCACATCTCCTTTACACTCACAGGGAAATTTATGGCCCAGCTGCAGAGAGGCCATTTTCTCTACAATGAACATCAACATTTGCTTTCTAGCTCTGCCCTTTCTCCATTTGAGTATGTTTTTGTGTGCTGGAAGGTCCTGGAAAGAGCAAACAGTCCAGTGCCAGCTGGGAGCCACCTGCTCATCAGACCTTGCTGCCTTCCTCTGGGGCTTCTCCTGGGTGACCAGGGGAGCTGATGATCCCATCATGTGTGCTGGCTGCAGGTGCAAACATCACCTGCCCCAAGAGCTGCACCCTGGGGTCATAACAGCACCTTAAGGGGAAGAAGAAACACCATCCCAAATACCTCCAAGGGAAGTGGTTTGGGTCAGTTTGCAAGGCTGGTGCCTAGGGCTTTGTACTGCTTTTTTAGAAAAAGACATCAGGCAGGAGAATGCGTGGTAAAGGTGCTTGCCTGGGTTACTAAGCACACTGAGTTAAGCATGTCCCAGTTTCCAGGGGCATCCCTGTGTGGGTGTCACCAGGCCCTGCTCATCGCTGTGTGCTCCTTTGCTGGTTTGAAGCAGCTGACTCTTGCTGCTGATTTTGTACTCATGCAACTGTGGATATGACCTACCCAGGATTTTGGGCCACTGCTTTAAAAGAAAGTGGTATTTCAAGGAGTTAAACACATCTCTGGGATGCATTATTCAAAGTAATCCTTAAATGTGGGGTAGCACCTGCCTGGACTTTCCTGTTCCTGCAGTTGGTGTTGCAAGGGGGTGAAAGAGGCTGTTGCTCAATGCCTGTGACTCACCAACCCTTCCTGCCACAGCTCTTGACAGGAGCACACTCCCTCCATCCCACCTCAGCCCTGCTGGAACCCGGGGTGCCCAGCATGCTGCTCTGAGAGAGCAGACCCAGGCCAAAATACCCCTGGGGAAAGGGAGCTGGGGGTCTTTCCACCCTAACAATTTCCCTGATGTGGTAAAGGGTGCTGGAGAGGGGCTGCAGTCATGGAGGAAGGGTGTGCTCAAGAAATACTTTGCTGCCAAAAGAGAGGAGAAGTGGACAAAGTGGTGTGATTCTTGCACTGGATCAGTTCACTGGAGTGGTTTAGCACTGTGCCTCCCCAAAAAAGGTGTAGTGGCTCACTTTGGGCAGGACTGGTGCCAAAGCTGCTGAAGAGTAGGTTCTCCCCTTGTGATAAGGGCAGTGTGGTTTTACCAAACAGGTAAAAGCCATTTTTCCTGCCATTTCTCTCTCTTCTACACCTGGAGCTTCAAACACTGCTGCATAAAGTACACGGACTCCTTTCCCTGTGTTTTGGCTTATGCTTTCTGCCATCCCTGCACGAGGAGAGAGGCAAGCTGGGCTTGGTACAGATGAGGTACAAAAGTGATTTCAGCTGCTAGGAACAGCAGACTGAAGAGACAGAGGGAGGTGTGTGCTCTGCCTCGTGTTTGTAGATGTCACTTGTCATTTCCAATGGTGTGCATGATTTTGCCAGATTAATCAAATTACTCCTTCTAACACTAGATTTGCCCAGGGGCTTCTTTCCATTCCTTCCTGTGCTGGATATGGATCCAGTGTGGGCAGGGAAGAGCTGGGCTCGGGGCACAGGCTGGGGCTGGGCACAGGGCACCGTGTGTCAGGGACTGCCAGCAGTGCTGCTCCCTGCCCTGCTCTGCTCCTGCCCTGCTCTGCTCCCTGCCCAGCTCTGCTCCCTGCCCAGCTCTCTTCCCTGCCCATCTCTGCTCCCTGCCCAGCTCTGCTCCCTGCCCATCTCTGCTCCCTGCCCATCACTGCTCCCTGCCCTGCTCTGCTCCCTGCCCATCTCTGCTCCCTGCCCATCTCTGCTCCCTGCCCTGCTCTGCTCCCTGCCCATCACTGCTCCCTGCCCAGCTCTGCTCCCTGCCCATCTCTGCTCCTGCCCAGCTCTGATCCTGCCCAGCTCTGCTCCCTGCCCAGCTCTGCTCCTGCCCATCTCTGCTCCCTGCCCAGCTCTGCTCCCGGCCATCTCCGCTCCCTGCCCAGCTCTGCTCCCTGCCCAGCTCTGCTCCTGCCCATCTCTGCTCCCTGCCCAGCTCTGCTCCCGGCCATCTCCGCTCCCTGCCCAGCTCTGCTCCCTGCCCAGCTCTGCTCCTGCCCATCTCTGCTCCCTGCCCAGCTCTGCTCCCGGCCATCTCCGCTCCCTGCCCAGCTCTGCTCCCTGCCCAGCTCTGCTCCTGCCCATCTCTGCTCCCTGCCCAGCTCTGCTCCCGGCCATCTCCGCTCCCTGCCCAGCTCTGCTCCCTGCCCAGCTCTGCTCCTGCCCATCTCTGCTCCCTGCCCAGCTCTGCTCCCGGCCATCTCCGCTCCCTGCCCAGCTCTGCTCCCTGCCCAGCTCTGCTCCTGCCCATCTCTGCTCCCTGCCCAGCTCTGCTCCCGGCCATCTCCGCTCCCTGCCCAGCTCTGCTCCCTGCCCAGCTCTGCTCCTGCCCATCTCTGCTCCCTGCCCAGCTCTGCTCCCGGCCATCTCCGCTCCCTGCCCAGCTCTGCTCCCTGCCCAGCTCTGCTCCTGCCCATCTCTGCTCCCTGCCCAGCTCTGCTCCCGGCCATCTCCGCTCCCTGCCCAGCTCTGCTCCCTGCCCAGCTCTGCTCCTGCCCATCTCTGCTCCCTGCCCAGCTCTGCTCCCGGCCATCTCCGCTCCCTGCCCAGCTCTGCTCCCTGCCCAGCTCTGCTCCTGCCCATCTCTGCTCCCTGCCCAGCTCTGCTCCCGGCCATCTCCGCTCCCTGCCCAGCTCTGCTCCCTGCCCAGCTCTGCTCCTGCCCATCTCTGCTCCCTGCCCAGCTCTGCTCCCGGCCATCTCCGCTCCCTGCCCAGCTCTGCTCCCTGCCCAGCTCTGCTCCTGCCCATCTCTGCTCCCTGCCCAGCTCTGCTCCCGGCCATCTCCGCTCCCTGCCCAGCTCTGCTCCCTGCCCAGCTCTGCTCCTGCCCATCTCTGCTCCCTGCCCAGCTCTGCTCCCTGCCCATCTCTGCTCCCTGCCCAGCTCCGGTCCCTGCCCGGTGCCGGTCCCTGCGGAGCTCCAAGGCGTTTTTGGGCGCAGAGGGCAGCGATGAGAGCTTGACGTCAGCGGGCACGGCTGCTGGGCTGTCTCGCCTGCTGGGACTATTTTTAGCATTATCTCAGAAGTGCCTCCTCGCCGGCTGTAGTTGCTTAGCAGCCCCGCGCTGGGGATGGGCGGATGATGAACGCACACGTGCAGAGATTTCCGTGCGGGCTCCCCCGGCCACCCGAGCCAGGGCTCGCAGCCCTGCTGGTGATTATTTCCAGCCCTGCCCGCGGCTCTGCCCGGCGCTGGTGTCCAGCAGTGACAGCCCCGGGGGCTCCTCATCCCCTGCCCTGCACTCACCCCTCCGGCAAGCAGACCCTTCCTTCCCTCTGGGTTTGCTCGGCTTGGGAGCAGACATCAGAAAAGGGGCTTGGGCTCAAAACACGCTCCTGTGGAAGTCCCGAATCCACAGCCAAGGAAACGCGGTGCAATAAACCTTGGCAGGACGCTTTGTTTACTCTTTGGTGAGCTGTTTTACTTTCAGATGATCTGTTTTCTCTGACGTAATGTAGAATTGCATGTGTCTAAAGCTGCCTACCGGGATTGCTGGTGTCTGAGAGGGGAATTATGTTTGTTGTAAAGTCAGTGATACCCTCAGAATTAAGGCTCTCAGAAGACAAAAGCAGTTATTTTCTCAAATTCAAAACTCTGGTACTTAAACTATATCTGCTCAATTTGATCAAATCAGATTGCTGAGCTACAGATAAGTCTGTAAATACATTAAGCTAAAGAAAGATTTGTTTTCCGTCTCCATGCCCTGACAGGTTCCTTTAAAACAAGAAAATCCTGAGATTAGTTACTGCAGGTACAAATACAGCACACACACAGGACTTTTAGGGCCTGGTTTCCAAAATGGCAGGAGCCCAAGCTGGTGCACAATTGTAAGCATGTCCCATAATTTGATAAACCTGAGAAATTAGGCTGAGGCTGTCTGTGCATTTTGGGGCACATCCTGTTCCTGTCTGCCCAAGACCCTCCAGGAGATGCTGCAGCTCCTGTCCCTGCCCTTGCATCCCCTCATCATGTGTGACCAGCCATGTGAGGAGTGTGTCCGAGCTGCAGAGTGGTGATGCAGAGCCACAGGGCTTTGAGCACAGGCCAAGGAGGCTCTGGGAAGAGGAAGGCAGCAAGGCTGTGCAGGGAGGGCTGTTGGAGTGGGAAACTGATCTGGGCAGCTGGGGGACAGACTAGAGGTCTAGAAGCTCCTTGATAACCCACTGCCTTATCAGGGAGGGATGGTTGTTGCAAGGACAGATGCTATTTCAGGAGGATGCTGCTGGTGAGACAGAAGGTCTCTGTCAGGCACTGGGGCTGGAACACTGAAGGAAGGAGAGGGTTTCTGCTGTGTGTCAGAGGCTGCCAGGAGGAGTGCAACACCTTCCAAACCAGAGGCTGGATTTCTGCTCAAGGGAAATGATCACTGAATATCACACCCCGTTTAGTCTGGAGTAGTTATGCTGCTGTGGGGAGGAATAAGAGGTGGGAGCACTCATTCAACATGAAAGCCCTCTGTGCATACCTGTAGTCCTATTGATTTAGCATAAAAGGCAGAAATCAAATAACAATTCAGCCTTATTTGCCAGCTTGGTCCCCAGATCATGCATTTTTAGAAAGCCATCCTAAATTATTTCTTCTTGAGAGTTATAGGCTGCCACTGCTGGTAAATGTCAGCCAAAAATGAAGTAGGGTGTGAGAATGGGGCAGTCATGCATTTTCTGCAGCTGATGGTGACACCAAGGACCTTTCCAGTAGCTCGTGCTACTACCCAGCTTGCTGGCAAGCTAGCACAGAGCTCAAAGCTCTGAGGAAACATAAAATCCAGGGCTACACAAGTAGTACACAAAAAAGTGGTTTGGTTTCATTATGGTTGGCACCTTGGAGTAACCTTTAATCACTTGAAGATTAAAAGGCAATTTCTGAGCTACTGGAAACTCAGCATTTCAGGAAAATCATTCCTTTAAAGCAGGCTCAAGTGATGGAACTTTTCCCTCTCACTTGTTCTCTTTAACTGATGTACAGTAAAGGATGTGGAGCCAGATACTAAGTAGGTTTTCCAAACAGCCCTGGGAAAGGTGGATCTGGCAGACAGCAGCACCAAAGAGTGGAGTCCTGTCCAAGGCAGCCAAACACAGGTGTGTGTTTTTGCCATCGTCCCCAGGAGATGATGGAGAATCCAGAGCTGAGGTGTGTGTGCTCCCAATCCTCTGCAAGTGCAGCCTTGTTTTCAGTGTGTGGCACATGTCCTGGCCGAACCAACCCAGTGTGTGCCCCACTGCCTGCACAGACGTGCCCCGGGGTGGTGCTGCAAAGGTAATTCCTTGCCTTTTGGCTCCTGTTTGTCACATTAACGCTTGTGCCTCATCGATTATTTTCAGACATTGTGCAATGCACTAGAGTGCAGGTAAAGCCCCTCCCTGTGCCGCTGTGGGACATTGAGGACAGCTTTGTGTGCTCTCCTTCAAAACAGCTAAAACCATGAACCTGTGCCTTTGCCAGCCCAAGCCCTCACTGGGCCTTGTGGAGTGTTTAATGAAACACTTTCTGCATCCAAATTCCAGATGCCTCTGGCTCTGCCACCTGCTGCCAGCTGCTGCTGACCCAGGCTTTGCTGCAGCTGGGTCCAGGCCTTGGGGGCTTTTTCTATCCTGTAAAATAAATTTGAAATAAGATATAAGGTTTACATGGTTTAGGACAAGGCTTTATCCTACTACGTGTTTGCTTCAGGCTCTTTGCTTTGGCAAGCATGTCAGGAGTGGGAAAGGAAATGAGTGTCACCATTTGTCACACATTTAGTAATGTTGCATATAGAAAGGTAAATGCCAAGTGTACATATGCCATTTTATAAATAAATGCTGGCAAGGAAAGGCGATTTCTACCCAGTTATGTGCCCTTTTGGATGTAAATGTTATGTATGTGTGGTAATATTTGGCCATCTGCTGCTGACAGCCAGAATTGCACGGGCATGGCAGGAGGGAGCCCCTTACACTGGCTCCTGCAGCAGCTGTAGCCAGGAGGGGGGACCCGAGGGACCCCAACACCCTGAGAGGTGCTGGGATCTGCTCCACATGATGTGAGAGGGCTGACAGCCTCATCTGGGCTTCCTGATATCTAAAGAAACCTAAATCCAGGCTGGAGCTCACCATCTTGGTCTGTAATAGTGTCTGTGGGTGGCAGCCAGCAGCTGACCCTGCTGGCCTGTGGCAAGTCTGTGCCTTTCAGTGGCTGGAGGTGTTTGCAGGGATGCATCTGCCTGATGTCTGACCTACAGGGTCGTGGACCACACCTGAGAACAAAACCAGGGTACAACACCTGGGCGGGAGAGGAAAAGGAGAGGTGTGAGGAGAAAGAAGGGGAGATGAAAAAACACAGTGTGGGAAAGGTCTAGATTAAAAGAAGGTGGGAAAGTTGGTATTGGCTTTACAAAAACAGTTCTGTAAGGGTGTGTGATTTTGCAGTGTGTCCAAAGGAAGGCACTCAGGTGAGCTCTGACAATATCTGAGTGTCTGATCCTCCTCCCATCAGAGGGAGCGCTCAGAAGCTCATCCCTGGCACCCCACAGCAGGTCTGGACATCTGAAGACTGTCAGCTTTGCCCACATGGATAAAAGGCATTAAGGACATATCCCCTGTTTTTTAAGATGTGTTTTCTGACCTGTGCGTGGGCCTGTGCTCTCACACCAAGTGTTCTGAGCTCTCTTCAAGCACTGTGGATTTAATTGGCTTCCCAGGCAGGCACCTTGCACCATGGTCTGTCTTGCTGGCAGCCTTGGAGATATTTTGGCATTGTTCTTTTTCACTTGGCACACAAGTGTCTGCACACAGTGTCCAGAGTAGCCAGGCCCAAGTCACTGATGACATCATGGTCTCTGGAAGAAAAACTTCCTCAGGGAGTAGGGCAGTGTGTGCAGCTTGAGCTAAGCACAATAAAAAATCTCTGTTTTGTGTAGAAAATGAAAAACATGCTCAGAAAGACCACAGGGAGTAATAACGCTGACTGCTAGCAGAAAATGTGTTGGATGAGCCCAAAGTCAATGTGCTTGTATTTTATTCTGCCCCAGAAACTACATGTGTAGGATGAACCCAGCTCCCAGCAGATTCATCCTTGTGCCTTGGTGGCCCTTTCCCTCTCACGGGGCAAACTGGTCCAGAAGGACCCGGCAGGACTGAGCAGCAGCTGACTGCAGGAAGGGAAGGCTCCTCAGCTCCCCTGAGTGGGGAAGCTGGCACTTCAGGGCTGGAGCCTGCCGAGCCCCAGGTACTCACTGCAGTTCCCCTTTTCCTTCTTTTCCTTTCTTTGCTTTTATTAAAGCTGACTGCTGGCAGCAAACTGTAAAGTCCTCTCTGCTGACATTGCTGCAGGAGAATTCATGGGCTTTTCCTGGTTTCCAGGGGATATTGCAAACTCCAGGGAAGGGAAGAGTCAGCAAGGAGGGAGGGAGGAGGAACAGAGCTATTCAATGGTCCTGGGAGATTTGCATCTGTCAGCTAATAAATGCAGTAGGACAACAATGAAATTAATTTTAAATCACCTGAACAATCCAAGAGCAATTACTTCATTTAATTATAAGCAAGATGAGGGAAACAATAGGATTTAATTTCAATAATACCTCTACCAACTCAGCTATTATTTTAATTTAATTTAAAGTGACAGAACTTCCTGCGTTGCAATACTCTGCCTGGAAATACCATGCTTTACCTTCACCATTCAGTCAATAAACCATGGTATGGACTTTGCTTAATATTCAGCACCTGATTGAAAAAGAAAACAGGGCCCTACACTTTGTTTCAAAATGACATTTCCAAGTCTGTGCAGCAATATCTGTTACAAGTGCCAAAGTTCACTGGGAGAACCCAGCACTAAACTGAATGATGACCTGCTTGTTTGGGTATTATTTATTAAGAATGTTTTCTAGATCCCCCAAGTATTGTAGTTCCCCTACAGAACACACAGCCATCTCAGGCTCTCCCTGAAGGGGCTCAGCACTCAGCTGAGTGAGGGGAGTCTTCCAGTAGTCCCAGGCTGGAGTAATGTATCAAAATCTGGGCAAGTAGAAAGAGACATGAGAGCAAAAGTAAGAGCTGGCTTTGTTGGCTGCAGGCGAGCTGGTGAGTGGCACAGCTGGAGAAGTCTTGGCTTGCTGTCTCCTGGTTTTTTTTCCCTTGTAGTTGCAGGTTTTTTGGGTTTTGGGGTTTTTTTTCTGATATTTTTAGCATTATTCCAGTTTGGTAGCATTCAGCTTGGTTGCTATAATAACTGCTGCAGACACTGTCATGAGGGAATTTATTCTGTCTTTGTGAGTATGTTTGCACTGCATGAAATAAAGAGGGCCTGAGGCAAGCTATTGAAGAACAAGGAAAAGACAAAATATTGACTCAACAATTCAGTGAGCATCATCTGCCCACTGTGCTGAACAAGGCATGGGTCCTACAAGAAAGATCTCCTTGATCATGTTATTAAAGAATATCTTGAAAGGCAAAGAGACAGGAGAACTGGAGACAGCTGCATGGCCTTGAGTAAAACTGATAACTTTTGAATACTTGACCTCACAGCATATGAATATGTAAAATTAATACATGATTCATATAGGTATGTAAAGGAGCTGATATACCCAGACATATATTTCTAACTCATGTAAATCTGTGTTAGTGGTTTAATTTGTTCTTGTCTTAGTGCTTGTTGCTTTTATTAAGAGCAGCTCCTTCTGATGTCCTGAGGTTTTATTAAGCTGCTCTTAATAAAAGCAACTTATTTTATTAAGAGCAGCTCCTTCTGATGTCCTGAGTCACTTCAGAGAGAAGGACATGAGGATCCAGCTTCAGCTCCTCCAGGCAGCTCTCAGTCCCATGCCTGGGTTGTTGTCAAGGAGACATATCTCTGGCATACATCTTCTCTGTGGTTTCTCCTTAGTATGCTTTTCCATTGCTATGGAGACTATCACAAACTCATTTAGCAACTCCCCAGTGCCCCACGAGGAATATGTATTTCATAACTCACTCCTCAGAACAAGGAGTGCTGTTTAATTTTTGGCTGCTCACCTGCATGTCCAGCCTGGCTATGCCAGGGACTGTTTGTGCTGAGCCCTCATGAGCTGACACAGCGTGACTCTAAGGGCAGGGCTACACAAAGTTGTCTTCAGTGGGGATGCTTTGGAAGCTGAGACAAGCTTTGTGTGTGGGAGGGAGCCAAATTCTTGCCCTGGCTACTCAGCATGGCTCTCCAAGTCCAAACCCTTCTCATTCTCGAGGTCTCCAGCTGGCATTCTGCTGGGTTCTGAACAGAGGTGAAACCAAGAAAAATGCCTAACTCTACCAGTGCAAGGAGAGGGAAACAGAAGCACTGTGCTGGCCTGTGCTGCAGGGCAGGAGGGAGGGAGCAGCGCAGCAGGGCTAGCAGGGGACAGGGGAGCAGCGAGAGGGAGGATCCGTGGCTGGGTTTGTCAGCCTCCTGCTGCTGCAGATGGGCTGCACCCCCTCGGGGCAGCACCGGAGTTTGTGACAGTCACACAGGGGCACTTCGGCTCCCGGGGAGCTGTGGCACAGCTGCACTGGACACAGCAGCAGCCCAGCAGCAGAAGTGGCACCGGCAGCCTGGAGGAGGCCAAGTGTGTGCACTCAAACCACTTTGGCCAGTACAGAAGTGTAGTCTGTAATGAGAAAAGCAAGACATAAGAGAAGTTATCACTTGGGATTTACAAGAGCTGTGCACAGGAAAGCAGTCACTGCTGGCTGAAGGGCCTGCAGCAGTGGGTTTGAAAACACCAGAACATCTTCCTTCTGAGACACACGGGAGAAGGATCCTGGCAAAATGCTCCCACAGGGACTTAATACCATTGAAAGATCCCTTCTGAAGCTGATGCAAGTGAGCAGGCAAAAAAAACCCCAAAAAAACCAGGGCAACCTATAAAATAATCAAGTCCCATGTTCAAGGTGGGAATTACAGCTCTGTGGTGAGACTGAGATGGCAACTGGGGCTGTGGTTCCCAGCTCCCTGCCCTGTTTCCCCCCTGCAGTGCACAATCTGACTTATTAGCATAACCCTCAATTCCAGTTTGCATGATGTGTCAGTCTGTGCCCTGCAGTACCTCAGGAGCACACAGACTGTCATTTGGCTCCTGGGGCAGGGAGGCCATTGCAGGGCTCTGAGATGGGCACAGTGACTCTGTTACCCTCACTGGGTAACTCAGAGTCCATCTGTACCCAGAAGCAGACAGACACCCTCCAAGTCTCCACTTTAGTGCTACACAGGGTCATAAATATTCAACAGGTAGTAGGAACAGCTGAACCCAGCTAACAGAAAATAAATAAATAAATAAATAAAATGAAGTAATTAATCAATTCAGTCATTTAACAGAAATGTACAAATTTACATATTTTACTAAGGCACATGGTTTCTAATGAAGTAGGGTTTGGGAAACCCAAAGGATTCACACATACCCTGTCACTTATGCAAATCACTCTCTGTTCACTGATTTATAGCATCAGTTGGCTGCACATGAAATTACTTTAAAATGCTGATGTGCATCTCCCTGGTGTCTGTTGGGCTGTTTCCATGTGCTGCACTGGGGCTGGCTCAGCACAACCCAGAGCTGGGCTGGTATAGGATGTGCACCTCAAAATCCCCCTCTGCATTACAGAGCCAGCACACTCACAGGCAGTGGAGAAGGAAAAGAGGAGGGAAATGCATTGAAAATCTACCCTGAGCAGTTCATTTCAGTGTCTCTCAGCAGTGATTGGCTGCTTTGTAATTTGCTTCAGTGCCATTTTTAGTCTTGTGAAGTTCAAAAGGTAAAGGATGTATTTCACTCAAACTTAGATTTGTTGTTTTCGACTTGGATCCCAGATTTGATGGAAGTTGATTATCTGGATCCAGTTAGTATCCGTAGAAATGTATGTATGTACACACCACACATGGGATTGCACTTCATGGGGGTAGCTATGCCCAAGCAGCAATTCCATGTGCAGCTCTCGTTCATATGGCTACATTTCTCAGAGGCACTTTTTTGTCTCATCATGGGTTTTCTTCTGGGTGTTTAAAGGCTTGGCTTGCTCTTCAGCTGTGTGTTGGTGAAAGCTTACAGCCAGGATTTATGGATTTGCAAACATGTCATTAAGGGGTTGGTGGATTTGGTCTGCACGCTTGGAGCTAAATTCCATTTATCTGGAGAGTAGGTGTTTAACTAATGGCACATCAGACATGGAATAAATGCAGGGCAGCTTCTAATGTCAGTGTTTTACAAAAACATCTGAATGAATGAGCTGAGAGAACAAAACATCTACTGTTTTTATATTCAGTGGACAGAAATAACAAGAAAAACCGCCATGATGAAGCACTATCTTTGTGCATTAGTGATTACTGCAAGGTTAATTTTATTCATTCTGAAGGATCGTCATATCTGTAAGACTGTGGAACAACAAGTTCAAGAAACTGAAAGAACCAAATAATTGCAAACCATATGTTGAAAACAGCCTAATTAATATATCAAATAAGAATTTAAAGGAATTACGTGAAAGAAAACAGTAAGTTTATGTAACATTTCTAGCTGAATGAAAGGCTGATTGTGTTTGTTAACAGGGCTGTAATGCTCTGTGTGCATTGGCTGCACGAGCTCTGGGTAAGAAGGATGGTGGTGCTACAGGGAACTGGGAAAAAGTGTAGAATAAATGTGGTCTAGGAAAACAATGAGAAAGAGAAGGAGAGAGATGTGCTCTGCTTAAGGCTTCATTCTGCTTCAGATAATGAAGCTCTCTTCTATAGCAGAATTATCAGACAATATTATGTTATGCTTCAAGATGCCAACCTGATCAAGGCCTGACTATTCTAAACATAGAAAAAATGTAATTTCTGCCTAGAAAGCTTTAAGATATACAGCGGTTTATAGAATAACATACTTTTATGTGAGCAGTCACAAGTACTGGGGACTAAAGAGTATGACAAAATAAAAATTTGAAAGAACATGTCAATAGGGCTTGATGAGATCTGCTGTCTTTCTTTTGCTTATTTCTGAGTAAATCCTTGCAGTTTTCTCTGTAAACATGCAAAAAAATTAATTAAAAGAACTTTATGAAGGCTGAAAAAAGCAAAACTTGAAAATCTGAGAAAAGGTAAGAAATCAGGTTGACTGGGAATAATGTGTGCTTTTCATGCACAAAGCCATATGCTATTTTTTCACCCTGGCCTGGAGATGAGTCAAAGCTGCTTTTGAAGGAAGCTGTGGTTGTAAGGCTGTTGTTAGAGAAGCTGCAAATTGTAGTGATTTATACAGGGCACTATGGGAAGATGATTTGGTGGTTACAATGAGTGTATGTTATTTGGGAAATCAGATTCCCTTTTACATAATGCTAGACAGCTCTCCCACACCAGGCTTTTCACAGGCTCAAAGGAATACTGAGTCTTTGCACTGCATGTATCTGGCAGTAGAAGGCAATTTATCCTCCTTTGATTCAGATTGAATTGTGTCATTATTCAGACAGGGCACAGCCTTTCTCACAAAGTAACATGCAGTAACAACTATGCAGGTGAGATTTCAACCAAGCAGTGCCTGGGGCCTCAATTCCCCTTGTGGAGACTTTGAACCCTCCTGGGTTTGCTCTAGATAGTGCCAGTGACCGCTGTCACAAGGATGCCCGTCCTCTGCAGAGCCCTGCTTGCAGAAGAACCAGAGAAGCTGCTGTTGCTCCCTGTGTTTACCCGGATTTTATCCACATGCCACAAAGCTATCCAACACAATTTGTTTTTTTCTGCTGATGAATGTTTTCCCACCTTGTTAGCACCTTATCATGCAAACATCCAGAGATGTGAAAGATTTTGTCTTTTTACCTGGTTTCCTGTGAAAGCAGAGCTTACATGGTCCCTCGGCCAGCAGATGAGCCATGGGCCCTCTAGGAATTGTGAGTTTCCACAAAAATGCCCTAGAAAGGTTGTGAGAAAACCTGAGTGATGCTTGAGAAATGTGTGCAAAACTGACAGAAAATTTGGTTGTACATCACACATAAAATTAGTCCTACAGAACACTGTCTGCGTCAGAGCACTGAACTCTGAGAGATAAGGACCTGCTGCTTAAATCTTTCTTTCTGGACTCGTGGCTCCTCTCTTTCATGCTCTGATACTATGTTTTTTTTCTCATAAAGGCTGGTTATCGAGCTGTCTCACGAAGTATGACTCAAGTGACATCTTTACTGATCTCATCAAAGTCTTTTCCAGAGGCATCAAGGAAAGATGGAGAGATAAGGACTTGGTAATGTTGAGATCTGGAACATATTAAAAAAACAGGTAGGAAAATAAGCCTAGAAAAAGCAATTAAAGTTAGAGAAGATTAAAGGATAAATATCTTGGGGGAGTTTACTGTATGTTTCACTTCTATTTGTACTGCACCTTTTAGACCATCTTTTTTTTTTTTTCATTTTCATAGCACTCCACTATCAATATAAGCACCAAACAGATCTAAATTAACAAGTTGGATTCATTACACCATTCAAACAAATTTCCCTGGGCTTATTACACCTAAAGGCTTGATACTTTCCTGGCAGCCTCTTTCAAATTACCCTTTCAACAAACATGACATAAACTTGGGTCTGCAGAGCATGAAAATTTATGTGCGAGAGCAGTTATTTAAACAGGTGGAAATTCTCAGATTCACCAGAAAGGTGAAGCATCAAGTACACCATTAATTTTTCAAAAGGGCTTCACAGTATAATAGTCTTGTACTGTTGGCATCCACGGTGAGAGATAACTGCTTCTTGCTGCAACTCTGCCTTTCTCTGCAGTGCAGTGCAGCGCGCCAGCTCTGCTCCAGCACTGTGCAGCATTTCATAATGTGCAACTGCTCGTGAGCCCCCATTCAGCTTTTCCCTCTTGCACATGCAGTGCTTCTCAGGCTTCTGCCCAGGCTCTCAGCAATAATGCAAGCAGCACAAATCTCCCTGCAGCCGCCTGAGCAGCCAGCTCTTGCAGCAGCATGGACTGATGTGCAGGCAGGCTTGGCTTGCAGGTAACAGAAATCTCGAGCAGGACGGCACTGACTCGCTGGGCAGAGGACAGGGAGCTGCTGCTCGTGGAGCACCTTGCAGTTGCTGTGAGTAAATGTACACTTGATTCTCAGCCAGTGCTGTCTACACATCAGACATTCCGCTGTTCCACGAAGTTTGATTTTTCAGAGACGTTGAAAAATTTTTTAACTGAGTTGTTACCATGCTGTCAATTTCGTATGTAACACACTGCAGGCAGACTATGACTTCCCTCTAAGGAGCTCTGTGTGGATTCCAAAAAAGAAAAGGATTGCTGCAGTTCCCACTCTCCTGAAACTACTACACTACTGCTCTGAGTTATCTCACCATTTTCACCCTGGTTGAAATTTAATACATATAATATGACTGCTTGTATCAGCAAAAAAATTACTCTCCTACTATTTTTCCTTGGATTTTCAGGACCTAAAGTTTTAAAGACCTGAAACTGGTTTAAGATATACATTTGTCAGGTCAAAATTACTGCAACAACTACTTGTTTAGAAACCTGTCACTCAAATGGAAGTGCTCAATTTGTATGCTATGTATAACTGTTGCTGGCAATATGTAATAATATCTAGAACATTTAAGGAAGTATACACTTAATAAACAGAAAAACATACTGTTAATAAACAGAATATGAAGAAACAGCTTATACACACAAACAAGGACTAATGTAGCCCACGATGTAATAAATCTATGACAGGATAATGTCTGTGACAGGAACTCAGATATTTACTTACATACTGTACATCATGCTAGAAGATGTACATCTCACTTAGGAGATATAAAATGTCTTAAAGATGTAATAATAATAAGGAAATTCAGGAGAGCAAGTTCTAAGAAATTTAATGTCTTATATTTGTTGCTCTGTTGTAGAGGAATGCTGTTCAGGAAAAGATATCCTCTAAAAGACCTTGAGGAAATGGAGCAGATGGTTGCATGTTCTATCCCACTTAAATTCAAAGTGGCTTTATAAATACTCAGAAAAAAACCCCAACAATGTTCCCATAGTTTTTAATACAAATAAAAGAAGCTAAAAGTTGATTTTTGTTGATATTAAATTTGGAATTCCAAACCAAAATATTGACTTTTTTACACTATAATGATTTTTAACTCAAAACTGGTGATGAACTAATGGGTTCAATATACATTGTTATTAGAATTATTTGTACGTTGGATTTCTGTATCAAAACAACTCATAGGATAAGGAAAAATTCCAGTTTGGGATGAGACAAGGTAGGCCTCAGTAGGGGCTGCAGCATTTGGTGCTGATGGACTGAGTCCCTGCTGGGCAGAGACCTCTGTGGATCCTTGTACCTGCGCAGGTTTTAATGAAGAGCTGCTGGGGGAGCTCCTGTGCATCCTGGGGCTGTGCCTGAGCCGCCAGTACAGCGTGTGCTGGACACCCTGTGCTCTCAGTGCCTGCACAGACTGGCCACACAGCACATGTGCTGCTATGGCCAGAGGAGTCTGTGGGGCCATTCAACTGAAAATTTGGTTGGTTATTGATAGAAACTGGATTCTGCCATCAAAACAGTAGAATTGGCAGGTGTAGGGAGTAACTCCTCTAAAAATCCTTTCTAATTTTTAAGAGGTGTTTATCTGACATACACAGACTACAGGATCTTGGCGACTGGTACTTCTCTGCTCTAGTTAAATACTGTTTTGCTCCTTGGCTTCTGTCCTATTTCCACAAGAGGAAATAGCATCTCTTCCCTCTCATGGCTGGTGATTGTTTTTCTCTCAATCTGTAGCTTTATTATGGATCAGAGGGAGCCAAGGGCCAGGAGTGACTTGCAGTTCTCAGCACATGCTGGTCTCTCCAGACACACTGCTTAGTAAGGAAATAAATTAGTGAGGGGTAAAAGACACAATATGGTGCTTACCACCCTATTTCAGCACATTAAATATATACAATCTGCACTTCATTCCAACTAAAAATAACACTCAGATTAATGCAGCTTTCTTTGATATATTCAATCGAGAAACCATTAGCATGAATTACAAAGCAGGAAAAGTGTGGTTCACAGTGTCTGTCACTCCAGAGCTGTGCCTTAGGATGGATGGGGGCAGTTTGGTGGAGTGGACTGAGCATGCACCCAGGAGTGAGACAGGGCACGTATCTCCACAAGTGTCATCAACTCTTTCTGGAATTTAAGGCAGGTCTTTTAAGTACATATATTTCTATTTTGAGACAGTCCATATTTAAACACTTTATTTTTTAGCAAGTCTTCAGAATGTACAGCTCCAACTGATGTCTGTGCTGGCTACTCAGTATCCAAGTTTCAAACTTGAGGACTGAAATTTAGAAGGCAGTTTTGAAAATCCTGGCCTCATCTTCCCTGGCTTTCTTAATTCCTAGTGCGATATCTGAATGGCCTTATCCATCTTTGGCTGATTGAAATCTGCTACTGAGAAAATGCTGTAGGAATAATTATTACTGTATCTCACAAATCTTGATGAGCTTTTAAACTAATATCCTTAATACCATTCAAATTTCACAATATAATCATATTTGTAGAAACAAATCTAGACTATATGTTATTTTCGTAGCTTTATAATATTTTTACAGTGTTAAGGCTGTGCACCAAAGCAGTTTAGAAAGCTGAACATCACTGATCCATTTTACAAGTGGAGACAACTGCACTCTGAAGAGGGATCTGCATTAGACCACACAGACTGCAGCAAATTCACCACTAGAATACAGGATTTCTGATACAAAATTTACTCTACTGAACTTTAAGTGAGTGGTTCTTAAACTCTCGGCGGATACAGGCAGTCGTTGGTCATAGTATCCATGTTGCTTTCTTGCCTCCCCTTACAAAATTAATTGGAAGTGTAGTTAAAAATACGTTGCTGCTATTACCTTTTCCCTTAAGTGATTCATGATTGTCACCACTGGGATGCTACTCAGTAATGAAACCGAAAGAATCCCTTGCTGCATCACTGGGGCAGAGGATCTGCTTGACTTAATTGGGAAGGGTCAGCCAATTTGCAGCAGGTATTGTTGCTATACTTACAGAAAATAATTTTGTGGTATATTGTGTAATTCTGGATGCCCATCTCAGTTATAAAGGACAGGGAAAAAAATCTGTCATGGCTCATGAAATTGATTGGTTTTGCAAAACTAATTCTCTTAAGATACACAAATGTATGTCAGTTGAAATTCAGACTCATGGGCAGGGGTTGTTGCATGGAAGTGGCATTTTATTATGATGAAGCTTTGTGATACAATATTTTCTTTTTGTCCTGAAATTGATTTTGAAATCTCTGTGTCTTGCAGGCATTGCTAACTGAGCGCAAGGCAATAGGAATGTGTCAGCAGGATGAGGGCTGCCCAGCAGAGTCCAAGGGAGGCGGCAGGATGCCATCTGTCTGAGTGAAGACTCCAACAGAACCCTGGCATATTATGAGGATTTCTAATATGAAAATAGGCACAGGAGAATTTCAGAAGTCTCCTCAGGTCTTGCAGTGGTCTCAAGCCTTGGATATTGCAATTAAAAAAAGATTTTGATCTACTCATGCCTCTTCGCTGAATATCTGAACAAACTATTATGATTTTTCATAAAGAGGAATAGTCTACTGTCAGGAATTGGACTTAACAAATCAGCTAATGTAAGTTTACAGACCTTGCAGGAAAAATAAAAATATGCCAGAGACAGTGTAGACACCTTTTTTTGGGAAATGTTCTTAGAATATCTGCCAAATGGAGGCGACCTTTTTTCTCTCCTCAGAATTGTCTGCCTTCCTGGTAACAGACAGGCTTTGCCAACAGCGGGCACCAAATGCCCTCCCTGAAACTGTGAAGATAGCTGTGGAGGACAGCACGGATAACCATGGAGATACATGGAAAAGTATCCGGCCTCAGAAGGACACTTTTGTGTCAAAATTTACTTTTGAAATGCATTTTAGAAGGTTCCTGCGAGGAAGATGGGGAAACCTTAGGAGTTCAGTTAGTGTTTAATGTGGAGCTGGTCAGCTTTCTGCTGATGGCTGCTGAACATCAGACTCCCTGCCACTCATGCACGGGCGAAGCGCCCTGATGGGAGAAGCGTTGGGATGGGGATCTGCTCCATCCGCAGGGACACAGCTCCCTGCAGACTGCAGCGAGGCGTGGGGCAGCACAGACAGACCCGTGCAGAGGGAAGGGGGGATGGCAGCAGGGCAGGGTCCGTCCTCCAGCCCCGCTCAGCTCCTGTCAGCCCCGGCTGCTCCCGGGGCTCGAGGGCCCCAGGCTCCCCTCACGCCTTGGAAACCTCGGCCCCGCAGCAACGGGCGCCAAGGGTCCCCTCGGCACTCGGGGTCTGGGAGCCCCTCAGGACTCGGGGTCTGGGATCCCCTGGCTCCCCTCGGCACTCGGGGTCTGGGAGCCCCTCAGGACTCGGGGTCTGGGATCCCCTGGTTCCCCTCAGCACTCGGGGTCTGGGATCCCCTGGCTCCCCTCGGCACTCGGGGTCTGGGATCCCCTGGCTCCCCTCACAGCTGGGGACTGGGCGCCGCCGCCTCCCGCTTGTCCCGGGCACCCCGGGGCTCTTCAGGAGCCAGGATGCCCTCGGAGCCCGGGATACTCTTATCCTCAAGATGGCAGGACATCGTCTTAAGCTGTGCTCAGGGAAGGTTTAGGTTGGGTAT
This sequence comes from Passer montanus, assembly GCF_014805655.1. Taxonomy (NCBI): domain Eukaryota; kingdom Metazoa; phylum Chordata; class Aves; order Passeriformes; family Passeridae; genus Passer; species Passer montanus. The sequence goes on from NW_024373256.1 coordinate 8,061,621, forward strand.
CAGGAAGAAGTTCACAAGAAGGATTAGGCACTGAAATGGGCTGCAGAGGGAGGTGGTGGAGTCACCGTCGCCGGAGGTATTTAAGGAAAGACTGGACGTGGCACTCGGTGTCATGGTACAGTTGACGTGGTGATGTTCGCAGAGAGATTGAACTCGATGATCTCAGAGGTCTTTTCCAACCTCAGGGATTCCGCGATCCCTTCACGCTGCTGGCGTTGGTCCGCCCTGGCCGCCCTCCCGCAGGGCTCCCCTGGCAGCAGAGGGGCTGTCACCGACGCCCCGCAGGGCCGGGGGCTGACACCCCTCTCACCCCCGGGCCGGTGCCGCCGCCGCCCAGCCGCTCCCGGGGGAGGCGCGGGCGGAGAGCAGCGGGGACGCCCCGGGCGGGGATCCCGTCCCGCGGCTGCCGGAGGCGGAGCGCCCGCCCTCCCGGCGTGCCCCGCGGAGGGGCGGGCGGCTCATGTCCGCCATCCCGGCGTGCTGCGCGCCCGGGCAGCAGCCGGAGCAGCCGCGGCGGCCGCGTCCCCTCCCTGCGCTGTGAGACAGCAGCACCGCCTGCGGAGCGCGAGTGAGGAGCCGCCGCCCGCGCCTCTCCCCCCGCGTCCTCCTGCTCCTGCTGCTCCTCCGCCCTGTCCCGCGCCGCTGCCCGGCCGGCCATGCCGTCTCGGGCAAGGTAATGAGCCGCAGAGCCCCGGGGTCTCGGCTGAGCGGCACCGGCAGCAGGCAGCACTACCACCCGCGGGGCTGGAATGACTGGCAACCCAGGTGGGCAGGGCTGGGGCCGGGGGTGCGGGGTCGGCGCGGTGGGAGCGGGGCGGGAGCCACTTCCTGGCGGCCGGGCCTAGCGCGGGAGGCGGGCGGGCCCAGGCGGCGGGACGGGGCCGCGTCCGCCGGAGGCGGGACGGGGCCGGCTCTGTCAGCGCTCGGCGGGGTGGGAGCGCGCCGCGCTCCCCCGGAGCTCCCGCGGCCTGTAACGTGTGCGGCCGGTGGCCGGTGTGTGCCTGCGGGCAGCGCGTCCCTCCCCGGCGGCCGCGGGGCGGGCGGGGGGCTGCGCTGGCGGGGGAGCGGGGCTGGGCTCGGGTCCCGTGTTTTCAGCCTGTTTTTCAGCTGGAACACTGCCAGGGAAGAGCTGAGGCTGTAGGAGTACTCGTAGTTTTTGAGGGTTAACATCGTACTACATAGGTTTATTTTGATTTTTTTTTTTTTTTTAATAATCGGGAGAATAGCTGATCTGTATTAGCTCTCACCCCAGCCTACTTAAAAATGTGTTGTAAGGCTTTCGGTGTGTTTACACCTGGCACGTTTTAGTAAAATTCAAAATCTGTTCACTTTAGTTGGATGTAAAGAGTGTATTTCAGGTCTTAATTATTTTTCTAATCTGTCTCATGCCAGTGTATTTGCTCTACTGCTCAGTCTTGCTGTTTTCAGCGTCAAAATTGTCCTGTAGAAATCCTAAATAAATTTGGTGTTTCTTAGGCTTTTAAAAAATTACGTGGGTTTGAGGCTTTTTTTAGTGTTTTTGAAAGTTTAAAACAACGTGGGGCCCTAGTTACAAACTTTCCAGTAGAGAACAGAGTGGCACATGCTTGGGAATGTATTGACAGGTGATGGTTCCAGTCTCATGTAGTTTGGACTAGAAGAACTGGGTGAATATGAAGGTCACTTCAACATTTACTATGAAAGAAGCTTTCCTTTTGCTTGAACAACTAATGACACAGCCTCTAGGGCCGGTGCTAGAGGCTGTTCAATTCTTAATGTTGTATGGGGCATGGTTATTTAAATTCTAATTTCTTCTGTGATTGAAATACTTGGTCACATAACTTACTATTTTTTCCTCACTTAAGAACTTATGAACCTCATTGGTGACATTTTGTTAGAGCATCTAGATTTTTTTGGGAGAGAATTAAGAGACTGATCTCTTACTCCTTACCTACTTCTTTGCTTCAGTTTTCTGGGCTGCAGTGTGTAATTCTGGGCCCTAACTCGTGACCTTTCCACCTGGAAGAAATTGAATGTGCCTGTGGTGGATGACTTCTATAAATGCATTTTGGTTGGATATACGAATTTGTCATGAGTTCTAGCTTTTAATCTGAGAAATACATCTTATGAGGGTTAGGAAGCTGATTTTATCCAGTGTAGTATTGCCTACACAGGGTTCAGTAGAGGTAAGGGTGAAAGTAAGAGTGTAGCTGCAGAAAGGCTTTGCCTGGTGGAAAGGTTGGTTTAAAAAGTTTCCTCCATGTGTGGCTCTGGTGTGTTCCCTGTAGTCTGGTGCCTCCTTAGCTCTCAAGTCCAGCTGTGTGACCTGGGCTGCTAAAATAATTATCCACAAAGCCACAGCAGAGCCAAAGCTCTGAGAGCACCAGAGAAAATGTGGCAGCCTAAGGGAGCCTCAGGATAAACAGGACCTTGTTCTGTTTCCATCACACCGTGTGATCAAGAGCTTCTGCTAAGAAATAGCCAACACCTCTACACTGGTCCTGACACTTCTCAGAATTTAACTGTATCATTTCCTTTTTTTATTGTTACTATTGTGGTGGGGGATACCAGGAATCAGAAATGCTCACAGAATCCTGAGCACAGCACGTTTTCATCTGTGTGCAGTTCTCCATTTTTTTTACACCTCAGAAAGATTGGTGATGGGAAACCTGAGCCTACAGTATGAATTTAAGGAAAGTGCAGAGATTAAATCAGGCTGTTGATTTGGTGTTAACTAATTTTTAAAAGTGATTCACTCGCATGGTTGAAAGGAGATCTGTTATATAAAACTGACTGTGTTTCTTTCATAATATGAAATATGATCTTGGACAAACCCCACAACACAAATATACCCACATATTCTTTCCTTCCCCTTTCTGCTGGCTGTTTGTTTTATTTACTTCAGGTGATGCTGCTGGTAAATGCTTTCTTGCAGGGTGTGGAAGAGGTGTGAAGAAGTGGCCCAAGCATTGAAAGCTGTAGTAATTGTAGTTGTTTCCAGTTCCTAAAGGCAAAAAAGGAACTGCTGATCCATGGGTGGATCATCAGATGGATTGTTTTCAAATGCACTTTTTTTGTGTGTAAAAGTGACTAAATTAATTTTCATTAATAAGTCCAGATTCCTCTCAGTTTTTAGTAATGCTGATCAGCACTGGGGCTTGTGGTGAAAAGAGAGTGAAACTGAAAGTTGGAATGCAGAGCTTTTTTTAAGGAAGAGTAGTTTTTAATGAAAATGAAATCTTTTTTTGTGTGTGGATGCAGTCATACATCAGATGCACATGGGCTGGTTTTCCAGCAGTGTGTGTGCAGATAGAGCTGTCTGCGTGTTACAGAGGAAGAAGTTGTCCTGATGTATAAGGGCTTATTGCTTTGTGCACTGCTGTGTACCAGACTCAATTAATAGCAACACAAAAACTTTGTAGACAGATGTTGGATAGATGTGACAGAGAGCAGTGAAGGGTTTCTTGAGAAGGCTTGATGAGATCTTGTTCCTCCTTCTAATCTTTGCAGCTGTCTAGACCTTTGCTTCTTTCTTTTCTCATTGTTCAGTAGATCTCACTGCATTTTCCCTGTTACAACTCTTGGGGCAAAAAATGAAATAATTTCAGTGTGCAGGCCTCGTGTGAACAGAGTTCATTTGTTAGAGTGCTGAGGGCTAATTATGTACTGAAACAAGCAGTACTGCTCTTTGGGAGGAAATGCAGGAGTGTGAGTGCAGGGTGGCAGGTTAGCAAGTGCAGGGTGCACCATGGCATTCTCAGGTGAAAGTGTGAAAAGGAAGATAAGATTTTAATTAACAGGACCTCTCTCTCTCCCTCACCTATCATAAATGTAGGTTAGCAGGGGAGGATGTGAAAAAGTGTAAAACAACATCTTTCACATCTGAACAAATTTCCAGAAGTGTCCTATTAGGTTTTAGTACTGAAATAATGAAAATGGCATGAGTCCTTCTCCTACAGCACAAGTCAGTGTTACGAGTTACTGATTTGTTAGCATGGTCCCTGCCAAACCAAGTTATTGCCTGGTCCTCATGGGTTTAGACTCGATGAGACAAGACAGTAAAATATGGTCTACTACAGGTAGATTGTGGCCTAAGCAGGAGAGCATATTGGCTGGAAGTTTGTAACTGAGGACAAGTAAGTACCTTGTCTTTAATTCAGACAGGCTGGGAGATGTTGGCAGGGAGCAAAGAAACCCATTAGACCAAATGGCCCAGGAAGGTGCTGCTCAGAGCAGTGCTTTTCAGTGGCTGTGAAGGGCAGAGGCATGTCTTCTACAAAAAGCACTCACTGTGGAAATTGTCTGATCATAATGCTGCATCCAGGCAGTGAATGACAAACAGGTGACAGGAACAGGTGCTTGCAGAAGGAAAGTTTAGACAGAGACTCTCTTTCTTCTGTGCTTGCATGTACAACAAAGTGCCTGTAAAACCTTTGTTTGTCAACTGACTTGGGCAATAATAGAGCTCACTGACTCTCTTTCTTCTGTGCTTTACAACAAAGTGCCTGTAAAACCTTTGTTAGAGGTAGGCTGGAACTGTGGTTTACACAGGTGAGAGACCTAAGTTGGCAACATAGAGGTGTTTGAGGATGTTGCTGTGATTACCTAAGGATGGGTGTAGAGTCATGTAGGGTGAAATGGATGTGACTTCTGTCCTTTCAGGGGTACTGAGAGAGAGGAGAGCAAAGGCTGAGATAGGGAGGGAGAGAGAAAAGTAGTCAGTGATGTTGAAGGCAGCTTAAAGAATGAGAGGCAGGATCAGTTGTGAGGTGCCACTGTGAAAACATCAATGGAAGCCTTGGGAAGAGATTCAGTGGACTGCATGTGGGAGATGCTGAACAGGAGTGGGTTCAGTTCTGGAGTTGCAGCCATAATTCTTGATCTCCTTTCACATTTGTGTTAAGTATGATGATAACTCTTTGATCTCACACCTTCCCAAGCTTTTTTTGGGTTTTGGTAAAATGGAGGAGCTGAAATTTGTAATGTAAAAGCTTTTGTTTTTAATGTGAAGACAGAGGAGAATGAGATGTGAGAAAGATTAAAGAAGCTGAAAGTGTGTCAGTGTGAAGCAGAAGAAACTTAGAGTGCAGATCATACTCCATTCAAGACCAGCCATACTAAATCAGACCAAGGGTTTAGCTAGTTCAACATCCTGTACCCCAAAATGTCTGTTGGAAAAAGAAGAGGATGTGTATATGCAATACCTTTCCCTGCCAGTCCCTTCTAATAATGCCCAGTGTGGAACAGAATGAAATTGGTGAACTACTGTGTAAGAAGGGAGTGACACAGAATCAAGAGTGATTTAAAATGCTACTGTGATGGCAGGTAGACGTCCAGCAATGGAGGTGGCAGAATTGCAGTAGGAAGATAGTTAATTGGTTATTTCATGCATAGAAAACACAGCCATTTGTATTTTCTCAGCACAGGAAGAAGAAGCAGAAGTAGGTCTTGGGGTGGGCTCAGCCAGGCTCTGGCTTGGCAGGGTGGACCAAGTGATGAGAAGATCATGGCAGAAAGAAGCTCTGCATGCCAGTGGCAGAACAGTCAGAAACTGGGTGGGAAGCTGTTAATTTGGGTGAATACAGTGACTCTAAAGTTTTAAATATTTTATTGATTAAGAATTTCAGTAATGAAGAATTTATCTGCATTGCTTCAAATAAACTTGGCAAGTAGAGCAAGTAAGCAAGTAAAATCAACTGACTTGGGCAATAATAGAGCTCACACAGTAAAGTTGCCTTGGAGTAAATCTTTCATGTAGGTCCTGTACTTGGAAATAAAATCAAATAGAATAATTAAATGATTTTTGTCTCAAAATAATGTCCCTATCACAGGGTTGTTCTGAAAAAGCTACACATAATGAACAGTATACACTAGATTGTAGCAAGTTTCTTGGACAAAAATTCTTAAGGCTTCCATATAACAAAAGTAGCAATACAACTTTTATCTATTTTTCTTTTTTTTGGATAAGTTAAACTAGTTGCTCTTAGCCATGCTCTCTTCAGTCAGACAAATTAAGTCCAATCATGCTTTTGATTCATATTTTTGATGAAATGAGATAGTAGACTTATTTTTGAAAGTCTGTTTCCTTTTGTATACCAGTGGAAAAAAATAATCAGCTTTTTGCAGAGAGAGGACACACTAGTGGCTATTTCTGCTTATTTAGGTGGGTGAACTATTTTCTTTTCCTGCTGGACAAAGGCAGGTTTAAAATCACCCTGCAGAAAACTGAATGCAGTATCTTCTGTTTAAATGATATTGCTAAAACAGTGTCTGCAGCCACTTGGTGGTGATGGGTAATCTTCCACCAGAACCAGACATGGGTTGAAACTCTCATGTGAGCTCTTGAAGTACTTTGCTTAGTCTCCATCAGTGAGCTTTTCAGGTAGAAGTGTAGTCTCTCATAAAGTGCCCAATAAACTTTGGAAGCTACAGTATAAGGTAATCAAAGGTTCATCCTTGCAGTTTCCCATTCTGACTTTGTCTAATATAGCATTTGTATTTTTACTTTTGCTTATCTGTTGCTAACATTGTACATTGAGACACTATTAATAGATCATATTTGTTAGATGTGTGGCAATGTCAATGTATGTAACTTAAGTTTGTTGCTACATGGGTTAATGTTGAGCATTAGGTCTGTCATGTAACCTGCCATCTGCTTGGTGCAGTGCAATGTAAGTGTAAATATCACCATGTGAGCAGAACAGTGCCCTCCTGAAATGCAGGCAGTACAGTTCTGCCCATGGCCTGCTGGAATGGCTGGAGGGAGGAAGAAGGAATTATTTTTAAGACTTTGGCAAGGACCTTAGCACAGAGTGCCTGCCTTGAGTTGTGAGAGGCTGTCTTTCAAAATCATAACCACATTCCTGACCTGAAAAATGGTATCTTTCAGAAATGGATTTGGAAATGGAGTGTGTCTGCCTGTGCATGCTGCGAGTGTGCACAGCAGTGCCCTGTGTCACCCTGGTGTCTGGAGCACAGGGGAGGTGACAGCTGCTGGGGTCACAGCCCCAGGTCTCCATGAGCCCATGACAGAAGTTCCCAGAGTGGTGTTGCAGGAGCCTGCAGCAGAGCTGAGGAGTTCCCTTCCCCATGAGAAGTGTGTGTGGCACTGGGCAGCTGGAAACACACAGGGCCATCAGGTCCTTGGCTCTGCTTCTGCTGTGTGTTGTCTTGCAAGCTCCTTCCCATTGGAAATCCTCTTTTCAAGCAGTATGAGCCATAGCAGTCAGCTGGGTCACAGAATACCAGCATCTTTCTAGGATGATTTTTGTCTCTGCCTCATAAAGATGGCCAGGAGTTTCTATCCTATTGAAGCTACACATTTATTGTAGTGGGAGCAGTGTTGTCAGTGGGCATTATTGTCTCTTAAATTGATATATAGGAGAACAATTACATATTTTTTACTAAAATTGGACTCACCTTTTAGTTGGTGATAAAGTGTGAGCAGGTTGGCTTGCAGTTAGCTGTTCCAGAAGCCAGAATGAAGTGAGTGTGTGGGTTTTCCTGGGGAAACAATAGGCTCATGTATTTTACCACAATGGAAAATTTTACAAAGCGTTCAAAGGCTGTCCTGTGGGAAGTGGGGTTAGCTGAGAACATGTGTAGTCCTTCAGTTGATAGGGATGCACAGAACAGTGTTAAAAATTGTACATTTCATCAGCTTTTCTACAGACGTAGGAATCTCAGTGTTAATGGTTGACAATTAGAGATGATTCAGTTTACAGCACATTGCCTTAAAAAAGCGATGCCCTTTGGGAAGGTAAATGTAAGAAGCCATCAGTACTTAAATTTGCCAGCTGAAAATTTGTCAGCCTGTTTCATTGAAAGGCTAATATAATTGCTCAAAGTGAACTGGGACGTTTTAGGGCAGGGAAAAAATCTGGGGTCTCTGTGTGTGTCTGGAAATTTGCACATGATTTGATCACATTTAAAGTTCATACCATGTGAAGTGCAGAACTTTCCTGTTCAGCATAGCTTAGGTGAATGATAATGGAACAATTGTAGAAAGATTTTTACAATCCTAGTTAACTGTCATGAATAACTTTTACTAAGGCTTTGCCTCTAGAATAGCATAGCCTATTTTTTAAATAGTCCAAGCGAGTGCCCACCAAAGCAGTAGATGTGATGGCACAGTGAATACTGAGTGAGGCAAAGTGTCTTGCTGTGTATGTCTAAAAATGAACTTGCTTATAGTGCAAAAGGGAATAATTCCTGCCCAGCAAATGTAATATCAGCTTGCACTGTGAGAACAGGGAAAAAGCACAGTTTTCTTATTGTTCCAAACTGATAATATAATGTCTTCTAGCATTCTCAGGAGAATGAAATGTGTGTCTTTAATTTCAGTTGGTTTTGCAAGTGTCAGTACTCATGGTATTCCTCTTCCAGTTGTACTGAGGCTGAGCTGTGTTGGAAAGTAGGAAGCCTTTAGTACTGCTGGAGTAACAACTGCTTATCAAAAAGTTTACCTGTGTTTTTCCCTTTTGGCCTTGAGATGTATTTGGCTCCCTTTTTCCTGAATTTTTCTACCAATTCTAATCACAGTGTTGTCTTGAAAAGGAAAAATGAAAGAAGTTTTCTTTATGAACTTGTGGTGTTTATCCTTACACAAATTGTAGTTAATTTACAGGAGTGATCTGTCCTGCTTTTTTGTTAAATAATCCAATGTACTATCCAAAACTTTAAGTAAAAATAGTAGATCTTTAGAGTAGGGGAAGCTTGCTGTAAATGATCTGAATAGTCTGATTCCAAATACACTGGAAATTCTGCTGATTCTCCCTTTGGATGGGTATTGCTTTATTTGTTTTAATGTCACCCCCCAGTCATTGCTTCTAAGAGTGCATTTAAAGTGATTGGTTGAGTTTATGTTCTGAAGTCTCATGCACACATGTTTATTATTAAAGTCCTGTATGTTTAAAAATTAAACCACTTAGTGTGTTCAGGGAGAAGAGTTGATTTCATAATTTTAATCTTTTTCCTTAAAAGTTTAGTCTGGTCTGTATCAGTTTTCTGATACAAGAGTGGTTTAAACATAATGCAGATTTTTTTTTAAGTTGCCTTTTATCTGCAGACATTTATGCTTAGGATCACAGCTCTTAATTTAACTTTCAGTTTTTTCACAGTAAAGCCTGCTTCCTTGCTTAGCAGTTTTTATTTTGTAAAAACTTCATATGTGATTTTTGTGCTGATCATCAGTTACATTCTTCCATCTAATAAGAAGGTTTATGTTGCTGAGTAAGGCCCATGGCATATTACATAAATGTTCATCTGTAGATTAGTGGTGACTTTCACAAATGGAAGGCACTGTATCATCCAGCTGTGATACATACTGGATCTAGTTTTATTTTATTTGTCACCTCTGGGAAGTAATGTTTTCCTTGTGTAGACGTGCAACTGGAAAGAGACTTGAGAAGGTCATAAGAAAGGGCACTGCCACACTAGAATGCATTTCCTTTGCATGTTGCTGTGATAATTAGTCCATTCCTGTCCCAATGTGAATTTAAGGTCACTTTTTAAGCAACAGGTTAGACTAACAACTTTTTTGACATAGTGAAATACATTTGGGATTGTCATTTAAATGTCTTTCATTTATAAGTGAATGTGAATCCCACTCCTGTAATATCCCTACATAAAAAAAATATATTTTTCTCTTTGTAGAACTGACAGTGCATCAGCTGACCAGGACAATTTAAAATATTCTTCATCCAGAGATCGGGGCAGTTCTGCCTCCTATGGATTACAACCCTCAAATTCAGCTGTGGTGTCTCGGCAAAGACACGATGATATCAGAGTCCACACTGACATACAGAATGAAGAAAAAGGTACCCAGATTGCTGTTTCATGTGTGATTGTGAGGGGATGATCAGGGAAAGGCAGTAAACTGAAATGGTGGAGAAGTTCTTGTTTTGTTTTGGTTTCTTTTTCCCCGCCCCCCCAAAAAGGCAGTGAACTGATTTGTGTTGTTGCCACAGTATCACTGTTTTGGGAGATTTGTCAGGGATCAAAGAAATGTTGTGGTTGTTGTGAATACTGAGAAAAATGTGCAGTTGTGTTAGAAGAATGCAAGAGCAGCCTTGATGCATTAACAGAAGTACTTTCTTCTGAAGAATAATATTCTGGATGTGTCTGTTCTTCAGGCTATCATTTCTTCCTGAGTAGTCTCCAGTACTTCTGGTATTGGATTGAACAGGCTGCTGGACTGATCTGTTGTAGCTTCACTGCACCAAACTGGAATCTTTGTTTAGTAGTCAGATCTATATTCTTATCATTAATGGCAGTTTCTACTTTCATGTACCTCAGTCTGACTTCATGTAAATCATGTGATGTATGATTCATACATTTTTACTGGTTTTGGTTTTTTTTATTTTTAGGATGTAATTGCTATCTCTAGGAGATAACTAAACAGTCAGAATAATATCTTTTCTGTGATTATGAAAAATCTATATTCTGATTTTTTTTCTTTCTTTAATTGCCAAATACAGATATCAAGTTGGAGGCTTTCTTACTTTTAGAGTCACTTTTTGACTATGTAAATCCTCAGGCAGGCCAGAGTCAAGAAAAAATCTCACAGGAATAGTAGTATGGGAGTTTTTGTTCAGGAACCTAAAAAGCATTTGAACTCCCCCCACTTCTCTGGCCTGTAACTGGTTGTAAATAATTGCTGTATCTTAGGGGAAGTTACAGATGGATGCAAATTAATTTTTTTATAAGTAGAAGGTAGTATTAGTAGGTGGCAGAAGCATGTTTATCTGCATAGTTTGAGAACTTTAAGATTTGTTTTACTTCAGTAGAGAAGCTGCTTAGGAGGTGAGTGTATTTGTCTGTCTGCTAATGTGGAATGTTGTACTGTGTTTAACACAGACTGGCATAGGAGGTTGTTCTTGTAGTTTGAAGGGTGCTAGTATTTAAGGAATGTACTGGCAGTGCTGTGAGATAGGTAGTTTGTGAAGTCGCTGGGAAAGAGTGAAAATTTGAGAAGAAAAATGTCCCTGGCTCTCCCTGCAGTGCTGTGTCTTGCAGGGCATGTCTCTGCTAGCTCAGCACTTCGTGCTGTTTTGTTCAGGTGTGACTTGAAAAGAAGTGATTAGGGTATTCTAACTATAAAACCAAGTTCCAGGTGTACCTAGTTCATTTTTCTTATTGGAGAAATTTGTAAGCTTAAAGGTGCAGAATGGTTTCTTTGTTTACTAAGATTTTTCAGTTCATCTGCTGGAGTCTTCCAGCATGCAATTTTCATTTGAGATTTTCTGTCCTGGCTTCCATACTTCCTCTATCCACTTCCCCCAGTTTCTGGTGTTAATAATAATAATAATCACTTACAAATTGATAATTTTTGGAAGTTTTTCAGGTTTGAAAGCCTCCGAGGATGTGACTCATGTTTAGGCTCAAATGCATTCATTAATTGCTGTTAGAATTTACTTCCTTCATAGGACAGTGTGGTTTGTTCTGACAAAATAATGTGAAAGTGACATGCTTGCTAGTTTCTGTTCAAAAACTGAGCTGTAAAAAATAATGTAAATCTAAATAGATCCAAACTAGCTTTACTGTAATTGTAGTTGAGCAATTACAAATGAGAGTTTGCACGAGGTTTTCTGTAATGGTAGGGTAGCCCCATGGGTGTAGGAATGCACAAATGTATACTGGTAGTTAATATCTGCTTTTCATCAAATGTTTTGCCTTAAAGAAACATTTGTAACATCTACTAAGGTCCAGGTTCACCTGAACCTTTGAACTCTACTTTTTTATCAATTCTTTAATCTCAGTAGGCAGCCTCTTATGGGGAACCACCTCTTCTTTTCCCCAGGCCTTCTTTTATACATTGAAGCAGGTGGACTTCTGGAAATATCTTTTCTGAAAGAAATCTTGCATGTTTTCTCTTGTTCTGGGTTTAATTTTATTAGTTGATTCTTCCCTTGGACAGGGAAGGCACTTCAGAAGTGTTCCTTGGAGGTGAGCTCTGATACACTGAGTGGAGGATTGGGCAGGCTCAGGGGACAGTTTCACTTCTCTGCAGTACTGAGAGGAAGAACCTGCCCCTCAGAGTGGTGTGGCAGGCTGGAAAATTTCCAGTCTCAGCATTTGAGTGTGTTTATTCTTGTGGATCTAGGAGTAAGATCAATGGAATTACTCAAAATGATGCTTTTGTTTTCGTTTTATATTGTTACCAAAGATGTATCTTAAGTGAGAGAATGTAAAATGTTGACTTCTTAACTGAGAATGATGCCAGTATTAGTGAAAATGTTGACCTTTATGTTTAAGGAGAGTTGTTCAATCTGTGCAAGCAGATCATATTTGTCTTTTCAAAAACTTCCTCCTTTTTTTGGCCATTTTACTTAGCTTGTGTGGTGGATTCATAGTAAAAACAGAATGGAGAACTCATGTATATAAAGGAGCAAGTAAGTGAAAATATGTGGCCATGTGTGCTAGCAGTTTGACCTTGTATTTTACAAAGCCTTTCAAGTCAAAGTAATAATAAGAAAACATTAAATGCAACAAAGCTGATATTAAATTTTATGAAAATAGTAATTGATTTTTTCATGTACAAAAAAAAAGATGAGATTCTTAATCTGTGGCCTGGAAACTTATAGGATATAACAAAACTTTGATGCACGTGGAAGTGAAGAAGGAAGCTAAAGGAGGTGGTGGAAGATAGAGCTGCTAATTTGCATATGAATTGAATAACTCAGCACTCACCAGCCTGGCAAATATGTGGTCTCAGAGCCTGTTTTAATGTCACATTGGTTTGTCCACAGGTGGCTACAGTGTCAATGGAGGATCTGGGGAAAATACTTATGGTCGGAAGTCGTTGGGGCAAGAGCTGAGAGTTAACAATGTGACCAATCCTGATTTTACCAGTGTTCCGCATGGGAATCGTGCTTTAGCCACAAAAGACATGAGGAAATCACAGGGTAAGGACGTGGCTGATTTTCAGGAAGAGGATATCTCTTTTGGCAATATTTCTTGTGTTTGGAATATGAAAAGTTCACTGTGGTTATGCAGTCTGGATGGATTTTATTTTTTGTGATACATGGTTACATGGTGTTGATGGAAACTCGTTTTGCTCATTTTTTGTCTTGCTTTACTGTTCCTTGTGCTGCGGCTCCCTCCGTAGGTGGGTGGGTCTCTCAACTACCTGGCTGAGGCTGTTAATCTTTCAATTTCCTTTAGATGGCTTTTGAACCCTTACTTAGGGTTACCCTAGGTTAGCCAGGTTTGGCAGAGACATCTCTAAGAAGGAGAACTTGCTTTGGATTTGTTGCAAATGGATGCCTGAGTAAAAAGTTGGTAATCAGTGAGCCCCAGTGTGGGAAGAGCAGCAATGGCTGGGAGCAGCTCAGCCTTTCCCTGCTCTCCCTGGGCTGCAGCTCAAGCAGTGATACATCCTGAGCCTGCCACTGCTCCTGCTCCCCCTTGCTGAGGAATGGAGGCCAGGGAGGAGCTGGAAGTATCCTAAGAATGTGGGCAAGGTCTTGGGAGATGCAGCAAGAACAAATTTGGAGTTTCAAGAGGGTGCAGGAATGCTGGGCTTGTGTTTTTGAGGAAGAAGGCTTCACTCTTCCCACTATTTGAGGTTTGAGTCATAGTTTAAAAAAAAAAAAGCAAAAAGAAGTTATTCTAAGCATTTTTGAATGAAAATAGAAACTTTATGACTAAGCACTGTCACTTATTGCATCACTGGTAAAAACTGCCTGCTTTATGCCAGGCACACTATAAACATGAGGACAGGCTGTTTCTTCTCCAGAATTAATATGTCAGAGGAGAAATAAGAATGTTCAGTGTGCTTTGCAGGTGGAAGAGCTGAGGTGTAAGTGGTGACATGACTGTTTCAAAAATGTGATTTTAGGAATGGGTTAAACTCAGACTTTAGAATCCCATTCTGGTGTCTTGGTCTAAAATTGTGTAGTCCTTTTGGTGTCTTTTTGTGTTTATGTAGAGGAAATTGAAAACTCTTCAAATAAAAAACTTTCTGCCAGTACTAAATAATAGTTAATTCAAACTGTTTTCCTGGGTACGTGAGCATCTCTTTAATACTTAAAAGGGTAGGATATATAATTTTGAACAACTGCCTATGACTTGTATGTTTTCTCTCCTTGAAATGTCAGATTTCAAGAGTTTCTCCTTTTGAACTTGGCTGTCTTTGATTGTTGTAGATTTCAGCAAGTCATTTTGGTTTTTTGAATCTTCTTTAAAATACAGTGGGATTATGCTGCAACAAGATTTTGGGTTTTAAGTTCTTTGATGTTTTCTTGTTAGTATATTCATTAAACAATTTAAAAAATAATCTTCTGTGAGCTAGCATGTGGCTGAGACCTTGCTGAATTTTCACAAAGTGGATGTCACAGGTATTTGTTGACTAGTGCTTTGATTAGTGTAGCTTCAGTCATGTTCTTGGATTAGTTATTTTGCTTCTGTTTTTTTTTTTTTTAAGTTGTAATTGTGATTTTTAGAATTAGCTGACACTCTTGGGGAGTAAAGCCAATGTAGATTAGCTATTGACTGAATAAAGACAAAGCTGCTTTAGTCACATCAGATGACTGATGTCTAGCAGAGTAGAGCAGAAAGCTCTGTGGCTGTCTTGGATTTTCTCATTAGTCATGTTGACTAAGGATACCTCATCATATTCCATGAATCCTCTGATTTGAACCACCATGAAACATCTAATGCTAAACTTATTGAAAGAAATTTTGTTTCCTTTTTTCAAATGGGGGCAATTAAAAATTTGTATGAATTCATAGGTAACTTGTCCCTGAGGCAGGTGAGCTGCATTGTGACCTTGTCTGGTATCTCATGCTGTTGGCCAAGTTCAATCAAGTGTTGTCTTAGGAAGGTTTTCATTCTCCCCCATAATGATCTGCTGATGTGAACAGCCAGGTCCCTCTTCACATGGGGGCTATTTTCCTGTTTGAAGCAGAACCCTGCTACCTATCAGAGAAAATATGGTTTCTTTGTAGTTGCTTGAACTTAAATGTGGTTCTTTGCTTCAGGAAGCAGCTTGTTTTTTTTTCCACAAGGTTTTCTCAAAATATTATTTGTTGAATTATTTTTATTTATTCTAAGAGGAGTCTGGTTTAATCTTACCTTACACCATTTTTTTAGTTGCATTTATGAAGAAGGACACTAAGTTCAGGTTTTTGTTTAGAAGTAAGACAGTTCTGCTTAGTTCTAAATGAGTTCAACACAGGTACTGGGCTGTCCACATAAAGAAATGAAATATTTTGGTAGCTAAATTGGATTTTACATTTAACTTCCTTTTTGTGAAAGTTTAAAACCAATCAGGATTTATAATTGTTTCTTAAATGACTGTTGTGACTTACTGATTCCACTCATACCCATATTGGACAATAGAGTACTGTTGATAACTGCTGTAGGAGAAAAGAAATGATTTCTTTTTCCAGAGCGACCGTTGTCTTATTCTGACGAGTCTCGACTGTCAAATCTTCTTCGGAGGATTACTCGGGAAGACGACAGAGACCGAAGACTGGCTACTGTAAAGCAACTGAAAGAATTCATTCAGCAACCAGAAAACAAACTGGTCAGCAATTCTTCCCTTTCCATAGCGTTGGGTATTTCTTGTTTTGTAAAACCGTCTTTTTCAAATCTGACTATTGGGGTATTTCTGCAAGATTATCTTGTGTACAAAGAATTTCATTCCACAAGAAAGGAGAGTGTATTCCTGGATTGTCTGTCTTGTTTCCATCATTCAGGAAATGTTTTATTAGGATGTATTGCCTTTAACAAAACTGCTGAATGCCTGAACTGTAGGAATTGACATGGCCTGTGTGTGGCTTTCTTTGACTGCTCTTGGGAATAGCCTCTGGATCCCTCAGAAAGGAAGCACAGGGAAGGGGAAGTAAAATGTTGTCTTGTTCAAGAACTGTTTCTGTATTTTAAATTAAAAATACACAGGTGTTTATTCTTGTGAACAGCTCATTTTAGAGCTACTCAGTTTTCTAACTAAACATCTCTGTATGTGGGAAGAGAACTAAGTAAATCTTTGTTTTCATTACATCTTTAGGAGTTCTGGTGGTTTGCTGAAGTCTCTAATGTCCTCAAGTGTTTTTAAGGATATGGGGATGGGAAGGGAAGTATCCCACTGTGGGTATAAATTTTTAATATTACATATTTTGAAATGAAATATTAAAGAGATATTGTCTGACACAGCTCCCCCACTGTTTTGGAAAGCTTAAGAGTTTTCCAAGTACTGAAAAAGCAGGAAGTGATGGTTTAATATCCTGCCACTCACTTGCAAGCAGTGCTCTAATACTTTAGCTGTGGGATCTGTATCTGTCCTTATAAATAAGAAATTGGTTTGTTTTTTCATTGTGTCTTAATTAACCAGTGATAATTGTGGTCTTTTCCTTGAGCACAAGGAAGAGAGACTTGAATATGGGGAATATTCTGGTCTGTGCACCTAGGTGTAAGCAGCCCTTGTGCTAGCCTAGTTTATACTTCAGCTTTCCTCTTGTTACTGCAAGGCTTTAGGAAGTAAATGCTTTCCACCGTTATTCTGTGGTTATTTTTGGTTATTTCCATTGTTCTCCATGAAGTTTTCCCCATTTTAAAATTTTATTTTGTAACTGCATTTTATTTAGGTTTATTGCTATGTCAGAATGTACTGAAATTGCCATTGTAATGTCTAAGTCAGCAATGACAAACTCTGTTAGTGGTCAGAATATTAAAAGTTTGTCACCTAGAAGCTTCTCTGAGCTCACTAATGAGAATAAGATCAGATGTCAAGTGATATCAAGGCCAAAACTTCATGATGGACAATGTTTAACCTAGCAGTAGTTCCTGCAGGTCTTGACATTACTTAGTGTAGTTTAACTGTGTTTAACCTGTCCATCATGAAGTTAACTGCAGTAGTTCCTGCAGGTCTTGACATTACTTAGTGTAGTTTAACTGAGTTCTTTTCATCTTCATGGCTGAAATAGGAGTTCAGAGTAAAGTGGTAGAAGTCAGTAGTCACTTGTCATCTAATGGAGTCCTGCTTCAGCTTCTAAATTATAGAGATGTCTTTTCCTTTTTAGCCTGCCTTGCAGGTACCAGACACATTTTCAAAATGTCCTTACGAGTTCTGAGGGGTCAAGCATGTGGATCTCTGTCCCTTCACCCTCAAAAGCATGATGTTGCTCAAAACTTACAACAAAAATGGGGTACCATCCAGTGTGTTAAAGAAGAATGTGTTTTGAAGAAAGGACGATAAACCTTATTGACATATCAAGAAGACTTGCTGTTAGGATGTTATGCAGTTGTAGCTAATGTGTGATTTTTCAGTCAAATCACTAATGTGGCAGGGATTTAGTGCATATTAGGAAAACAAGTCTTTCTGGTTATGTTTACTGAGAAGCTCTGGTTCATCAATAATGCTTCATCTCCAAAATTGTATCCCATTTCACTAAAATGCAGGGTTGCCTAAGTAGAAACTTTAATACTCCAGATTATATTATGGGCTCCATTACATTTTCCAGTGATAGAATTGATTTATTAGTATTAGAGATTTGGTCTTTAGTAGATGCTACTCGTGAGCTGTGTGATGAGTCTTCCAGGGTGATGTCATGTTATCAGCAAGAACTAAACTTGGAACAAACCTTGATAGCAGGCTGCCAGTATTTTCATGGCTACTGTAAATAAATATCAAATATAACATCTAGGATAATATTGCAGTGTTGCTTAATATAGCTTATGCTAGTCTGCAGTGGCCATGGAAAGCTTAATGGCATTCTCTTGGCAAGGAGAAATGGCAATGTTGTGTTTAATGTGGGTGTAAACAGGACCTATTGTGGAGGCAGTATTGGGCAATTACTGTGCTTATGCCTTTTATGTATCTTATATTACAGGTACTTGTTAAACAACTGGATAATATCCTGACTGCCATTCACGATGTGCTCAATGAAAGGTAAGTTGAAAAAATGCTCTAAAGGGGAAAAATAATGTCAGCATTAGGTTTGAAATAGAGAGGGAAAAGTTGAGAGAAAGTAATTTGCTAGTTTTGCATGGGTGTCCCATTGCAGGGACAGAATGAAATTGGGGGGAGTGAAGGCTCTTGGGTGTATCACCAATACTGTTGGGCTGTCTAGAGTACACCTGCCTTGGACAGAGTGTGAGTGCACAAGGGTGGCTTTGATGCTGTGGGTGGTGGGGCGTCTGTCTCAGGTGTGTTCAGTCAGCTGGTGGAGCTGTGCAATGCCGTGGTGGTGTAGCTTCCAAAATAAATGAGTTTTTTTACAAGCTGACTCATTTACATCCAATTAAGAATGTATGTAGAGGATGCTGAGGTTTGTGGGGGCTTTTAGGTGCTTAGGTCAGTGTTATCTCCCAAAGTCAGCTGCCTATTAAGAACTATTTCTATTGGATAGTGTGTTGCTAGCAGCACATTTGTGTACTTTTATTGAAGTTGATTTACTCCATAGAAATAATATTTCTTAGAATTTTGTCTTAGCTTCACCACTGGTTCCATTAAGTAGGAGAGAAGCAGCTTCATTTCTGCATATATCTTCTTTTGCTTTAGAAAATGCATAGTTTTGTTCATACTTCTGTTTTGCTGTCATGGCTGAAGATCCCAAGTTTCTTTTTTTCTCTCCAAAAATACAGTAGCAAATTGCTTCAGGAATTGAGACAGGAAGGAGCTTGCTGTCTTGGCCTTCTTTGTGCTTCTCTGAGCTACGAGGCTGAGAAGATCTTTAAATGGATTTTTAGCAAATTCAGTTCATCCACAAAAGATGAAGTTAAACTTCTTTATTTGTGTGCAACCTACAAAGCACTAGAGACTGTAGGAGAAAAGAAAGCATTTTCATCTTTAATGCAGGTAAGACTACAAGTTAAAACATGATTATTAATGATTTTCTCAGGGCAATGCTTGAATGAACTTTTTAAACTGGAATGAGCAGTACGTAATGCTATATTGACATAATAAGTAAATATCTTTACACCTGGGAGGGAACTTTCTTACTGAATGGGATTCTTTGATTCTGGTTAAATTAGAAAAGAATGACAAGTCTTTGTAGGATCATACATATTTTGATGCAACTTTCTAGTATTTATGGCAGATCCAAGAAGAATCTTGAGACCAGAGAGAGAACGTATGTGGAATGGTACACAAAACCCAATCTTTTGATTGTTTTGTGCCACCTCCTATTTACAATTTCTAACTGGAATTGTGGTTAGTTCTGAGAAGGACTAGGATGTGAGCAGACAAGATGAGGTCCCCTTGTACAAGTTTTAGGGTTTCTTATTTTGGATATAGAACAGCTATGGCCACGTCTGTGCTCCACTTCAATAGTTACTTTACAGAGCCAGAAAGCTTTGGCAGGAGAAATAGGACTTAAAACTTCACAGTTGTTCTGTGGCTAAAGAGCTCAAGAAAGGTGTTCCCTGGCTCTGCTATGTATCAAGCAAATGCCCCCTTGAAGTGATTATTTTCATGCAGTGTATGTGATGCTTTTTACATTTTGTTCCTGCAGAAGGAGTGGAGTTGTGTTGATTGAATCAAAGTAGTTTGTTACAATGTGTTCTCTCTCATGTTTTAATGTGAAATATGTGATGGCTTTGCTTTACTTTTCAGCTTGTAATGACCAGCCTGCAGTCCATCCTAGAAAATGTTGATACACCAGAGTTACTGTGCAAGTGTGTCAAGTGCATCCTTATGGTGTCTCGATGCTACCCACACATTTTCAGCACCAATTTTAGGGTAAGCTTGCTTTTTGCTTTGTGCTTTCTTTCTACAATAGAAATGTTGGTGCTGCAAATTGGGTAATGACTCTGTTCTCACGATTGCTTTCCAGGACACAGTGGACATACTGGTTGGGTGGCACATAGATCATACTCAGAAGCCTTCTTTGACACAACAGGTCTCTGGTAAGTTTGGCCAGAGGAGCTCGTGGAGGGTCTCACAGCCTGCTCTGGCTTGCAGATGTTGGGGGTTTGCTTACACCAGTTTGGTTCTTGTGACGTTGGCATAAAACCAAATTGAGTTTCTGGCTACGTAGCAAAATACTTTGTTCCTAACTTTTTAGTAAATTTGCGTTTTCCATTTTATGCTAATTCTGGAAAAATGGGATGCTTTATTCAGGGTACATTTAAACACCAATTGTTTTGTGCAATTTTGTAACAATATTTAATAAATTTATAGGTCTTAGGGAAAAAACATATCCTTTCACAGAGGATATACTATGTACTTTTAGAAAATCTTTCTCATCAAGATACTATACTGACATTTTAAAAATGGGCAGAGTTTTTTTTCCAATGGCTTTATCAGTTTTCTTCAGAGTTACTCACAGCAAGTTTATTGTGCCTCTTGTGTTATAGGTCTAGATTCTGTCCTTGATGTTTAACTGCTGTGGGCAGAACTGAACCTTAAAATGATTTTTGCAAAAGGACAGAGGAGGGAGATACAATTTATATTTCTTTTAAAAACATCTAGTGTTAGTATTTTCATGTAGATGACCTCTTAGCTCAGCAGCTTTTCCCTCAGCAATATGCAACTAAAACTTAATGATTGTATGTCACTCTGTATTAATTGGCTTGGTATTTTTATACAGGATGGCTGCAGAGCTTGGAGCCCTTTTGGGTAGCTGATCTAACTTTTTCTACCACACTCTTGGGTCAGTTTTTGGAAGATATGGAAGCTTATGCTGAGGTAAACAAGACTTTATGGTATATACCAGAGTTAACTGTTATGTTTTTCTTAATAAACCCACAGCTGTGATTTTTATGGCTGTATTGCTTTTGTAGAAAATAAAATTACATGGCTTTTCTGGGAAAAAAGAGGACCAAATTATGGAGTATGATTCAGTCATGTACAATGACCAACTGCAAATACTCATTAACTATTTAATTAGTATCACAACCAGGCCTTCAGCCATTGTTGATTGAGAATATAGTGTAATAAAACTGTAAACAATTGATCAAACAGGAATGCCTTTATTTTTCAAGAGCTGTTGTGAAGACAACTCATGGTTTTTCCTTGATGCTTTATTTAATTGTCCAGCTTCAGAGTGTTTCAGAACTAGTAACTGTTGGGGGGGAGAGAGGAAATCTTAATGCTTCAAAAGACTAATGATAAATTTGTCTTTTTAAAATAAAGCAGCAGATTACATTGTGCAGGAAATAATGCAGCAGGAACTGATGTAAAATCAGATTTTATTCATTTTATGTACTTTGTTTTGACTTTGTAACCTTTGCTAGGTTAACAGGGCATAGAGTTATCTGATGCTGTCATTAAAGAAAGAGCTTTGGGGTTGGGGGGAATGCTTTTAGTGTGTATGTGCTCATATGAATATGTACTTACAGGTCAATTATACTGTATTGTGTATGTTAATATGCAGGTCCTGTAGGTAAAATTATACTTGAACATAATTTGTGTCACTCAAAGCAGAATCAATAATTTGGTCAGTGTCCTTCTCTGTACACAGGGCCTTTGCTGGGGCAGCTTTAGGATTCACAGGGCAGAGCAGTAAATCACTGCTTATCAAGCTGGCTGCTGCTCTGGTCAATGTGTGTATTCTTAGTCACGGAAGAGTTTTAAGATAACGTGTGCTAACATGGAGGAGGTGCTTCCAGCCAGTGTGCTTATCTCACAGTGGGGTAGAGCAAGGCTGCAGCTCTACTAATGAGATCAGCACTTCTGGGAATGTTCCCAGGCACTGGTGCCAGCTGGCATGGAGTAGTCTGTTAGTGAACTCTTGGTCTCCAGATCGACATAGTTTGCATGTGTGATGGGAATGGCCAGTCAAACATCTCCACTCCAGTTTGGGATGGGAATTTCTTGGAAGAGACGTAAAAGTGTGCAGACAACTGTTGTAACAGTGCAGCAATACAGATGATCATGTTCCAGAGACCAGGAACTTCATAAGCCTCAGTTTTAATTTACAAGATATAGTCTGAGTACTTTGTTTCAGTAGCTAAACTCTGACTTCTCCTTGTCATTGTGTGCCTATATCCCACCTTCGTGTGTGTGTGTAGTTAAGAGATACTGGATAAATACATCTGTAGTTGGATTGTACAGTTTAAGGTCTGGAAACGAGATGAAGTATTTTCAGTCTTACATTTTGCTGTTTTACCCATGTGTAAGTTAATGATGTGTGCTGATGCAGAGACTTTGTGTGCTGCAGGACCTCAGCCACGTGGCTTCTGGGGAGTCGGTAGATGAGGACATTCCTCCTCCCTCGGTGTCGCTGCCCAAGCTGGCCGCGCTCCTGCGCGTGTTCAGCACCGTGGTGAGGAGCATCGGGGAGCGCTTCAGCCCCATCAGAGGACCACCAATAACAGAAGCTTATGTAACTGATGTAAGAGCTCCATTTGCTTTGTTGCTCACCTCTTTTGTCACCATACAGCAATGCCATTGACTGAGCTGATTTAGGTTTTACGGACGTTACATGAATATGTATTTTCTCAGCTTTGAGTAAATCTATTTTTTCCAAGAAGTATGCTACAATAATTTTATTGAAGTATAGATTGTGGTAGTGGCACATGGAAATTGTATCAGAAGCTTACTTTTTTAGCCATTTAAACTTCATGTGGCTGGGTTTGCTTGTTATCTTTGAAACCACGTTACTCTTTATTCAGATAACTATGCCACTATAGAAACTTGAATTCTAGATATGAGTTTGATTTTATAAAATGTGATTATTTCTGTTGAAATTTTATCTATTAAAAGTGATAGCAAACTTTTCTAGCTCTATAGTATAGGATGGTGTAAACTCAGAATAAATATTATATAACATGCTAACTGATATAGCTGATATAGTTCTGAAATGGGTGAGGAGATAAAATAAAAATACCTGCAGTCAAAGTCTTGTGGTTGCTGGATGACCTGCAGAGCTGGAATTCATGCCCTTGCAGAATTTTGTGAGGGACACAACTTCTTGGGTAAATAAGTGTATGGATTTCCCAGTTGAAGACAAGACAGTTATGTAACTTCTGCCTTATTCTGCAGGGGATTCTTGTGAACAAAGCTCAAGAAAACTCATCTGTCTTTTTCAAGGGCAGTTCTGTTGACCTTAGCTAGAACTGAACAGAACTGTGAATCATGAACTTAGGTTTTGTCGGTCTCTAACTGAATTGGAAGCCAAGCAGTTGAAAGTTTGTTTTTTCTTACACTTCTGAAGTGTAGTGTCAAGATGACATTTCAGAATAGAATTGAACAAGCTGCAGAGCAGGTGATGGGACAGGATATCAAATGGGTGTGAATACAATTAATTAGCATCTCTCTTTAATGGAGCTTAACTGAGTTGTTTTTAATTTTGCAGGTTCTGTACAGAGTAATGAGATGTGTGACTGCAGCAAACCAAGTGTTCTTTTCTGAAGCTGTGCTCACAGCTGCCAATGAGTGTGTTGGGGTTTTACTTGGCAGCCTGGATCCCAGTATGACCATACACTGTGACATGGTCATCACCTATGGATTAGATCAAATGGAAAATTGTCAGACTTGTGGCACTGACTACGTCATTTCGGTCCTGAATCTGTTGACACTGGTTTGTACATGTTTTTATTGAGGGACTAGAAAAACAGTATTTTGATTAATCTTTAATAATTAGTAAAAATTCAGGTAAAGTCACTTATTTTGGTTTTTATCCCCAGATTGTTGAACAAATAAATACAAAACTACCATCATCATTTGTAGAGAAGTTATTTATACCAGAGTCTAAACTACTTGTTCTTCGTTACCATAAGGAGAAGGAGGTAAGAGAAAGTGACTTTTACAGGTGTATGCCAACAGCCTTCATGCACTCCCTAGAATATATTAAGCTGTAAAACTTAAGCTGTAAAGCTCATCCTAAATACATTTTTTAGTCTAACTGAATATCTGAAATGTCTGACAAGGCAGATATAGCTACTTCTTTGTTTTAGCAGTTAGATTTGATAAGAAATTGGTAAGTTTGCCATCATTCCAGGTAGAGAAGTGCTTAGTTTTCATCTGGCTTTGATAATCAGCATATTAGGTGGATGATCTAGAAAATAATTAGTAAATTCTGTAAGTAAGAGGTACAGAAAGCTCAAGATGGGTATCTGTATCAGACTAAGCTGTTCATGGATAAAGAAGAGTGATTTTAAATTCTTTGTTGCTGATTAGTGTGTTTTATGATTTGTTTTAATCAGT
This sequence comes from Passer montanus, assembly GCF_014805655.1. Taxonomy (NCBI): domain Eukaryota; kingdom Metazoa; phylum Chordata; class Aves; order Passeriformes; family Passeridae; genus Passer; species Passer montanus. Next base: position 8,085,694 of record NW_024373256.1, read on the forward strand.
TATTGCTGTAATTATGTTCTCAAGGTCGTTGCAGCAGCCCTTGCTGTATACCAAGCTGTATTGAGCCTGAAGAACATTCCTGTTCTGGAGACTGCTTACAGGTTGATTCTAGGAGAAATGACCTGTGCTTTAAATAGTCTGCTCCATAGTTTACATCTTCCTGAGGCCTGTTCTGAAATCCAGCATGACTCTTTCAAGAAGCTTATATCCAATGTGGATAATGCCAAGTTTGTTGTTATATTCGACCTCAGTGCTCTAAGTACTATTGGAAATGCTAAAAACTCATTAATTGGGGTGAGTAAAATCTTAACAGACAGTTCATGCAATAAGTATAAAAAATACTTGATTATTTAGAATTAATGTATTACACCAGTAGGGCACATATGTATAACTAAAATGATCATATTTGTCTCTGAACTTCCTAAGTTTTAGAAAAACATCCAGTGTTAAAACTTAGGGGAAACAGTGGGTGGATTGTATCTCTAGTTGTTGAATAATGAAAAGCAGTTTCTAGGGAAGAGCATCTTATCAGGGTTATTAAGGGTTTAATGCTAAGATCATCATAGTAATTGCTTTTGAAACTCAAGACAGATAAAAGCAGCTGTAGTGTCCTTTGGTAGTATATTAGCCATATGAAAACACTTTCCAGATCTTTCCACATAAAAATATTAACTGCTTTTAACAGACTTCTAAAAAATTGGAAAGAAAATAGTTACAGTCAGAAAACAGTACAGTTAAATTAGTTCCTTTGGGGAAAATGGGAAAGACATTAATTGATGGTATGAAAATTATAGTTAAAAGTAGATTCTACTTTTTATGTTTCTTTGCTTGTGTTGGAATTGTTTTATAGATGTGGGCCCTTTCTCCGACTGTGTTTGCACTGCTGAGTAAGAACCTGATGATTGTTCATGGTGACATAGCAGTTCACTTCCCTGCTGTCCAGTATGCAGTGCTCTACACGTTGTACTCACACTGCTCCAGGTATGAGGTTTGATAATTCAGCAGTGTTTTAGGAGCACTAGGATGGACTGATGTGAATAGAATATATTGTTGGGGGGATGAAATGAAATAGGCTGTTACAATCAAGCTTTTCCCCAAACTTCCTTAATTAGTTTTTACTTTCATTAATTGCAGGGAAACTCAGTCAGGAAAGCATATCCTGGCTTAAAGTTGGCCTTTTATGCAAAGGCAGATTAGAAATCTTGTGTTTGAATAGAGATAACTGGGGCAGAACTCCACTGAAAGTAAATTAGGAAAGATTATTTACTATTTTGCTTACTGAGAGATCTGGGAGGGGTAATGAGATGTAAACAACAGATGTAAATACATTTTAGACCAAACTGTTGTTAAAGTAAGGGAATATACAATTTTAACTGTTCTTTCAGGCTAGGGATCAAAATATTTGGGTTTTGACAGAGTGTGGTTTATGTGTGTATGTGTTCATTTAACTGTTGCTGCTGATTATTGATGTTTTCCCTCCTGTTTCCCTGTAAACTTTAGGGAAGTATCTCTAATCTTGAGGTAGTTTTACAGTTTGATTTTCCTTGCCTTTTCAGGCACGATCATTTCATATCCAGTAGCCTCAGTTCTTCCTCTCCCTCTCTGTTTGATGGAGCAGTTATAAGTACTGTAACTACAGCAACAAAAAAGCATTTCTCAATCATACTGAACCTTTTGGGGCTACTGCTTAAGAAGGATAACCTTACTCAAGATACCAGGTAAGGAAAATATTCTTCAAAATTGGGATTTCTTTTTTTGTCCAGTAGAACACAGTAATTCAGAAACCAGGGTAATTTGAATTTGTAAAACTTGGGGTAAATCTAACCTGTCAAATGTTTGGGGTTTTTTATACACTATTAGTCAAATTGTGGGAAAAAAGTAGCTGCTTGTTTTTATATATGAAAACTAGAGATGTTTAAACCATCCTAAGATCTCTCCAGTAGAAGCAGAACTATCAAACTTCACTGAAAGAAAGGGTTTGCTCACTGAAATTATCCTTTTGCAATAGTTGCCATCCTGTATTACCAAAATGCTGTGAAAGCTGGGGACATCTTTAAGGTTAAGAAATAACTTGTTTAGAAGGTGTGAGCTATGAATATACCAATGAACAAGGTGAAGTAGTTTGAAAGTACCTTTCTGTAACTGTGTAGAGTGACTAAACTCTTGGTTTTTGAAGGAAACTACTTACAACATGGGCTTTGGAAGTGGCTCTTCTGATGAAGAAATCAGAAACATATACACCGTTATTTTCTCTCCCATCTTTTCATAAATTTTGCAAAGGACTTTTAGCAAACAGTAAGATATTGCATATTTTTACTTAACTGTCTTTTACATTTCAAAATTAAGTGCATAAATAGCCTTGTCCCACTGATAGTAGCAACTGTACTTGTTTAATTTACTTTAAGGATGCTTCAAGGTTGTATTGTGTAAGAACTTAGACTCCTTTTATGATTTTTTTTAAAGTGGATCCCTGCCTGTTTCTTAAACAATTAAATTTTTAAAAATAAATTGCAATCTTAAGAGATTTGACACATCACTGACATTTTTGGTAGATCAATTTCCCAGTCACAAATCATTTATCAAAAACACAGGAACAGTTCTGTGATGTATTCAATACCAAAATCTGTAAATAATATGGGAACAAATGCAGAGTAGTGCAGAAGTTACCTAATTCCAGCAAGAATAACTTTTTTTTTTTTCTCCTTTCTACTCCTTAATTCAGCACTTCTGGAAGATGTGAACATTTGTCTTCAAGCATGTAGTAGCCTCCATGCCCTGTCTTCCTCCCTTCCAGATGACCTTTTACAGAGGTACTTGCACAGAGTTCTGTATGTTATTAGAATTATGCTGATGATGGGATATTAACACCTCTTTCCTTTTTGGTGTTGCAGGTGTGTTGATGTGTGTCGTGTTCAGCTTGTCCATAGTGGTGCTCGTGTGAGACAAGCTTTTGGAAAACTTCTGAAGTCAATTCGTTTAGATGTTGTGTTGAGGTGAGTTGCTCAGACCAATTTCAGTATAAATAATGGTTTAGTTTCTTCAGAGACACTTAACCTGGAAAATAATGCCAGTGGACTGTCATCATGCTGCCTTAGTTCAAAATCAAAAAGCATGAGCTTACAGTGGTGGTTCTGGGTTTGTGGTTGGCCTTGATGATCTTAAAGGTCTTACCCAACCCTCTATGACTCTGTCTTGTTATCTCTCCTATGCTTTTTCTGGTCTAAGAACAGTATGTAGTACACAATAATTAATAAATTTGATTAGCTGTGCATTGCTTCTTGAAGCAAACACTGAATATCTGTAAGGTCCCTGTTATCCAGAACTTCAGCAATATTATGTCCTATAATTTCTCTTGAAGACCTGAACTCTGAAAGCACTTGGTATGAATACCAAAACATGTAATTACTTCTAGTCATTACATATAGATACAGTGTGTGTGTAACTCTTACACAACTTTTCTTTTGTTTATTCAAGTATATTACAGCATGGGTTGTTTTCCCTCTCTTCCTGCAGTAACCGTACCCACACTGAAATACAAGAAATTTCTTTGGCTATAAGAAGTCACATGAGCAAAGCTCCAAGTAACACATTCCACCCACAGGATTTCTCTGATGTCATTAGTTTTATTTTGTATGGAAACCTCCACCGAACTGGGTAAGAACTCCTTGTAGAACTGAAATCTATGAATGTTGAATTTATAGTAAACGAATCCCAGTTGCATTTAGTTTAAAATTTGTAACTATCATTACAAACTATGTTGCTTTAGTTTCAGACTTTTTTTTGTACTTTTAAGTATCTGTAAAAATCTTACACAGACTTTTTGGCATATTTTCCTGTATACATTGCTGCTTGGAAGTTAATTTTGTGCGGGATTTATTTGTGAAAGTAGGGAGATGAAGTGTGTACAGTATAAACTTGTTAATGCAGTGATGTTTTCTTTCAGGAAGGATAATTGGTTAGAAAGGTTATTCTATAGCTGTCAAAGGCTAGATAAGAGAGATCAGCCCACCATCCCTCGGAACCTGTTGAAGACTGATGCTGTGCTGTGGCAATGGGCTGTCTGGGAAGCAGCTCAGTTCACTGTTCTCTCAAAGCTACGAACTCCTCTGGGGAGAGCCCAAGATACATTTCAAACAATTGAAGGTAAACTAAAAAGTACACTTGATTTTGATGAGATTTTTTTGGTAAGGTTGTGAAGCAAAGGTGTTCATGTCTAAGGCAAGAGGCACAATGGGTTTATTTTTTAATGCTTATAGATTTTAAAGATGCTGCATAATTACTGTTAACTTGTGGTAGATTTTGAGAGATGGCAGTGCTATCCCTTTGCACATTTAAATACAATACCCTTTGGTAACTCTTTTTTTCCCATGTTTTGGTAAAATGTGTAGGTATTATTAGGAGCCTTGCAGCCCACACATTAAACCCTGATCAAGATGTCAGCCAGTGGACTACTGCAGACAATGATGAAGGACACAGTAGCAACCAGCTCAGGCTTGTTCTCCTTCTGCAGTATTTGGAGAACTTGGAAAAATTGATGTACAATGCATATGAAGGATGTGCCAATGCCCTTACCTCTCCACCCAAGGTTTGTCTGTCTTGCAGTGCTGATATTGCTTGGAACAGTCTGGTGAATGAACAGTGTTTTCAAGATTGTTCAGTTCTTAGCCATGGAATTCCAGAAAAACTTCTCAAAGTTTCAGACTCCTAAAAAATTCTGGCTTTAGCTTTGGTGTGTTCCTACAGAACATGTTAAACCAGGCTTTGTTTCTGGAGTACCAGCTTGCATAGTGGTACAAATCCAGCAAGACTGTAGTACCTGTGATTTGTCAGTCATTTATTTTTAGATTGTCAGCAGCCTATTATAAAGTAACACAGTTATTTAAAGCTTTAATTGCTTTTTGGGGAGTGTAGTAATTATTTATAAGCAATGTACCCTGTTGTGTACTTCTAAGTGCAAAACATTCTTCACTGTTGAAATAAGCTGGTTAATTAGCAGACTTTGATGTGACAGTAATACATGATTTATAGTCAGTTCATATTAAGACTTCTGGCCTGCCAGTGTGCCTGGCCAGTTGCATTCTACATGTGATTTCAGCCCATTTACATGAATAAATTTAAAGATTAATTGAAGACTGGAGAAAATAAACCTTCCTGCCTTTGATATCAATCTTAAGTACTTAACTGCTCTGGTTTGTGCAGAAGAAAGTTGTTGTGAAACTCCTCTCCTGTCTCTGCAGGTTATCAGGACCTTCTTTTATACCAATCGCCAGACGTGCCAGGATTGGCTGACACGGATCAGACTTTCCATCATGAGGGTTGGATTGCTGGCTGGCCAGCCTGCTGTGACAGTCAGGCATGGATTTGATTTACTCACAGAAATGAAAACTAATAATAGTATCTCTCAGGTACTCTCTTTTCAAACTATGGAGACTATTGCAGAAATATTCACTATAATATTCTAAAATAACTAAGCTAAGGCTACCAGTAGCTACTAAACCAAGTGGTATGTAAAAGAATGAGTTATGTAAAGCCACATTTTTAATTGGTGTGTTTTAATTGTGATTGTGATACTGTGGATTTGGAGGTTAGGATGTACTGAACACATGTCAAATACTACACAGGAACAAATGCTATAGTTAATTCAGTTTTAATTGAACAATTTCTAATTTAGTGGAAACCTTGTGAAACTGGTGCTGCATTAGTGCAAGGCCATCCCAAACTTGTGGTAGTGTGATTGCTTTGCTTACCTGTGGGTATGAGAAGTAGGGTTGTGTCATGGGGGTGTCCTTCCTCTAACTAGGAGCTGAGTTCAGGGGTGGGATGGGTGGATAAAGTAGTTAAAGCCTTCTTGAAAGGGTTGAATAGTTTCTTCAGTACATGACTTGATTTGCTTAAAAGTTTTACCAAAGGTGGTTTGATAGCTGTTTGTTACTTTGTGCTCCCTTAGAATTCTCATATAGGCACAAAACCACCACACAGTGATTGCTGATCAGTGGTGTTCAGGCTGTGGGTTCACAGCACAAACTCTTCCCTTGGCTCCCCTGCTCTTCCAAAAGCAGTGCAGTGGGTGGATATCAGGAGCCCTTGTAGATGTTACAGTGAAATACTGCTTCACCATTTCTGAGTACTCACCCACAGCCACGTGGCTCTTGCATTAGATGAGTTATGTTAAATAACACTTTTGGTTTGCATTTAGGGAAATGAATTGGAAGTGACAATTATGATGCTGGTAGAAGCATTATGTGAGCTTCACTGTCCTGAAGCTATTCAGGGTATTGCTGTCTGGTCTTCTGCTGTAGTTGGGAAGAGCCTCTCCTGGATCAATTCTGTAGCTCAGCAAGCAGAAGGGCGGTAAGTTTTCACAAATTTTTGGATGCTACAAACTTGGATGTTTTGTCCTTCTAGGGAAAGTTCTGCTTCTGAGTCTTTTAAACTGTGGCATGTGTCAAGGCTGCTGATGAATTTCCATGTCAATTATACTCACTGAATCTTTTCAGAGATGTAATATGTCTTTAATCAGTATTCAGCTCTACTTGTTTAGATTAAAATTGTGACAGTCAAATATAAAACTCATTTATTTCCTTCTGTCTCTACTTGATTTGAAGTTGACATTAAAACTTTCATGGACAAAATTTTATTTTATCAAATGCTGTAACCTGGAAATTCAGTCAGTAAGCTCGTATCCTGTCTTAATCCTTTTCTTTTGCTGAAAGAGATATGAGCTTTTTGAGTATTGGAGTAAAATAATGCTCAAAATCTAGTCTATTTACAAAAACCCCAAACCCAACCTGGTTCTTTGAGATGCTGACTGAAATATCGAACTGTTTTAGGTTTGAAAAAGCGACTGCAGAATACCAGGAGCACCTCTGCTCCATGACTGGAGTGGATTGCTGTATAACAGGCTTTGACAAGACTGTTCTGAAGTTGGCCAATTCAAACAGTGTGAACAATGCCAGCCCAAAGCATTCCTTGAATGGTCAGTGTTTGTTTTCTTTTTAAGAGAAATACAACTGCATGTGTAAATGTGTGTGCATAAAATATAAAATGAGACCATTTTATACATGGTAATGTCTGACTCTGAAATATGAAAACCTGTTTCTGTCTGCAGTTAAACTGAACCTCTTAATGCCCTTGAAACCAATATTATGTATAGATAGGAGGGTTTGCAGTACTGAGGTCTAGCTGAATGAAACTAAAGACAATAGGTAAAATATTTTGTAACTTACTAATTTAAAACTAGTTTATTGTAGATCATCATAACTTAAACCTTATTGTTTATGACATAATTGTATCATAAGTGCACTAGTTACTTAGAGGTTTTTAACTACTGACTTGGTTGCAGTATTCTGTTTCATCCTTGAAGATGAACCTCCTTTGTTCCTGATTTAGTTGTTCTGTTTTTCTGTTTTGATGCTCCTTTACAGACATAAACGAAATTTTTTCAAAACCTTCTTTGAAAATGTTCTTTTTTTCCTTAGAAAAAGTGTCAGTGGGAGAATACTGTAAAAGTTGTGTAACTATTTCATTTTTTTAGATGAAGAGTTTTTCTTGACAAAAGTCATAGAAATAATGTTCGAGTAATAGAACTGCTGTTTGAAAAGATGTATTTAAGTGCGTGTTTGTACAAAATTTTTTCGTTTCACAGGAGAAACTAGAAAAACTGTTCTGACTAAGCCAAGTGACTCTTCACCTGAAGTGATAAACTACCTGGGTAACAAGGCATGTGAATGTTACATTTCCATTGCCGACTGGGCTGCTGTTCAGGAGTGGCAAAACATGGTCCATGAACTGAAGAAAAGCAATAGCAATACCTCAATCAATCTGAAAGCAGATTTTAACTACATAAAGTAAGGGTATAATTCATTTATTCAACAGTACCTTAGAGTTCATTGTTTTACAACTGAAATATTAAAGTTTTAATGGATTTTAAAAATTGGATGTCAGTTTCTAATAGAGGCATACAAAGAAGAGAGGTGTGTTCTTGGGAGGGTGAAAACTTGGCCAAGGCATTTACAAATGAAGAGATAGCATCATTCTAAATAGCTACTGTAGCTTTCTGGTTGCTGAGACTGCTTAGTATTCAAGAAAATCTTTCATTGAAGAAAAAAAGATGCCAAATTTATTCTGCTTTACTCAGCAGAATATGAATCCTTTTGCACATCTTAAATAAAATGTATTTCAGTGGTTCCTAAAAATATCTTAATATGCTAATTTAATGGAAAAAGTATAGGAAAGTAGTGGTCTTGGCTGCTGAATTTTTTGGTTTTGTTTCTTTTTAAAATGAAATTCAGAGTCGTAGCTTGTGCATTTATTTCCTGACCTTTGATATTTTTCTGGTTCATGAAAAAATACTTGTGACATTGAACAGACCTTCCAAGTTTAAGTATAGTTTCTTTTTATTTGACAACTTGGTTGCTTTCCATTCCTGCATGATTGTGGTAAACATAGTAAAATCCTTTTGGCTGAAATTTCTTGACTTGAAAATAAAAGCACAGTAGGAAGCAGTGAAATAAAATCTGCAGGGCTGAAAAGGTGACTGCTTCTGAAAGGGGCTCTTCTTTCCCTTTGGTACTGGATTCATTCATTTGGTGCACAACCTAGAGCCTTTTATTGATATATGTGATAATTGAGATTTTTGCTAAAATTAATCATAAGTGCTCTGTAGGATTTAGAGTTACTTTTTGCTGGGTAATACACTTGGCGACTGAAGTGAAGTAAGAAATATGAAAGTAAAACTATAATTGTTGAATTGCAGATCTTTGAGCAGCTTTGAGTCTGGACAACTTACTGAATGCACTGAACAACTAGAATTACTACCAGGAGAAAATATCAACCTGCTTGCAGGGGGATCCAAAGAAAAAATAGGTATAAATGCATCAATTAACATTTCAAATGCAAAAGTAAATATTTCTTTGTGTATCTGTCTGTATAAATGACAGACTGAAACTTCTGAATGCAGTTTGCTGTGTTCAGTGGACTGACCATAACCCTTATGAATCAAGCTTCAAAATGATTGGCAGTGGTCATCCTAAATGTTGATGCAAGTGTGTTTTCTGGAGTTAATGTGACTGTTTATAAGTAATCTGTGATGAATTTGTATTATGAATACGTATAAAATATATATTTTTTTTAAAGGAGGGTTTTTCTTCCTAACTTTCTTACTGTGAAAATGCATTATCAGATGGTGAAACGTGATAGATTTTGGCAGTTCTAGTTGGTTTCAATTGTTTGATCTCCATGTAGACATGAAGAAGCTCCTTCCTAATATGCTAAGTCCTGATCCAAGAGAACTTCAAAAAGCAGTTGAAGTACAGCTTTTGAGAAGTTCAGTATGTCTGGCAACAGCTGTAAACCACATAGAACAGGAGCAAAAGTGGCAGTCAATATCTGAGTAAGTTGAAATGTGCTATGAATTAATGTAATGCACTGTGAAAACCTGTTCTAGTTTGTTAAACGTAACTTTGTGTAAACCTTCAGCATCTATGGCAGTTCTAGCTGTTGTAAGTTATAAGCTTACTGAGGAAAAATAAGATATTTAACTTGTAGTTCATACAGTTTATAAAGTACTTGAGTTGCTAAAGTACTTCTGTGTGTCAGCTTAATACTAAAGTATTGGAACGTAACTTGTATGTTGCAACACTTTCTCACCATCCTTTTTAAAGATACTGATTTTGTTTTTTCTTCAGTAATTTTAATATCACTATTTACTCTTAAAGTCTAGCTAAGAAAAATGACTGTCCTGATCCTTTAATTTCAGAAATCTTATAAAGTACTTAAAGCAAACCTCCCGCATTGCTATTGGGCCTTTGAGGCTTTCCACGCTCACCGTGTCTCAGTCTTTACCAGTGTTGAGCACTCTTCAGTTGTACTGTTCTTCTGCTTTGGAAAACACTGTATGCAACAGGCTGACATCAGAGGTAATTCTGTGTGTTTAAAACAGAAATTGGGATAATGTCTTTTGCTATGTCAATATGCCAGGTTGTGGAGTATTGAATATAAAGCATACATTAATTGTTTTGACTGTTACTCATACTGTAAAAAGATCTAATTTAGTTTTTTGATGTGCCTTGACCCAAGTTTTTATAAGTTTACATCTCAATTGGACTTCCCTCTATAGTTATAAATATACCTTTCTTTAGTTTTTGAAGTGTAATTGATAGTCCCTTTTAGTGTTGGTATTTCTTCTCTGAACACATGTAACATGCACTTAATTTACTTTCAAAGCAACTTAAAAATAATCTTAATAAAAAACTCACTTCAGCAATTAAAAACTGAATGTCAGACTTGAACCACTATGAATGTTCTAGATATAATTTCTAATCACATTGTTCAGAAGGCAGTTCTGCTTGATTTGAGCAGTTCTTAGTGTTGTCCTCTCGAAATCAAATGCAAAACATATTTCTCTTAGTTAATGATACAGCATGGTTACTATTATAAATAAGAATATTTGCTCTAAAAATGGTCTTTGGTTTTAATAAATGAAAATGCATTGTAGGAAAGCTGTCTCTCATGACAACTGTTCAACTTCTGTGCCTTGCAGGACTGTCTTATACCTCTCTTCAATGAAGCCTTGAGGTCATGCAAGCAGCACGATGTAAGGCCATGGATGCATGCCCTGAGGTACACGGTGTACCAGAATCAACTGATGGAAAAGCTTAAAGGTGTGTAAGCTCTCCTTATGGTGTTGTGAAAAGCAAATGCAGAATTTGCACTTAAGTTGTCTGCTTAAAGCAGCAGCTGTGTCTTTTTCTAGTATTTTAGACCGAGCACTTTTTAAAAGCCAAATTTTTTCCTTCGGGTGTCTTGCTTTACTAGTCATTGTCTTGATTAGTGCTGTGATATAAATAGTGCCAAAAAGAAAAACAACATTCTGAAGTGTTTAATAGTTGTATACTACTCTCCTAATAACCCCTTACTTGCTCATCACTTCATACTTAAACTGCTTTTACTTTTGAGCATTTAAACGTTATGAATAATGGGTCTTCATACACAGTTATGAAAGCTATTTAAATGGGCAGTATGATAAGAAGTAATGGGAGAAAAAAAGCTCTGTCAGGGGACAAGTTGATTTATTAGCTAAGAAGAATGGTTATAGTAGAAAACAAATCTTTTGCCCAGCAGATAACCTATGGATATACTTTTTGTTTGAGATGGGATATATAAATATTCTAGGCAGAAATGAAGTCATCTAAATCTCTGAAGCAATATTTACTGGTGCCCATGTACACAATACATTGGGCAGAAATTCTCTATGTGTCAGACAGTGGTTTAATACTTTTGTTTACAATGTCTTGCTCCCTTCTTTAGAACCAACAGTCCCAATTAAAAGCCATCTAATGGAACTGGGCTTAACAGCAGCGAAATTTGCACGGAAGAGAGGGAACATCGCCCTGGCGACGCGACTGCTCGCCCAGTGCAGCGAGGTTCAGCTGGGGAAAACCACCACTGCACAGGACCTAGTCCAGCACTTTAAAAAACTGTCTGCACCAGGTCAGATAGATGAAAAATGGGGTCCTGAACTTGAGATTGAGAAAACAAAGCTGTTATACACAGCAGGTGAGTGTTATGTTGTAGTGACTTGAGCTTTTTTCCTTATAACCAGGCTAATTCCCCTCACCCTGAAGTCACAATAGAGCAGTATCATTAGGAACTGATTTCATCCCATTAGCTGTTGTCTGTCTGAAGGTGTTTTCACAAGTTTTTTCATGCTTGTCGTTCTTCAAAAGAGAATTTTCTGTGTAAAAATATGTTGTTACAAGTTGTATCCGAGTGTGCTGAATTTCAGAATTGTTTTAAATAATAGCAGTGTACTGAAGATCTGCTTTTCATGATATGCAGGCCAGTCAACACATGCCATGGAAATGCTGAGTTCTTGTGCCATATCTTTCTGCAAATCTGCCAAAGCTGAATATGCAGTTGCTAAATCTATTCTCACACTGGCTAAGTGGATTCAGGCAGAATGGAAGGAGATCTCAGGACAGTTGAAACAAGTATATAGAGCCCAACAGCAGCAGAATCACACTGGCCTGTCTACTTTGTCTAAAAACATATATAATTTGATTGAGCTGCCAGCTGTTAATACACTGGAAGATGAATATCCTAGGATTGAAAGTGAATCTACAGGTATGTTTGTTCTCATTGATCTTTTTAGAAATAGTTACTGATAAATATAATGAGGGATAACATCAGCTGCATTGATAAAGACTAAGTGCTCCATCACTCATGTATTTGTTTTTCTAATACATGTGTTGAGGGTGTGTATTTTGTGTAAAAGGTAACTATACACAGCTAAAAAACCCAAACACCTTAATACTGATATGTCAAACTTCTGTCACATTTTTCTCATTCAAGTAATGATGACCTGAGGAAGAAACTGGGATATGTTTATTTTGGATTATTTTGTATTGAGGATATCACTTATTGTCCTGTGTCTTTCCTGAAGTTTGAGTTAGATCTTTCAGGTTTAAGCATGGACAGGGTTTGTGTTACAAAGGTTCCCATAAATATTATTTTGTATTGCAGATATCACTTATTGTCTGTGTGTGTTTCCTGAAGTTTGAGTTAGATCTTTCAGGTTTAAGCATGGACAGGGTTTGTGTTACAAAGGTTCCCATAAATGTGAAAAGTACTTTAGGTTTTTTTCATTATCTTTAATCTGTAATTAATCTGAACACTTCTGTTGCTGCAGAATGTGTTCTCATTCCTAATTTCCAGCAGACACTTCTTAAAATGTTAAGATAAATTCTTTGTTGCTTTAAACTTGGATTTCATAAATAACTTCATTCCTCTCATGCAAAGTCAGAATTATTGTAGAGCTGTTGGTGGATGTTAAACAGTAGGTGCTTTCTGACTTGATGGCGAAGAAAATAAATATATACACAGATAAACACAACCACAGGGCCCTGGGTACTTCATAGAAGTCTTGTCTCTGAAGCATGGTGCTCCTTTGGATGTCATGAGTTCCTCGCCTCAGTTCCACCTCTCTGTGAAAGAGGAAGGAGTTGTAGAGTATCAGCAGTGATTGCTGGCAAATGGAAACTAGGCTTTATTTTAAAGCAGTGTCAGAACTGAAAAATAATTGCATTTTGGAAAATTTTGCACTGTTGGGTATTAATTTTACTAAATACTGTATACCCATTATTTTTTTGTGTTATTGTCTATGCTGAGGAAGGCAGAAGTAGGTTTTACACTGTAACACATATTACTCTATTTCTCCCATCACAGTAAACATTGGAGTTGGAGAGCCAGACTTCATCCTGGGCCAGCTGTATCACTTGTCTTCAGTACAGGCACCTGAAGTAGCCAAGTCTTGGGCAGCCCTGGCTAGCTGGGCTTATAGATGGGGCCGCAAAGTAGTTGATAATGCCAGGTAAATAGAGCCCAGTGCTTGAATTTGTACAGTACAATTGGTTTTCTTAAGATAAACCTTATCTGTGTATTTATGATTACTGTTGTATGTGGTCTGAAGTTTCCTGTGAGCAGAGAAATGAATATTCTCCTGGTTAGTTGCCTCTGTAAAACAAAGCTAACTTAATTCTGAGATAAAAATTATTGCTTCCTTCAAAAAGTTTTATATATAGACTTGCAGTAGGTCTACAAATACTCCTGTAATGGGGATCAATCGTTCATTAACTGTTACAGTCAGGGAGAAGGTGTTCGGCTGCTGCCCCGGGAGAAGTCTGAGGTTCAGAGCTTGCTTCCAGACAACATTGCAGAGGAGGATAAAGAGAAGATCTACGGCATTCTTGGGCAGGCGGTGTGCCGGCCAGCTGGCATTCAAGTAAGTGGAGGTTTATTTGTTTGAAAAAATGTCCAGCTTCAGCATGAACCTTATTTTCCTCTTCTTGCAGTTCATGTTAACTCTTGTAAGTGTCTTAAGTTAAAATTCAGACAGTACAAGAAACCATCTGTTAGCTGTGTGGTAACCTACCTGTTGGATGAGCTATGGTAAAGTGATCAAGTAGTGCAGTTGCATGAGCTGCTAGGCAAAAACTGACTTGGGAATTAAGATTGCTTGATTGCTTGTAGAAATTGTTGGAGGATTTAATCAAATCTGCTTTCCCTTTATTTGCATTTAGGATGAAGACATGACTCTACAAATCACTGAAAATGAGGACAATGAAGAAGATGATATGGTGGATGTGATATGGCGTCAGTTATTAACAAGTTGTCCCTGGCTTTCAGATCTTGATGAAAATGCAACAGAAGGATTAATTAAAGTCTGGAGGAAAGTTGTAGACAGAATCTTCAGTCTTTATAAACTGTCCTGCAGTGCATACTTTACTTTCCTCAAACTCAATGCTGGTCAGGTTAGTGTTCATGTTGATGTGGAAACCAAGTTACGAAGTTTTCTAAATGAGGATATGAGCTGTATACTTAGAGGAGTATTTCTATGTTTCAAGGTTCCACTTGATGAAGAAGATCCCAGACTGCACTTAAGAAACACCTCTGAGCAAAGCACTGATGATGTCATTGTGATGGCAACCCTGAGACTGTTACGATTGCTTGTGAAACATGCTGGAGAACTTCGACAGTATCTGGAGCATGGGCTAGAAACTACACCTACTGCTCCTTGGAGAGGTGAGCAGATGTTATTTAACTGTTAAAATTGATTTTGAGACATTTTCTCTAAATGCAGAAAGCTGTTCATTGCACTTTATCAAAGTTTTTATTTGAGTGTGAGGAAAAGAGACCCTGTCTTTTACTAGATGCTGTCACTGAAGATGTTAAAGTCTGCCATATACTCTGATTGTAAAGTAGATAAATAGCACAGATTTTGATCCCCTCCTTCCCCCTCTTGAAGACATAGAAAGGAGAAAGGGGATGTGGTTTATGAAGTATTACATCATATGACTGCTCTAAAAAACAAATGAGGTGGGTTTTTTCTAGTTCTAGTTGAGAAAGATGTGTGACTAAAGCCACACATTTCAAAAGTTGTTTGTCACTACACTGCGGGTTCTGGTTGTTCAGGGACTTCCCCTCAAAGATGATGGAGTTAGTGTGGGAAGCAAAGAAGAGGAGGCCACCTGTTGTAAAATTGCACTTTGTTTTGGACTTTTTTGTAAATTGGTAAATTTGTACTTCTTTGGTTTACGTTCTCCCTATGCAAAAAAAAGGCACGCTTTTAAAAATATAGTTCTATCTCATTTGAAGAGGAATGAAGTGAATCAGCACATTTCCTTTTCCCCTTTCTGCAGGAATTATTCCCCAGCTTTTCTCCCGCCTGAATCACCCAGAAGTGTACGTTCGTCAGAGCATTTGCAACTTGCTCTGTCGAGTTGCTCAGGATTCTCCTCACCTCATCCTCTATCCTGCAATAGTGGGAACCATTTCACTGAGCAGTGAATCCCAGACTTCAGGTATGGAGAAAAGGAGAAAGTGTTCAAATAAACTTAAGCTACTATATTTTTGTATTCTGGATGGGATGATACTGAGGTGTTTTTTTTTTTGTTTTCTCAGTTTTGATTTTAAATATGTTTATTATGGGATCTCGCTGATACCCTTAATCCAATTTACTAGATTTTGCAAATTTTCTTATACTTCACCAGAACTTAATGGGCACCTGATGCTGAATAAACTGTGGAGTGACACATCTTACTGTAGCTAATATTTTATCATCTGGTTTTAATTTAGGAAACAAGCTGCCTTCTGCCATCCCTACTTTGCTAGGCAATATACAAGGAGAAGAACTGTTGGGTGGTGAATGTGATGGAGGGAGCACTCCAGCTTCCCAAGAGAGTAGTAAAGATGATACAAAAGCTGGATTAAATGAAGATCAAGCAATGATGCAAGATTGCTACAGCAAAATTGTGGAGAAACTCTCTGCTGCAAATCCAACAATGGTATTGCAGGTAAATAATACAAATGTATGTTGCTTGCTGGGGTGCTTGAACCACAAATGTGTAATTTATGTGTCTTGGGCTTACTAAAAGCTTGCTGTGTCTCTTTTTTCCAACGGGTTCATCTACTGAAACAAATCTTAATTTTAGTTCTTTTAAAAAATGAATCTTGCTTTCTCCAGGTTCAGATGCTTGTGGCTGAGCTGCGCAGAGTCACAGTTCTCTGGGACGAGCTTTGGTTGGGAGTTCTCCTGCAGCAGCACATGTATGTCCTCAGACGGATTCAGCAGCTGGAAGATGAAGTCAAGAGGGTCCAAAACAACAACACTCTGCGGAAGTATGTCTGTTTCCATAATAGAAGGGATAATCATAACAAATGTTTATTCTTGGGGAAGTAAACAGTCAAATGAATCAGCAGTGGTGTTGTTCCTGAATCCACACTATCCCAGCTGCTGCTTTGTAAGCCTGGACCTTATTTCAGGAACATTTTATGCTACAGCTATTTCTCCAGTCAAATGAGAGAGTCTACCTGTGAATCCATGTTGTGATTTCTTTAGTAATAACATGTTAGAACCCAATGTACATTGTGGATGATGAGGTCCTATAATTCTCCATTTCCAAGTTAGATGAAATGAGTATACACCATTCAACATGCTTAATCTATTTAGACATCACTATAAATGCACTTAATTGGAGCAAACAAGAATGTCTTAATCTGATTTTAGTTTTCAGTTTGAGCAAGTCTTTTTCCCTCACCTAGGTTTTCCTGTGAACAGAGTAGTGGAAGAGCAGATGCATTTACTGGACACCTGGCTAAACTTAAGAATGCCTTCTGAATTCTGTAGTCAGGACTGACATGGAGTGGGAGAGCAGAATGATCTGAATGTGCCTTCTTTATAGTGTGGTGCATCCTCAATAAGTAGTAGTAAAAAGGTCCTATAATAAAGGAAATCAGTTGCTTAAAGTGATTTCTGCTCAGAGCTTCTAATCAGGGTTTCTGGTGGTGAACAACGCATTTCAAATGTTGTTTTATTTTTTTTTTAAAGTGTGGTTCAGAGGAACACTTTTTCAAGGTGGAATGAAATACTCTTCATTTTAATATGATCATAAGTCAAGACCTCATTTTAGAGAAGTAATTTTTGTGAGTTCTTCAATGTCTCAGTTATTGTTTAATGCTGTCTTTATGAAATAACTTGGTTTTATGGCATTAAGAAGAGGTTTTTGTGTTTTTTATAACAGGGAGGAGAAGATAGCAATCATGCGTGAAAAGCACACAGCTCTGATGAAGCCCATTGTGTTTGCTCTGGAACACGTGAGGAGCATCACTGCAGCTCCTGCAGAAACTCCTCATGAGAAATGGTTTCAGGATAACTATGGAGATGCAATTGAAAATGCACTAGAGAAACTTAAGAATCCTTTGAATCCTGCTAAGCCTGGAAGCAGTTGGCTCCCATTTAAAGAGGTATTGCATGCAAGAAGAGTACAATGTAGAGACACTTGATGCTCTTGCTGCACCATGTGCTTGACCCTCTCCTTCTCTTGCTGTTTTCTTACCATATCAAAATTGCAGCCTCAAACTTTGCGTTAGCAATCAGCACAGGCAAACCAGGCACTAAAGCACCATAATTTTTGTCTCTAGCCAGTCCTATTGATTGTCTGTTATTGCATTTCTACCCATCGAAATGACATTTTTCAAATCTTGCAGCTTCTGTGTGGGATGCTGTCAGCTTTGGGAGCAGAGGGCTTTCTTTTAAATACTGTCTTTCTGAAGCTCTGGTATTTGAGTTTAGTTGATGTAAGTTTTAACAAGTTAATTCTGTTTATCTAAGTGTAGTCCTTGGGCTGTCCAGCAGCCTTCAAATGATCAACCCTTCCCAGAGGTCCTTTGTCAGTTATGTCATCTTCTCTTAGTTTATGGGTCTGAAGAGAAACTAAATATTCTCTTGTCTATCCAGAGCCAGCCTGGTGTTTTTAAAACCAGAATAGCAGTTTTATATGCAAATAGACCTTTTTTACTTGTACTTCCTTTTCTGCTTTGCAGAACAGACAAGCATTCAGATACATAAACAGGAGGTTGCTGAATGCTGCTGCCTTTAACCACAGCTCATATATTTATAAATACAGGAGCAAACCTCTTGAGGAGCATGATTTGTTGTGACTTTGCTTCTTGTCACTGCACAGGGTATATTTTCTGCATAGAGGATGTTGTTTAGTTTTTGTAATCTTCATCCTAAACTGTCTCTGGATTAACAGCATGGCAAGGGTGCAAAGGAGCTTAGGAAAAACATTTGTTTTCTGGAGGATGACCACCATTAAGTCCAGTTTGATGGTGTTTTTGTTCTTACTGCTAACTGTTAAGGTGAGTGTCAACCTAAAAGAAAAAAATTTCCTTGAATAGGTAATGCTGAGCTTGCAGCAGAGAGCACAGAAACGGGCCAGTTACCTCTTACGACTTGAAGAAATCAGTCCTTGGCTGGCTGCCATGATGAACACTGAAATAGCACTGCCTGGAGAGGTGTCCACCAGGGACACAGTCACCATCCACAGTGTGGGCAGCACCATCACCATCCTGCCGACCAAAACCAAACCTAAAAAACTGCTTTTCTTGGGTTCAGATGGGAAGAACTATCCCTACCTGTTCAAAGGTAAATAATAGATTTTTTTTCTCGTACTGGGTACTGTCTCTTGTTATAAATTAGACTGTATTAAAGTTAGAAAGATCATGTGGTGCAACTCTAGTTTTATTTGCCTGAATGATTGAGAGAAAGAGGAGTTTGAAGCATTTGCTTGCTCTGTTCCCTACTTCACCATACATTTTTCAAGGAATTTTACCATGTGAAACTAAGTCGAATCCCGTGTTTACAAGGCTTTCATCAGAAGCAATGCTCTGCTTGCATATTGATAGGATTAGCTGGATGCAGTTTTCCAGAAGCTTAATGTAGCCCCTAAAAGAGAACTTTAGAGACTTCTTGTTTTCCCTGCAAGGGAAAGGCCTATTTGTTATGTTGTAACTATTGCTCACACAGCAAGCTGGCCTGAACTGGTAGGTAAATGCCATGTAAACATTTTGGTTTAGGCCAAACAACTCATCCTTAATCTACATTTTATAAAGACATTCATAGACTGAAATGTAGTAGGTTTAAAAAAATACTAAATTTTGGGCTTTAGGAGAATTTTATCTAAGCTAAATTTTAAACAAATTTCTTGCAGGTTTGGAAGACTTGCACCTAGATGAGAGAATCATGCAGTTCTTGTCCATTGTGAACACCATGTTTGCCACGATCAACCGGCAAGAGACGCCGCGGTTCCACGCGCGGCACTACTCGGTGACACCCCTGGGGACAAGGTCAGGCCTCATCCAGTGGGTGGATGGAGCCACACCTCTCTTTGGGCTTTACAAGCGCTGGCAGCAGCGGGAAGCTGCTCTGCAGGCACAAAAGGTAATGGCTCTGGTCTTGCTAAGTGGAACAAGGCAGGGGAGAAATGCTTGTTTTGGTTTGCTTTGTGATTCTAAGTCACGTAGTCTTACAAGGATTGTGTTTTGTTCATAATAATGCAGGAGGGTTCTGTGTGCTCATGTGTCTTGGGACTTCACCAGAAGTCAATGAAATTGCATCTCTGTTATTTATATATAATTACAGTATGAGACATAAAAATGCTCTTCTGGCATGGTAATTCAAGAGAACTATTTTTTACAAATAGAATTAACCTTGGTTGAAATTGTTTTAGTTCCATATCTTGTTTACATTCTAAATACAGTTTTTTGTAGTTATATTTATGAGATCTACTTTGACAGTAGAATTAGACTGAAAACACATTGTTTCAGCCTATTTAGACCTTTACTACTGAATTTTGAAAGCAGTCTCTGAGCTGAAGAAGTCATGCTGAGTCAAGGCATTGATTAAGTATTTAATTCTCACCAAAACTGAATTTGGGCTGTGTCTCTGTGCTAATACGTCAAATACCATTTTTATTTCCTCTAGGCTCAGGACTCTTACCAGACTCCTCAGAACCCTGGAATAGTTCCTAGACCCAGTGAACTTTACTACAGTAAAATTGGACCTGCTTTAAAGGCAGTGGGGCTCAGTCTCGACGTGTCACGTCGTGACTGGCCCCTGAATGTCATGAGGGCTGTTCTGGAAGAGCTGATGGAAGCAACTCCCCCAAATCTCCTCGCTAAGGAGCTCTGGTCATCGTGTACCACACCAGATGAGTGGTGGAGAGTTACACAGGTGAGTTACAGCAGCTGTATTTGACATAGGAGAGGCTGTGGTTTTAATGGGATGAGGGGCACCAAATGCCTGAGGTGTGGTGCTTGTGAGTTTGGAGAGCTGGTGCTGCTGTGAGTCTGATGAAATGTTGGCAGTTGTGCCATTGAATTAAAACATGGTTATAGACCAGATAAGTCTATGTTAATATACTAGAATTGTCAGCCTAGAAAATGAAAACTCTTGTAAGATACCATCAAACAACAAATAGAAAACTGCTTGAAATAAGTTGGGCTTGATTTGTTTTGCACTTACACTTAAAATAATGTTTTAAGATGGTAGTCAGTCCAATGTGTTGGCAGAGGATTCCCACAAATAATTTTTTCCTGAAACTCTCTTTTAAGTCGTATGCAAGATCCACTGCAGTTATGTCCATGGTTGGCTACATCATTGGGCTTGGAGACAGACATCTGGATAATGTTCTTATAGATATGACTACAGGAGAAGTTGTCCACATAGATTATAATGTTTGCTTTGAAAAAGGTAATTTAAAAAATGCTCTATGTTATTCAAATAAAAGGTTTTCTTTCTTGGCAATTAAAAGAAACAACTTAATTTTTTATCTTAAAGGGAAGAGCCTTAGGGTCCCAGAGAAGGTTCCATTCCGGATGACGCACAACATTGAAACAGCTCTGGGAGTGACAGGAGTGGAGGGGGTGTTCAGGCTTTCTTGTGAACAGGTATGGTTGGAGATTTGGAAACTGAGGGCCATCACTGGCCAAATACTGTCTTAGAACTTTTCTATTCTACATTCTGCTGCTGGTTTACAGAGCCTTCACCTTTCTGCTGTGACTTTAATTGGACTTACTGTATCTGTATCCTAAATACCTATGATAGGTATTTAAGAAACATGAGATTGTCTGATAAAAGCACATGCAAGTAGTGGCACAACTAAAATTTAGGGTGAAAGGGGGACTTTTTTAGTTGTAGATTAAAATGTTACGTTTTTCCTGGGTTTTTTGAGATATTTTTCTTGCCCTCTTCCTTTGGGACTCATCCTGTATAAACATGACAGATATGTTTTTAAAAAGAAAAATGCTCTGAGGAAGGGAGATTTTTTTCTCCTTAAGTGTCTGTGGCTTGTGCATGGAGTTTGTGTGGAAGGCTAGATCTTCCTACAGGCTTAGCTGCATTTGTACCCACTGTGATGTTCTTCCTGTCTCTGTAGTAGTTAGGGATACATTATGCATTTCTGTACCTACTCAAGTACAGTATTTTGCCTCTAAGTTTCCACTATTCTACAAGGATAACACGGAATCAGAATGAGTCTGTTTAAAATATGATGCAGGTCCTTCATATTATGCGGCGTGGGAGAGAGACTTTGCTTACACTGCTGGAAGCTTTTGTTTATGATCCACTGGTGGACTGGACAGCTGGAGGAGAGGCAGGATTTGCTGGGGCTGTCTATGGTGGTGGTGGCCAGCAGGCTGAAAACAAACAGAGCAAAAGGGAAATGGAAAGGGATATTACACGGAGTCTCTTTTCCTCAAGGGTGGCTGAGATAAAGGTGAGTTTACTACAATAATTTTCTATTTTTAGTCCAAAGTAGGCCCTGTGCTTTCATTTTATTTATTTGCATTCTGGGAATGGGGGAAGATGTGGTCATATATCAGCAATAGTTTATGAATTTTATTGTGATAAATTGAGTTTGTGAAGTGTTTATATTGAACTTGCAAGTATTTAATTTTTAGTTTCTGCATTTTAGTGCTTTGCCTGAATCTGGTCTAGGAGAGTGAAAATAGAGGTTTAGAGAGCAGTTTAAATAAAGAATGTTAAGATTTGGCAGTTGTAATTTTATTGTGATAGATTGAGTTTATGTGAAGTGTTTTATTGAACTTGCAAGTATTTAATTTTTAGTTTCTGCATTATAGTGCTTTGCCTGAATCTGGGCTAGGAGAATAAAAATAGAGGTTTAGAGAGCAGTTTAAATAAAGAATGTTAAGATTTGGCAGTTGTAGCACTGGAAGCAGTGCTAAATGAAGGGCATTGTGGAAGGGTTAAGTTCTGCCATATCTTACTTTCTGCTGCCAGTTTGATTGAGTGCAGTTCGGTAACTTCTGTGTCTTGATTGCAGGTTAACTGGTTTAAGAACAGAGATGAAATGCTTGCTGTGCTGCCAAAACTGGACAGTAGTTTAGAAGAGTACCTGAACCTGCAGGAGCAGTTAACAGATGTAGAAAAATTGCAAGGAAAACTACTGGAAGAGATTGAATTTCTGGAAGGTGCCGAAGGAGTGGATCATCCCTCCCGCACACTTCAGGCCAGGTACTGAGGAGCCAGAAATTCTGTCAGAAGTCTCACAGTGGTGTTTTAGCAATGTACTTATGGGTTAAATGTTAGAAATCTGTATAGGAGGGAATAGCTGGGTAAAAGCTATTCTTGCAGTAAGCAGGTTACTTCTTGTACAGAAGAACTACTGAAACCTTTTCCTACTGAATAATCTTATTTATGTCCTGCACCTCATACTCCATCAATACAACCTGTGCTAGTCCAAGTTCCACACTTGATCCTTAAGGCAAGAGAGGGAAATGTTCTGAAAGTGGTATCCCATCATTATAAGGGAGCTATTGATTTATTGCACAAACATATTTTAAATTTCTAATTATTTAAGTTATTTTTAAAGGTTATTTGAAATTAATCAAGTATTTCAGAATTGCATGAATAGACACAGGCATTAATTGTTTTGTAAGAAAACAGAATTAATTAATAATGCAACATTGTTAGTGTAATGTAATTAGTGATAACATGTTAATTTCCTGGTTAACAGTTGCATTGTTCAATATTGTTCTGTATTCTATAGTGTTAAGTATTTTCTTTCCTGTAGTACTTACTTGATTCTGTGGCTTCAATAATTCAGGTATTCTGAGCACACACAGTTGCAGTCTCAACAAAGAGCTGTCCAGGAAGCCATCCAGGTGAAGCTGAATGAGTTTGAGCAGTGGATAACCCATTACCAAACTGCCTTCAGTAATTTAGAGGCAACCCAACTTGCAAGTCTGCTCCAAGAAATTAGCACACAAATGGACCTAGGTACAAAATAGTATTTCTGGGGGTGGTTTTAATGGTTTGAAAATAACTTGAGTTTAATATCAGGAGGCATTATGAGTATCCTCTAACTTAAAGAGAATGAGCTGTTTGTAATAAGTTAAAAGAAAGGAACTTCTTTAAAAGGTGATTTAGAGCACTTCAAGGTTTCAATGCCAAGCTGTCTGAAGGAATTGTGTGTCTTATTCTACCTGGGCATGAGATTCTCTTACCTTGTGCTCAGAATTCTCAATATGAATTCTCTATGCTTCCTTTATCTCAAATAAAACAAAAACATTTTTGAGAAGGTATTAATTTTAAGTATTTGTAAAACACATCTTCAGACATATCTTTATTTTTAACCTTCTTTCTTTAAAGGTCCTCCAAGTTATGTCCCAGCAACAGCATTTCTGCAAAATGCAGGCCAGGCACATCTAATCAGCCAGTGTGAACAGCTGGAAGGAGAGGTTGGTAATTTTCTGCAGCAGAGAAGATCTGTGTTACGTGGTTGCCTGGAACAATTGCACAACTATGCAACAGTAGCTCTGCAGTATCCAAAAGCTGTGTTCCAGAAGCACCGAATAGAGCAGTGGAAAACCTGGATGGAAGAGCTCATTTGCAACATGACAATAGAGCGTTGTCAGGATATCTTTAGGAAGTAAGTTGACAAAATAATGACTTTTTCAAAGAATAATTTACAAGCTACTACCCTAATTTTATAGCTTAAATAAATACTTTTGCAAGGACCTCTCTAATTACAAAGGAAACCAGTATTAAATTGTAATGCTAGAAGTTTGGAGTAAATATGAAGAACTGCTTTAAAAAATCCTGTTCCATAAGTTAATCTGTGTACTTCAACAGGAAAACCGAGTGACATTGTCCTGTAATGAACAAATGGAGAATTCACCTTTGTGCCTTCAGAGTAGTAATGTTTTGAGTTTTAGAAACTTCTAGTATTTAAAAATCAATATGGAAAGGTTTTTTTAATCTAGTAGATTTTCCAGCAGGTTTTTTTTTGGGTTTTTTTTTGTTGTTGGGTGGTTTTTTTTTTGGTTGGTTTTTTTTGGTTTTTTTTTTTTTTTGTTTTTTTTGTTCTCAAGTCAGGCTGTTTCAGCATTACTATGGCTTGGCTTAAAAGATCTAGATTATATTTGAGCATTTCTTCTGAAATCTTTCTTTTTATCTTCTATTCATTCTTTTCTTCAAGGACAGTTGTCTTATGTCCTTGCAAATAGGTGTGGAATATGGTGCATTTTAGGACCCTATAAAAGCATTGTTAGGGAGTCATCAACCTCTTGTGGTATTTAGAGTTGAGGAGGAGTAGGTGATTTAGGAGCATTAGGAACGTAGTTTTTTCCTGCCTGCAGAGCAGAAAGCAGTGTGAGGAGGGAAGTGCAGTGCTGTCCCTGTGCTTGGCAGGTACGAGATGCAGTACGCGCCGCAGCCGCCGCCCAGCGTGTGCCAGTTCATCACGGCCACGGAGATGACGCTGCAGCGCTACGCGGCCGACATCAACAGCCGGCTGATCCGGCAGGTGGAGCGCCTCAAGCAGGAGGCCGTCACCGTGCCCGTGTGCGAGGAGCAGCTCAAGGAGATCGAGCGCTGCATCAAAGTGTTCCTGCACGAGAACGGCGAGGAGGGCTCGCTCAGCCTGGCCAGCGTCATCATCTCCGCCCTGTGCGCCCTCACCAGGTGAGCTCTCTCCAGAGAAGGCTCCTGGTGGAGAGCACGTGGCAGGAATAGTCGGTGGTGGAATTCTGTGGGGAGTGTGGCAGCAGGCACTGTGCCTAAGTGTCTCTTTAATTCATCCAGGCGAAACCTGATGATGGAAGGTGCAGCGTCCAGTGCTGGAGAGCAGCTGGTTGATTTGACCTCCAGAGATGGAGCCTGGTTCCTGGAGGAGCTTTGCAGCATGAGTGGGAATGTCACGTGCCTTGTGCAGCTGCTGAAGCAGTGCCATCTTGTACCCCAGGACTTAGATATTCCAAACCCCATGGAAGCATCAGAAGCTGTTCACTTAGCCAATGGAGTATATATCTCACTTCAGGTGATTCTTTTATGTTATTTTTCCCCTATCCTTCAAGGCGTCAGCAAAGTCATTCTGAATAGATTGTTCCTTAATGGGCTAAATGTTTGTTCATGATGCTGCTGAGATTTTTTCATAAGTCTTGCTCCTCATTGCTTTATTTGGTTGAGCTGAACAGGCATTTGCTTCTGTCATTTATATTTTTATTTGATCTGTACATGATAAATTGCAAAAAAACTGCTGTCAAGTAAGTAATCATGAGGAGGACGTTGGTATCAGCTTTATAGACACACCAGCTCCATGTCTCCTTTTCATTTTTCTGTTCTGTTGCTGGCAGTCCAGATCAACTTCCAAACTCTTCAGACTGTGTTCTTTCTGTTCTCTGCTTGTGCTAAACTTAATTTTCACCTGAATGAAATAGTTTCAAATAAACTCAGAAAATCTGTTGTACAGGACCCTGTCTCCAATATTGGGAAGGAGAAAAATGCCTTTATAATTTTGTGGTTCAGAAATGTTTCCACAGTAATGAAACATAAAAAAGCTCATGAAGGGCAGTCTGAGTGAAATATCTACTGAAGACTGATGTGCTTTATAAACTGTGGCTGGTAAAATAGATTTTTGAGGCTTTTAGTTCCATTGTATTGTATTTGAGAAATATTTTCCTCTCAAGCTGCATAAGTGCATTTGGATTTTCATCACTTTATTTTTTTCCCTCTTTGAAGTTGTAACATTTCAGAACTGTTTCAGAAATGTGCATGGCAGCAGTTTCACTGCATTGCAGTGGGGATCTTTCACCCACACATTGTCCTTCCTGTGAGCTCTTAGATAAAATGTATTCACTGAGCTTCCTGCTCACTTGGCAGTCAAGACAACCAGTCTTTTTGGTGTTTCATCTCCTTTTGGAGACAGAGCACATTGGTTCTTTCTGTAGCTGCCTTTAGGCCTCTCCTGCATTCTGCTTGGGGAAATTGCTCTGTGCCACTTAAGTTAGTGTTTTTCTTCTCTGCATTGATTTCTGTGGTAAAATTATCACTACTTGGAAAGTTTCTGCTACTTTTCCTTTGTCTAGTCCAATCAGTTTAGCAAATCATAAATTCAGTAAATTATTTAGTTTGTTCATAGTTATGTAATGGAAAAGAAAAGCTGACATTGATGAAACCAATTCACAAATTATGAGCTCTGTGCCCCCCAGCCTCTGCTGAGGATGGCTGTCAGGTGTTGCTGCTGGTGCTGTGGAGATGGTTGTTACTACATTGCTACAGATGTCAAAGCTTTGGCTTTGTACGGGGTTTAATGTATTCCTGGTTTCTTCAAAGTTAATCCAAGAGCAGACTTCTGACTCTTGGCTGACCACCATCATGCTATATTTTAGATCATGTCTGCTGCATGGTGGTCTAGTACTAAAATGACAAAAGATGTTGCACATGATACTTTTTGAAGGGGAAAAGTTCTTACCTTTTCATACTTACTTCCCAACAGGAATTGAACTCAAACTTCCGGCAGATCATTTTCCCTGAAGCACTTAGGTGCTTAATGAAGGGAGAGTATACTTTAGAAAGTATGCTCCATGAATTGGATAATCTTATAGAGCAAACAACTGATGGAGTCCCCTTGCAAACGTTGGTTGAATCTCTTCAAGCCTACTTAAGAAATGCTGCTATGGGTATAGAAGAGGAGACACACACTCATTACATTGATGTTGCAAGGTAAATCACCTTTTTTCAGTTCAGGTGTGAGAGAGTGAAGACTGAAGAACATTAATTTGTCTAATTTTTATTTGATGTACAGACTTTTCTTGCCCAAGAATACCTTCAGCAGAGTGCAGGGTATAAAGTGTGCTCTGGTTTCCTCTCTGCATGTTTGTGTGTTTATCCACATACACAGAAATATGGAGCTCCAGCAATTTACACTTACATCTGCTTAAAACTGACTTTTGGTAGTCAACTTCTTCCAAATACTTAGTTGTGATTTTTGCATTTGAAGTGAAAGGATGCTAAAAATAGGAACTTGTTCATTAGTTTGTGGGAGGAACCTGTGAAAGGGAGAACTTGTAACCATGGCACTACTTATCAGGAGGTTTGATGAGCAGCTTTTGCTTAATGAGTCAGTAACTTGATTAAAAAAGCAAAATGAGACAAAACACCAAGCAAACAAAGACTTGTGTGTCTTGTAATGTGGGACAGTAAATTTCTGTGTAGGTGCTTGGTCCACAACAAACCAATTCAAAATCTTCAAGTGGTGTTTCCCTGGAGCCAGTTGTGGTGAGTCCATCAGTGGTACAGTGAACCTGTGGAATCAGCTTAAGAAAATTCTGTTTATTGTGGACTAAGCAAAACCATGTAAATTTTCTTTCTTTTTTTTTCCTGTTAAGAGTACTTCATGCTCAGTATGGTGAACTGATTCAGCCAAGAAATGGTTCAGTTGATGAAACTCCCAAAATGTCAGCTGGTCAGATGCTTTTGGTAGCTTTTGATGGAATGTTTGCTCAAGTGGAAACTGCATTTGGTTTATTGATTGAAAAGGTATGGATTTGTTCTTTTTGGAGTACTGTTGGAGTCAGAATTAGGAAACATTTAAAAAACCCCAAACTAATTAATTTCCTTTATGTTGTTCAGCTAAACAAGATGGAGATACCTCTTGCTTGGCGTAAGATTGACATAATTCGGGAAGCCCGCAGCACCCAGGTGAACTTCTTTGATGATGACAATAATCGGCAAGTCCTGGAGGAAATTTTCTTTCTGAAGAGACTGCAAACAATTAAAGAATTTTTCAGGCTCTGTGGTACCTTTTCTAAGACACTGTCAGGTAAATAAATGTTATCAGATATTCAGTATGCCTTTATCCACTTCTTATCCTGTTCAGAAGAACATAAAGTGGTCACTTTTGCTGTATCTTACCCTGGATATGTGGTAAGGAAGCAGAAACTAAAACTGATTTCCTGTGATTTTGCTGTGTTTGTAATTTGGGTATTATACTTCTGGATGCATCAAATGTTTTGTTTATAACAAAAGTACTATTTCTTTCCCTTTAAAAGGAATCAGTTCAATTGAAGATCAGAATGCAGTAAATGGACCTGTTCAAATTGTCAATGTGAAGGCCCTTTACAGGAACTCTTGTTTTAGTGAAGATCAAATGGCCAAGCCAATTAAGGCTTTTACAGCAGACTTTGTGAGGCAGCTTTTAATTGGCCTTCCAAATCAAGCTTTGGGACTGACCTTGTGCAGTTTCATCAGCGCTCTGGGTGTCGATATCATAGCTCAGGTAGAGGCTAAAGACTTTGGAGCAGAGAGCAAAGTTTCTGTGGATGACCTGTGCAAGAAAGCCGTGGAGCACAACATCCAGATTGGCAAGTTCTCACAGCTGGTGATGAACAGGGCCACAGTGCTGGCCAGCTCCTACGACACGGCCTGGAAGAAGCACGACCTGGTACGCAGGCTGGAAACCAGCATTTCCTCGTGCAAGACCAGCCTGCAGAGAGTGCAGCTGCACATTGCCATGTTCCAGGTGAGAGCCCAGCACGGGCTGGGGATTCCGGACTGGCTCTGGGAAAAACGAGCCTGAGTTAGTGTCTGGGCACAACAAACATTGATGTTTTGTTGAATAATTTCTGAGGTATTTTAATGGACTTAATATGTTGTTTTGGTTGTAATTATGCTGTAAATATATAAGGAACAATGTTGCTGCTAGTTTTTTTGGAAAACTAGTTAATTTTTTGCAAATTCTGCAACATATACATTTTTAAATCGATACATGTAATTTTTTTCTATAGCCATTAAGTAGGTTTTTAGAAAATAGGTAATTCTCTGGCTTTCTTACCAGCAATGCTGTCCTGTTCTCCCCTTTTTCTCAGATTGACTTTAAGGGAGCAGATGGCTTAGAACAGAGGGTATGAAGTGCTGAATGTCATTTTGTACCTTTCCTTCAAAGTTTTAATGCATTGACTGTCTTCTCTCCACTCTTTGCTTCATTAAAAATACAAATAGCAGCAGTATCAGTCCTGAAAAATGCCCTTCTGAGGCTTTAGATAAATACCATTGTGTACCTTTACACAGGTATCCATTTGTGTTGTACTATCAGTGATCTTAATTGTATAAGGGACAAGGCTTTCTCCAGGTCAGTTAATAAACCATTTTACACCGATAAGCAAAATTATCTTTGTTTTAAGGTATCACAAGTGAATTTCTGAATATTGATGGCTTTTCCTTTAGATTAAAAAGATGTGCGTAAATCACATCTAGTAAGTTAGTAGCCTGATTAATGGTATAAACATCCAAGCCAGCAAAACATCATTTACAACTACTTGTATAATTTAATGCTCTTGAATGATTTAGGACCTTGAACTGTGCTGGTGCTGTCTGACACTCAACCCTTTTAAGTGCCCTTACTTATAAAGGGTACCAGAGCACTGGAATTGCTGTTTGTGATGCAAAGTATTTTGTGCTGATCCATATTGACAATCAAGTGTTGGTGTTGCTTTCTTAAAGTGGCAGCATGAAGATCTCCTCATCAGTCGCCCCCAGGCTATTTCTGTCACTCCTCCACCTCGCTCTGCAATTTTAACCAACATGAAAAAGAAACTTCACGCGCTCAGTCAGATTGAAGCTTCCATTGCAACGGTCCAGGTAGGAGTGTTTGGGGAGGGTTCTTCAGCAGCACATGGAAATGTTGCTAACACAAACTGCACATCATCTGCCACCTTCACATTATGTTGTCTGGCTTGCTGTCTTGCACAAATGTGGGGGTACTATCATTGATCTCTTCCAGTCTGTCTGATGGATACTGTTGTATTGTTTGGTTTTGCTGTCTCATCCAAAATGTTCTTTGGAATAGCAGTAAATGTATTTGAAGAAAACAAATCTGTGAAAGTCCCTTTCTTTCTGAAGGCAACTAATATTCCTTTTCTTTAAGTCTGTGTGCCTCAGATCATCCTTACTATCATTTTTCATAGCTAAATGTCGAAGTTCCCTTTGTAGAAATGGGCAAATTTCTTCTTCTGTGTGTTAAGGTTTGTGTACTGTGGCTTTGCTCAGTACTTTAGATTTCTTTGGTGCCAGTAATATAGAATGTTTGTTTGTTAAATACTGCTTAGCTTCCTGAATTTTAATTTCCTTTTTTAGTTGCATAGGTACTGTTTATAATAATTTCTTGAATTATTTGCAAAATAATGGCAAGACTCCTATGATGTTATATAATTCTTAGTCTAGAAATCTGATTACTTTTGCCTTTTTTTTGGTGAGTTAAAGTCTAGACAGGTAGACTTTATATAACAATCAAATCCAGTTGTGATGTGTACTGAAAATAAACTTTTAAAAAGCATAAACTAACATTTGTTAATCATGAATGCCATGGTATTTTACATATATGGCATAAAAAAGTGTCTGCATGTGTTATATATGCACAATTTATTTAAAGTCAGGCCTAGAATGCTGTATATCAGTGTGAATTATCTATATGGGCTTTTTTCTTCCCCAATGCAGGAGAAATTAGCAGCACTTGAAGCAAGTATTGAGCAGCGTTTAAAATGGGCAGGAGGTGCTAATCCTGCACTGGCCCCAGTCTTGCAAGATTTTGATGCCACTATTGCTGAAAGAAGAAACCTTGTACTGAAAGAAAGTCAAAGAGCGAGCCAGGTACTGTGGATAAGTACAGTACTCTTGATTCCATGAGTGTGTTCACTCTTCATTTCCTACTTGAGGTTTATGTAGATGATATTTTTCTGCTCTGCATCTGAAGCATAGGTAACCAAGTACTTCTGGAAATTGCATTTGAAAGCAATAGGAATAATCTTTGTGAGAATTGCTGCAGGGTTGGGTGACCCTGGGATGATACTGCTACTGTAACAGAGCAGTATCTGCGTGTTTAAAATCCTCGCTTCAAAGCACGTGAAAAAAACACCATTTGTCTAATAGACAGTTGAAGTGAAATAATTTTTCTCACTCTTGCTTTGACTTTCAGGTCACTTTCCTTTGCAGTAATATCATCCACTTTGAGAGTTTACGTATCAGAACAGCAGAAGCCCTGAACCTGGACACTGCCTTGTTTGACCTCCTCAAGCGCTGCCAGCAGATGTGCTCCTTCGCCTCACAGTTCAACAGCTCCGTGTCCGACCTGGAGCTCCGCCTGCTGCAGA
This sequence comes from Passer montanus, assembly GCF_014805655.1. Classification (NCBI taxonomy): domain Eukaryota; kingdom Metazoa; phylum Chordata; class Aves; order Passeriformes; family Passeridae; genus Passer; species Passer montanus. Next base: position 8,116,981 of record NW_024373256.1, read on the forward strand.
GGGTGGTAAGCATGGGGCAAAGCAAGCATGCAGCCTTCAGAATCACTGCAGCAGTTCTCAGCTTTGTCTTCCATTCTCAGTGTTGTATGCCTGCAGATGGAGCGTGGCTGCAGAGTTGATGCTGTCAGTTAAACACTTGGCAGTGCTGTCTACACAGCAAGTGAATTTTATCTCTGGGTACAGATAAAGAAATGTTTCTGTTATTTTTAGGGCACTGGTCTCGAACATCCTATTGGCAGCTCTGAATGGCTTCACTCAGCTCACAAGCAGTTGAGCCAGGAGATATCTACACAGAGAACAGTACAAACAGAAAGAGAACAGCAAATAGAAACAGTTTGTGAAACAATTCAGAATCTGGTGGATAGTATTAAAACTGTGCTCACGGGTCATAACAGACAGCTTGGAGATGTCAAGCATCTACTGAAAGCTATGGCAAAGGTATGCCTGAAACATTGTTAAATTTATTCCTCAAACCTGTGTCAGTACAGTTTAAGAAAAATAACAGTTGTAGCTATGTGCTTTGTAAAGTGTCTAGAAATAATAAAATGTTTGTGCATATGGAGTTCAATACATAAAGTTCATGTTTAAGAATTCATAAAACTTTCTAGCATTAGCCTCAGCAGGCTTTGGTTGAACTGAACCTTTTCTCTCTCTTGGCAGTTGAAACATTGTGTTTATAAATTCTCTTGGTTCTAAATCTGTAAAAAAATTTGTAATTTAAAAATTTATTTTTTCATATGTAACTACTGAAAATTACAGTTATTTGTAATCAGATGAAAAACTGAAGGACTGAAAGGGCTTTGAAATCTCCACTTTATTCTCTTAGCCAAAATATAGCAGTTGACCTTTTGCACATCTTGGTTACAGGATGAAGAAGCGGCTTTGGCAGATGGTGAAGATGTTCCCTATGAGAACAGTGTTAGGCAGTTCCTGGGTGAATATAAATCATGGCAAGATAATATTCAGACAGTTCTGTTTACATTAGTTCAGGTTATGGGTCAAGTCCGCAGTCAGGAACATGTTGAAATGCTGCAGGAGATAACTCCCACCTTGAAAGAGCTTAAAACACAGAGCCAAAGGTAAGAGTTACCTTGTCTCAGGTGAGAAAAGACATTTTGCATACCTGCTTTTATGTAGCAGGAACACATCAGGGGCACATACTTGATGATTTTCTTAGAAATCCTCTTGCAAAATTTAAATTAATTTAACTTTTGGGTTTTTAGTAAGTCAAGTAGTTGCATGAGTATTTACCAGCTCCATTATGTTTCCCAGTGTCTACAATAATCTGGTGGGGTTTGCATCACCCTTAGTCACGGATACAGCAAATGAATGCTCCAGCCCAACTTCAGCTGCTACATATCAGCCAACCTTTGCTGCAGGTAATACTGACACAAACATGAAGCCATCAGGAATTTATATTAGAGAAGGGATCATAGCTCTTACTGAACTTTGAATGCAGACAATTTAGTTAATATAAATAAATTCTTAGCAGTGGAATAAAACTTCTTGTTTATGAAGTGAAATTTAAAAATGGAAAGATTGAAAACTGGTGCAGAATTTAAAATGCATTTTTTTCTGAAAAAACTGATAGGTCTATTTGATATGCATTTAATTGTGCTTTTTCATGCCTCTATAATATGTTATTATTTTGAAGACTTTAAGCACTTTTAAACTTTCTTTACAGCTGTACGTAGCAATACAGGGCAGAAAACTCAGCCAGAGGTGATGTCACAGAATGCAAGAAAGCTAATTCAGAAAAATCTTGCAACATCAGCAGATACTCCTCCAAACACAGTCCCAGGAACTGGCAAAAGTGTTGCTTGTAGTCCCAAAAAGACAGCCAGGGACCCTAAAACAGGAAAAGGTAAATATAAACCTTAAAAAACCAACAACCCTACCACTGACAGCAAGAAAAAAATACCTCAGCGGGTTTCTGTGCAGGAATGTCAAGCTGCACTAACTCTGTTTTGTACCTGTAGCTGTGCAGGAGAGGAATTCCTACGCAGTTAGCGTGTGGAAGCGGGTCAAAGCCAAGTTAGAGGGCCGAGATGTGGATCCCAACAGGAGAATGTCTGTGGCTGAACAGGTGAGTTGAAAATGAAGTTCCAGTACTGGTGCTTGCTTTAAATGCACACTAATTAGCAGGTGTGTATGCTGAAGTGTGCCTTCAGGGCTGAAATCGTGTTGTGAGTGGGGGTTCCTTTGGGGATGGGAGCTATTGCAGTGCAAATCAAGGTTGCTGCTGCCTTGTATTGCTGCTTTTTTTTTTGGTCATATGATTTTGTTTTCCATATGGGACGTTTATGTAAAGCCATGAATCAGATAAAATTGTCTTTTGTCTGTCAGTGAGCTAACATTTGTTCCATAGCAGCTGATAGCCCGGGAGAGCACGAGATCTGTACAGCTGCCCAAGGGACAGGACTTCTGTGTTCACTAACATAACACACTCCTGTCTCTGGGCAACAGAGTCAGGGGACACAGTTGTCCGTGTCTATTTGAGAATGGTGTGGCTACTGCCAAGATAGGGGCTGTGAATGAGGTGATAATGTGATTTTTTTTTTGCAGTAGCGCTTCCTGTTTATTATGTGGACTGCACAAAGTTATGTCTACAGTTATTTCAGATTTTTTTCAATAAAACATTTGCAGGTGGCATTCAGCAGTAAATTCTAAGATCACTTAAACACTTTTAAAACTCTAGCTTATTTTTAATTCCTTGTTTGACCTTTTTAATAGGTTGACTTTGTGATTAAGGAAGCAACTAATCTAGATAACTTGGCTCAGCTGTATGAAGGTTGGACTGCCTGGGTATGAGTAGGGAGACAGCAGCTCGGTCTGGTTCAGCGAGGTCAGACATCCACCAGAATCAACTCGGCCTCAGGCATCCGTAGCCGCACCACAGTCGGTGGTGATGCATACTGGGGCTTAATCTGAGGAAACCTAGGAAATCTCGGTGCACTGGGAAGTGAATCCTGCAGGATAGCTGCACTCAGGGATACGCTAAACACAATGGTCTGCAACCCCCACGGTCAAGGGTGAAAGCTCACCGCTTGAGCAACACGGTTTGTCTTTCTGCTACGGAAGAACTGCAAACGTGTCTGGGGGTCAGCTGCAGAAAGAAATCAGGATGCTACAAACGGCAGAGTGATTTGGAACTCAATTCCACCTGACCCTGTGAACAATTCAGGAAACACCGAACCCTGTTCAAAGAAAAACAGAAAAATGGGGCCATGAAGAAATCACAGCAAGGGCAGATTTGATGCATTCAGATCCTTGTTCCTCTTGTTCTGTGGCAGCAGTGCTGGTTGAGTTGACCAGTTAGTACGGGAAAAGGCTACAAAATGTAAACTTCAGAAATGGACTGAAAGCAAAGAGCTGTACATCAGATACACGCTGCATTGGAAGAACTTCTGAGATAGAAGAAAAAGCCTTTGTTCTCTTCTCCCTTTCCTCTTTCCTTTCACTCCTCCCTCCCAGCCTCTCCTTGCATACACCCCTCTTGGCTTATTCTTGTAGGTTAGGCGTACTTCCAATATACTTTTTATTTCAATCCTTCTACTTCACAGTTTAGTCAAATTAACAACTTAAATTCTGTTTGGTAAACAATTTCTCCAAAAGCACTGAAAATATAGAACATCAACGATTACTTATGAGTTGGATGGTCAAATGCAAAATGTAATTTTGGTTATTTTAAAGTCATTTTTGTGATTCTATTATGTACAGTTTCTCAAAATTGTCACTGTGCATTTAAAAGTAATGATTCCTACAGGAATTTGATTTAATGTGCACTTCCCTCTGCTTGCAGTGTACACTTTTTTGTAATTCAAATTGTCCCTCCAATCTCATTCTACTGTGATTGCTGTAGTTTCTTTCGTACGACGTAGCTAATCCAATGTAATCTTTACCTTTTTAAAAACCAGGATAGAGTATCTAGTAGAGTTTTACATTGTTGATGACAGATAAACAATAAAGTGATGTTCTGGTGGAGGTAGAGTGATATGCTTTTTACTTCATTTTCCTAATCCTTTTAGTTCACACTTGTAAATTCTAGTGCTTCACTTCACAGGGGTATACCATATAATCCAAGAAATGAAGGACTCTCAAATTTTTGTTCAACTAGATCTGTAAAGATTTCTGCAAAGTGGTTTTCCTTTGCCATATTTCTTCTATAGATGGCTGTTCAGTAATGCATCCATAGGGAATCTTCCACCAAGGTTTTTTTTTAATCAGTTCTCAAAGTGTGATTATGGTCAGAAAAGTCTCACTAAAAATGGCATCATCTTCCTTGGATCAAGGTCCTGCTTGTCTCCTGGTTGTCTGAAAGACTTTGTTTTATTTTTTAAGTAGGACACCTTTAGGAAAAGGCAACTTCCTTTTCTTAGAGAAACAAACCCCACAGAATTCAGCTACAACTGCAGAACTGCAAAGGTGCTGATAGCTAAAGCAGAAATGCACCCTGGCATTCTGAACCCAGATAAATTCTTTGTAGCTCTGTATAGAGAGTTTCTCTTTTGTAAACTTGGTGAATTCATTATGGACAGTTGCTGAAAAATGTGGGAAGGTCCTTAATGCCATTTTAGTCACTTTTCAGAGTAAAACCACACTTTCAATACAGCATTTTTTCAGTCAAAATCCAAGTATTAAAATATTTGAGCCAAGCCCACTACTGGCATAAAATGAATTTAATTGAAAGGGTTTGCAGCAGTTCATCTGAGTAGGAAGCTTGGCTGGTGATTTTTGGATAATGCCAGCAAACTTCTGTTCCTTTCAGTATTTGCACTATGCTGACTGCTCTGCCTCCGCAGTAGGTCTTAGAATTCACTTTCTCCTCCGTTGCCAACTTTTTGTGGACATGCACTTTGAAGTGTAACAGTTTTCAACAGTCATATGGCCTTCCTTGCACTCTGATTGCCTGATTACCTCTAGGGAAGTCACAGGCTTTGCATCTAACAGTACCCGTGCAAACGCATTCCACTGCCACTGCTTCCTGACCCTCTGCCGGCACCCCAGGAAAAGCTGTTGGAATGTTGCAGTGAAGAACATTCACATGCAGAACAGGACACTTGACACTGTTGGTCCTTTTCATTTTTCTCCAGTTAAAAATGACCTTATGAACAATCTGTTGGAGAAGTGTAGTGACAGGAGTGTGTTGTACCTGCTGTTTTGTTTCTTGGAAGCTGGGGGGAAGGGAGGGGTAATGCACTCACCTGTGGCTCATGTATTATACCTCTGCCATCCAGAAATGAAACACTTGTGTGGAGATGGGTTCTTACTGCGTAATTTAATAAAGTTTTAAAAAATAAAAATGAATATGTGTTTTTAATTTCCTTCTGTGCAACACTGTGTGGTTGTGAAAATTACAGGGAGGAATCAAGTGCCTGATACAAACAAATACAAACCAAACCCCAAATTAGAGCAGGATTCTCCAGAGGCTTAAATTTGCATAACTAATGCAAAGGAGACAGCTCAGATGTGCAGGAGTTAGTGGGACTGTCACTGTTGGCTTGTGTGCTGACACATTTTGCTTGGAAATGTTGAAATGTTGACAGTATGGGAGGTTGGTACAGTCCTGATGAAACCTAAAATTCAGGTTCTGCTCACACATCCTGCATAGTAAATAAGACTGTGTTAGTTACGTTCTCTTAAAAGACACTTCTTCCAAAGACAGAAGGGCACTTCCTTTATTTTCAGAGGAACTGGTGTATATTTTCTCTGCAGTGAGGCACACCTAGAATAATGCAGTCTAGAATCACCTCTCTGAACACATACAAACCAGCTGAAGCTGTACAAGTCAGTTCAGCTGAGGGCTATTTTTTGCCTGCAGCTTACCGTCAGTAAATATTAACCAAGGGTCCATGCTATAAAATGATTTCTCAAAGCCAAATTCCACCTATGTTCAGCAGTTTTGTTACCCCCTCACAGTTCTGTAGTCTCATGGTTGAGATGCCCTTTGAAAATCAAGTTGCTTGTTTGCCTCTCTTCCTTCTCCCCTTTTGGAAAGCCAGGATGTGAGCATGGCCCGGCCAGATGGGTTGCTGGGATGTGTTAAACTGGAGTCATTAGTGGTGTCCTAGGTTATTTTGGTAGGAGGATAATGGCACAGTCAATACAACAAATGGAAAATGCAGCAGATCTATACAGTTAACAGAATTTAGTTTTGTATTTTTAGGAACTTCATGGTCTGGTTTTGCTTTGCAACAATTGGTTTTGCCCTCAAGGATTATCCTATTTAAATAGAATAATGTTTTGTCTAATTTTTCAAATGTCTGCAAAAGACCCAAGTCCCCCAAATTGAAGCACTTTCTAAGTGCTGTAGTCTTTAAGGTTAATTTACTTCAATTATTCACCAATATGTTCTGTGCCTGGTACATTAGTCATTCTGTTTTAGTGCACTCAAGTACTTCAAAGGTTTCTTTGCTTTCTTTTTTTTCTTCCCTTTTTTTTTTTTGTCAAGCTTTTCCTAAAATTAGCAGACATACTTTATGCATTAAAGAATTTGACTAGGAAAGATATTTGAGAGGACACCTGCCATCTGTGTGTTTGCTAATGTGGTCCCAAATTATAAAATGCATTTTTTCTTTAGTGAAGTTGTGAGCATACTGTTAACACTTTAGCTAAAGAATTTCACAGAAATTACAGATATTAGCTACAAACTACTGCTGTGTGCATAAATGCATAGCTGATTAGAGCAATTCTGCCATTCATCAGGCTAATGTTTTTATTAATAGCATAATGAAATGTGTATTGGGTCCCTCTGCCCCTCTGAGGTATGGAGCAGCACGTAACAGGAGGGAAAGGCACCTGCACGGGCCCTCTGGGATGGAGAAAAGCTGCAAGGGCACCTGAAAGACTTGCTGGAGATGATGGCAGTGCCTGCTTGTCCATCGGTAAGTGCTTGGGTTTTTGTGGTGAGAATCACATAAATGGATGAAAGCAGGAGCTGGCTGATGACCAGAGCAGTGTTGCTGCAGGGCACTGCAAATATCTGTGGAAACTGTAATGCATCATAGAACCACACAATGGAGAGGGGTTGGAATGGACCTTAAATACCATCTAGTCCCAACACCCCTGCCATGGGCAGGGGCATCTCCCAGCATTGAATCTCCCTGGGCAAGCCTGTTCTCACCACTCTCAGTAAAGAATACCCTCCTAATATCTAACCCAAATTTCCCCTCTTCAGTTTGTACCCTTTACTCCGTGTCCTGTCACCACAGTTCCTGATGAAGAATCCCTCTCCTTGCAGGCCCCTTCAGGCACTGCAAGGCTGCTGTGAGGTCATGCCTCTGTATGGCTCCATGCTCTTTTAAAAGACTAATAAAATTATTGCTGGCATCATCACTTACTTATGAAATCAATTTTTATGTGAGCTTTACTGTGGTAAAATTACAGCTTTTGAGAGTGAACTCCAACATTTATAAGTGTAAAAGTTACACTAAAATACTGTTAGCTTTTAGTGGCATGTGAATGAATTTGAGTTATTCAGTGTGGAATCTGTTCTTGACATATGTTCTCGGGTTAGTGAGAAGCACCCTGTGAAAGACCAATCCGTTCAGAACAGACCTGTGTTTGCTTTTACATTGTCCTCCTTAGTCCTCCTCTTTTTTTGTCTCCCTCAAGCTGGTGCCAGAGCAGTTTTGGTGCCCGAGGTGTTTTCTTGGCTCTCATTATAGCCTTGCGTGGCACCCTGGGCACGGTCATTACGCTCATGACCTCACGTGCCTGAAGCATTTAGAAAGCTGAGTCAGAAACAATATTTCTATCCCAGTGCCTTTCTCCTGTATTTATTTTCCATGCTGCCACGAGTTCTGAAGGCAATAAAACACCTTTGCTGCGCTTTGATGTTACCAACAGAATAGGCCGAGTGCTGGGCACTGCTGAGGCCGCACATCGGGCGGTGTGGCCGGTTCAGAAGGGACTCTGAGGGGCTGGAGCGAGCTCAGGGCACGGAGCTGGGGAAGGGCAGCGGCGTGAGGGAGCTGGGGGTGTTCACTGGGGACACAGGGAGCTGAGAGCAGGGCACGGAGCTGGGGAAGAGCAACGGTGTGAGGAGCAGCGGCTGAGGGAGCCGGGAGTGTTCATTCGGGACACAGGGCACGGAGCTGGGAAGGGGCTGGAGCAGCAGCCGAGGGAACCAGGGGTGTTCATTCGGGACTCAGGGAGCTGAGAGCAGGGCAGGGAGCTGGGGAAGGGCAGCGGCGTGAGGAGCAGCCGCTGAGGGAGCCGGGGGTGTTCACTGGGGACAAAGGGAGGCTCGGGGTCACCTCAGGAACCTGGTCAGTGGGGGCTGGAGCCGGCTGTACTCCCAGGAAACAACGGACAGGACAAGGGGACACAGTCTTCAGCTGAGCCTGGAGAGGTTTAGGTCGGACATAAGGAAGAATTTATTCAGAGTGATTAGATACTGGAACGGGCGGCACAGGGTAGAGGTGACGGTAGAGTCACCGCCCCTGCAGGTGTTTTAAGGAAAGACGCGACGTGCGTCACTCAGTGCCGTGGCGCAGCTGACAAAGCGGTGCCAGAGCAGGGCAGGGAGCTGGGGAAGGGCAGCGGCGTGAGGGAGCTGGGGGTGTTCACTGGGGACACAGGGAGCTGAGAGCAGGGCACGGAGCTGGGAAGGGGCTGGAGCAGCAGCCGAGGGAACCAGGGGTGTTCATTCGGGACTCAGGGAGCTGAGAGCAGGGCAGGGAGCTGGGGAAGGGCAGCGGCGTGAGGAGCAGCCGCTGAGGGAGCCGGGGGTGTTCACTGGGGACAAAGGGAGGCTCGGGGTCACCTCAGGAACCTGGTCAGTGGGGGCTGGAGCCGGCTGTACTCCCAGGAAACAACGGACAGGACAAGGGGACACAGTCTTCAGCTGAGCCTGGAGAGGTTTAGGTCGGACATAAGGAAGAATTTGTTCAGAGTGATTAGATACTGGAACGGGCGGCACAGGGTAGAGGTGACGGTAGAGTCACCGCCCCTGCAGGTGTTTTAAGGAAAGACGCGACGTGCGTCACTCAGTGCCGTGGCGCAGCTGACAAAGCGGTGCTCGCTCGCAGGCTGGACTCAGAACTCTTTTCCAACGCGACTGTTCGGTGCGGGTGCCGCCCTCCCCGCGCGGGCCCGGCGCCGCCTCAGCCGCACTGCGGCGCGCAGGGGGGCGCGCGCACGCCCCGCGCCGTTCGAATCCCAGCAGCCAACCGGCGGCCGGCGGGGCGCCGGAGCTGACCAATCGCAGCGCTCAGGCGGCCCGCGGAGGCTATAAAAGGCGGCGGCGCGGCGCGGTGAGGGAGGGCGTGGCCGGCGGTGCGGGAGCGGCGCAAGATGGCGGAGGGGGACAACAACAGCGTCTACCAGCTGGTGAGGGCGGCCGCCGCTCGGGCCTGCTGGGGGCGGCGGCGGAGCCAGGCCCGCCCTGCTGTGCTTTGCCCTGCCCGCAGCGGTGGCTGGCGGGGGCCGCTCGGCCCCGCGCTGCGTGACGCGGTTCGGTGTGGGACGGGCTCGGGGCCGCGCGTGGGCCGGGTGCTGCTGCTCGCGGGCCGGAGCCCCGGCAGCGCTTGGCGTTACGCGGTCTGCGGCGCTCGGCCCGACTGTGCCTGTCCGTGTCAGTCTGTCTGTCCGGGCGTGTCTGTTTGTGTGTGTGCAGCCTCCCGCTGCGGCACCGAGCGCCGCAGCCATCCCGGAGAGCGGCGCGCGTCGGGTGATTCGGCTTAACTGAACGTGCCAGGATACGCGTGAATAGTTAAATAAACACACGGCTATATGTATTTATAGTTATGCCTCAGTTGGTAAGCGGCTGCTGTGGGGAATGGCAAATGGCTGTAAAAGCCCGTGCAGGGGCAGAGGCTGGAGCCGTGAAGGGGCTGCGCCCCCCGGCCGGGCGCAGGGAACGGCTCCGGGAGCTCGGAGCTCCCAGCGAGGCTCCGCAGTTTGTGGAAAGCCCACGAGCTGTGCTGGTGTTGTAGTGGCGGCGGAGTTCTCACTGGAATTAAGTGTAACACATAGCTGGAGTGAATCCTGTTCTGTTGGCTCCGCACGGCAGACGTGCGTGCCTTCATGGCTTTTCACCTCTTACTGCTCGGCAGCACTCGGTTCTGTTCATGGTTTACTGAGTTTTGTAATGTCCGAGGTGCCGTCTCCCACTGAGGTGAGACTGTTAAGCTCTGTTAAGTGTGGAGCACCTCGGGTGAGCTGCTTAGCAAGCTGGTGGCAGCCCAGGTGGGGCCTCCTTGCTGGAGAGGTGGAGGGAGCAATGCAGGAATCACAAAGCTGTCTTGGGCAGCTTGTGGGAAAACTTGCTGTGATCAGTTGGATAACTTTACTGTGGATTCTGAGTCTTTACCCATTTTCCTCATAATAAACTGGCATTGGACAGCAGCTAGAAAGCTTCAGTTTAATCTGGTAGAGTTGTCTTGGAAAATACATTTATTTTTAAACAGTTCTCATATTACAGTTTTCCAGTCATTGACACTGAAAACTTTAGAGGCTTTAAAACCTGACTTTGTACTAGTCTGGGGGGATGGGGTGTGGTAAATGGGAGATTAGGGGAAAACACCTTGGCAGAATCTGGGAGGGGTATTGTTTGGCCTGTACATGCTGGTAGGATCTTGGCTATTTAAAGGCATCACAGCTACAATGTCATAATTAGTACAAAATATTATTATTGATTTAATCACTCAGAAAGATTTGTGGCTGGGATCTTTAATTATTACACTGAGGTTTTTTTAAGCTACTTCTCTGTGGGAATTAATTTGATGCTCTGGTTAGTTAAAGGAATTTTCTTCTCTCCCTGTGTAGGCAGCTGAGACTGCAAGCTTGGAAGAGCAGTTGCAAGGATGGGGAGAAGTGATCCTGATGACGGATAAAGTCCTGCGCTGGGAGCGAGCCTGGTTTCCTCTGGCCCTGATGAGTGTTGTTTCCTTCTCCTTCCTGTGAGTACCTTCTGGAGGAGCCTGCAGCATCACTGCATCTTCATGGCTGCTTCCAAACCTATCAGGAAAACTAGTAGACATTTGGAGAGGTCTAATGGAAAGGTTTTTACTCTAGGGTCTTTTTCTTAAAACGTGTGAACTTTGATGGAAAGTAAAACCAGAAGTAATGAAAGCAGGAAGTAACGTGATTCACATCCTGCTCAGAATGGTTTCTGCAAAAGCTGTTTGCCAGCAGTAGTTGCTGGGGTTTTTACTGTGCTCAGCTGGATGTTCTTCAGTGGTGCATTCATGTTCTGCCCTCATTCTTTGTCCCCTGCTTCTTACTCAGATCTCATGATCTCCTTTGGTCTCCCTCACCACCAGCAGTATCCTTACAGAAAGCTTGTTTCCCTAGGGCACAATGTCCTATTCTGCCTCTTTGCTGTGGGTTTAGGATAAGTTCAGGGGTTTTTTTACACAACTAGGGTTTTTAATATTCTTTGTCATGTTTTTTGAGAAAGGAGAAAAGGGAGGACTGCAGGTAACTTCAGTCAGCAGGGTGGAAGGATGTTGCCTGTCTGTTTGGAGGTGCTGGAGGCATTTGGATGTGCCTTCATGTAACATGGTAGTAAAAATGACCTGGCTGCCTTGCACAGGCAGCTGTTTGTGCCAGCTCTGCAGTTTGCCAGCTGTAACTGTTCCTGCAATGAGGAGAGAAATTACAAAAAATGTTGAACCAGGTGAGGCAGGGATGATTGGTGTTTTGGTTAATATAAAATTTTTTGCTTTTAGGGGACATGACGAAGGTGGGAATCAAATGGAAACTGAAAAGTAACTTTTAAAAGAAGTAATTGTGTGAAGTTGAGGGTATTCTGTTATAAACTCTGTGATTATAGCAGGGAAGGTCTTGTGCTGAGTAATACTTTGTGGAAATGCAGAACTGCTTCTGGTTCTGAACTCAGCAAAATGACCTTGAACACCCAGCACAGTGTGGCTGTGCAGATGAACAGAACACATGGCCCTGCAGGAGCACTCTGCAGATGCACAGAACAGCCCCACCAAGGGCTGGGTCATTTCTTTGCTTCCACTGTTTCAGTTTTCAGGAAGTTCTGTGAAGCACAGTGGGATAGCAGAGGGCCCAGCTGGGTGTTATCAGACACTTAAGAGATCAGCTGCTTCTTACCCAGTTGCCCTTCTGCTGTGTTTGAGTGATGGCAGACTGAATATGGAGAATGCAGCACTGCTTGAAGTGGAGATTGATGGCCTCTTGTCCAGAACAGGTTTGGCTGGCTCTGCCAGGAGAGACAGAGCAAATGACAGCCTCTAGTGGATCTGGGTTCTGTGACTTGAGCAACAAAATTAAGAGCTTTTACTCTACCTGGTTATTTCATGTGTTCACTCACTCATCCCTTAATCAGTGTTAAGTTCACTCTTGGTCTATTTCTGAGAGAATAATAATGATGAAATTTTACTTCTACTGAACTTTGTACCTTATTTGCTTGTAGCATATTCTTACCTGGTATATTAAGAGAAAAAGGCATTTTTTGTAATTTTGTGATTTGTAATTTTTTGTAAATTTCTAATTTTGTTTGAGGTTAGGCAAGAGAGTAGGTCTGGAAGCTCTGAGCCAGTCTGAAGAAGTGACCAAGCATGTCTAGTATTTAGCAGTTGGAGCACTCAGAAATAATTTCTCTTCTTTCTGCAGGATGATCTACTATTTGGACCCATCAGTTCTCTCAGGTGTCTCCTGTTTGGTTATGTTCCTCTGCCTGGCTGATTACCTGGTTCCTGCTCTTGCTCCTCGAATCTTTGGCTCTAATAAGTGGTGAGGAAAGCTTCAATTGAAAGTTTATTGAGTGTAATTGTGATCTTTATCAAACTGGATATCTGATTTGTGGATAGTAAATAGTTAATTTGTAGAGTCATTTTAGTGAGAAGTCAGCAATCTCTATAATACACGAAGTGAGGACAGCAGCAACATGTTCTTCATTCTCTTTCTGGAAGATTACTACTACTACAACATACCTTTATTGTTCCTTTTCTTCTGGAAAAATCAGATTTTAAAAAAAAATCAGGTTTTTTTAAGAAGTAGGCACATTCTGTACTCTCCATTAAAGATGCTAATTAGTCCTGCTAAACTAGTTTTTACTAATTAATGGATAATATATACTGAAAAGTTAAATTGTGTGGAAGAGTACTGATTGTTTGGAAAAAAGCAGTAGTAAATGTGATAAAAAAGAGAGTAATGTAGAGAGTGTGATTGTGATTGAAACAGATTTGACAAAAGCAAGTGTTGTATACAAGCAGCAACTTGAAGAACCTAATTTGAGCAACCTTTTGAGTTAAAGGTGAATTTTAAAGTATATGCTTTAGGATGACTAATGGATAAATGTTCTTATGTAGATAAGCATTATTTGTGTGTATCACACTGGAGCAGATTAAGGTCAGGGAGTCAATTTAATTAACAGTCAGCACACAGGAAAATTACATGGGCACTTCCTTGCAGTGCTCAGTAAGGTATCAGGCCAAGCAAATGCTGGGGTAAACACTGGGTACATTTTTACTGCTGGCAAAATGCCATGGGGGATTTTTAAAATCTTAAATTAAATCTTGAATTCTTGTTTCTGTTTTTTAACCCTCCCTTTAATAAAAGGACCACGGAGCAGCAGCAGAGGTTTCATGAGATCTGCAGCAATTTGGTGAAAGCTCGCCGCCGGATTGTTGGCTGGTGGAAGCGCCTCTTCACTCTGAAGGAAGAGAAGCCTAAAATGGTACTGAGTGCTGGGAGTTAATCTCTGTTGTCTTAAGATTTTGTCTGAAGTATTTTGGCAAACATGTGCCTGAATGAGCTGGTATTCCAAACCAACAACTGGCACTCCAGGCTGTGACTTGATCCTGGTCACACGTTCATTCAGACCTGGAGTGGAAGATACTAAACTTCAAAACTTGCAGTTCTGTGTAGTTTAGGAGCATACCCTTGATAATTAGATAAAGGAAGGCTGGATTTCTCTGGATAGATAAATTTTTGGAAACAAGGTGTTTTGAGTGTGCACAAACTGTCCAAAAGCCTGGATCTTTAGTAGTGTGCCAGCTGGTGCATGAGGTACTGAGGCACTGTCCCAAACCAGTGTGGGTGCAGCACTGGGGATGGCACATCCTGGCACTGAGGGATTCTGGACAAAAAAGAACGTGACCATGGCCAGCTGATGGTCTGAAAATAAGTGAGAATAGACAATCACAGATCTGTAATCTCAATTTTAACATGCCTGTGCATAGGTATCACGTGGGGAAGAGCCAGAAAGCTTCACATTAGTGTGAAGTGTTGAAGTGCTGCCAAACACTGCAGGGAAGGGAGAATCCCCAGCAGGTCTGTGCTGACTCTGCCCTTTTCACTTCCAGTACTTCATGACCATGGTCTTCACTCTTGCTGTGGTTGCCTGGATTGGACAGCAAGTTCACAATCTCTTTCTGACCTACCTTATTGGTAAGTGTGGGCATGCAAAACACCAGGAGCTCTCTTGTTAGCTGCCTGAAATGGATTGAGACTGCTAGAAGTAGTGCTTGATAAAGTCTGGTGGGGTGGTTTTGTTGCAGGGTTATATTTTTCTCTTTTCAAGCAATTAATGGGGCTTAAGGGAAGCAGAGAATTGCAGAGTGACAGAAGCTTGTTAAGGGAGTATTAATTGTTTTTTCTTTCTCCTTCTCCTCTTTAGTAAGCTTCTTGTTACTGTTTCCTGGACTAAACCAACATGGGATCATCACGAAGTACATTGGAATGGCAAAAAGGGAGATCAACAAACTTCTCAAGCACAAGGAAAAGAAGAATGAATGAAGGCTTAACTGCTGTTCACTCTAGTAGAAGGTTTTCTTGGGAACAGTTTTGAGAATTAATGTATAATTAAGACAATAGAAGTTGTATTGCTCACTGACTTTTTTTTTTTTTAATTGGCTCCCTGATGAAGTGAAAAAGTCATTCCAGCAGCTGCTGTGGGTTTGTCTCTTGCTGTGCTGAGTAGGGTTCTGCAGCCTGGAGCTGATCCTGTCTGAGACATCCTCTTCTTTGATGTGTGGAGCTTGTTAAGTGTCTTCATCAAACACACCCTGGGCATAACTACCCCAACAGCAGAGCTGTAATGCCTGATAGTGTTTCTGTGACTGTGTTAGATTTGCTGGTCATTAATTGTGGCTACAGCACGTGTGAGAGGCAGTTCTGGAGGCTTGTTACTACTGATCCTCGTGGCAGGAGGACAATTGGCAGAGTGAGAGTGGCCGTGGCTGGGGCCCACATCCCGAATGGGGCAGAAGTGGTTCCTTGTCTCACTGATCTGTTTGCTTCCTTTGGCTGCGTGTGCCTGGGAATGTGTGCAGTAGGGGTCTGGAATGTATAAATCTGTGTTCAGTTATCTAGCTGTAGTGTGAACTCATTGCACTGAGATGTAGAAAATGAGTGGAGGTGTGTGTAACCTTAAGAGCTGATTGTTCTGGAAACTGCTGTTGTCATGGAGCCTTGTAGCACGTTTGGTTTTATGAATGTTTGTCTGTATACAAAATCACAATGAATATGCTGAGTTTGACTCTGTAAATAAGCCTGAATTGTTTGTGCTTTTCTATGATCTCTCCCTCCTTTTTTAAAACTGAACTGTTTTTCTTTAAAAAGCTAAAACCTGTGTTAATGTTTTAAAAGTTTACTGTTTTAAATGAACTCTCTTCAGTGTCTATTGTAACTGTTGGGTAGGTAAATACAGACTAAAGAGAACCAGAGAAGGGTGTCAATGCATTTTTCAGTGGAGCAGGGATGTGGGCAGGGTTGCAGTGCCTGTCGGTGGGGGGATGCTGGGGCGGTGACACGGCGCGCTGTCCCCAGCTCTGTTCCCCACAGTGGAGAATGCGCTGGCACCGGCTGAGGAGCTGCCCCGTCCGCTGCCACAGCACGGGTGCCCTGTGCCCCTTCGGAGTGCCAGCTCACCACCGGCACAGCCCGTGCCTCAGCGGGGGCTGTGCTCACCGCGGCCCCGTGTCGCGCTGTCCCCGTGTCCCCGCTCCTGTCCCGGGCCGGGGTTCCATCCGTGCACTCTGCCCGGCGGAGCGCAGCTTTTTGTCCCTCGTGCCCCTCCGTACGCGGGCGAAGCGTCTCCGTTGCCATGGTAGCCAGGCGGCGGCGTCGCTCCGGAAGTGCGGCGCGGGGCCTCGGCCAATGGGGAAGGCCAGGCTTGAGAGGCGAAGTCTCGCGATATCTCCTCCCGCCGCCGGCCCTCCCATCAGCCCGCGCGGCCCGGGCTCTTCCTTTTCCGCCATCGCGCTCTCGGTGAGTGGGGCCGGGCCGCGGGCGCGCAGCATCCGCCCCGTCCCGCCGCCATCCGCGCCCCAAGCGCGCCCCGCCCGCGCCGCCGCGCGGAGGGCGCGGAGCGGGCAGCGGGCGCGGCCGGGCCGGGGGGAGGCGGCGCCGGCCGGGCGGGAGTTGGCCGGAGCGGTGTCGGTGTGTCCGTGGGCAGAGCCCTCGTGTGTCCCGGGGCAGGGGCAGCGCCGGGACCGTGCTGGCGGCGCCCGGGCTCTGTCGGAGCGGCGGCGGTGCCGAGTCATCCCCGCCGTGCCGGGGCTGCTCCGCGGCTCCTCTTGGCGAGCCTCAGCGCTGCTGCCGGGTGTCCTTGGCGGGCCGTTGTGTCTGTGCATCCCGCAGGTTTTTTGCGGAGCAGTGAGCCGAGCAGCATCTGTTGGTTTAATACCACGTAGGATCTCGTTATTGCCCAGCACTGGTGCTGTGCAGTTGGGTGCTCATTGGGTTTTAAGGCCGGACTGATTTACCTGAGGAGCTGTCACACTGCTGACATGGTGTCTGGGTTTTGAAATCGTGTGTGTGCTTTGATAAGGCCACGTTTTTGAACTGTGTCAGGTTTCCTGACGTGTTGTGGTGACTCTTGGTCACAGCTGAGCGTGTGACTCGCTTTGCTGCTTTAGCCCGAGAGCGCTGTTGGAGGTTTAATGCGGGTTTGTGCCATGTTGGGTGGTTCAGTGTACAGCGAGCTGCTCGGTGTGCTGTGCCCCTCCGGGGGCCGTGCAGTGAGTGTGCCCTCCCTCCCTCCCTCCCCCAGGCACCATGGTGCGGATGAACGTTCTGGCCGATGCTCTCAAAAGCATCAACAATGCAGAGAAGCGAGGCAAGCGCCAGGTGCTCATCCGGCCGTGCTCCAAGGTCATCGTCCGCTTCCTCACCGTGATGATGAAGCACGGTGAGTCCCGCCCCGCTCCCCGGGTCCGGGTGCTGCTGGGGCAACCATGGAAATCCGGCTGCTTGAAATGGTGCAACATAGGTGATTGGTTGTGTTATTGTAGCTAAGTGTTACTGTGTCTGTGCTGGTCTGCTGCAGGGTACATTGGTGAATTCGAGATTATTGATGACCACAGAGCTGGGAAGATTGTTGTCAACCTCACAGGCAGACTCAACAAGGTAGGATTTGTCTTCCTGAATTCAGTTCTCTAAAGTATTGCTTAAATTAGACTTTTTTTAAAATGTCATATTTGTCTGCTCCATTTCTAAAAGAACTGCTTGTAAAGGAGGTGTATTTGTTGAATCCATGTAAATAAGAGTAGCATGGATAAGTTATCAGTTAAAAGGATGGTTAATTTGCATTCGAAGTGGCATGGGTCACTAATTACATTTGTTTTAAACTGACTGTGTGAGATATGCTTTCAGGGAAGGCTGCTTGCACGTGCTGTGTATTTCTCTGTGTTCAAAGGCTTTCTGGCTACCTGGTGCTTTCCCAGTTTCTTTGATATTTAAGCTGTCTGGAAGATTTGTCTGCAGAGACAGGGGCTGAGTTGGTTTCCAGTTGATGTTTGATAGCTGCAGATGTGGAGAAGACAAACCTTTCTCCTGCTGCCAGGGGGGCTTTGCCTGCAGTGAGGAAAAGTTGAATGTCACATTAATTGGTGCCTGTGAGGTTCCTGGGGCATATGAGGCATTTGTGTGTGTTTTGGAAATTCTTCCATGCTTCTGTCTCAAACTACTGAGCTGTGTAGTTCTGTGTGACTTGCTGTGCATCATTGTTTACAGCCAGCCTGTGAGAGTTGGCTCTTCAGTAAAGAAATAAAAAACATGTCTTGGTCAGAGTGTGTTGGGGGCTGTCCTGATGAATAAATATGCCATCTGAAATTGCAGAGTGTGTGAGGCAGATAATGCTGACACCCCCAAGCTGCTGTAGCAGTTACAGTAGACACAGTAATTACAGTGGACACAGTGTTATGTGTGTGTAATAAAAGGCCAGGTTTGAGGGTGGTGTTCCTTGAACTCTTCCAGGATGATATGGATTTTCCAGGCTAATGGATGTAATGCTTCTCTCAGTCATTGCAATAAGGGAACAGTTGTTTATTTCAGGAAGATGTGTGTAGTGCAGGAAGGTGTGCTTCTGGTTTGGTGTTGGATAGTTGTTAAGATAATTGGAGCCAGTGAGGTAACTGGTGCTGGGGTCTTGGTCAGTAACACAATTACCTTGAAAATTCCAGTTATGTGTTAATTTCTTCCTGGTTAAAATCTCCATGGGGTTTTTTGTGCTAACTGTGTGTGGTGGTTAGAGGTGGAATATCCCCGAGCAATCCCAGGAATGTTGCTGGTGTTACAGCCTGCTTTTGTGCTTCCCCAGGTGTGGGCATCAGTGGGTGGTGTAGCTTCAGCAGCAGTTCAGGGCTGTTCAGGGGAGCAGCAGGGATGGAGGTCCCAGTGGGAGGAAGGGAGGAAGCACCACTGGTGCTGTGGGTAACAGAGTGTGTGACAGCACTGGGTGAAGCCCTTCAGGCAGGGAGCTGGATCACACGTGTGCAAATCCATAAAGTTCTTCAGTTTGTAATGGAATCCTCTCTTACAGTGTGGTGTAATCAGTCCCAGATTTGATGTGCAGCTGAAGGATTTGGAAAAGTGGCAGAACAACCTGCTGCCTTCCCGTCAGTTTGGGTGAGTATGAGGAGGGTCAGTTGTGTGTTGTGTGTAAAAATGTTTCACTCACAAACTGCCTGAGTTAGACTCACCTGGCACCTTCTCCTCTGAACAGCCTGGAGTTAAATTCCAGTGTAAAAATCCATCCTCCATATAAATGCCCTTTTAAACCAGTTTTACAGGGACACTGCTAAGCAAGGATCTGTTTCTGCTTGGCTTTGGTAAAATCCTTGTTTGACCATTTCACAGTTTAATGGAATAGGATTTTCTCATACTTGTTTTGGTTTTCTAAATGGCCATTCTTAAATGGGGAAGAAGTTATGTAAGTTACCAGGTCAGTGGAATTCACTTGGATTCACCTGTCCAGACTGTGCACATTAATCACATATGAAGTGATGAGGGACTTGGAGCCCCTGTTGAACAAACCTCCACAACACAGGAAATCTTACTATTAGCAGTGTATCTTTTCTTCACAACGTGTGTGGAATTGAGAGCTGTAATTCCCAGTGCACCAGGGTGGCAGAGCAGGAAGGGTCTCCAGGGCCTCAGCCAGTCTGTCCCATCAGAGGAAGAATTGATTAACAGTTCTGTGCTGTTCCAGTTCTTAAAGCTCCAGCAGTAACTCCTGCTTCAGCTGGCCCCGTGTAGCTACTCTGTGTTGTCATTGGGAGTGTTCAGAGTATTTAGAGTGGGACAGGAGGTTCTCAGACATTGGGTGAGGTGTGTTAATAGTGCAGATGTTGGCAGTGGCAGCTGCTGCAGGCGCAGATCCTTCCCTGCCCCAGGCAGTGTTCAGCACTGAGGCAGATCCCAGTGAGGCACCTCTGCACTGGGGAGCAGCATCTGTGCAGGATAGAAGTGGACTTGGGCTAGAAACCTGTCCAGCAGCTGGACAGGGACTGCCCAGTGGGAATGTGCAGGGAAAGAGGCAAATAGTTGTGGAACAGAAGTGTGTCAGTGTCCTGTGTGTGCTGCAGAGCTGTGCTCGAGAGAGAAGCTGCTTTTGCACTGTTGATAATCAGTCCCACTGTGTTGGGCCTGTTACA
This sequence comes from Passer montanus, assembly GCF_014805655.1. Classification (NCBI taxonomy): domain Eukaryota; kingdom Metazoa; phylum Chordata; class Aves; order Passeriformes; family Passeridae; genus Passer; species Passer montanus. The sequence continues at coordinate 8,136,837 of NW_024373256.1, forward strand.
GGAACAGGCCTTGCTGTTGTAACACTGATGAAGTTGGTGCTGTCAGGTTGCAGCAGCCTGGAACAGGGAGATAAACTGAACTTCTGTACTCTCTTGGCAGGTATATTGTACTGACAACCTCAGCTGGCATCATGGACCATGAGGAGGCGAGACGAAAACACACAGGAGGCAAAATCCTGGGATTCTTTTTCTAAAGCTTGTAAAAAAAGAGGATACTAATAAATTGTTCAAATGGACTCTGGTGTTTCCAGTGGGTATTTTAATGGCTTTGAACACAGTTCTTGTAACAGCTCTTCAGTAGTGCTCGAGGTCCAGCTTCACTTCAAATGATGTTTGGGTTCCACACCATCCCTGGTCACAATTCTATTTCTGTTAATTATATAATATACTTCTAAAAGTTACACATGGAGTGGCATTTTGGGGTCACTGTACAGGAGAGCCTCAGCAGGAGCTCTAATGCTAAACTAATGCTAATCCCAGCTCTCCTGCTTGGGCTCACCTCACAGTGTTCAATACATGTGTCTGCAGTTACCTGTGTGTGATTCTAGTTTCACCTTTTGCCTCAGTAATAGAAGATGCCTTGCCAGAAGGTATTTCCTGTTCATGGTTAAAAAAGTTGTGGGATGTGGGATTCTGGAATAATTAAAATGGTTGAAGTTCTGGTTTCAGATCACAAACTTGCTCCACATCATATGGTAAAAGGAGTAACAGGTTGGGAGGTAAATAATTCTTTTCCTTCAAATTTCTACTTTGAAAGTGTTTTGAAACCCCAGAATTTTGGGTAGAGTAGTTGCTGTGCAGCTGCTGTGTGTGTTGGCACAAAGAAACAGCTCTTTGGGATTTCTTTACCTTTTCAGGGTGAGGAAATAAGGTTGTCTGAACCTATAGGTAGGGAATATTTAGGGAATATTGAATGAGTTGGTTTTCTTCAGGCACATGACAGCTCAGTGTCCTTGATGCAGAGAAATGAGATGTGTTTCAAGGCAATACCTGCAGCAGCACAGCTTGGTAGAGGATGGGCAGCAAGCTGGGCTGGTTGCATTGTCCAAGAGCAGCTGCCCTGCCTTGTTCAAGGCAGTACCTGGAGCAGCACAGCTTGGTAGAGGATGGGCAGCAAGCTGGGCTGGTTGCATTGTCCAAGAGCAGCTGCCCTGCCTTGTTCCACTTGGTTTGGAGTTGTGCCTGGAGGGAGCCTTTGGAGATGTAGCAAGTGCTTCAACACACTAAACCAGCTGGTGAAATTTGTGATTCTGATGCAAACAGTTGGAAACCAGGTTTTCCTGCTTGGTGATACATCCCTATGCCCACCATGTACAGTTGCTTGGGCTGGAGGTGTCCTGCCTTGAAGGGGTGATACTTCATCATGGACCTTGGCATGGAAGGGCTCTTCAGGCAGAGTCTGAGCTCAATAACTGTAACCTCTCTTGGTTCAGGCTGTTACTCTTCATGGAGAAAAGGAGAAGGTGATACTGTAGAGCAAAAGGTCTCTGACAGACACTGCAGTGTCACTGATGTGCTTCCTGAGGAGCATGAGAGCCAGCAGCTCTGGAAGTGCTTACAGGAGATGTGGCACAGGCATCCTGGCTTGAGCCTGGCTGAGCAGGGCAGGGGCACAGGCTACAGCTGGTTTAGCTGCTGGGTCACAGCTGTGGTGGGTTGGAGACAGCATCAAAACATTCAGATGGCATCACTGGTTCTCATTTCATGAGACAAATCTCCTTAGCTGCAGGTCTGTACACTGAATTAAGAGTATTTACAAAGTCAAGAGTCTGTTTCAACCTCCACTTTGTTGTCAAATGGAGCTCTTTAGTGACAGGTGGGGTTTTCCCTATCCTTGGTGGATTTCATTCTGCAGTACCAGGCACTGACACCTGAGATTTTGTACTTCTTGTAACCCTGAAGATGATCAAGATTCACTATTCTCTTTTATAAAATTTGATTATATCAAGTCTAGAATAGAACATGTTTCTCATGCCTAGTGGAAGAAGGCCAATGACAGTTCCAAAGCTTCCTTTAGATGAATTTACTATGGCAAGTTTCCTGCTAGTTTGACAGTTGTGTTTTAAATCAGTTTTACACAGGACATACGTGGTAGTTTTTCTGACCCAGCTTAGCTGTGTGTCCTTTACTCCCACAGAGTCTCCTGAGGTAACAATTTTTGATGTTCTCAGTTGACAGATCAGTTGGGAATGAACTGTAAATTTATTTCACAAGCCAGCCCAGCAACTTTTATAGACTTATTAAATGAAAATTGGAGCTCTGATGTAACAAGAATGACTTGGAGGAAAGGAAGCAGCAACAAAAGCACCTTTTCCACAGGATATCTGCAAAAGTAACTGCATCCAGGCTTACCACATGTGGAAGGTGATGATTTGGGTTCATGAGATGATCTCTGAGCTTGCACCTCACTGGTGAGGGCTTTGCTGCTGGCTGAGAGCCATGAACTTTGGAAGGTGGGCTTGGGAGCTGACAGGAGAGATCATGACAATACAACAGCTTTAAATAAGTTTGCAGGAATTTTTGCTCCCAGATATGTTTAAAATCTGAAAGTGGTGTAATTTTTTTTTTAACTTCAGTGATGTTTAGTGGGCTGAGTACATGTATATGCCCTGGGCAAGCAGTTTGTAGGTAAAAGCATTTTGGGTAAGAAAAGGATTGCTAGAGGTGGGAGGGGAAGGGGCCCAAAGCTGAAATGCAGTGTGGATTACAGCAGGTGGTGGGGGCAGCTGTTAGCTCAGAGAAGGGTTTGGTACCTGAGGGCAGAGGGAACAGCCGTGGTGGAGGAGCCCCCGGAGGGACAGGGGGCTGACCTTCCTGGGGGGAAAGCTGGCAGGGTGGCTGTCCCCTGAGGGAGCCCCTGAGTTACCAGCTGTGCCCTGGGGCTGTCCCGGCTCCCTGTGGTCTGACACTGGAGGTGATGGTGTCACCTCTGTGCCCTGCACACCCACCCTGAGCCCTCCAGAGCTCACCCTGAGCCCGGGCTGCTGCTGCCCTGCCTGCAGCCCCTCCGCTGCTCACAGCCTCCTGTGAGCATCACAGTCCAGTCCCGGGGGCAGCGTGGGTCACAGCTGAGTTCAGCTGTGAAAATGAGTAAAAGAAGTGGTTGGGGGAGGGCTGGTGATGTCTCTGTGAGGTACAGCCCAGTGTCACCTCTGCAGGCAGGTCAGTGTTTGGGGTGCCATTGCTCCTTATGCCGCGGCTACAGAAGGGGATGAGGGTGTTCAAACCAACTGCCTGCTGTGGATCCAAACACCTCTCTACTGGTGCCTGAGAAGGCGTCAGGAGAGGGCAGCATCCCACCTGCAGCCCCTGGAGATGGAGGGAGGCTGTGTGAGGAGAGAGTATCCTGATTTCTGAGCCCTGGTCCACAGTGAGAGTTTTTACTGGCTTTGATGCTTTGAGCCTGGTTTAAGGTAATTTTGGAGGTGAGAATAAGTGCAGATCTTCAAAATACTGCACTGGTGTGTGACAGTGCCTTGACTGGAAATGCACCTTTTTCTCATCCTTTTGCCTAATGCTATTTAGCTAATTTAGGTGTAAGACAAGGCTATGTCTTACTGCCAATTAATGTAAGTATCCATCTCTCAGTAAATATCTGGGTGGATTTAACCAGTTTAGTCTGGAGAACTATTCTAGTGAAGTCAAGGGGTTTCAGAGGCTGGTGCCCTCCATTCTTGTTCATGCCTCTGATGTTTTCTCTGCTCAGGTGCTGCTCTTGTATTATTAATGCATAATGGGCTGTAATTTTCCTGATGCTCAGGACAGCCCATCTGATCAGGCATGTGATGGAGTTGGGAGCAGTGATGCTGTTGGTACATTTGTGCTGGGGCAGGATGCAAGTTCCTAGTCTAGTTTAGTTACATTTTATTGAGGCTTTTATCTGCTGTGCTGCACTTAATCATTGTGTGTGCATTCCTGTGGCATTGTCTGCTTTTGGACAAGGTGCTCTAGCAGGGTGTGTGACCCCCCTCCCTCCCCAGCTTTCAGACTGCTTTTTAACAGATTGGGGATAATTCTGTGTGAGGGCCATGGAAATGGAGACCATTCCTGCCACTCTGTAATCCATTGCTATTTCCTCTTGGACTTCTATAATTTATGACTGGGGTTTGATTTTTTTTCATATTTAATTCACTTGATGTATTGTGAACAAACCATGCTACACATTCTCCAGAAAACTGTTTCTCCAGGAGCTTGCAATCCCCTGCCTGCCATCTCTAGATGTCTCTCTTGCCTCAGTGTAAGAAAATATGAAAAAGACAGAAGTACTGAAATGCTTGATATGTGATCCTGGATAGAAATGTGTATGTGCAACACTCCTCCCTCTCCACCTCCCCATTAGATTAGGGTGGGATTGGCCCCTTCATCTGTGGGGAAGAAACATGGCACAACCATTCTTGTTGTCTTCCCCTGATGCAAGTTAACTCTGCTTTCAGCTGGAGCAGGCTGTAAGCAGGAAGGGGCAAGGGTTATATCTGGAGTAGGGGAAAAGCAGGTGATGGATGAGGTTAAAGAAGAGCTGCAGCTGAAGCCCACCTCTGGGCACTGTCTTAGTCTCATTAGCTCCATGCATGGAGCTCAGTTTGTGTCTGGTCCTCTGTTTGTGCCAGTTTAAAAAGCAAAGTCCAGGAAATATCAATGACAACTTCAGGTTTTCAGTATCTTTACAAATCAAGCCTTTAACCATAAGAATGAAAAAAAGAGGAGAAATTAAAGGTTTTTTTTCCTTTTCTCCCTACCCCTCTGCAATTACATGGATGCTTGTCTCCTCACCTGCAGTAACATGCCCAGCTGTGTTCTTGCATAGCAGGATCCTCAGCACGTGATCCCCATGTCTGTGTGGGCAGGTGATGAGCTCTGCCCCTCCTTCAGTCCTTGGGATTCCTTCCTCAGGGCACCAACATCAGCCCCTCAGTTAAGCACCTGCACTGCTCAAGTTTGAAACCATTTTTACCCCACTGGGCAGGCTGTGGGTGTCAGAGCTGCCTGCACACCTCGTGGTGCTCCTGCTGGGACCTGTGTCTGTTCAGGATGGGCTCGTGGCTCTGTCCCTCTTGGGCAGAAGCCAAAGCCTTGCTTGTCTTCCATGGCTGGTGGTGATTTCTGGCTGGGTTCTATTTCCAGTTTAACACCCTATTCCAGCCCAGGTAGCAGGAGTTGGGGTTTTGTGTGAAGCCTTGTGCAGTGAGTGTTACATCAGGGGAAAGAGGAGATGTGTGCACAGCACCAAGGAATTCATCTGCAGGCAGGTGTTTGCTCTGGGAGGGAAGCAAAAATCAGGAGACTATTTATAGCTCTGAAATACTTTTATTGAATGACATTGAGTCCTCGCCAGCCTTTGATGAGCAGAGAAATAATCCCTGAAGGGAAGAGCCAGAGGTGCCTGGAGCTGTGCTGGGCTGCTGGCAGCTCCCAGTGTGGCTTGGGAGGGCTGGGACAGCTCCTGGGGCAGCTCCTGGGACAGCTCCTGGGGCAGCTCCTGGGGCAGCTCCTGGGGCAGCAGCCACTTGTAGATATCACCTAATGCAGGCATGGGATGAGAGTGAAGTGCTGGAGTGCAGGAAGGCATCTAAGCATGACAAAAATGATTCTGAGCCATTTTCCTGAGGGAGACCCTGTCCTGTGGAGCAGGGGTGGGGCTCAGAGCCACAAGCCCATGGCACATCAGGAGTCAGCCCCATGCCCAGAGACCAGAGACCCCATCTTGCAAATTGCTGAATTACAAACCCAGTGCTGGTAGGTGGTGGGTCCAGAAAGAGATGCAGGGATAGCACATAACCCTCCCTGATAGCTGAAATAAAAAGAATTAAACTGTACAAAAGTGTGCTTTAATTGCTAACTCTCTCCTGTCTGCTTAAATCACTACAAATAAAGGTCTCCTCCTTAGTGATGAGCATTTCCAGGCAGAACAGACGTGATGGGGGAAACATGTTTGGAATAAATACTGATGTGAATGACACTTATTAGCTACAGTGTGGCATATTTATTTCTCTGTAGTTAGCATAATAGCACAGCTTGAAATGAGAAGGGTTCTTTACTTGTGTCTGTGTGTGCGTGCATAAAAACAACAATGGCTTGTTTTGGGCAGAATGCAGATGATTCTGCTGTCTCTGCAATTAGCACTGGTGTTTGGGTGGTGCCAGCTGCTGTGGCAGCGAGAGAGGGGCCCAGGCACGGCTGTGCTTTGGGAAACCTTCCTTCCCTGTGCTTTGGGAAACCTTCCTTCCCTGAGCTTTGGGCAAACCTTCCCTGAGCTTTGGGAAACCTTCCCTTCCTCTGCTTTGGGAAACCTTCCTTCCCTGAGCTTTGGGCAACCTTTTCTTCCCTGTGTTTTGGGCAAACCTTCCCTCGCTGTGGCCAGAGGACAGAGAGCAGAGCAGCCCAGCTGGCTGCTGTCCCCCTCAGTGCCCCAGCCCGTGGTTTGTGATGTGAGGAGCACTGAGCAGCTCAGTGAGGGCTCAGGCACCATCGCTGCCACATCCTGCCCCAGGCCCTGGAGCAAGGAGGGAGGGAAGCTCTGCTGGGCACTCACTGCAGCCAGCCCAGGGAGAAGAGCTTGAAGAGCTCCTGAGAGCTTCCAGACAAATCTGGCATGTGAGTGGTTCAGGGTTCATCATCTTTGCCTTGTTTCCCTCTCTTCTGCATACATTTTAATGTCAGAATGTGTGGATATGGACAGCCTTGGACCTCTCCTGTCCTGCTGCAGCTTTGGTGAAGGTGTCTGGTGGGTTGCACAGCTGCTTGGGGGAGGGAAGACAGCAGGGTGCACAGACAAAGGGACTGCTAGAGCCCTCTTTCCTTGAAAAAAGCCATCAGGCACTTCAAAGAAGCTGCCAAGGTGCTCTCAGGTGGGCTGTGGGTGCTGAGCGCTGTCTCAGGAGCCATCTCACAAACCTTTCTGTGGAGGGGAATAATTATACTGTGGTAAAAGTATTTACTTGTTAGGTATTTGCCTGCCTCATTGTACTGCAGTCTTCCATTGCTGAAATGTAAGATGAAAAACCTGGGAGTAACAAACTTTCTGTTTTAAGACCACTTGATTGAGTGCTTGGTTCAGAAATACCATAAAAGTGCCAGACCAGAGCTTGAAATATCACATTACCAGGTGTCAGGCTGCTTATAACTTCCACTCTGGGATTGCTGAGGATTTTTTTCCCTGTTGGTCTTTTAATGAAAATGCCAAAGGGGAAAAAACTATTAAAAAAAAAGCTTTTTGATTGAAAACAAAAATGCTGAGGCAGCAGCAGCTTTCAGTAGCACTTGCTGTGTTGCACTGCCCTGACAGAGATAATTTCCCGGGCCTGGGGATGCTGTGGGGGTCTGCTGGGGCTCAGTCCTGCTGGCTTTGGTGTGTGAGGCATGCAGAGCTGGGGATGAGCAGCTGCTGTGAGCAGAGGGGCTGGCAGGGAGGCAGGCAGGGACAGCTCTGTGCTGAGCTGCAGCGTGCCTGGGCTGCAGCCAGTGTCCCCTGCAGGGCACGGGCAGCCTGGCCAGCTGAGGGAGCCTGGCTGTGCCTCTGCTGGCTGCTGTGACACTGGGGACACTGCTGTGCTGCTGGTGCCTCCCCTGCAGGGCTGTCTGCCCTCCCAGGGTGGCTGCCAGGGCAGGGATGTGAGAGAGCTCCTGGCACTGCCGGGCTGGCAAGGGGGCAGAGCAGGGGGGGCTGCCACTGCTGGGGCTCTGAGAGGTGCCTGGGGAGCAGCTCTCACCTGGGGAAAGGGCTGGGGAAGAAGCTCTCACCTGGGGAAGGTGCCTGGGAAAGAAGCTCTCACCTGGGGAAGCAGCTTTCACTGTAAAATGTGCCTGGGGCAGCAGCTCTCACCTGGGGAAAGGGCTGGGGAGCAGCTTTCACTGTAAAATGTGCCTGGGGCAGCAGCTGTCACTGTCAGAGGTGTCTGAGTGCCCTGGAGCACGAGCACCCAGCAGTGGTGCTGGGAATGAAGAGGGCAAGGCTAACACAGAGTGCTGCTGGGGAGGTGGGGAGGGCATCCCTGACTGAAGGGGGGAGGAAGATGCTCAGCCAGAGCTGGAGATCCACGTGGCACCTCAATAAACCCCTCAGGGTGGAGAGAATGATGCTCTGGAGGATAATCTTGGCCAGGTCCAGTCCCCAGTGACTCTGGGTGGCATCAGTGCCTTCAGGGCTGGGCTCCAGCAGTGCTTCCCTGCTGCCTGGGCATTTCCCAGGGGGTGGAGGATCTCCATTTCGAGCTGTCAGGGATGGAGGTGTCCCAGCTTGTGCAGCAGCATGGAACACTCTGCCTGCCTGTGACCCCCTGGCTGCCCTGAGCCCTGGCACAGCAGATCCCTCCTGCCTGGACACACAATTCCAGGTGCTGGAGGACACCAGGGAGCCACCAGGGCAGGCCAGGGTGCCCCAGGGCAGCCTGCACGTGTGGGGCTCCTGCTCTCCTGGGCAGATTGCTCCCCTGGGCTGCCAGAGGCTGCCCTCCCTCCTGGCAGGAATGCTGGCACCTTCCACAACAGGGAAGGGAAATCACACCTGGCAAACAGTCTGCAGCAGCTAAAGCTACACCAAAAGCATCTTGCACGGAAAATCAGACAGAGCAGGAAAAGCAGCACTTGCCATCAGTATAACACAGCTGAAATCTCTTTCTTGGAGATAATCATCTCTGACTCCAGCAGTAAAAATAAAGGACAGAAACTGGAAGAAGCCAGAAAACATGGTCGTGGGAGGGAATCTCGGTGAAATGGAAATTAAAAACACAATGAAAAGCGTGGAATTGCCTTAAGTAAAACCAGCTGGCTGCCCAGGACAGCAGCCAGGATCCTCTGGGAGGGACAGGGGGTGAGGGGGGCAGCAGGGCTCAGGGCACAGGGCACAGGGTGGGGAACAGGAAGATTGGGATCTCAGGGCTCCCTGCAGCCTGGGAGGCGTTCAGGTGCTTGCCTTTAGCTCCCAGTGTGGAGGATAAAGCGATTTTCTCTGTCTGAGGGTCAAGGGCTGCTCCTGGCTCCTGCCTGGGGCTCTGCCCTGAGCCCTTCCTCACCAATCTCCCACTCAGGGCTGTGCAAGCCCGAGCCCTCCAGGCTCCAGCAGGGCAAGGGAAGGTTCCTGTGGCCCAGAGAGGCAGCAGTGCCAGCTGGGCTGCCCTGACAGCAGCCATGCCTCCTCGTTGCCCGTCAGAGCCCCCAGACGGGGCTCTTTGTGCTGTTTCCTCCTTTGTTTTCAAGTGCCACAGGAGATGCACAGCCTTTTACCACAGGATGCCAGGTCTGGTGTGGATATGTGTCTTTGACTATTTCAGGTGACCTTGATGTGTTTGTTATGCTAAGTGCCATAAAAATCAAACTGCCAAATGAACTGGCTGCTGTTTCCACCCCCCCGAGGAGGCACCTGGGCCCTCCTGCTCCTGCAGACAATGCCTGGGCCAGGCTCCTGCAGCTCCTGCTCCTTCAGAGCTGCCTCGGTATTTTTAGATGCAAAGGAGAAGTGGCTCCTAACTATATGCTAATCACATTTTCAAAGCTTCAGCTGATATTAAAATGATTCAGCCGTGTCCTGAATTCACATGCTTTTGTTTGTTGCCTTTTGTATGCTCTGTGTAGCTTTTCATAGGACTCTGCCTATTTTCTACCAAAATCATGGCTTGGGAGCTGCTGTATGACAAAGGATGTTTTTATCCTTTTTTGAAGATCTTTTGAGTTTTCCTTAGCCCCAGCTATCTGAAACACAGACTCATGCATATATATTCTCTCTGCAGGCAAAGAACAGAGGCAGGAGCAGACTTTACAGCTGTGATTCTCAAATTTTATTAAAGGGCTGCCTGACCTTCAGGGGAAAGGAAAGTATTTGAGAGCCATCATATCTGATGCTGCCACCCTGATGTTCATTTATGGCCAAATAACTTTTTGATGGGATTTTTTTATTAGTTTTTCTTGCCCTTTTGTGTACTGCCTTGCCTGATGGGAATGTGCTCAATAAATGTCTTTGTGTGGCACCCTTGGGCCCGTGCTGAACTCGGGACTGCAGCTCTTGTGGCCTCTGCCCCCCCAGTCTGATGTGCTTTGTGTCAAACTGAGGAAAAAAGTCACTTTACTGCAGATAGTCTGCTGAAATTAGTCCTTTTCTTAGCAAGAAGTGCCACATCTGGAGCTCTGGAAGCGTCCTCAAATTCAGTGCAGCACACCATGAAGTCACAGGTGCTGGTACAAAGAGGGGACACAGCAAGGAGTGCTCCAGCTCCTCCTGGTGAGGACAGCAGCTCGGAGCAGTCCCTGCTGCTGGGGCCATTGGCAGAGAGGGGCAATGATGGGACACTCAGCTGGGCTTTACTGGGCATTCCTGACCCAGCTGGGCTTTACTGGGCATTCCTGACCCAGCTGGGCTTTACTGGGTATTCCTGATCCCAGCTGGGCTTTACTGGATATTCCTGATCCCAGCTGGGCTTTACTGGGCATTCCTGACCCAGCTGGGCTTTACTGGTGCTTCCAGGCTGAGCTGGTGGGGCAGGGGAGAGCCACGAGCTCTTCACAGAGGCAGGGGATGCTCTGGGGATCCCCACGTGGGGTGTTGCTTCCAAACCCTTGAAAATGGCCTTTCTGTGGCCAAGAAGCTCCTGGGTTTGCTGCTCCCTCCTGGGTCACTTCTGCCCATGGCTGAGGGGACACTGGGCCCCTCTCCCAGGGATTTTCCCAGGGATATTCACCCTTCCCAGGCTGCTCCACTTCTGCCCATGGCTGAGGGGTGGGCCCCTCTCCCAGGGATTTTCCCAGGGATATTCACCCTTCCCAGGCTGCTCTCCTGGAGCTGAGCCCAGCTGTGGGCTCAGATGGGCCAGGCACAGCTGGGGCTCTCACTGCTGCTGAGGAGGATGGGCTGATGGCCCAGCACAGCTCCTGGCCCAGCCAGGGTTTGAGGGGCTGCAGGCAGGAGCCCCCAGCCCTGCCCAGCTGGAGCTCCCCCATTCCCTCTGTCCCATCTCCCCATTCCCTCTGCCCCATCTCCCCGTTCCCTGTCCCAGCTCCTGCTGTCCCTGTAACTGAGTGCTGCTGGAGGATCTGTGCTGTGCCCCCTCTCTTCCCTGCACTTCTCTTTTCCCCCCTCCTCCTCCTCTTTAATCCCTGTCTTGCTTGGATTCAACTTTTTTATCCTGATCTTCAAGGACCAAAGCAAAACGCTTCCAACGGCTCAGGAAGTTGGTCAGATTTGCATTTAGCATATTTAAATATGGAACACATTTAGGGTTGAATTAAAGCAAGGGGGGGATGAAATTGGGAGCAGACTGAAGAATGAGTGTGTGTGTGCATGTAGGGAGGAATAAAGGCAATGTGCAGATACAGAGGGAAAATAAAACATGGGAAAGGCAGCACAGAGAGCCTGGTCCTTCTTTGTTGTTGCATCAAGCACACTGTGACTAATGGTGATAATTTCCCATACCCCCCAGTACCATAACAGAAGAAAAAACCTAATTGTCATCTGCCACCCACTGCTTGTAAAGCAGCTTCTCTTAAATAGTTCTTATGTATTGAGTTCAGCTGTCAAAAGGAGCAGCTTTTCTTCGTGGTCTGCAGAATGCTTTTCAGAATGAACACAGCTCCATGCAAAGGTCACCCCATCAAAAATGTTTCCCTCAGCAGTGAGCATAATGGCAAAGCCCAGCATTTTGCAGTCTACTCTCACAATTTTACTTGATATTTTTAAAATGTTAGACAGCTGGAGATTAAATTCCCTTTGATGGGCAGAATTTGAGGGAGAATGTTTTGTAGTGTACTTTGGGTTTCCCCCTCCTCTCTGCCATGCTGTGGTATGGGCTCTTTAGTAGCTACTTATGACAGGTAGTATGAGCCATAAAAAGAGCAGGAGACAGAGGAAAATTGCCCATTGTTCTTCAGATTGACTCTAGTTCCTTAGGATATCAGTATGTGCTCCTGTGTGTGCCAGGGTTTTAATGGGAGTTTGGATTCTGGATGCTTAAATCACTTTCCCTGTCAGTGTTTCCATTCCAGAACGAAAAGACTTTGGGTCAGCCTGCAGTGAGAGGGGACCCCAGGAGTGAATGCCACACAGGCAGTAGGCAGGGGTCACACAGCAGCAGGAGAGGGGTTTTCTGCTTCCATTTCCCAAGAGCTGGGCTTGGGAGGATGGAAGTGATAATCACAGGGGTGCCTGCTCTGTGCGTGTCTCCCAAAAAACCTGGCAGGGAAAACCAGGGCATGGTCAGACTGGCTTCTGCTGGGCCTCTGTGTGTACCCTCCCACAAAACCTGGCAGGGAAAACCAGGGCATGGTCAGACTGGCTTCTGCTGGGCCTCTGAAGGTGGGTGTCACATCCTCAAGGGTGTAACTTGCATGTTTCACCCCCATTTTCACAAAAACTTTGCTGTGTTGTTGAGTTGTGGAAGGGAAGGTTGGAAAAGGTTTTGTTTGCCCCTAGAGGAAATGTTTTGTGCTGCGGTGCTGCCTGGGTTAACCCGTGGTGACTCTTGCCCAAAGGACTGGGTGTAGACCATGGAAACAGTGCTCTGCATCAGCTCCTACCAAATATGTGCTGAGTGAACTTCTGAGACAGCAGGGACAGCTGGGATAATGCCAACAGCACCTTCTCTGCAGGAGATGCTGCCCAATACACCCTGAACAATTCTCTAGTGGTGCAGGTGTTGTGTTTTCTCAGCCACGCATCAGGACTCAAAACTTCATGTCTCTCCAGGCCTTATTCTTCTTGTAAATGTTAGATTTTCCTTTTTTAAAGGGCAACTGTACCACATGTAAAAAAATCTTAGTTACAAGTGTGCTTTGAATGCAGCAGAACCTGCTTTGCTCTGTTCTACTGGTAAAAATGTCTTGACAGGGAAGGCATTGAATAAACTGGCCTGGAATTAGGCAGAGGATGTTTTGCAAGGTTGTTCCAGCTGGGGAAAACCACACACTCTGCTCTCTTCTTGCTTCCATGGCACTGTGCAGTGCAGAGAGCTCCTTTGCTTTCAGCTGTGCTGTTGGTGGCTGAGTGACAGGGTGGAGGAGCTTTGCTTGGTCTGGGGCCCCTCTGCAGGTGACAGTGCCACGAGGTGGCAGTGGCCACCAAATAATGCCTGGCCAGGAGCAGGATGTCCGGGCAGTGCATTTGTTGAGCTCTTTGCTCTATGATTTAAGAGTGGGAGCACAATCCAGCCCCTAAATACCAGCTGAAGCACTGCTCTACCTTATAGATGTCCTTTGACTTTCAAGTAGACCCAAATTCCAGTTCTGCCTCTTTTTTTTTGAGCACCTCATCAAAGTCAGGGTGAGAGGAGACAGAATTCTTGCTGACCTGTGCCTTGCTGTTCTGTTGTGCATCCTTCAGAGCCTTGCTGCTCCTGGAGGGCTTGCTCCTGCTCAGGCTGCACACTCCCTGCAGGATTTTTTTTTTTTTTTTGGTGTTTAATGTAATTGTGCTGCAATCCCTTTCCCAGGTTATTCCATTTCTGGGTGACATTTTGCTCTGGACTGCCTGGGGTGGACAGTGGGAATTGCAGAGCAGATAAAATGTACATTGCTTGAGTGATGGTGGCTCCACTGTCTTCTCACTTCAGACAAAGTCTTTGTGTCTGAAGGAACAGAATTTTCCAGCCGTTTGCTGGGACAGAATTTTAGAGCAAGAGAATCTTTTAGGCTGGACAGAATCTTTAAGATAATTGAGTCCAGTCATTAACCCAGCACTGCTAAGTCTACCACTAAACCATATCTCCCACACGTCTTTCAAATCACTCCAGGATGGTGACTTCACCATTTTTGTGGGCACCCTGTTCCAATGCTTGACAACTCTTTCAGTGATTTTTTCTAATGTTGAACCTAAAACTCCCTTGGTGCAACTTGATAGGTAGAGACATCTTTACTGTGCAGTTGATATTTTTTGCCATCTTTGATGCAACCAGTGTAAAGCAAGAACCCCTCTCTCTAAGGAGAATGGCTGAGAAAGACAAGATTTAGCATTCTGCAAAAGTTTTTGAATAATCTGAAGGCAGGCCAGGGAGGTGGAAAGAAGGCAGGAATCGCTTCTATTCTGCTTTTTCTGCTGATAAACCAAGCACAACAGCAAGAACTTAATAAGACAGCATGACATTTTAGGTAGAATGTTGCACACGGGTTAAATGAGCTGCCCAGCTGTGATGGGAGGCCTCACCTTCCAACAAGGGGCTCTGCTGCTGTGGCATCAGGGGGGCTGTAGATTCTGTGTGCCGTGGATTTCTGTAGGCACACACCCTATTTCATGTTCCTCTCTGTAAAATGGATTTTGCTTCACCCTGCAGGGGTGATGTGAGGATATGTTTGTTGATGTTTTTGGGGTCCCCATCTATTTTTGGGAGAGCGCCATGAAGGGCTTGAATGGCAAATTCTTCCTGTCAGAGCATACCTGTAATTAACAGGTCTGTTTATCCACGAGACAGGCTTATTCCTGCTTTTCCTAACCTTGCTCTAACAAACTGTGCAATGTGCTCTGGCACATCTGCTGCTCTGTGCCTGCTGGGGAGGGTGGACACCTGGTGCCCGTGCAGGAGGGGCGGTGGAGTGGAAACAGTGGCCTCGGTGGGAATTTCCTCTGGAGGCAAAGCCCTGCACGGCTGTTTGTGAAACGCTGCAGCAGGGGCAGCTTTGTTGTCAAGCCAGAGACACTGTGAAAGCAAATAACTGCAAATTGGCCGAGTGCTGGATGAGGAGCTGAGGGTGGTGGCAGGTGAGCTCAGCTGGTGGCAGCCTGGCTGTGTCACACGCTGGTGGCAGGGACACGTTTGTCAGGGTACCTGTGCACGTGCTGTGCCAGGCTGAGCTGCTCCTGCCGGGCCAGACTGGAAAATAACACCTGGGCAAGGACCATGACTGGCTGTGCTCTCCTGAAGCTGAAGGGAGAAAGGGGAAGCAACTGGTTGGAAGAAGGGCGGATGCCAGAGTGCTGCCTCTGCCAGCGTGGACACTCGAGCCTTTGCAATGTATAAATCATGGAAAATGTGTGTGCTTTTCTCATTGTGTCGGTCAGAAAGCCCTGACCCAGCTGGAGGAAAATAACAATTTAAACAGAGATGTCATCAAGCAAGATGTTCCAGCTCGTTAGAGAACAACTTACAGTACGCTTGGAAGGCGCCTGCAGTGCGTGAAAAGCAAGGGCTCACTCCTGCTCTGGAAAATCTAAAGCAGAATAGGCAGATATGACCTCATCTCTTCATGATGGAAAATTACTGCTTCTTTACCTGATGTTCTTGCCATCCTAAAGCAGTTAGTGGGAAATCAGTGATTTAGGAGCAAGTGTGAATGTGGCTCAGCTGCTTATCTGGTTGGAGCAGTCTCTTGGATTTCAGAAAGTGTAATGAATGGAAAAACAGTTGAACAAGCAATATTGTCCCTCCTTCTTGCTGGCTCTTCCAGGTGTTTAAAAAGCTTGGAAGGGAAGAATTTGAAGTGGACTGCATTGCCTGACCCTTGCATTGAAGGCAGCTCTGGTCTGGCCATTCAGAGCACAAACTTTGCTCGGGTGCCCCAGCAATCCACCTGGGAAGCACATCCCCAGTGCCACACTGCCACAGTGTTTGGGAAAATGAGCCAGTTCCATGATGCACAGTGCACGTTTTGGGGATGATCTAAGTGGTCTGGCAGCAGATGGCACAGGTGGCTCTATCTGTCTGTCCTCCCCTGGTACCAGCCTTTTGCTTCCCCTGCAGAGCTGGGGCAGACTTGCAGGTGTGCTCAGCTCACAGGCTGTGTGCTGCTGGCAGGGGACACCACCTCTCTGTGCTGGGCTGTTGTTTTGGGGGGCTTTTGGCTGGAATATGACCTTTGGGAGATGACCCTTTTGTGAGGAAAGACAGCAAAGCCCAGCACCTCTGGGACCACAGCCTTTTCCAGAGAGTGCACCCACTGAGGGAGTCCTAAGGAGGGAGAGGGTGGTGGCATGGCTGGAGGGACCTGCAATCTGTCATGTGCTTCACTCATTAGTGCTTGCATATAACTTTTTATTCAGCACAGTCCATAGCTCTAAAACCCCAGACAGGATCTGTCTCTGGGTATGAAAGCTCAGGAGCTCCAAGCCTGGAGGTGCCCAGGTTCCCTGCTCTGCCAGGCAGAGGGAGCTGAGCCCTGCCAGGGAAGATGCTCCTTGGCTTCAGATTGCTGTTTCACAGCAGAACCCAGGTCAGCCCGAGGCCCTCAGCCCTGAGGCAGCCAGGAGGGATGGGACCAGGGCACAAAGTCAGCGTGGCACAATTGGATGTGCAGGCCATGTGCAGAGCTTCTGATTTCTCAGATTTAGGAGGGACTTGGGAGATCTAGGAGGGAATGTGAGATGTTTCAGCAGGAAGAAAAGGTACAGAAATCCAAACCAGAAGGCAGGGTATCTTTTTTTCTTTTTTTTTTCCTAACATAGCTTATATTTTCCTGTTTAAATGCAAACATTTGTCCTTGACACCCTGCTTGAGGACAAACAAAGTGATTGCTCCTTGTGACTGTGCTGATTTTCTCATTTGAGTCTGCTGCTATTGTGGCAGTCAAATTAAAAAAAAAATAATAAAAAAAATGGCAGACAATTGGGTGGAGATGGGATATTAAATGTTGTGGAGAGCGTGGAAACCCTGTGTCAGCCCAGAACTTGTAAAGGGAAAACCATCTCTTGGCAGAGACAGCTTAATAGGCTTGTAAAGTCTGGCACCATCAAAACCACAATTTGGGTTTTATCAAAGCATGGCAGTGGAGCCTTGAGAAATGACAGCTGTATTATCTGTCTCCAGATCATTCTGAGAGCAACATCAGGAACAGGCTGGAAACAGTTCAGGAAATCATTTTATACTGAGGGTTTGCTGGGGGCAGAAATGTATAGGGGAAATTGAAATGAAAGAATTAATAACAGTATCAATAACCTTCCTACCACAGCTATCAGACGTGACATGAAAATTACTTGAAAGTTGTCATCTACTGTGTATTTTATTCCTATCAGGAAGATTTGAGGCATGAGAGGAGAATCCAAACAAGGCAATTAGAAGACTGGAGCATGTTGAGAGAGGAAGAAATGACTGGTGTGGAGAACCTTTGAATGCAAATTTCCCTGCCAGACACAGAGGCTGGGCCAGATTCTGATGCAGTGGAGCAAGCACTGGAGCATGCAGGTTTACAGAGTGGCAGCAGGGACTGCAGTGCCAGCTGGGGTGCACAGGGGTGGTCTGTGAAGGATGCTGATTGCTGCAGCAGAAGAAATAATGCAGCTCTTTCTAGAGGTGGATCCTAGGGGCTGAAGATCCTAGCTAGAGTTTCTCACTCACCACTAAAGTGATTTAAAATCACTGGAGTCATTGCCAAGATTTACAGTGCTTTTTCTGGGCTGTGGACCAATCCTGCTTAGTGCAGTCCAGTTTGTGTGAGTGTAGGGGATGGTAAAATCCACTTTTTTCTATCACTGTGTGTTGACTCTGAGCCATTTGTACTCGCTCTCTCTCTCCCAGCCAGGAGCTGCGTGTCCTTGTCTCCAGCTCTGGGACTCTGGACCCAAACTGGAATTGTCCATGGCTACTGGGAAAGAGAGCCCAGCACGTAGGTTAAACCACTTATAAATGATGGCATAACAGAGGCAGCCAAGCTCTATTTCTGCAAGTGACATAGTCACCTAAGCACTGAAACCACATGGAAACGCTCCCCTTCCTGTGGAGCAGAGGCTTTTCAGACATTACCTAAGCCCTGAGGCTGTGATGGGACAGACTATGGGATCCCGTTTGCCAGCTCCAGGTCATTAATGTGCAGAGGAGAAGGGATTCAATTTTCAGACTTTCCCAGAGACAGCAAGTTTCTACTGGAGTTTATCTTCAAGTTTATCTTCAAGTTTAGTTTTTAAGTGACCCAGAATCTATGTTGTTTTTTGACCTATATTTAGGTATATTTTTTGCCACATAGCTGGCCAAACTTGTGGTGTTTCCAAGGGAAAGGGGAAGGAGTGAAGCTTGCAGTCTCCATTTTCTGAATTAGCGATTGTACTTCTGAGAGGAGCTAGTGAAGAAGAGAAACCACTTGCAGGAATGATGGTGAATGCCAAGGCACAGGCTCAGTTGCATAGGGCTGAGAATAGAGTTTTTATGCACAGAAGAGAAAAAATTGTAGCTTGCTTGTCACTTTAGGAAGCTGGTCATTACTTTATTTTTGGTTCCCAGAGCAGTCTCTCTACAATTAATTGGTTATTCCCTAGTAATGGAGGCAGAGAAGAGGTTTATGCTGCGAGGTGGAGCACGGGCGTGGAGCTGGGCTGATGGGCTGGAAGTCACTGGGGCAGGAGGGGAGCAGTGTGACACCTGGAGGGGTTGGACACCTGTCTGCAGCTCAGTCCTGGCTGCCTGTGACAGCATTCTGGGCTGCCCTGTGACAGCCCCCTGGGCTGCCCAGCCCCAGCCCTGGCCCAGGTGAGGTGGCAGCCTGGGCTGTGCTGGTGCCCAGAGCTCTGGCAGGCACAGACATCCCTGGGGGTGTTTGTGCTGCTGGGGAGCTGGAGTGGCTCACAGGGAGAGTGGGGTGTTCTAAAGCAGAGCAGGGCTTTCTCCATGTCTGTTCCTGTAGCCTGGCAAAGAAAAGAAAATGCCTTAGCAGGGAAAGTGCTCAGTGTATTCACTGGTCACAGTCTTTGGTGGGCTCATTTGCTAAAGCAGTCCATGCATGCCCAGAGTAAAAGACTGCTGTGGCAGTGAGTCTGTGATTCTAGGTCCTTTCTCCCTTTGAACATTTGCTTTTCTTCTGCAATCTGTAGTTGGTTGGGACTTATTCAAAGGTAGCTTCAAAAGATCAAAGGCAGATGCAGTCTTTATAGCATTCATGGCTCTGCCATTCAGCTCATGCAGATATTAATGAGGTGTGTTTTATATGGCCTGACAGTCATGTCTTTCTGTTCACCCTAACAAGATTGTTCTGCTGTCCTTCTTGTTTTAATAAGCAACAGAGTCTCCAGGATCAATTTCTAAAAAGATATTTTTCCACTTAAATATTATCAAGAGCAAAACTAGGAATGATAATTCTAAAAGGAATAAACCACCAGGATCTTCTGTGTGATGCCTTCAAAGCAGAGCATTCTCCTCTGCCTAGTCGACTCTGAATTATCAGAGGTTTCAGGCTAACACATAAATTTCTTGGCCTTTTATCTCTCTAATTGTTTTCACAAGTTCATTAATGATTTTGCAAAAGCTGTAGTGAAACTAAATGACATGCTCATAAACCTTTAAAGGAGAATATACCCGTCTGCTGATGGGAAAAGTCTCATTAGTCTTTTTAAATTGCTCCCAGCAGGTTCAAACTTGTTAGGTGCAGATTCAGATTCAGACTTGTTAGGTGCATAAATATGCTTCTCTAATTCAATTGGCTGTGCTGATTGTGTGACAATTGAAGTTTGCTTTGCTTTTAAGTAGCCTCCAAAACCATCTTTCTACGGCAGATGTTTTGAGAGCCAGAAGTGTTCTGAAATCTGAGGGGTTTTTTTTTAAAAATCTGTGGAAGTTCTTGGGCTACTGATGTCACCTATTCTTTTCTTCCAAGAAAACCCTGTGCTGGCTTTTTGGAAGAACACTTGGTTTCTCACTGAGCTGGGAATATTCAGGTGATGATGACAAAGCTTTTGCAGGGTATTGTCAGGGCTGCAGATGGTGAGGGATTTTTGCTGGGACAAGGACTAAAGGATGTGTTATTAATGGCCAGGTGGTTTGGGGTCTCTCAGGTGATGTGCAGGGAGGGGAGGAATGGCTGTGAATGCAGGCAGCTGCACCTGGGGACAAACCTGCAGGGTGTCCAGGGGACAGAGCCCAAACCTCAGCCAGCAGGGCCCTGCCTGACCCACAGGGAGAGAGGGGAAATTAAAGGTCTTGGCTGTTCCTCAGCAGGGCTTTGGGCACCATCAGGGGTGGGAGCAGAGCCTGGTGCAGCAGTTCCAGCACAGCAGGAGCTGGGGAAGGCTTGGCCAAGGAGCAGGAGGAGAAGGAGAGGAGCAGTGTGGGTGCAGATGAGCTGAGAGCAGCCAGGGCCAGAAGGTTCAGTGCCTCTGCCAAGCACTGGGGACACCCTGAGCTGCTGGAGCAGCACATCCCCAGCCGCCCTCAACTCAAATCTGTTCTCTCTGTGCTGAGATAAAGAATGAAAATGATTTTCAAGTCTTGAGAGTGCTTCCCTTTGAGCTCATTTAGATGAGGATATTTCTATCACACAAACCTTAATTAAGTATTTGATTTCACTTTTGTATGTGGAGTTAATTTATGTGACACGATTAAAATACACGTTATTTATACAATAGGAACTTAGAACTGGAGTAGATGATTAAAACAACTGAACAGCCTCTTCTGAAATTCCAGCTTTGCTTTATGCTTTGACAGGATATTCTATTTGAGCTTTTTTGAAAGTTAAGTAAAATATAATTTTACATGGTAATGTACTTAGATAAGTACACTACCATGCAAGCTCTATTTTATGCCTGACACTAGAGGTCTCAAATTTTGACTGGTGTAAGCAGAGGATACTGACACACGTTTTGGGCCTTACTGCTCCCAGCTGCCTGAATGAAGCTGAGCTGTCTGGTGGTGTTACTTCAAAGGCTGAAACCCCTCTGGCTGTGCTCCTCGTGTGCTGTGTTGTCACCTCTCTGTGGGGAGCTACTCAGCACCACCCTGGCATTCTCACATTAGGAGGTGAGGAGACCTTGGTGACACAGAGGAAAACAAACCTCTTTCCTCAAGGAAGCAAAACAGTCCAAGTGTCCATCAAAACTAAAAACCAAAACGCACTGAGGCAGGTTTGTGTCACTGCCAGTGGCAGAGTGCCCAGCACGGAGCTGGGAAATCAGTTTTCAGTAACAGGGAGCACAGCTGTACCTGGATCTCTTGGAAAGGGGATTCAGCTGTAGCTCTGTTTCTAAGGCCTCACTTTGTGTGAGACTTTGCTGGTGTTGTAAAGGCTATTTTTGGTGGCTGTAAGCAGCAGCTGCTGTCACCTGCACTCTGTGACAGAGCTCTGGATCTCGGTGACGTGCAGCCCTCAGCCCAGGCTAGCCCAGGAGCACACACAGCTACTCATGCTTAACCTCACTCTTCTGCAAAAAGCAAAGCCTTTCCTGGGATGCAGCCCTCAGCCCAGGCTAGCCCAGGAAGCTACTCATGCTTAACCTCACTCTTCTGCAAAAAGCAAAGCCTTTCCTGGGGTTAATTTCTCAGCTGAAGTGTCTTGGGCTGGATGCTGCCTGTGCAGGGCTGTCCTGGCCACGGTGAGCTGAGCAGGGGGGCTGCAGTGACCTCAGGGTGGGCAGCAGGGCAGGGCTGGGCTGGGCTGGACAGGGCAGGGCTGGGCTGGGCTGGGCTGGGCCCATGCTCAACCCTGCACAGCCCAGCTCAGTTTTACCATTTGGGTGCTTCTGTTCTAATTCTCTGGAATCAGAGTAACAACTCAGTGTTTTTCAGAAAGGGAGGTCACAGGGAAGTGCTGGTTTCTGCAGGTCTCCCAAACCAGATTTTGCTGGGGACTGTCTGAAATTGCAGAAACAGGATTCCAAGTTCTGTTTTTAAAACATGTTTGGCAAATCTGCTTGATTCTGCAATAGAGCATTCAGGATAGTCGATGACACTCCTCAAGCTTGTTGGTGTTTTTGTTTGTCTGTGAAAAAGCTGAAGTCTTGACCTGACTTTTGCGATTAACTATGGAAGGGGAAATGTCTTTTTTTGTCTTGTTTTTCTTTTTTTTTCCCCTTGAAGTATGAGAAATGTTTCCCCCACAAATCTTTTGAGCTGTTATTATCTGAAAATCACAGTTTCTAGTTTCTCTTTACCTTGGGTATTTTGGCTACTTTTTAGTGCCTAGCTGTGGTTCATTGTTTTCAGTTTCTGTAACAGAGCAAGTTTCTCCTTTCTGACAGTGTAATTGTGCTGCTGCATTGCTGTGTGCAAAATGTTCTGAAACTTTTGCATAGGAGGTGAAGCTTGGTGGAAAGTCCTTCTGTTACACATGAGAAATTAATTTGCAATTAATTACGTTGTTGGATGAATTCCTCCTTTGTTCTATCTGAAAATGGCCTGTGAGCAGATTGCTAAATTCTCAAAAAATTCATTGCAACAAAATGTGAGATTCTTCCCTAAATAATTCCCAGTCTGACGAGCACAAACACTTTGTGATGTGCAAGTGGAATTCATAATTTCTTAATTTCTTGAGTGGTTAATATATGAACCAAGGTTCCCCAGAGTGCGAACTGCAGGTAGCACAAAACTTGCTTTTAATCTGTGCTTTAAACTGAGATGTTGTGTTGTGACCTGAGTTTTGATTAACTTGGGGGACTGAGCCCAAAGAACAGAGGGGTGTGGTGTTTAGAACCTGCCTTCAGGTGGATATTTGCAGGGTGCTGCCTGTGAAGAGAGCCCATGCACTGGGGTTTTAGCAGGGAGAGGTTGGTCTCTGGCAACAGATGATTTTAAAACTCCCAAATATTACCAGTGGAAAAATGAAATATATGGACATATTCTTTGGTGAGGGAGGGGAAAGGAGGCAGTGAGAGGTGCTGTGTGGCTGGGAGCTGAGGGACGAGGCAGATTTGGGGTGGGAGGCCAGGAGAGCCTGGCCATGTGTCCTGTGTCTGGTGGTGTGGCAGAGCACTCGAATCCAGCCACCACCCAGCCTGTCCAGCTAGTAAACATTAGAGGAGCTGAAAATCAGCCTGGCCACATAGCCTGGTGCTGGTGGTGTGGCAGAGCACTCGAGTGCCCAGCCACCACCCAGCCTGTCCAGCTAGTAAACATTAGAGGAGCTGAAAATGAATGGGAGCCTAACAGCAAATGTCAGCAGCTGTGCCAGCAGCTGGAAAGGGCTGGACTCGGTGCTGTGGTGCTGGCAGCCCTTTCTGCCACTGCTCAGCTCCCCCTGCTCCTTGCAGGCAGCTGTCAGACAGCTCCATCTGCATTCCCTCACTCCTGGGATTTGGAAACACCACAGCATGTTAAAAAGGAGACACCACCTTTTCCTTTAGTGCACTGTGCTGCTTTCTGCCTGTGGAGGTTTTGTTGCCTGACTTGGTATGAAGGCTGGTGTGACCGTTTTCTCTGCTGTACTCTCAATTTTGTTTTCACAGCACTCTTGTTGTTGCATGTGGCCCCACTACAGCCTGCCTGGCTCAGGATGGGCTATGGAGATGGAGATGGAGGTGCTGGCACTCACACTGCTGCTGCTGCACTCCTCTCTGCTGCCTCTGCCCCTTTCAGCCCAGCTCAGTCCCAGGGCTCACCTCGTCAAAACCTTGGCTGTCCTGGATTAGTGCAGCTCCCAGACCAACTGCACTGGCATCAACAATTCGTTTGTTAAAATAAGCTAAGAGTATTCACATTATCATGATTCCAAAGGCGTGGGGACATAGCTGTGTCTGTCAGCCTGTCCTCTGTCAGCCTGTCCCCACAGCTGAGCCTCGCTGACTGATTTGTGCTGCATCTTGTGCTGCTGAACCTGCAGTGAGACCGGGGCAAGAATGGGTGAAACCCCAAAGGTTCCTGCTCCCAAGCCGTGCCTGTCTGGTGCTGTTGAGGTGCACCAGTATAGTTGTTCTCTTGCGGTGGGTGATTGGGAATTTGCCCAGAATGGTTTTATATTGCACAGTATAGCTTATGTTACATTATGTGGTTTGTTACCCCTTTTTCCCCATCTCATGATCTTTTCCTCTCCTATCCCGGTACCACCTGGTGGTCTCTCCCCTGGGTTACCCCTCCCCTCACACTCCTCACTGGTGTCCCACTGGCTGTGGACCTCTCCCTCTGTCCCCATCCCGGGGTGTAAAAGCTCCCTGCCGCCAGGGAATGATCTCTTTTCTCCCGTGGGTTTGTCCGCCTGATGTGTCTTGGAATAAAGGACATCGTTTCCCGCGTGGAGGAGAGCGCCTCTCCGATCTTTCACCATCGTCTGTGAAGTATGGTGTGGGCGGGGGTCTGTAGCTAGCCGGAGTGGACCCCGACAGCCCGGGAAGCTCCGTGCCGAGCTGGGAGCCGTGTCCCGGGGCACGGGCTGCAGGTGGCACTGTCACCCCGGCCGGACAGCGGGGACCTGGCTGCTCTCCCGGGCAAGCCTGCCCTGAGTGACAGCTGCGCCTTTTGTCGCCTTAATCCGTGCTGCCAGAGCCCCGGTCAGGCTGGGGTGTGTGGCCGTGTTTGACAGGGATGCCGCGGGAGGGCTCCGGTCCCGGGGAGCTGTCACCTCTGCCGGGCAGGGAGGCTGCTGCGGGCGGCAGGCAGAGAGGGAACCCCCGTTCCCGGGGCTGGCAGTGCCCCCTTCCCAGGGCTGGCAGTGCCCCCCGCGGGCTCCGGGACCGGGGAGATGTCACCTCTGCCGGGCAGCGAGGCTGCTGCGGGCGGCAGGCAACTCCCCAGGCAGAGAGGGAGCCCCCCGTTCCCGGGGCTGGCAGTGCCCCCATTCCCGGGGCTGGCAGTGCCCCCATTCCTGGAGCTGGCAGTGCCCCATTCCCGGGGCTGGCAGTGCCCCCATTCCTGGAGCTGGCAGTGCCCCATTCCCGGGGCTGGCAGTGCCCCCATTCCTGGAGCTGGCAGTGCCCCATTCCCGGGGCTGGCAGTGCCCCCATTCCTGGAGCTGGCAGTGCCCCATTCCCGGGGCTGGCAGTGCCCCCATTCCTGGAGCTGGCAGTGCCCCATTCCCGGGGCTGGCAGTGCCCCCATTCCTGGAGCTGGCAGTGCCCCATTCCCGGGGCTGGCAGTGCCCCCATTCCTGGAGCTGGCAGTGCCCCATTCCCGGGGCTGGCAGTGCCCCCATTCCTGGAGCTGGCAGTGCCCCATTCCCGGGGCTGGCAGTGCCCCCATTCCTGGAGCTGGCAGTGCCCCATTCCCGGGGCTGGCAGTGCCCCCATTCCTGGAGCTGGCAGTGCCCCATTCCCGGGGCTGGCAGTGCCCCCATTCCTGGAGCTGGCAGTGCCCCATTCCCGGGGCTGGCAGTGCCCCCATTCCTGGAGCTGGCAGTGCCCCATTCCCGGGGCTGGCAGTGCCCCCATTCCTGGAGCTGGCAGTGCCCCATTCCCGGGGCTGGCAGTGCCCCCATTCCTGGAGCTGGCAGTGCCCCATTCCCGGGGCTGGCAGTGCCCCCATTCCTGGAGCTGGCAGTGCCCCATTCCCGGGGCTGGCAGTGCCCCCATTCCTGGAGCTGGCAGTGCCCCATTCCCGGGGCTGGCAGTGCCCCCATTCCCTGGGCTGGCAGTGCCCCATTCCTGGAGCTGGCAGTGCCCCCCATTCCCGGGGGCTGGCAGTGCCCCCATTCCCAGGGGCTGGCAGTGCCCCCATTCCTGGACGAGAAAAGGATTCATTAGAAGGCTAGAAAGAACAGGAGTGGAATGAATAACAAAAACTTATGACTCTCAGAGAGTCCAAGCTAGTTGACTGTGATTGGCTATTAATTAGAAATAACCAACATGCACCAACCACAGATGCACCTGTTGCATTCCACAGCAGCAGATAGTTATTTTAGTTAGTTTACATTGCTTTTCTGAGGCTTGTCAGCTTGAATAGGAGAAAAATCCTAGCAAAGGATTTTTCATAAAACATCACGGCTACAGGTTGGCAGTGCCCCCCATTCCCTGGGCTGGCAGTGCCCCTTGGGGCCCTGTGAGGGGAGAGCTGACCCCTCAGCCGTGGTTTCTGTGGAGGTCCCTGGTGTTTCCAGGGGACAGGGGACCCGCTGGAGGCCGTGTGCCATGGAGAGCTGCACTGGCTGTTCTGGGAGAGCCTGGCGTGTCCCAAGGGGCAGTGGCTCTGCAGGACTCAGAACTGCAATGTGGCTTTACAGAGCAGCCAGCTCTGCACTGCTGATGAGATAGTTTTCTAGGAATCACTCCTTAGGAAATGAGGCTATCTAGCCTTGCTGTGAAATGAGGATTTGTGGTGTAATGGTTATCATGAGAGCAGCTCCAGGAATCCCTCTGCAGCACAACCACCATCCTGCACAGGCTTCTGCTTTCCACACAGTGCTTTTCTTCCAGCTTCTGGAGCAGACATGGAGCTTGACATCATGTTCATCTGCCCATGTACCATAATATTGCCAGTGACATTCAGTACTTCAGGGATTTCTGGCTGCTGACTTTCAATGACATTAGGAGCAATCTCCATAGCCAGTGTGAGATCCTCCTCTGTGCTGAGGAATATAAAAGAGACTTTTGCATTTAATATATCGGAGTACATGAGACACAGCAGCAGTTTGTGTGATTTATTGGGTAGACAAAAATGCACCATGGCATGTTCTGTAAATATAAGCACAGACATATCGTGCTCCATCCCACTGTAAATTTCCTCTACTGCTAAAGTGTCTCGATTAATGAATGCAGGGATAATGGATTATTTCAAACAAGAGGTTCTGTCACAAGCTACTTGGTCATTAACGTGGGAGCACGCTCAACTGTCCTGACGAGGTGGATGGTGACATGGAACAAGGCAGCACGTCCCTTGGGGTATGGGCTGATGCCCTTGAGCTTGCCAGGGGTGGTTAACCTGAGGGCACTTGGAAACAACCACCCTGCCCTGGTTTCTGTGCTGCAGACCACCCCCTCTCACTTCTGCATCTTCCAGAAAAGACTCACTTGCATCTCTCACAGGCTACCCTCCCTTCACCTCACACTTTTATTGTGCATCAGACACAAGAAAAGTCATTCCTGTGCTGTAGTGTCTGAATCCCTCTCATACTGGATTCTTAAGTGCTTCTGATCTCTTTTAATCTGGAGCTTGGGAAAAGGG
Organism: Passer montanus; assembly: GCF_014805655.1. Classification (NCBI taxonomy): domain Eukaryota; kingdom Metazoa; phylum Chordata; class Aves; order Passeriformes; family Passeridae; genus Passer; species Passer montanus. Next base: position 8,163,524 of record NW_024373256.1, read on the forward strand.
AGAATTGCTTTCAGTTTATTTGGACAGATTCCCAAAGAGGAAGAAACAAATGGCTAAATACATAAATTTTTAAAAACAGCAATAATTTTTGCTTGTGATGAGGCTGACGGGAGCTGGCTGATGGGAGGCAGTGTGGCATGTCTGTTATCTCATCTCACATGAAGCTTGATGGAGCCAGCTGGCAAATACCAGCAGCTCTCCTGAGTTCATAGCTCACCCTGTTTGTGTTGACATTTCTGGCGAGGAAAGGTAAAGAGCTATCCCAGCTGCAATAACCTGTGAGCTCTCCCTGTGCATTTCTCTTCATTTGACTGGGATGAAAGTCTCCCTGGGCAGGAGTGAATCCAGTGCCAGCGTTTGCCATCGTGCCTGTTGGCTGGGGGAGCTGCAGGAGGGGATGCTGTGGGAGATGGCACCTGGGGACACCCACAACTGCACACCAGTGGCCTCACAGCTCTCACCTTCCTTTCCTCCCTCTAAACCCAGCTCTGCTGTCACCTGGCTGCCTCTGAGCTCAGCACAGGGCTGGTGTGAGGTGCTGCAGCCCCAGGGGAGCCCAGCTGAGCCCTGCCTGCTGCTGCAGGGGCAGATGCACACAGAGCTGTGCTGGGCTGCACCAGGGCAAGGCTTCCTGGGGACACACACCCCTGGGAGCAGCTCCTGGGCATGCAGGGAGCTGTGCTGAGCCACTGCTGCACAGACACCTTGTGAGGACCTTGTTCTCTCTGACAAAGCACACAAAAATACTTTCTAATCCTTACGTATGACAGCTTGCCTTCACAGAGAGGAGAAGAAATTAAAAAAATTAAAGGAAACCTAAATTATTTGACTCTCATGCCAGCATCCTGTGTTTCCTTAGGCTTTGCTCCAGTGTTTGCTTTGTCTGTACTGTTGATAACACTAACACTGTGTTTCCCTGGAAGTTGGCTAAATTTTTATTCTTGCCTCTTTTTAAAATTTTGACCTTTAGCATTTGAGCTTTCATAATTGCTGCTAATCCGTTCAATAAGTAAAAATAATGGAGAAGGCAAAAATCATACCCTGGTCTGTCTGTGTTCAGTCTTTGACCACTGTTTTCTCCTTCAGACATATTCCCCCTCCCTTGGGAATGCTGAGCCCTGCTGGGAGCTGCTCCTGCCTGCATCCCTGCAGCCTCTGTGGGGGCAAACACTCTGCCCCTTGCTTTGCACTGGTCCTTCATGCCCTGCCCTTCCCTCTGCCTTTCTGACCTGGTGTTTGCATTCAGCAGCCACAGCCACTGCCCAGATCAACCTCCCCAGCCCAAGGGACCACTGTGTCACACCTGGAGATGTGCCTGGGTGCAGTTTCTTATTCAAGGTGCAAGATGATATTCCTGTGAGCAAAGCTGGCCCTTAACTGCCTTGTACTTTGTTATATGCTTTACAACTTCAGAGTTTAAAGCTCCGATATTTGAGTGATGGGAAGTTGTTTATTTCAACCCTTTTCAAGTAATTTCACTCTGTCACTGTGCTTTTCCTGGGCTGGATCCAGACCAGTCCCTGTCCACTGAGTGTCCTCTTCAGAAACACCTCACGTGGTACAAAGGGAACAAATGTTGAGAAGGCTGGAGGCCAGAAAATAATTCCATTTGTCTCATTTTAGCCATATATAAGATGAGAGAATCTTTCAGCACCTGATGCTTGAATAATTCTCCTCTTTAATGCCTGAAAGCTCTGCTCACCTCGCCTTGCTGGCTGACTGAGCTCACACTGCTTGCATCTCCTTCCAGGATGACAGCCAGGAAATTATTACAGTGCAATTTAAAGACCATAAAGTGGAGGATGAGCAGATGGCAGGTCACATCTCCCCCCGTGAGCAGCCCCTGTCACCGTGGCACTGCTTGAGCCTTGCTGAGCTGCACTCACTGAGCCCAAACAAGGAGCAGCACCAGTGGAGATGATGCCTGTCAGGGCAACGTCCCAGCAGCACAGACCTTACCACTGTGCAAAGAAGCTGGGCATTGGCAAGAAGCTTTAGTGACAATGAGCTTTAAATACCTGCTGTTAAGATAATCACAATAATCTGTCTGCCAGCTTTTTCCTAATGTGCATTTTCTAATTCATTGTGGGAGGCAAAATCCTTTGACTGGTGGAATGAAGACATGGCGCTGTGACTATAATTTACATTGTTAAATAAGTGGAAGGAGCAGCTATCAAAAGCTGAAATCCTACCCAAAGCAGCATAGCTGCCTTTACAGACTAATTTTTTTTAAAAGACAAGAAATTAGTGTTTTCATAGGAAGGAATTCTTGATGGGAGGAATCCTCAGTTCTGTGAAAGGGATTAAAAAAGTGAATACTGCAGTTGCAGGATTTGCTGAGGTCCTGATCTCTTACAGTCTGCCCTTGGAGCAGAGTATCTTGCCCTCTGCTTCTCATTTACTGCTCTGTGGACTGCTGTGCTGCTTTGGAACAAGAGGCTGGAATAGCCATTATGGTCATTCCTGTCATCCCAAAGAGGATGTTTTTGAGAAAATTAATTTCTCTTCTATCTAATTGGGAAACTCAAGCAGAGATCTGTCGTGTACTGGCCCTTGGTGCAGCAGTCAGGTTGATGCCCCTTATCCTTTCAGCATCCATGCCAAGGGCCCTGTGCTCCTGTGGGCAGCCCTTTGCCCAGGCCCTCTGTGTTCCCCCTCCACCAGCAGCACAGCTGGGTGTGCTCGGTGCACAGGGACACACCACAGAGTCACTGCCATCCTTCCTTTGCTGCTCGTGGTGCTGGGACAACAGGCAGGTCTGGGATTTGCTGAGGATGGAGCAGAGTGGAGTTAGAAGTTTGATAGGAAAGGATCTTCTAAAAAAAAAAAAAAAAAAAATTGAGGAGAGCACTACATCTAAATGAAGCACTGAGCCTGAACAGCAGGGCCAGCAGGTAACAAATGTGTACTGAGAGAAGCACAGCTACCCAGAAATCATTCCTTACACAGTTTATTCTCAGTTAGTGAAGATGATTCTTCATTTTCTCCCTTTCACACTCAAACCCCCTCTTTCTCCTCCCCTTAGGTGTTCCTCCCCCTAGGTGAGTGAGGAGCAGCTTGTCACCCTGCTGCCCTGGTGGCACCTCAGGTCCTTGGTCCACCAGCAGAGCCTGACTTGCAGGAGATCACCTCGTGCAGATTTGGATAGAGCCTGGAAAACCCCTTTTCTTTGTTCCCAGATTTTAGGTGAAACCTGCAGAAACCTCCCCCTGTTCCCTGGTGAGCACATCTGTGCCCTGCAGAGGCTGCACTTGACACCCTTGTGGGCAGAACCCTTGAGAGGCAGATGTTTGTGGGGCTGGGACTTGCAGCTCCCTGGCCACCTCTGGAAATGGCTCTTTCAAGGACGTTTTCCAAGCATGTTTGCAGAGGCTTGCATTGCTGCTGCTCTGTTTCATGCTGAGGAATAAATTGGATTTGACTATCTGCAGCTGCTTTTGGCACCTTTCACTAGTGCAGAAATTCCTGTTGTGGTCTGTGAAAAAATAACCACCAAAAATCCTTAATTTTACAAGGGGTATTCCTGGGAAAAAATGTCACTTTTCATATAGGCTGGCTAAACGTAGCCAGTTGTGCTGTTTATTCAACAGGGAGCATTATAGTTTGCATTTTGCATTTCTAAGAACTGAATTTGCTAAATGGAGCACTTCCCACTGACAGAGCCAGCTTGGGCTCTGCTCTTTTTTAATTTTCCTTGCAACTGGAAACCATTTTTGCTTGTACCACGGAGCTCCTCAGCCCTGTTGAATCTGGCTCAGTGTTTCTCAAGGGACAAGGCAGGATTACTAACAGCTTTAGTCTCTCCCTTCATAACAGAAACCCTCAGCAAAACAGGCTCGAGCAAGGTCTTTGTCCTGGATGACTTTTTGCTAAATGAGTTAGCAATGCTCTACTTAGCAAAAATCTCTTCTCCCCCATGGATGGCTCAGACTTCTTGGGAGCCTGCAGCAGGGCTGGGACAAAGGGAGTGTGAGCAGGGCTGCGAGGAAAGCTGTGGCACATTTAAACCTTAATGCAGCCAATTCCCAACCCGTGGCCTCAGACCTGCTGGGGAGATACAGAAATGTTTGATCTGAATCAGAAAAATCTGTCATTTTCTCACAGAGAGTCTGAAACAGGTCCCTCTTTTTCTCTCTTTCACAGATGAACAGACAGAATAAGCTGTCCACCTTCAGAGTATGAGATGGCTTTGCATTTCAATAAGAACATTTGTTTCTTCTACATGAAATTTATTAATAAATGTGGTTTTCACAGCAATCTTAGTTTCTAAAAATATGTATCCTAGGGTTTGTTAGATTTTTCTGAAGACTTCTATGGAAGTTGAATGCTGTAAGATCATGCAAAAAGGAGCAAGTATATATGAAGCATATTGTAAATGTTTCCAGATTAGTTTATTCTATTAAAAAAAAAAAAGCTTTTTCTTATTCCCATCATTCAGTGAAATGAATCTTTAGATGACAGATACTGGACTCTGACAGGCATCTCATTTTGTACTGGGGCTAGTGACAGTCTGAAAGAAATTGCTCATCTGAGTCAACAGCCAGCTCCTCCAACTGTGTTTGTCTTTGGTGCTAATTTCATTTCTTTGCTCTGTTTTCCTGGAATCTGGGCAGGCACACTGACCTGATAAATAACTGGAGCCAGCAATAAAGATAAAGGAAAGCTCTACACTTCAGAGGTCAAGCTTGCCTCCAAATCATATTTGCCCTAATGGAGAACAAATTCAACACTACCAAAAGTCAAATGAATGTTTAGTCACCTGAGAAAATACCATTATAAGCTGAAATGAGCTCTCATTATTTTTTCCATTTTATTTCTTTAATTTCTCCTTGGCTTCTGCTACAAAACTAAAAATAGGGGCATTAGTCACAGGGTACTTCAGAGGCACCCTCAAGGCAGAAGCAAGGTTCTAAGGTAAATCATAGCTGGTGACTCTTAAAATGGATGAAATCGCTTGCATTAGGCCTTCAGGATGCATATTTTCATTTACTTGATTTATTCCTATTGTTTAAGCTGTGATGTGAAGTGGCACAGGCACGATGGAGCCAGGCTGATGAGGAACTTTATAGTGAGCTGTCAGGGCAGAAAATCCCATTGCAAAGAGATCCTTTCCTCAGGGCTGTTTGTGAGGATGCTGCAGCAGAAAGCTGAGAGAATGATTTAAAAGAAAAGAACAGAAGTGGGGAAATAGGCAGGTGAATTACCTGACATGCTGGGGGCACTGAGGCACTGGCCCACCCTGGGGCAGAGAGCTGCAGAGCTGGGCAGGGTCAGACCCAGGCTGTCCCTTCCAGGAGGTGAGGAGGTGTCCCAGCCCCTCATCCTGCTCCTCACAGGAGCTGGTTTGTCTCCAGAGCTTCCCCAGAGCTGCCCTTCCTTCTCTGCCCAGCCTGGGAGGTGCTGGTGGCTTGTTTCCCAGTGGGAATGTGGAGGCTGGGAGCTGTCTAATGCAGAATTTCTGACAGCCAAACATCCTTGTTTTGGAGCCCAAAAGAAAATTGGTAAATGTCTTCTTTCTGTTGTTGCTGATGCCATCAAGTCACATTCTACATCATTGTATCACCAGCATCCTAGAAAGCACCTCCTGGGTGAGGCACCTTGGCAATAATGAAATTTTTTATTGATAAATGAGCTTCTTCTGGAGAAATAATGGAGCCAGCAGGGCAAAACAGTACCTTGATGGCATGTCCAAGAGTTCCTCTTGCAGTTTAGATCTTGGAAATTCCTTAAACCACATTTATTTTGTGAAACATTCAGAGTAAGGAGTTACTGTGGAAGCAGATATTAGCAGGGACTGGGGGAGAGCAGAGAGCCTTTTATGTATCCCACTGTGCCCCTGTAAAATCTCAGCACTGTCTTACCTCACTTGATGTTTATTTTGTGGGCATGCAAATCTTCATTGGCTATGAGAACTTTTCTACTCAGTTTAAGTGCAGTTGTGAAATTCATTGGGGCACCTGCAGGGCTTAGGTCTGTAGACAAATGATGGAATATTTTGTGTTCTGTGGCTGTCAATTATTTATTATAGAAATATCTTTGTAATAAAACTTCATCTTTTGATGAAGTTTTTCACATTTGTTCATGGTGGCAAAAGTGATTCTGGATGATTGACTGGTGTGTTACTGTGGCACATGGAAGTGTGGACACATCAGCAATGTTTGAGTTTCTGTGCTACAAAGCATATGTGCACCACATTAGAGCTGTCAGCAAGTTGTAATGAAGCTGACTTTACTCGAGCTGATCTTTTTCACCTTTGCAAGATACTGTGTGGGTTTTATAGGAAGTTGCATTGGATCAGCCAAGTGAGGGCTGTTTTACTGAATTTTGTGGCTTTTGTTTATTCATTTGTTCTGCTTTTGTAATGGGAATTCATTTGGTAGAACTTTTTTCTGTAGATTGCAAATGCAAAATCCTCAGACTAAATGCCCAAGCAACTCCTTGCTCCTGCTTCCACAAAATTAAAAATAATTTGAGGAAAAATTTCATTTTAGTCAAAAATTATTTTCTCTTCAGGAAGGGGAATCCAGGGGATATCATAGTTTGTTTCAATATAAACAGGTATTGATCTATCAGACATCTTACTGTTTGGCCAGCTGTATACAGAGGTCAACAAGAGTTGGGGTTTTTTCCCTATTTCCCCCATGCAGGGGTCAAAGACAGCTCCATGAAGGCAAAAACTTCTAACAAAATGTATTCTTAAGGACAAAAGGACAAAATCCTCTCTGGACAGGCAGGCTTGATGATTTTTAGTTGCAATGACATATTTATTTCAGGTCTAAATTTGGCCAAGTGCTCATAAGTGCACACACCAGCACAGATGTAAATGCAATGTATCTTGTTTGATAAAAGCAACCAAGGGGAGGACTCTGGGAGTTAATTTGCTGTCCTGGGCACTTCTCCATATATCAGTAGAAGAAAGAGTACTAAAAGGCTGCTTCTCAGGTTTTAATAAGAAGCTCTGTGAAGATTGCATTTTGGCTTATAGTACAATATTTCATTTTCCTCAGTTCTTTGGAATCTTTTCTAATAATGCTTCCATGTGTGCACATTTTGTGGTCGCCAACATGCTTTAGGTCACTCAGTCAAGCAGCATTAAAAAAAATTGCTAAAAACAAATCTAGAGTGTTGCTGGTAGATGGGTGCAATAGCTCATCTGGTGAACAAGCTGTTAGTGAAAAAATGCTGCTGGTGCTGTGGCTGAGAGTTATGGCAACTGAAAGTGTTGGTTCAGCTCCACATCAGCAGTGCCACCAGGAGGCACAGGGCTTCCAGGTGAGCCCAGTCTGGCTGCCCATGTCTGCTCCAACAGCAAAGATAAAGTTGTTTTCCTGCCCATGTTTAGCGTGGCCCACTCCAATCCAACAGCCTGTTGATAACTGGTGATAAATCTCAACAACTCAACCGTTCAAAGCAAATCCTTAGCCCTCACCCAGATCTCTTTCTTGATCCTAGAATGGAGCTGTGTGAGGTGCTGGGCTCCTATCCCAGCCATGCAGCAGAACCAGATTTCCTGGAAGCTGAAGGCAAGAGAAATTCCCAAGTGGTGTTGATTTGAATTTTCTTCCCAATATTCTGATCCTGGCTGACCAAGTGTCCGCTGCACCAGTGTGCTGTTTCCTGGAATATATTTGCAGTGGTGGGAAAATATTCTGTCAGTACCAAGCTCAGCAGCAGCACCTGTGTCAGCACTCCCAGCTGGGTGGGAATGGTGCATTCTCTGCTGGCAGGCAGCAGGACAGGCAACCCAGCAAGTGCAAACTGCATCCCTGAAAATTTCTGTCACTCTGTCTGGTGTTGCAAAGTGTGACTTTATTCTCCTGAGCTGAAAGCTCAGAGCTGACCATTGCTGCTTTAACTCAGAGTGTGCAGAATTGAGTAGAAAATGCCATTACTTTTATGTTAAGTGAGTAGAAAAGTGCAAATAACAGAGTACGCAGCAGTTTTTAAACTCTTTTGAGGAGAAAATAGATCTGAATAAGCTCTACCGTAACTTATTTGCTTGTTCATCTTCCATTTTATTGTTCATGGACACCTCCGGTAATTTTTCAAGAGGAAATTTTTCAAGAAAAGGCAAACTCTTTCAGTGGGTCTGATGAATCAGAATGTGTATAAAGAACAAACAAAAATTATTTTAGTATGAATCAGAAATGTTGAATTCAGCTGGGAGAATTGACACCCAATAGCCACTGACGCAGAGAGGTAAACTCAGAGCAGCAAACAGCCACCAACAATTTAGGTTCTTTTTATCCACCTTGGGAGTTGTCTGCACTCTTGAATATATTAACCAGCTGTTAGTAATGAAAAAAACATGTAAAAATTAATCTGTTTTTTGGAGGGACAGTTAATGAGCTGAAGAAGGGCTAAATTTCTTGAACAAGTAATTTATTTAATGAACAGTTTAACTCAAAAGTGTGATGCCTCTGTTGTAGCTTGTAGCTGGACCTAAGGGGATTTCTATTTTACTCTGGTATAAACTGCCCTCCTGTATATTTTAGTGCTGCAGCAGCTTTCTGGCCTTTTCAGCAGGATGTGAACAGTTAGACAATGACAGCAAGCAGAGTGGAAACAGAGGGGTTAACTTCTGGAGCAGCAGCACTGCAGCCAAGACACAGAAAGAATGAAAAGGGGATTGAACTTGCAATTGCAGTATCAAAAACATCCTGAAGGCTGATGGAAGGGACCTCATGTGCTGTCCTTCAGGCTGTAAATGAAGCTCTTTTGGAATGAGAACCTGAGCTCCTGTGTCCTCTGCAGCCTGTCCTGGAGGCATCTGGAGCTGCTGCTGTCCTGTGGCTGGGTCTGTGCGAGCCAGAGGCTTGCTCTGTTTCTTGGCTGTTCTCATGCACCTTTTACTCCTTGTAGACACTTCCAGAGCAGCCGTGGTGCAGACAGGGAGAGCAGAGTGTGATGGAGAGGCAGCTTGTCTGTTCTCATCACAGGTTGTTCATAATTAGCTTTTCCCAAGGTGTCTGGGACTGGTCAGCAGATGCTTGACTTGGCTGGTGAATCCCATGCAGCAATTCCTCTTTTCAGCCTTCCTGTGCTTAAAGCTTGATCTTCTGGGGGAAAAATACAGATTTCTGTCTATTTGCTGTTGCCTGCAGTGGTGTTTCAAAGGGAATGGCTGACCATAGCTCACACACACAAACCAGGCAGAGCAAATCCCCAAATGAGCTGTGTGGGATCCTGCCAGGGAAGGCACCCCCTCAGTCTGCAGAGTGCAGGGGCACAGTCCTGCCCTTTCCCAGCCCTGGGAATGCCTGCTCCAAGCCAGGACACAGGACTAATGAGTGATTTTTTGTTGATTAAAACCACCCAGCATTTGTGGGCTGTGAGAGCATCAGGTGCCAAGATGAAAATGTACAAACGTGCTTTTAGTGCAGCCCTTGGAACTGGGAAAGGAAATGGCAAAGAACAGAAAACAGATCAATAAGGGGTTCTTGGGGAGGAATGTTTGGTGCTGGTTAAATGGTCATCCTGCAGGGAGCTAGAGAAGGAAAAGCTGCATGCAGAAGGGTGAGGACAGTGGTTACAAGAAAAAGGGATTTAGCTGTTAAAAGCAGGACCGTACCCGAATCAAATTTTTTTCATTAAAAAAAAAAAAAAGAAAACCCAGAGTGAATAAAGCATCAATTTTCCTACATTTTAAATGAGATCTAAAAAAGAACTCAGTAATGGTATTGGTTGCCATGGTGTTTAAAGGTGCAGCTCCACAGACACTTCAAATAACAGCAGATGCTTTTATCTGCCTATGTGGCTGAGTTAATTTTCATCTGCTGGAATTATTCTTTTAGTTTGCTTTAATTATTCTATATTGGCAGTACCATAAAAGGGCCTGATCCTGCCATCTTAATACAGACAGTGCTCTTTCTAGCTCCAGAGGAGGAAAGGAGGATTAGTAGATGCAAGCTGAACTACTCAGGAGATGCAGCTGGGAATGCTGTGGCTCTGGGCTGGCAGAGATGCTCCAGAGGTTTCTTATACAGTGGTTAGGGCAGAACTGGGCAGGGAAACATTGTCCAGGCTCTGGGGGGTGAAGGTGCATGCAAAATCCACAGAAGAGGTGCTGTGCCCTGGCAGCCACAGGCCCTGATGCTCTCCCAGCTCTGCTCAGGGGAGCTGTTGAGGTTAGAAGATTCTCTGCTGTGTCCCACCAGGTTGTGCCCCTGTTTAGCTAAAGCAGCAACATCCTCAGCTGGGCCAGGGGACCTTGGAGAAGCTCACAAAACCTGTCCCTTGCTTTATTCACCTCCAACCCTGCCCCAGCCAGGCTTTTGAACTCACTCCTTTTGCACATCTTCTGTGGCACTGGCAGTTTTTATTGACCAAATAAAAAGGCTGCTAGTTAGATTGCCAAATCCTTGAATTGCTGTTAGATTGCCAAATCCCTGAATTGCTGTTAGATACCATTTCCCTAAACTTTGGTTGGAGCTTTGAAGTGCCAAGCACTTCCTTCCTGCCTTGGTACCTGCAGGGAGGTTGTTGATGGCCACACCACTTGGGTGAAGGCTGAAATCCCTGCTCCAGCACTCCAGATTGCAGCAGCAGCTCTGTGCCCACAAGGAGCCTGCAACTTGTTTCAGGTCCTGGCTCATACACAAAGTGTATTGCTCCTGTGCCTGACCACCTTTGTATCTCACCAGCTTAGCTCCCTCTGTCCCTTGTCTTTTGGCTAAGAGCAGCCATCAGTACTGGCATTGCATCTCTAAACACAAATACCTCTTTCCTGTGCTTGGCTTTGCTTAAAAAAAAGGAATGGCCCAAAAGAGGAAAAGTTAGAAACTGATGGTGTGAGATGATGCAGCCCTGTGTAACTACAACGTGGCTGTTGCTTGCAACAGGATATCAATAAATACATTTATAGTGTTTTCTCTCACAATATTAGTTGTCACATAATCTGCAATGAAATGGCATTCAGACTCTCAAGATCTTTTCCAGCACCCTGTCTATGCTTTATTTTATTGATGTTTTTCCTTGTTCCCCTAGAAGCATGAGTCAGGAACCCTGTGTTATTAAAAGCAGTCCCACTTGCACATACCTTTCATTTCCTTTGGATTACATTAATTGCCTGACAGCTAAAAGTGATCTGGGTTTTTCAGTCCTCAGCTCTGGACCACAAGAAATATTTACCAGCTACAGCAGATTTATAAAGATGCCACTGAGATGCCTTGAGACTAACAATCAGAAAACACAGCAACAAAACAACACTATTTTTCAAGGTTAAATGCTCAGAATGCTAAAAAAGGAATTGCACATAATACAGCCAAGCAAAGGTTTGGATTCAGTCCATATTTTCCTCTACTTTTGTCACATAAAAAAAAGGTGCCAGTGGTTTAAAAATGATTACACAGCATCACACGACAATTAGAAGTTTAATAAGGGAGATTTAATTTTAATTTAGCTTTGGTTTTGTAGTTGAAATGTCTGTTAGTGCCAGCCCCTGCCTGCATTGCACAGTCATTTCCTTGTCATGCATGCCTGGCTCTGTCTTTGTGAGGCTCCTTTGGCTGGGAATGGCTGGCTGGTGCTAAATAAAGCCCAGCTAAGTGAAGGGGGATTGACCAGGCTGAGTCTGGAGCTCAAACCTGTCCTGCATGACTTTCACCAAACCATTTAGTCTCCCTGCAGCCCCTTTCCCAGGCACTGAGGCACCAGGGCCAGGAGAGGGGTTAGGGCAGAGGAAATGCCCAGCAGATGTGTGCTGGGAGGCAGTGATGCCAAATTTGCAGGCTTCAATTCATCATCAACTTTGCAGCTTTGTTTCAGTGACAGAAAAAAATTGGCCTGATTCTCATTCAGCCACAGCCACCACTTCTTGTGTATGTAAATACCCAATTTAAGGCAGAGGTGCTGCCCAGGGATGTATTTGGGTCTTTCCCCCTCTCTTGGAGCAGGGACTGAGGCTCCCGTATACACAATATGAAGATGTTCCCTGCCTTGAAGTGACTTAGTGTTTTTTCAAGTGAAAAAATGAAACTTTAACTTCAAGAAATAGAGGCTTACTGATCTTGGTGTAATTTATAAGTCAAAATGCCATTCTCTGTGTACGAACACTATAGAATTGAACCATTTAAAAGTGGTCTGCAAAGGCAGTAAGAGCCATTCTTTACTGATACCCAGTGAGAAGAGCTGATGTAAAGTATTATAAATTCTTGTCTGAGTGACCTTGTAGCAATTGTTTGTGTTTGCCAGTGTTCCAGATAAATGCTGCACACTTACATATTTATAAATTATTGTCATCTGAAGGGACAGGGCTTGCTCACAGGGGATGACACTTGAAGCAGCACACCTGATCCATCCTGCAGTTCTGAGAACCAGGGAGGAGTGAAGAACCTCCCAAGGTCAGTGGGGATTTTAAGCAGAGGAGGTGTCCACACCCTGGCTGTACTGCCCTTTGTTTGGAGGCCATCAGCATAGATGGGCAGCAGTAGGGAAAATCTGCAGCTGGGAATTTTTCCTTCCCATCAATGCCTCACTCTGAACCTGAGAGAGACTCTTGTGGACTGCCAAGCTGGCCAAGTAAACCTCCTTCCTGGGCATAGACAAAATGCCCAAAGGCAGCTGAAGCTTTCTCAGTGTGAGGAAATTGTTGAGTCCTCTGCTGGTGTCTGAACCACATCTTTGTAGCACCACAAGCCTGTGCTGGAGCAGGTTTGGACACCACCTTCACAAGGAAAAAGGGAGGTGAGGAGTTCCACCCTGCTTTAGCCTTCCACTAATGACAACTGAGACAACACTGACAGGCACTGCTGTCTTTCCAAGCCTTCCCTGGATTTTAATTTCCCTAGGAGGGGGATTAAGCTGAGTCCATTTGCTGCTGGTTTGTCTGCAGGGGAGGGAGGTGAGCCCAGGCAGCCCAGCCTGGGTCACCTGTGTGCCCCTCGGCAGCTCTGGGACTGCTGTGCAGCAGGGAGGGGATGCTGCAGCTCCCAGCAGGGTGGGAAGCTGAGCTGAGGGAGCCCTGCAGGCTGTTTGCAGCTCTCAGAACAGGGTCAGCCTCACCCAGCTCACAGGACAGGGCAGTTCACAGGGAGCTTTACACTCTGGTTAACATCTGTGCCACCTACCCGTGTGTGTGTGAGAGGTGAGGTACATATCCCAACTATTTTAGGGAAATACTTCAGTGCTATGAATTAGAAACACCTACAGGGGCTTGAAAATTTGGTTTAAACTCTTGTATGAACTGCAGATCTTATTAATTTTGTGTGGGTATATAATGTTGTGACTCCAGGTTTATTCTTCTGTAATGAATATGGAAAGCAGATTTTCAGTTCTCAATGCAGTAGAACATCACACCTGTTATTTTCTTACTTTCCTCCCTCTGCCTTTCAAGTTGGAATGAAGCCCTCTACCTTGGAGATGTGTCTGTGTGGGCCTTCAAAGCCTAAGGCTGGCTGCAATAATCCTTCTATATCTATTTTTTAACCCTTAGAAAGAGCTGATAATGTGAATCATTGCTCATGTGAATCTGCAGTACTGATTTTGTTATTGTTCTCAGTCCCAAATTTCACTGCTTTTGATGATTCAACTCAAAGTCTTATCACATGTTCACATTTAGGGAAAGGCTTTGGGGGACTTAAATTCTTCTTTAATCCTACCTGCAGCTAACAAAATACTCTGAACCTTTAGAACAGAGGAAGAGAGAGTGTGTGTGTGCATGTCTGTGTAGGCTGACCTGCTGCAGAGAGCATTTCTTATCTGTTTACAGATTCACTAAGGCCAGAGAAGGATTATACCCTGTGATCTTTGGCTCCAAATGCTTAAGTCATCTCTAAAGTGGAGTTGTCTCAGCAGTAGACAAGGGAATTGAACCACTGCTTTTGCAAATACAATTAAAATGATACTTTCCACATAATAAAATAAAATAATAAAATGATATTTTCCACTTAATTCATTGTTAAAACAAATTGCTTTGCAGATCAGGTGCTCAGGAAGAGTACTTGTGTTTGTGGGGGTCTGCCCATGGGGACTTACATTTTGGGTTTTTTTTCACCTGTTCTGTTAAGTTAAAATCATCAGCTAAATTGTTTAATCCCTGTGTATTGGGGGAGGATGGGGACGAAATGGTCTTTAAGTTTTGCACAGTTAATCCAAAATCCTCTGAGGCTTTGAAGAAATGCCCAACTTTGAGGTGTCCTCCTCCTTCACCCTGCACACGAGCAGCAGAACAGCCCAAGCAGCTCTTGCTGCTTTGTGCTCTCAGCAGCAGATCCTGCCCCAGCCCCCTGCTCCTCATCCGTGCTGTGCAGGGAGGAGAGATCATGAAAAGTGGGGGAGAGGGTAGGGATTGTCTCCTGTGGGACAGCAGTGGGGAAAAGGAGCAGCAATGCCCTTGAGGAGCTGGAAGAGCTCCACCAGCAAAAAATACCAGCTGTTTATTCAGTCCATTTCCTCTACTTCAAGAAAATTAGGAAAAGGTAGGGGATTAACTTACTTCCCCGAGAGGAGCAATGCTCCAGGGAGAAGAGACTTGGTCTCCAGAGCAGCCCTGAGATATCAGGGCTGGTTCTGATCTTCCTACTAGAGTGAAGAAATCATCCTTCCCATTCTGAAGCAAAGCAAATGAGCATCTCACAGAACAATTTGAAGTAAATAGCTAATAAAATCTAAAATAAATGAGATTACTGAATCAAATCACAGAATGCAAAATATTTGTGTAATTGTGTAATTCAAAGCTGTTGCAATATTAATGAATTTTATAATAGAATGATTAAACACAGGATTCATTTTCATTTTGCAAATGTGCTTAAGCCTTTAATCTAGCAGGGTATTACAACATAGGTAAATTTTGTTAAACCTTTCTGTGAAAGCATTTTATTTAAAGAACCACAACAAACCTCTTCCTGTTCAAAGTCCTCATCATCACTCATTGTTTTCTTCAGTCTCCTTCTCATTGTTTTCTTTATTCTGCTTCTTCCCATGGTTTCTGGCTCACCTACTGAAGATGAAATGAGACAATATGCAGCTGACACACTGAGCAGTCCAAGGATGTAGTTCAGCACAGCTGAAGTCCAGTTGCCTAAAGCACCCTCTTATTCAAATCCTGACTTTTCCTATAGTCTGATATAGCTTCTTGTGTAAAGAGTTTTTTTCTCTGACTAATCTTGCTGTTCACCATGAATTGTTTCAGAAGCAAGGTCCTACTTAATGGCAAAAAGCAGCCCCAGGAGAAACAAAAAACTCTTAACTCAATCCTCACTTATCTCAACCACTATTTGTTTAAATTTTGTTTATACATGCTGAAAGCCAAGCAGAAGGGCAAGCTGATTTTTTTTCTATGAGGTTTTTTTTTTATCATCTTCTCTTCAATAGGTTAAAAAATGGTGCTCAAACACCTTTGTCTTTCTTCTGAACTCGTGGAAAGTTCCAGAACTTCAGTCCAGACTCAGAAAAATTGATTACTCCTATCTTCTGTCTGGTAACTAATGGGGCCTTGCTTTAAGTTGCTCTACAGAGCTTTTGAGCTGCTGTAAATCACTGCTGTTGTCACGATGGAAAAGTTTTGATCTTTCCTGCCCAGCAGGGCAAGGCTGCAGGCTGAGCAGGATCCTGGCAGGGAGAGCACAGAGCCCTGGGCTGCAGCATTCATGTTTGCACAGAACCAGGGGCTGGGCTTGCCCTCTGTCAGGGGCTGAGCCTGGGGGTGTCCAACACTGAGCACCTCCCATCGTTTGTGTTTGTGTGTGACTCTGCTCCACGGAACTGGAGCAGGGCGTGTGAGCATCTCCTGGGTACTGCAAAACCAGTGGAGAAGGAAGGGATGTGCCAGGCCTAGAAATGTGTGAACATTTTTGGTGCCAGGGGAATTAGCTGTTTGAGCAATTTACATTGGATTGTGCTGGATTCATTAAAACTGGGTGCTTTTCCTGAAAATAAGATTGCTGCTGAGATAGTGTCTGGTGAAGAACTTACTGGGAGAAATGCTGTCACATGCAAGGTGGAGAAATCAGCGACCATTCTAGTCCCCTTTAACACTAAAATGGATGTGAATCAGTGCTAGGAAGGTGTGTGGACCTCTCCCACCCCTGGGCCACCCAGAAATCACCTGTGTGGTGTTACAATGAAGGTGTGAGGTGTCTCTGTGCTTTCCACTCCCCACACCCATCCTGTACTGCTCCATCTCCACTCCTTTGCGTCCTCACACACCTGCAAAGAAGGGATTGGTTGTCCTTTTTATGCACAATTCCTCCAAAAATATTGTGTATCATGGAGATGACTAATATCATCCCATTCATCTTCATAACATTGCAATCACTGCACCATCTTAGAAAGGTGTGGGCACCTGTATCCAAGACAGGCTAAATCATAACAATTCAAATAACACTCCAAGTGCTTTGATGCAGGAGAATAAAAACCTTCCTAGAGCAGCTGTGAAACTTGCTGGGAATGTTTTTTGTCATAATGGAAATATAGCCCATTGTTTTAAATACCAGTAAGATGATGTGGAAGGATCCATTCTTTGCAGGTTGATGAAAGGATCTGTGGAAATTACTTGGATCCCAAAACAAATTGAGATATTTGTAGATCTGAGCTGTTCATGGATCTGCAGCTCCCCTCTCACTCCTCACGGGAGCAGAGCAGAGGTAGATGTCATTTTCTGTAGTACACAAACAGCCTTTTGTGCATCCATTTGTAAATGTAAAACAAATTTTTGTTCCGGCTTCAAACCCTGAACACAGCCTGAGGTTCCTTGAAAGACAGTGGGTGACATAACCATGCTATTGCCTCTTACAAGGACAACATTAAAAAAAATTATTTCTGGGAGAAATGCAGGTAAAAGGAAACCCAACATCATTCCAACCCAGATGTTTTATTCAGCTTGAAATGAATAAGTAATTTTATTTTCAAATGATCTAAGCCTTTTGCTTTTGCTGCAAAAAAAAAAAAAAAAAAGAACAAAATTTCTGTGGAATGCAATATCAGTAATGAATCTTGAAAATATAAAGTAAGGCCAGCAGGCTTTCAGTGCTTCTCCTTCTTTGATTAAGTGCTGGCTGAATTCAATCCAAATTTACAAAGCATGAGTTTGCTATTAATTCAGTTTTCTTCAGCCCAGCTTACAGCACTGAATTACTGAATTACAGGTAATAGCTCAGTGCTTGCTGCCAGCAGACAGGGAGGTCAGAAGGAGTCTGGGGCTGGTCCTGGGCTGTGGGGGCAGAATGCAGAGTGAGCCTGGCCCCTGCAGAGCTCCTTACTGGGCAGTAACAGCATCGTGTGCATCAGGTTTTATCTAAGCCCTGTGGTTTTGTGCAGGTTTATGTTCAACAAAGGTCTGGCAATGCATGCAAGGACTGCCCGAGCTGCTTGCTGGGTCAGGTATGACTCCACAGTGATGTTTGATTTCCCTGTCCCATCACTCAAGACTGTGGAAACAGCAAATCCTATTTCCTAACAATGATTTTCTGAAATAACTTTTTCTTTTCCCCCCTCAAGCTCAGTTTTGCACTAGAAATTACACAAACCAGTAAATGAGTTGCAGGAACAGATGGGGCTAATTGCACCTGTCTGGCAGTGCAAATTTTAGCACTCTGAGCCTTCAAAAGGATCCAAATCACAGTCTGCAAAACAACTGATGGAAAGGCTCTCTGAAAGTCAGGTGTTTGCTGGGTATGACTGGGCTCTTCCTGAAGCTGTTCAATCACTGAAAGGTGATGAGCACTGCTGGAAATTAGGCTGTGAGAATTTATATCTTAGCTGTGGGAACTCTTACAGAGAGGCCCCTGGTCAAGTAACCCCCCCTCAACCACAGCCACCACGTTCTCAATGCACAAATGCTCAGTTTAGATGCTTTCCTTTCCACACGCATTTTGCATCAAAGATGTATTTGAACATTCCTGACTTTTTTTTTTTTTCACTTTTCCTCATTGTGTATGCCCACCTTGCCTCTGCAGTTCTGGTTGGGTGGGTTTTTTGTTGTTATTCCCTCCAAAACCAGCACCCCCCTTGGGTGGGCTGTGTGTCCCTTGTGCTGCTCAGCTGCAGCAGAGGGGGAAAGGTGAGGTGGCAGAAGAAATTGTGGAGGTGGCAGCAGGAGAGGGGAGCCAGAGAACGGTCTGAGCAGACTCAGGGAGCTGGGAATGGTGTGGAGGAGACCAGAGCAGTCAGGCAGGGATTAGAAGAAAAGGAATTGCAAGGAACACTTTGCATGCAATTCCTTTCTCTTTGTGGCCAGAGTGACTGTCCAGAGTGGCCCCATGAGTTTGGGCACAGGAGTGAAGGTGGGGCTGGCTGGAGCCTGTGACAGCAGGACTGTCCCCACACTGAAGAGATGTGGGGTCAGCCTGAAAGCTGGCAAGAGAGGAATGGTGTGGAAAGACAGAGGGGAACAGAGCACTGAAGGTGCTGAGAGGATGTATTTGTACCTGGGGATCTCGGGGAATGAAGAGGAAGAGTGATGTGGTCAAGTCATCAGGCAGCTGCCTATGGGGCCAAATTGAGAAATTTTTTTTCCTACATTGGCCATAACTGACCTATTTTATTGATGTTCTGTGCTTTCCTGGCAAGGGGATGTGTTTCTCTTTTGCCATGGTTTGTGTAATCCGTGCTCAAACACTCCTGGGCATCCTACTGAGCTGACACTGTATTGTCATATCCTGGTGTGGCCTCCACAGCTGGGAGCACTGGGCATAAATCAGGGCTGGATAAGGGCTGGTTTGTTTTGTGTGTGGCACTGGCAGCCAAGTGAGGCTCAGCTGTGCCCAGGCTGGGCTGTGGCAGGGGCAGAAATGCAGCGAGGGAGAAAGGGCAGGAATGTCCACAGCTGTCCTGTGGGCTCTGAGGGATCCGTCCTGTGCCCAGTGCTGGCCTGGGGCCAGGTCACCCATCCTGAGACCTGCCATCTGACACAGAATTTACATCTCAGCATTTTGAAAGCCTGTGCTCTAAGGACAAGTGCTCTTTCACTGCAAATATGCCCTAGCCATCATTTTGAGTGGGAATAGAGTGCATTCAGGAGGAATTGCATTCTGCTGCTCCACTGAGGTGTTGAACTGTTTGGTGAGCATTTCAAAGCTGGATCTCTGCCATGATTAGTGCCTCTGCACACAGATCATGTGGCTCTTCCACCTGAAACTCCTCAACTTCCAGCTTGTTCTTGGGTTGCTTAGACTTGAGCACTACTCTGCATTTGGGTGCTCACTTTTGAGATGGCCTCTGATGTTCAGACCCACATTCTAATGTATTTAACCCCAAAGGATGTGGTCCCCTGGCTTCCTGGAGCTGGAGCTGGTAGTGTTTCCCAAACCTGGGAATATCTAAGCACACAAGTCACGTTGGAGAGCACAGGCTCTCATCCAGCTCTCCCTGTAGCCATGCTAAAACAACTAATTAGTATTTCTTTCATCCCAAAGTTTTGAAAGAAGATGCATTTAGGAGGACTGTGACTGTGCTGCCTGCTATGAGGGAGGGATTGCTTCCTGTTTGTTTTATCAGAGCTGGAATAGCCTACAAGAGCTGACAGGTTTGGGCAGGGAGGAAGAGCTCAGTGATGAGGAGGAGCAGTGACATCCAGCCAGCTCGCAGCAATCAGGCACAGAAGCAGAGACATCCACTCTCCCTTTCTGAGGAGAGCAGGACAGAATGCCAGCAGCTCCTGGGGTGACCAGGGTGCTGTGACAGCCACAGGGCTTCCAGGTGCTGGCACACTGAAGGGGCTGCTGCAGGGACAGTGGAGTGAGTGCCTGGAACTCCTGCTGCCTCAGGAGAGCAAAATCAACCTGTTTGCTGCAGAATGCTCTGCTGCACTGGGCTAGCTCTCCTCCCCTGGAAGTACTTTGATCTTATTGACAGCACAGTGAGACCTAGCATTAGAAACACTCAGTCTACCTCTCTGCCAGCATTTTCCTAGTAGTGGTAGCAAGCATCTGTGTAACCACCAAAATCTGGCTGTGGAAACCATGACCTCATCTGAGATGATTTCATTTCACAAAGCAGATGCTGTGCCTTTCTCCATGGCAGTGCTAATTCCCCTTGAAATCCTGTCCCTCACAGCTGTATTGCCTCTGCTCAGACTGTGGGCTGCCTGTTACAGCTGGATTTGCTGTGAGCATTTCTGTGATTGTTCCCTCATTTCCAGGCCCTGGCCCAAAGGCCATCTTTGTCATCCAGAGTCTCATTTGGCATGAAGATGTTTTCCTCTCAATTCCCTGGTCAGATATTTACCACTGTAGCTCTGGCCACAGGAAGACAGAATTAATGTTTCCTCTTGATGTTGCATCAGGGTATCCCATAGGAAGCTGAGAGGGAAAGGCTGGAAGGAGCCTCCAGAGACTTTCTTGCCCAAGGTGCTGCTCTGAGGAAGGATCAAGTCAGCCCACACAGCTCCCATGACATATCACAGTTTAACTGCTCTCCACAGCTGCAGTGAGGGGATTTTTGCACATCCAAAGGCAGTGTATCTCAATCCCTGCTACCTTAAGAAAATATTTTTCTTACTATCCAAAAAGAGCCTTTGCTGCTAATAAAACCCTTTTTCTTTCTTATCCTTTCTTCCTGCTTCCTCAGCCACTAGGGCAGGATATAACCTAGAATTCATCAACCTTTAATAATGATGTTTAATGTATAGAAAGACTGTCCCATTGGCTTTCTTTTTTCGTAGATCAATAAAAGTGAATCAGAACTCATTAGTGCTGATCTTTCCAACTCTTTCCCCGTTTTGGTCTTTCCCAAAAAGCCCAAATCTCAGAGGATGATGAAAGGTGAATGAAACATCACTTCTCTTGGTTACCGAGCCCCATTCATTTAAACTAAGACTTCTTTTTCTTTTCATTTTGGGATTGTTGAACCTATAAATATAAAAGGGAAAATCTGGAAATGTAAAACTCTCACAAACTAAAACCTGTCTGAATTCATATGAATTTTTTGACAAGCAAAGTTTGAGCAGCTCATCTTCCCATGCTCCAGCTCTCTTTCAGACACTGCAGGAAAGTTACTTAAGGCAAGAGCTATTTTCTTAGTCAGCTGGCTTCTTTCTTGGAGCCTCCACCTGCAGGCAATGCTGTCTGCAAGCCTCATGTCTCCTTCAGCCTCGCTCTTCATTCTCAGCCCTGTCCTGGGCATCAACTGCCAGAACCACTCGTTTGTTTCTTCACATAATCCATACATGCTCCTTTCAGCAGGACAGTTTAAAAGCAGAGAACCACACCCCAGCTCTGGTAAAGGCATGGTTTTAACATGATGGACACCATTTCTCATTCCATGTGGTGATATTTGTTGAGCATCCTCATCTGCAGTGGAATCCTGAGAGATTTGCCAGTGTGCTGCAAACGCTCTCTGCTTGTGAGTGCACTCTGGGGGTCCAATCCTTTTGAGTGACAGTGATGGATAGCCTTATCAGTAATCCTCCCACTGCATCCCCTGGCTGGCTGAATGCACCACAGAGTCGTTAGAAAATTCTCTGCTGAAGAAAGAAACAATTAGAAAGCATTTTTAGAACAGTGAATGGAATGTTTTCCACAGCTGGCAGTTCTTATTTATGACAAGTAATAATTGCCTCAGCTGAAAAAAAAAAAGGGTCTGAAAAGGAAAAAGAAGGTATTTTTAAAGGGAATTTGGTGCCCGTGGATTTGCAAGTTGGATTCTGCAGGTACTGGGTAGCTTCAAGCAAAAGAATGCTGAGGGGGAAGGATTGGGTCTGCAACCAGGCACTGCCTCCCAGAGCTGGTGCCAGACCTACAGACAGGGGCAGCCATATCCTCACCAGAATTGGTTTTTTCTTTTTTCTTTTTTCTTTTTTTTCTTGTGAGGCAGGGATGAGTGTTCTCAGTGTTAGGTCTCTCTAGAACATCAAGGCATGAAAGAGCACCTGCTACACAGTAGTGTATAGATCCCTAGGCTGCAGAGGATATAATTACAGAAACTCCCTCTGAAAATGAAAGAACTAGACACTAACATGATGCACTAGCTTCCAGGCTTGTGTTTTCTCTTAAAGGAATTTACAAGGTGTATTTGCAGCTAATGGATACATCTTAGTCACTCACATGTAAATATATGTTGGAATTCAAAAGAGGTGAGCTCCTGTGGCTTCACAGAGATTTTTTTCCCAGCATCACTCTTTTAAACTACAATTTTCCTTAAGAAATTATAAGACTTAAAATATATCTGTAATGCTGTAAGATTATAAATACCACGGCTTTGAATCTGGACTCAGCAGAACAACAGTTTCTGTGTATTGTTTTTCAGTTGGGTGGGTTCTGTGAGTACTGTTTAAAATGTGACACATTTTAAAGAGTCCTGGAAAATACTCTTATCAAAAAATTTCCCAATGAATCACCTGACAACGCTTAGAGCCAACAATGAGCAAACAGGGAGATTGCTTTTCAGGGTGGAGATGAACTTTCTCAGTTCTTTTGTTGAGCTTCTCTTGGTGGGAAAATCTACCAAGGCATGCTGTCTGTAGCATCTCTGACTTGTAAAGATCTTTTGCTTTCTGCTAAAACTATTTATTTTTGTGCAGAGAACGTTGCATAGCCCATTTTAAATGGAAATAATATTTTTTATATTTCTTTGCTGTATGGCAAGCATGGGTTGCACATAACCGTGGCTGAGAAGAAGGGGTTTTTTTTTATATTTTTTTAATATTTTTTTATATTTTTTATATTTCTTTGCTGTATGGCAAGCATGGGTTGCACATAACCGTGGCTGAGAAGAAGGGGTTTTTTTTTATATTTTTTTAATATTTTTTTATATTTTTTATATTTCTTTGCTGTATGGCAAGCATGGGTTGCACATAACCTTGGCTGAGAAGAAGGGTCCTCCAGCCCCTTGGCAAGGAAGGCAGAAAAGAACTGCCAGGACAATCCTGCAAATGTAGAAGTGCTCAGGGAGTGCCTGTGCTGTGTGCCTGTGTTTCCAGACATCAGTCTGACCCTTCCCAGTCTCTGCTGTCTCTTCCCGTGCACAGGCACAGAGGAAAGGAAAAGATCTGTGTTCCTTGCCTTGGGGTGGCATCTGGGTTGATAACATCTGAGAAGTGGCTGGCAAAGTGTGAGCACCCAGTGGGGCTGGTCTTTTATTTAGACTGAATTGTTCTCTGCAGAGATCCTGCATCCCATTGTGTGCTGTGACATTCTGGGCAGCATTTCAAGACAAATAAATAAATAGAAGCAGTAATAATTCCCTTTCACTTTTCTCTTAGCTGCAGGATTTTGGGAATCCTCAGAACACATTTCTTCTTGGTCTTCACATTTGAAAGTGCCTAGAACAGCAAGAAGAAAAACAAGCATTTGGCTCTAATAAAAAAATGGACAGTTAATCTTTCCATCAGATCTCACACAGACAAAGCCCAAAGCACCCCAATTTCACATCAGTATTAACAAACCCATAACAGCAAGCAGTTTCCTGGAATCTAAGGCCCTTTGGGCTCTTTAGAAAGAAGTCAGCAGGACTTTCCACATGCTGCAACTAATATGTTTTATGTGCTTTCTTGGGCTGAGGAGTCTCATCATTGTTTTCTGCTGACACCTTGGAGATTTTCTGGATCTCTCTGTTCCATTGTACAATGGACTACTTCTGAAAGAGCCATTTTATTGACAGTCTAAAAGGGCTATTCTTGGAAGAGAAATAAGTAACATATTTGTGCACCCCTCTGTCTGCAGGGCTGGATGTGGGGTCACCCCTGACTTTGGGTTCCAGGGCTGTCGAGACACATTTTCATCTGACATCTTGTGCAGGAGTCAGAGCAGAGCTGTGCCTGCTCACATGAGCTGAGGATTCAGCCTTTGGAGTGACCATAGGAAATTACTTTAAATCCCACGCTGCAGCAGCTGCAGAAGTGGATCAAAACTGGTCAGGAATAATACTCTGCTGCTTTTTGTCTTAGGCTGCACAGGTCTGGGGACTGGAGACTCAGACAAAAGAAACCCCCCACTGACTGTCTCCCTAGAGCTGGATTTTCAGAGACAAGAGAATCCCAAAACAGACAAAACTCTCTGGTGGAGGGAAGGAAAGATAAATGTAAGGGCCCAAAGTGTCTGAAACATTAATGTTTTTCTTTTTATTCTTTTTCTGTGAGAGAAATTTCTGTTAGAAAGGGCCCATAAAATAATGAAAGGTTCTCCAGTGTACTAGCATGTGATTTATTATGCCCAAGTGTGCTTTGTGTCTCCCTAAATGCAGCCAGGCAGTGGCTTCTGCTATTGGGATGCAAAGGTTTGAGCATGAAAAAAAGAAGTCTGAGATGGATTTTGGAACCTGGAAAGCAAAAATTAACTCTGAATGGGGTTCTGTGTTTTTGCTGGGAAGGCTGGCATGGGTGGAGAGGAGAAGGGAGAATTGCCTGGCAGCAGAGGTGCAGCTCCTGCCCCTCCAGATGTGACTCCAATCAGGCTTTGCTGCTCACTGAGACCTGGCCTGGGGGTGCAGGGGTGTTGCAAAAGGAAGATAACAACCAGCTGTGCTGGAGGAGAAACTGTGAAACATTTTTAATTATTTCTCAGGAACCAGATATTATGTGATGGGTTTACCTACTGCACTGGAATTTTCCTATTTTGCTTAATAAATGCTATTTTTCAACATGGGTTGCTATTTGGGACTGGGGAAAGTAAGTCACTGAACATTGCAGAGAGTTTTTTACAACTTCACAGGTTTCTGGATAGAGACCTGAGGCAATGGTTTGCTTGCAACCTTTATAAACACAACGTTTTGGCAGTCAGTCAGGTCTTGGCAGGAGACTTGCAGTCACTTATCACAAAAATTTTCATGTAAGCATGTCAAATTTAACTACACCTTTTTTTTTTCTTTTTTTTTAAATTTGGCCTTGACTTTGAATTCTCTGCAAATAAGATTTTTTTAACCTCTGGCTAACTAAGTCTCCTGGATAATTATTTCATTACTAGTTAAATATAGTTTCTCATATAGAACACATACAGTTGGTTTGCACTTGATCTGAATATCTGTCATGTTTCTTTCCTGCTATATTTTTTGTTGGAGCTTGTGTCTGCAATAGGATTTTGTGTCTTTTTCAGAGCCAGTACTAATAATTCATCAAGGATCACAGAAACATCAATGCACAAGTGATGATGCTGACACTTGGCTCTCTTTGGTGAAAGGAGCATCTCCTTGGGAAGGTGATGCTGAGCCTGGTGCTCTTTTTGCCTCTCTATTTGTTCTCTTTCAAGGTTTGGAATGTGCCCCTGTGCTGGATCTGGTCCTCATGCAGGGGTCATGCCTGCTTTTGGGGGAGAATTTGAAATGTTGGAGGAAGGGGGTGTGTGTCACCTGCTTTGTGCCTGTCTGCACAACCCACCTGTAGCTGTTCCAAGGGAGAAAGTGTTGACAAATGCCAGCACTTTTCCAGAACACATTGTAATATAAAACCTGGAATACATTTGCTATTGTTTTCTGCTGTCCTGGGTATAGGTCTGCTCCTGGAATATGTATCAAGAGCAATTCCTCTGATTACAGTTTAAACATGAACTGTAGATTACTTACTCCAACTGCCAGTTTCCTGGGAAAAATGTTTGCAATGGCCATCCATTATCTTGGCTGCAAAGAAAGTAAACTCTTAACTGCATATGAAATTAAGCAATTCTTTTCTAGCAATTGGAGTTTGGGTTTGGTGATAATAAGTGTGGGTTTGTGATTTAATAGGTCATTACCTACTTTGCCTATAATCACAAAGTAATAAATAACTATTGGCAAGATGGATAATAGCTGGGTCTGAGAGGCATGAAAAAGATAAAGCAATAGGCACAAAAATGTAATTTATATTCATAGAAAATGGGTCCTGGCCAAGAAATGTGATCTAAACTGATAGGAGAGTAGATTTTTATTAGATGCCTCTCATTTGGGGAATGGCTGAACACCTACTTTCACAACAGCTAGTTGTCTGAGCTAGTTGTCTTTCTGGTTTTGGACAAGTTACGTGGGATTTCCCTTTCTGAAGAGGAAATTCCATATCTCAGGGACCCAGACTCATGGTCCCATGGACCTAGATTTCCCCCTGGCAGACCACTCCAGGTTTTTGGGCCCAATTAGCCAAAATCTCTCAATGCTTCTCTGTTATTTGCTGCCCCATTCAGCATCTGTTGCAGCTGCTTTGAGTTGTTCTGACTTCTGGGGCACGAGGTGCAGTTCCTCAGTTCCTTTCTTGTGATACTTTGCTCAGTTCATGTCAAACAAATAGTGACATCATTTATAATTTTATGTTTTCCCAGCCATTCTTGTTCCCTTCTGTGCAGTGTAATAGTTACATTATTGCAGCATATCATATTACATCAGTTGTGTTATAAAGTCATCGCGTTTTTTGTTATCTCTAGACATGCTGTGCAGAGCTCCAGGTTTTCTCTGTAGTGTGCAAGAAAACACATGAGAAACTGGAATCCAAATGTGGCAACAAACTTCCCAGGGCTGGCCAGGGAGGATGGTGTGGCCATGGTGCTCATCACCAACTCTTGGGCTCACCATTTTTCTTCTCCTCTCCACTTAATTGGTGCCAGAAAATGAAGATGCTGTCAATGTGTAGATGCCTTTGATGTGGTCTAGTTTTGAACATGTGGAAATACAGTTGTGCAGTTCTGAGCCTGACATCAAGGTCAGCTGTGGCTTTGTTCAAATTTTTGGATTAATCAAGAGGAAGTACCCATCCTTTCCCTTCTCATAGAGGTTCAAAGAGAATGTGTCTTTGCATATTTTAAGGAGGTGAGGAGAGGGGGGCAGGAGTGAGATGCCTGAAGAAATGCCAGTGGATGTTTGTTCACTCTGGAACAGGGAGAAACAAAAACACTCTCTCCCATATTTCTCACCAGCCTCCCCCGTTTCCAATACGTTCGCTTTATATCAGTGAACTTTAAGAACAAAATGTGCTCAGGGAAAAGAAATTAAAATTGCAAAGCAGTTTCCTTTCCTATCAACAGAACTGACAGAAAAAATGACAAAATGCTTGTGGGAATGATTAGAGAGAGTGAATGTTCTCATTCATGTCGTGTCGTATATTGCTAATTTATATGTATTTGTTTTCGAACCAATCTGGCAAATTTCAGGAAAGAATCTGCCAGGAATCAATGGGAAAAATAGCCCTGTATTCTTCTGGAAATTAATAATAAGTATTTGCTGTGTTTTCTTTGGATTTAATGGCATCTGTAATGAGCAATGGATAGCAGGAATGGAAGCAGCCAGTGAGGAGAGGGAGGAGGCTCAGGGCAGGACCCTGGAGCTCTGGGGCCTCTTGCTGTTCCTGCTGCTGGGTGCCCTCCATCAGCCAGGGCACTCTGCTTCTTCCTACAGGAAAATGGGGGGTGAGACCTCCAAATACCTTCCATGAGGGAGGAAGGCTTCAGGCTTTCCATAACTGTTAAATCTGCTTTTGACTATTGATTTTTTGGGGTTCCTTACATCCTTTCCTCTCCTTCCTCCTTTCCCATCTCTCGAGGAATGGGTACTGAATGATAAAGCAGTTAATGAATACAAAATTTCAATTGGGTATAAAGGTTTCTTCACTTGCTAGGACAACACTCTCCTCACTCACCTTTTGGCCACTCCAATTTTCAATGTGTCACTGGTCTGCAAATACAGGATTTTCACCTTATACTTTGACCTTTCCCTTTCATTTTTACCCCATTATTTGGTAACATTTCCATCGATCGCGCTAAACATCCTCTAATTTCTTCAGCTGTAATTTTGTTGCTTTTTCTGTAACAAGTAGGGAGCTATTTAAGGTTCCAGTGACTCTGATGATTTCAATGACATGAAGTTGAAATAAAATTCTCCTCCAAAACCTGAGAAGAAAAAAAAAATTAATCTGGCACATTTACCTGACTTCTCAGAACATTTCAGGGGCCCAAATCCTCTTGATTTCCGTGTCTTTGGAGATTTGCCTTTAATGCTTCAATATTTTGTAAAGGTGCTGATTTAATTTAATTATCATTCAGCCTGGTTATACAGATTAGTTATTTCAGTCTTTCCTGGAAAAGTAGCACATACAACTTCTTAATCACTTCTGCTACTGATTTTATCTCCATTACATCCCAACCTGAATTTTTTGGCAAGGTTGTTGCCTTCTAGGTTTTTCAGCCTGATTGTCAGGAACATGTTATGGCTAAGAATAGACTGGAAAATATGGTTCTTGCTAGTCTGTTTCTACAGAGAGGAAATTAAATTCGGTGCAAAGAATCATTTGCTCTCTAGCAGAACTCAGTTAATGTCATGAAAAAGGGAGGGAAAAAAACTGCCTGTGAGGGTTAACAGTGAGGAAGTTAATGAGAACCCAATATGGGAGCTCAAGAGAAACACCAGGCAGATGGTATATCATCCCAGCAAATACTCAGGCTATTTTCCTGTCTGAATCCACTGATTTGATCTGAGGAATGAGCTGTCTCTAATCTGTGCAGCTCTCTTTTTCAGAGATGCTTTGACAATGCCTCTCATCTCGTGGTTCAAACTGCATTTCCATCACCAGGGCTGCTGGGGTGCTGCAGGAGGGCTGGGGGGCTGCTGGCAGAGGCAGCTCCCTGCAGGGTCAGGGGAGATCTGCCTTCTTGCCTGGCCAGACTCAGTCTGACAGAGCACTAATGTCCTGTGGGGGCCCTTGTCCCATCTTTTTGCTTTTTAGCAGTGAGAAATCTCTCAGGTAACCCAGGAAAGGGCTGGGAAGGGCCCAGGTATCCTGCAGGGGCTGCAGACACCAGCATTTGAGGAGAAGGACCCCTTTCCTCAGCAGAAAGTTTCCTCTTTCCAAGGGACTTAAACTGTAAGGAAATGTTTGATCAAATGGTGGAACTCCTCCATCTCCCCAAACCACTCTGTGGTGAGTGGTAAGTTTTCTTTTCCTCCATCCTGTGGGGCTTTTTTCAGAGCTGGATATGTCTGGTATGACCATGTCATACTCTGGGGTGGAAGGAACACCAGCTCAGCATTTTCAAAGGAATCAGAACTAACCCAGCTTATCCAAAAGCTTGTGTACCGAAAGGGTTGAGGAGGAGATCTTGGGCTGATGGATTAATTTACTGGAACTGTTTGAAGCCTTTCTGTTTGGCCTGGCTCTTCTGTGCCTTGGTGTGACACAGGAGTTACCAGCCAGACAAATCCATGTGAGAAGCAAAAAGGAAAGGACATCAAGGGACACAATCTGTGAATTTTACCCACGTTGTTCTGGAAGAAAAAGTGTTGTAAAGAGAACACAAACAATTAGGGCATATGCTGAGTTTGTTTATCTTCAGAAGCATGTGGTAGGTGTGCCAGTGCACTGGTGTTCAGCAATTAACAATAAAGGCAGGCAGCAATTAACCACATGTCTGCTGTGAGTGGTAATGCAAGTTATTTGTATTTAACCTTCATGATTCATGAACCACTTTCATTCTGGGAACTAAAGAGAAAGGGAAGGAACATCTTAGAGCCTGATGTCACCATGTGAAAAATGATCAGACTTCAGTAGTCAGTAATGAAAAAACTTATATACATAAATAAAAATAGATTTTTTCCCATTATTGGCAAATGAAATATAATCATTTATCATGCATATACAAATACATATGCATACATACATATCTATGAACTTTTTTTTTGTAATAGTGGAGTTCTATTTCTGGGAATTTCAAGCTTCATTTGGTTTTAGGATCTCAGCTCGCATATATACTGAAACCAGTGGAAAAATCCTTATCAGCATCAATGGCTGTTGCATTTGGACTGCTGGTATAAACACTAGAATCTATAGGCTTTAGAAATGTGGGGGTTTTTTTTTGGTTGGTTGTTCTTTTCCCCCCATGTATTTCTGAAGAAATTAGACTTACTTAGGAAAAGCAGCCTTTATAGGATTCAGCATTCAAAGGAATGTGATGGGACACCCAGACTGTTGGAATGAAGCCTCTTCTGATGCCACACCTTTTTCAAGGGTTTTTGCATTGACAGCCTTCATGATTAACTGTCACTGGGACAAGTACAGAGCTGGCTCTTTTATAAAAAAGTATCCTGGCCACAGGGGAAGAAGAGCAAGAAAACCAAAGGATACCTGTGTTATCCCCTGTTAAAGAAGAAAGAACCACTGCATCAGGATTACACACACTGTAAGATCACTTTTTCTTTTTCCCTGAACCAGAGCTCTGTCACAAAGCTTGGTTTTGGTGGAATGAGGTTTAGCAATAAGTTCATCTCATTATAGGTAAACAGATACATTTTGGACAGTTTTCCATTGAGCAGCATATAAATCTAGACTCACATGTAATGAACTGGCACCAAAAAGTGTACTGGAATATTGATTTTTGTGAATTAATAAGACATTGTTTTCTGCTTTTTATGGATTAATACTTAGCTACAAGCTGTTTGGGATTTGGGTAGAGAATATCCTCGCAGTAAAATGCAATTTTATTTTGGAGATGGAAATGCTTCAAGATGGAACAATTGGTTTGGTGGACAGATTATATTAAAGGGTAGCAAGGGAGAGACACAAAGTGCCTTTATTGCTTATTCTTTCAATACAAGTAATAAGTATTGATGACCTAAAAGAAATGCAATGAAAGCGTTTTATGAAAATAGAGTTTGGAGGGCTGTTAGTCTTGTCCATGCCTTAAAGTGTCATCTTAGAAAAACCAATTAAAATGAGGTATTTTGGCATGAAAACAATAATATTTTTTAGCATAAAAAGAAATAATTTAAATTGTGTTTCCATTTATGAAAATGTATAACTTAGCTTGGAATCAAAAGCTTATTTAACACTTCTAGCAAAATGAAATCTACTTTCCTCCTGCTGTCCCTGTTTCCATTGGGAACTCCAGAATTTTCCAATAAGAACTTTTTCAAAGGTGAATTTTCTCAGGGGAATTTTCTTTCAAATCCATCTAATAACCCATGTCAGGGAGAACTTCAGATGTTCCAGATGAGATGAAAAGAGGTCAGGGTATTGTACAAGGAGCTGAAGGATGAGAAGAGTCATTTGAGCTGCAGACTTCCAGATTTGTGGGGGCTCAGCACTGGGCTGAGCACGATGGAGAGGTTGGGGGCAGAAAGAAGAACATTCTCCAGTATCTGTGCTCTGGTTCCCTCTGAGCTGCCAGGCTCTGCACCAGAGGAAGGGCAGTGGTGTCAGCTGGCATCAGTGGGAACAGTGTTTTGAGTTGTACTCCTCCAAAAGGATCCACACAGCCCTTGGGAGAAAGCAGCAGAGCCAATGAGTTTTGTCATCCTTTATTTGTCTGAAATTACTCAGCTCTGCTAGTGCCTGTTCTGGTCTCAAATGCAGTGCCAAATCTCAAGTGCAGTCCCAAATGCCCTGGTGCCACAAGAATTAATCCCCAATTGTTCAATTGAGAGCAACACCAAGGCTGTGATCTCTGCTGCAGAACAGTCACAAACACATCAAACAGCCACTGGCATGGCTTCGGGAAGAGTGTTCCACCAGTTGCTGTTCTCCTGCCATGAGAAGACCTGAAATGAAGCATTCCTGGAGGGAACAGGCTGCACTTGAAATGTAAATCGAGTTCAATTGCAGTTTAGTGCAGTTTTGGTGCTGCCTGATACACAGGCAGCACATGGAGCCTTGACACCTGGCTGGGCACTCATAAAGCACTGGGTCCTGCAGCAGTTCCCCTGGAGAGAGCAGAGAGCCTCAGGAGTGGCTGGGCTCCTGTCTGGGTATGTTTCAGGAAAGATGTGAAAACCTTGAGTGTCCTTGAGTGTCCAGTCTTTGCTGCATCTCAAGGACAGGAGTATGAACATCTCTGCTCCTAAAACTCCAAACTCGTTGTGCATTGCTGTCAAAGCAGGGCTGCAGGAAGCACACCTGAGCACAGCCCATCAGGCAGAGCGTGCAGCTGAGCTCTGGGGAGGGATTTGGTGTGCACTCACAGGATTGCCTGTGAGAGCTCCTTGATCAGAACAGAAATATTTAATCAGGTCTGTCTCCTGCAACTGTCATGTAGAGAAAACAAGGCTACAAATTGGATTTGTGTGATCAATGGGCAAGAAAGACCACTTTATCCACCTCACTAGTGCTGATGTACAACACCAGGCTTTGGTGACAGCAAGGTGCTACATTCTGGCAGGACAGACTCTCTCCTGTCTGGGGACACAGGCTGTTCTGGAACCATACATAGATAATTTTTAAATTTTAACCACAATCATGCTTTCCTGTATGTCAATAGAAAATCAGCTGCTGAGTTTAGAAAAAGTATTCTTTTTCTTGCAGCAAAATAAAAGGAAGAATTTGGACAGATTGCACAGCAATATTTAGGTACATAAAGATATGATGTGGAATTTATTCATGTACATGAGTGATTTAGGAACCTGCACAGTTTTCTGAAGTTCAGGGCTACAGTGGAGAGCATGGTACAGGGGTCTGGCTCAAACAGAAAGGGGCTCAGAGCCTGAGCAAATCCTCTGCAGCCAGGTCTGTTAAATAGATCTTCCACACTTGACACGTCACAGTTTCCAACATTTGCAAAGCATGAGCATCACAGCAGTCTTACTAAACTTAATGGCACAGCAAATTCAGTAAATAAATAAACAACATACAGCAGAGAGGATGGGACCCGTGTCTGAACTTTGTGTTTTACCGAGAATTGGCATGGTGACTTGGCAGGGTCTTTGGACCTTGATGAATAACAATAACAATTCTATTTTGTAAAATTTTCCCTCTTTGTATATTCTAAACGGACTTGTAAAAGAGGGACCGTGAGTTACAGTCTGTCTGTGTCCCCATGAGTCTGGAAAAGGTTGATAGGAGGAAGAGTGCAGCTGTGGAACCCCCTCAGAGTGCGAAGATCTGTAGGATCCTTTTGGAGAGGACCACAACTGAATCCAGGTATGAGGGGGAAATGGGTCATGGATACCAAAGGACAGATGCAGCAGCATCAACCTCTGCTAGTATTTGCTCTGTGAAAAAATAAAAGGCACGGAAAACACCTAAACGCCAGAGATTGGGATCTACAGTGACAATTCCTTACTTCAGGAAATGAAGCTTTTCTGAACAATACCATCTTCTGTCATGCCTAATCAAACTAATTAAAGAACACTACCACACTTTATTAATGTAATTTATCTCCTGCCTGAGGTGAATTATATTTATGCTCCAGTTACTCAAACATCACAGTTCTGTGTTTGAAGGAATGATATTCAGTGATGTTTGTGTTCCACAATATCTGGCAGTAATTGAACAAGAGCCTGGGAAATTGGGTATTTCCTGCTTTGGAAAAGCTTCTTTGGGGAATGTGTTGTTGCACAGGTGTGTTGGTGAACAGGCTGGACTTGGGCATGTCCCTATTTGAATGGCAACTGGGGGCCTACACATGCCAAACCTTTCAAGCCAAGCAAGCCAAAATTCATCTCCAAGCATTAAGGCTGTGAATGGCCTGTTTAACTGAACACAAATATTCACAGCATTTAATGAATCAGGGCTGGGAGGCCAAATTTATTCCAGCTGAAGATCTGGCAGGGAAAGGCTAAAATGTACTGAAGGAGGAAGGAAGGAAGTTACTTCTAGAGACTAAAAACATTTAAGAAAACGTCAATAGAAAAAAAAAGTATTTATTTTAAAAGATATTAATGGCTTCCATGGATATCCTCTGATGTGGCCACAGCTGCAATGCTCACAGGCACAGCATCCACCCCTCCTTTTGTCGGAAGAAGCAGTTTAACATCATTTATGGAGTAGAACATCGTGAGACAGTGGAAAGCATTGCCCTAAACTGACTGAGGGGTTTTCCTGGTGATTGCTTGCAATTTGCTGCTGTCTGCTTGATGAAAGCAGAAGAGAGGGGCCTGTGCTGGGCCTGGCCAGAGGCTGAGACAGCTCCTGGCTGTGCAAGGCTGGAGGCACAGGGAGCTGGCTCCCTACACACCTGGCTTTGTCAGCTGAGCTCAGCTGGCCCCAGGCCATTTTGGCCACCTGTCCCTGCTATTTGAGGCCTGAGAGAACACTCCTGTGGGGCTTGGTTTGCAGATGTCCTTGTCTAACCTCACCCACAGCGCAGGGGGTGAGATGGGCCCGGCCCTGCCGGGGGCGGCTGTGGCTGCTCTGAGGGCACCGGAGACGCGCAGACAGCTGAACCCAGAGCTGCTCCAAGCTCATGGGCAGAGTGTGGGAGAAGCTGGCACAGAGAAAAGAGTGGGAAGAAAACCTGGTTAGGGACATGAAAGGCAGACATCCCACCTGGAGCTGCAGCAGGTTTCATCTCAGGCCTGTGGAGCAATTGCTGTCAGCTCTTTCCAGAGGCACTCTGCTGGCTCTCTCCCAGCACATGCCCTGGGCATTAATGCACTGACTGTGCAGTTTTGCTCACGTTGATTTAGAGAATTTCACAACTAAATTTAAAGCACTGTTAGGTAGGATGGTGTGTGGGGAGCAGAACCATGCTATTTTATTTTTTTTAAAACTTGGGTTGTGTATTTACTGCTTTCCTAAGTGAGTTCTTTAAAAATATCTGACAAGTAGATTCTGTCTTGTAAACAGGTCCAAATTAATTTTATTGAGATTTTTGGGTAAATCTTTGCTACCCTGCTCCCAAGTAGATTTTGGCAGTTTAAAAATCCTTCTAAGAACAAGGAAAAAGGAGCTTTTATTCTTTGTGAATAAATGAACTGCAAATTTCCTTGGGTAGTGGTTAAAACTGTTTTGGATTTTCCTAAAGAGAACAATGACTCACACCCATTGATAAAGTACACCTTAGTTCTGTATTAATAACAAGTGCAGTGGGCTGGATCAGATTGCATCTGCCATTGAGAACACAGAGGCTTGTTTGGAGGACAGAGCAGGACTGAGCTCCCAGCATGTCGTGTTTATGGCTCCAAAACCAAAATACAGATTGGAGATTTGTCCCAGGTCAGAGTCTCCTTGGCAGCCTGTGCACTGTTGCATATCAAGTGCTCCTGCATAAAAAAATTGTATGGCAAAAAAATAAATCCTGGTGCTTTAGAATAAAAGGCAAGTCCTGATGGCTCACACATTTTAAGAACATGCTCCCCAGACTGCCAGTTCAAAATTTAGGGTGAAAATGAAAAAAAAAAATCCAAAGCCACGATGAAGATGACAGGATGATGTACAAGGTGCAAACTGGAAGAGCATGTGGTGAAAGAACAGAAATTATTATGAAATAGAGAAACATGACAGAAAGGTAGCTGAATAGCATGTTGAACATGCTGATTTTTCTTCCTGATGATTAAAACAAGAAAAATCACACTACAGAGCTGATCATTAGTGTAACTGTGATTTTAGTGCTATGTAGGATAATTTCTTTCAACAGTGGAGAAATGGCAAGAAATGTGCCAAAGACAGAGGATCTATTAACAAGTAAGTCAGTTGGGGCAAGCAGAAATTCATGTAATATGCTACGAGCATGATGAGATCCAGAAAAGGCATAAGGACTGTGGAAAATAGTAAAATCCATGTCAGGGAAAGAGATCATTCTGCTGGAAAAAGCTGCTATAGAAACACAAAGCTTTGGCAGTTCGTGCAATCAAGAAACAGCAATTAATTGAAACTGCAAGAGATATTTTTCCAGATATAAACCTGTCTTTATATTTAGACAAATTTGATATTAATATATTATTATATTTCATATTTATAACAGCTTGTTTGGCTGTTATTTATCTGGAGGCTGTTTGTCTATTAGATCTACCAAGTCCTACCCTTTATTGGTTTGTACCTGTCAGGCTCTCCCTGCCATTGCTGCCAGAGGCTCTTCACAGGCTGTGGCCTCCCAGCAGCTCCTGTGGCCATTGGCCCTGCCTGGCACTCAGCCCTGCCTCGTGGCAGGTGGTGGCATTTCCCGACACCACCAAGCCAGTGTGATCCTCCTGTGGCACAGGGAGGCAGAAGTGGTTCTTGCTGAAAGGACAACAACAAGTCATTTCTGGTGGCATCACCTCGGACAAAAAACTGGCAACAAAGATTTTCATTGAAAAGGAAACCTGAGCACCTGAGATTTCTGTCTTGAAATCAGTGACCTGTGCCTGGAGGAGGGTAAGACACTGTACTTCAAAAGAGTCTCAGCATCCTGCTCCTTGCCTCAATAAAAATGAAAGAAATCAGGGTTGCAGCTGAAGGGGAATTGCTTTTGGATGCTCCACAGCAGGGCACAGAAATAAAGCCCCCTCTCCTCCCCTCCTTTCCCCAGGTAGTGTCTCCCTGGTGCTCAGGCAGGCAGATGAATTGCAGCAGAATTTAACTGGTTCAAGAGAAGCTGAATGAAAGGGTTTGGTCACCCTGCCAGATTTATTGCTTTATTCATTATTTATGCAGACAGCAGCTGCAAAACAGATATTGACTACAGTCAATAACTGGCTGACATGGCCCAGCTTTGGCACTTCATGGCTGTTGTACCAGTGTGCTAATTTTGGTTCAGATACTGGTGTTAGCAGCAGTCCCCACCCAAAGGTAATGGCACAATGTGGGTGACAGCAGCAGAGCAGAGGTGGAGCAGTGCCCTTGTCCTGGGGCTGAGGGGGTGAGCACAGAGCAAGGGCTCTTCCTCCAGCATCTGTAATGAAATGCAGATACTGCATGGGAAATTTCTTGCTTAAGTTATGGTGTATCGTCCCTTCCCCTGTAGGGGTACTTAAAACACAGTGTTCCCAGTACCTTTAGGAACTTCTCTGTGCCCTCCCCTGGACTCGGCTGCTCACAGGGTTCATAGCAGCAAAGCTGCACCCAGAAAACAGAGGGGAGCTCTATGGTGTTTTTTTTTTTTTTT
The DNA here is from genome assembly GCF_014805655.1 of Passer montanus. Taxonomy (NCBI): domain Eukaryota; kingdom Metazoa; phylum Chordata; class Aves; order Passeriformes; family Passeridae; genus Passer; species Passer montanus. The sequence goes on from NW_024373256.1 coordinate 8,200,141, forward strand.
TGGGGGGGGGGGTTTTTTTTTTGGTTTTTTTTTTTTTTTTTTTTTTTTTTTTTTTTAGGGGAAAAGCCTGGTGCTCAGGCAGGCAGATGAATTGCAGCAGAATTTAACTGGTTCAAGAGAAGCTGAATGAAAGGGTTTGGTCACCCTGCCAGATTTATTGCTTTATTCATTATTTATGCAGACAGCAGCTGCAAAACAGATATTGACTACAGTCAATAACTGGCTGACATGGCCCAGCTTTGGCACTTCATGGCTGTTGTACCAGTGTGCTAATTTTGGTTCAGATACTGGTGTTAGCAGCAGTCCCCACCCAAAGGTAATGGCACAATGTGGGTGACAGCAGCAGAGCAGAGGTGGAGCAGTGCCCTTGTCCTGGGGCTGAGGGGGTGAGCACAGAGCAAGGGCTCTTCCTCCAGCATCTGTAATGAAATGCAGATACTGCATGGGAAATTTCTTGCTTAAGTTATGGCGTATCGTCCCTTCCCATGTAGGGGTACTTAAAACACACAGTGTTCCCAGTACCTTTAGGAACTTCACTGTGCCCTCCCCTGGACACGGCTGCTCACAGGGTTCACAGCAGCAAAGCTGCACCCAGAAAACAGAGGGGAGCTCTATGGTTTTTTTTGGTTTTTTTTTTTTTTTTGGGGGGGGGGGTTTTTTTTTTTTTTTTTTTTTATTTTTTTTTTCTTATTTTTTTTTTTTTTTTTTTTTTTTTTAAATTCAGCATACCTTTTAATCCTTTTCAAGTAATCAGATAACTGTATGCATCTTTTCTAGACCCTACGAGGTTAGGGAGAGCTGTTGGGTTTTTTTAAGCTGCTAATAGGAGTGTGCTCAGAATTTAGCTGCAGCTATAACCAGGCACTTCTACTAACTGTGTGTTTTAAACCCTGATTTGTACAATGCATAGGTTTTTAGGTCTTTCCAGAATTCTGTTGTGTAACATCCCTCCTTAAGTGACCCTGCATTAGTGTCTGGTGCAGTTGTGAGGATCATTAGGATTTGAAATATATTTCCAAATTAAAGCAAGAAAAAGATTTAAAGAGAAAAAAAAAATCTCTTGGCCTAATTAAGAAGAGTGAACTAGATTTAACAATGAACAATTTATTGGCAGTTAATAGAGCTCATACATGGTAGCCAGGAGCTAGATAATTTATCATTAAAGAGAATCTCCATTACATAAAAAAATCCCTTCTGTCTTGATACAGATAGCAACTGCACTTCACAATTTCCATTTTTATAACCCTGACTCACTGGGAAATTTCAGCTGTATTTGCTGCAGAGTAGCAGGAAAACTTGCAGGTGCTGTGAATATTTGAGCATGCAGGATTCAAGTTCTTTGTCATGATGTTTATTTTCTCTTCAGTTAATGACCCTTAGCAGTCATGACCTTAATTTTCAAAGCTTCATTGTCCAGCCTCTAGTAACTGGAAAACTCCTTAACATGATTCTGGTTAATGCAGTCAATAAAGAATATGGTAGAAAAGTATTTTGTAGATAATATGTCCCAGATATTTCAGCACCCTGCTCTTGCACGAGAGGCAACTGCTGCTCTCATGATCATAGTGGCCACCTCCACCAAGCCACTGGGAATGGTGCTTGTGTCATTCAGGATGGACTATGACAGGAATCAGTTTAGCTTTCTGTTTTGCCTTTGGGATTCAGAAGTGAAGGAATTTGTGCTCCACACATGGGTTGCTAAGATGTTTTGTTCCAGTTGGTGTGATGTCCTTCATACATCTGTCTTGGCCAAAAAAGAGCTTTAATAATAGATGTGGGGAAAAAGCACTGACTGAGGGTTGTGTTGGAAACTCTTGCTGAATGTCCAGTGATGATACACCCTCTTGGCATATGCTTTTAGGAAATTTATCCTATTAATCCCATTTATATCCCTGTCTGTCTTTGCTGGTGCTGTCCTGTGGCTCCTGGGTGGGTTTGGGGGTGGCAGCAGGCTGTCCCTGCCTGCCCCTGGCGCAGCCCCTGTCCCCAGGGCAGCTGTGGCAGGACAGCAGGCAGGTGGAGATGCCAGGCTCTGGCTGGTCCCTGCTGTGGGCTCCTCTGCTGCTTGCCCTCATTAACATCCCGTGGCACTTGGCAGCAGTAGGGCCATTAACCTTAATGGCCTGGCCAAATTCCAGCCTGCTAATTGCACTCTGCCCAGCAGGCTGTATATTCCCAGGGAAGATTCAGGTGAGGAAATTGCTCTTCGCTCCCTCTCCTAAACAATGTTACACAAAGGGTGGTTTAGTGCTGAAGATGAAACCTGTTTCATTCAGAGCCTAAATCTGGATTTAAGGATGTAAGAGAACACAGAGTTTTCAGAGCAACACCCAGGCTCACGAGCAGGCCCAGGTGCAGAACGTGGTTTTTGCCTTCCTGCAAATTTTTCACATTCCTTTATTAATAACAAATCTCCTAAAATCTGTTTAAGATCATTACTTGCAGCAAATAAAAATACTTCAAGCAAAAAGGAAACAGATGGTCCTGAATGTTGAAGATCTGTTTGAAATGTATTTTCAGCCCACTGTCTGGAACTTGTCTTGAGTTGTAAAGGAATGGAAGTTTAAATTCAGGCTCTGCAACACTAACAGTGTGTAACCAGAGGATTCTCCCATCTTTGCGTATCAACCTAAATAATGGTCTCTCTATCATTGCTAAAGGGAAATATTTGTGCATTTGTTGGAAGGAAAATAACGCTGGGTCTGGGGGCTTCTTCTCTGTGACCAAGTTGTTCCTACATCAGAGTCAAGAAGTTTTGCTGTTAAACTGGAGCAGAGAGAAAATTTGCATTATCTGGGCAGACCTGACACCCTCCCCGTGGGTGTGGTGCTCCTGGTCCCTGCTGAATTCACATTTACACCAGAGAGTGAAAGCTGGGCAGTTGTGCAGAGCCTCAGACAGCAGCTGTGCCCTGTGTGTACAGCACTGCAGCCCTCAGAGCCTGAGCCTTTCCAATGTCCCTGGATTTAAAGCTGTATTTGGGGAAGCACAGACTTTAAGCAGAAGCAATGGTTATGGTTTTTTGCCCACAGGGACACCTCAGGAGGTTAATTCAATCTGTGTTACTCAGACTCCATGCTGGCACATCAGCCAGTTTTCATAGGCAGTGTCCTGCTTCCAGTTGAAACAGAATATGGTGCTTTAAAAAAATTGAAAAAAAACCCCCACACAGCTGCTGTCATGTAGGACATTGTGCTCTTTGATGAGCCATGGCTCTCATCAGGTAAGTATGAGCACCCAAAATTAATGGGGGGAGGAGGAAAACCTGCAGCCAGAGCTGAGGCAGAGGAGGGGCTGCCTGGGGGGCCCCAGGGCAGCATCTGCAGGGCAGGCTTGCCCAATTCTTGGACTAATAACAGTAATAATAAGTTACCACCAAACTGGTCAGGGCAGAGCTCACGAGTTTGACTTTTCTCTGGCACACCTGAAGCTGCTGAGCAATTGGCAGGTGGGGTGTGAGTGATGCTGCCTCTGCAGAGCCGGGGGCTCGAGGTGTGCCAGAGCTGCAGTGCCGGGGATCTCTGATGCTTTCCTGCCTGGCTGGATGCTGGGTGACTCTGTAGCAGGACAACAACAAATGGTGAATAAAGTGCATCTGAAATGAAGCTCTAAATGCATAATTTCAAGAATTACAGACTGTTGAATGAATTTATATTTTAATAACATCAGTAAATCCAGTCTGCTAGTCAAGCACCTATAAATAAAAAAAATGTTGTCAAGTAAAGGGGGGTTATTTTAGAATTAATGACTTGTAGGATTTTTATGTAATGTATTTTTGTTGAAATCTTATTTTGTTGAAATCTTATCTTTGTCTCAAATCTAGGACTTGGGTTTTCTCACTTCCTCCCCTGATTTTTTCACAGGAAGATTGGAATAGCTGTAAAAAGTGAGGGTTTATGGAGGAGGCATTCTCAGCTTCTTTCTAATAAAATTATGGAGAAAGAAAAGGTCAAGCAAGGTTTCACTTATCAGATTTTCTATCAGTTTTTATCCTTTACCTTAACTGAAAATAATGAAAAATGAAAGGTATTTTAAAAAATAATCAAAATGAAAACTTCTGTTTCCCAGAAAATAACAATTCAGAACTATCTCATGAAGAATAGTGAGTGACAGATTTCTAATCTTGAAAATACTGATTTTCCCCCCTCTGCCTCCTTCACCCCCAAGTTCAGCCAGCCCTGGCATCATGCACAAGTGAAGCACTGAGATGTCTCATGCTTACTCTCTTTGGCAAAAATAATGTTTTTGACAGTTTTTTAAAATTTGGATGATGATGATAATTATTATTATTTTGCTTCTGCTTGTTTGTTCTTGTTGGAGACATAGAAATCTGTATTATTGCAAAACAAGCTCACTTATCCTCATTTATCTATCCAATCTGGGTTAATAGATGTTTCCTGGCTGAGCCCTGGGATGTTCTCAGTGACTGCAGGTGGAGAGAGCACCTGGCCTGGGGCTGGGGCTGGCAGATCCTGGAGCACCATCCCACTCTGGGGCTGCTCGGGCTCTGCAGAGGCACCAGCACTGCTCAAACGCCTGCTTCTGAGGGGTTTTGGTGGCAGGCTGCAGTGTGGCTGGCTGAGGGTTTTTGGTGGCTCAGCCTCTGTGCCTGGTGGGTTTAGAATCTCCTGCATCCTCAGCCCAGGAGCTGCTGCAGCTGCCCCCGAGCAGGGGTTGGTGTGTGACATTGTGGGAGTTCAGCCAAAGCCCTCTGTGGGGTCTCTGGGGTTACTGTGTGTTCCTTCTCCAGGCTCAAACACATTTCCCAGGGTTTTCCCCTCAAACACCCACCTAATTTCATTATTCCATTCGCAGAAAAGGGCACATGTCCACACACCCATTTCATAGCTCTAATTATGTTCCCCCCTATTAATTTTTAAGCGACCAAAAAACATGACCTCAGGAGGAGCCTGGACTTTCCTGGCAGCAGCCCCTGGGTGTGCAGGGCAAGGCTGAGCCTCTGCCAGCCTCCCCAGAGGGGAGCAGCCCTTCCTCCCTGTGCTCCCCATGCCATGGGGCCATGCAGTGGCCATCTCACCCCTGCAGGCGTGAGCAGCCCAGGGTAATCCTCGTGGGCAGCCCAGGGTAATCCTCGTGGGCAGCCCAGGGTAATCCTCGTGGGCAGCCCAGGGTAATCCTCGTGGGCAGCCCAGGGTGATCCTCATGGGCAGCCCAGGGTGATCCTCATGGGCAGCCCAGGGTGATCCTCATGGGCAGCCCAGGGTGATCCTCATGGGCAGCTGGGTGATCCTCATGGGCAGCTGGGTGATCCTCATGGGCAGCTGGGTGATCCTCATGGGCAGCTGGGTGATCCTCGTGGGCAGCCCAGGGTGATCCTCATGGGCAGCTGGGTGATCCTCACCTCTGCCCCAGGTTACTGAGGAGTCTGTGCTGGCACTGGGCACAGACCCAGCTTTAACCTGGCTGCAAACAGTGACACTGCCCGAGCTGGGGGTGACTTGTGAAATCTCCCCATCTGTCTCTGCAGGGAGGCTTGGGATCCATTTGGATCCTGGGGATGCTGAGCTGCTGTCAGGTGCCTGCCCAGACAAATAAAGCCACGGGAGGCAGCGTGTTGGCACCAGAATTGCACTGAGTTAAATCAGGTTTGACAGTCTGAAACAATGCCATCATCTGATGTCTAGTGTTCAGTTCCTTCACCAGATAATTTTTTTTTTATTTTGGTAAGAAAGTGCTAGAAATCTTTTAATTTATTTCAACAGAATTTGAAAAATTGTTCATTTTTTTAGGTTAGCAAGTGCAACATTTAGAGGAATAAATTGAAAGTAATGTAACTTACCTACAAGTGCCTTTTGTTCCTTGGAAACACCTTCCTCCTTCTAACAACTTCCCTGTGATCTGTGGGATGTTCCAGGGTAAAGCTCAGAGTGCCAGCCTGTGGATTGCTCTGTGTGTTTGTGTTCCCTGGTGTCACAAGGGGTCATCCCATTGCTTCAAGCCTGCAGCTGATGTCAGTGGCCTTGGGTGCCTTGGTCTCATGAAGCTGTGGCCATTTCACTTGGTAAGATCTGTCTCTCAGGGTGTACTGGTGGCCACAACATCTCATGAAAGACCCTCAACAATTGTGATTTCTGGAGCCCTAGGCCCAAGTTCCTCTGTGAGTAAAATTCAGAAGGCAAGGGATGCACTGGTGGTGTGGAAATACTTTCTCACAGGTGATTAATAAACTGCTCTTTATCCTTATTCTCATTTGATCCCTTCCTTGCTGCTCTGCCTGCAGCAAAAAGATGGTATGTAATATATGTATATATATATATATGTATATAAAGGACACTGATGGAAAATTAGATTTCTTTCAATATGATATCAAGTAATGCTCCCAGCCATGGGGAGAACTCTATATTCAGTCACCTTTTAGATGCTGTCCATGATAATCAATCTTCTTTGGTCCCAGTGCTCATATTTTTTGTGTATTGCTTTGTGTTAGTGTGTATTTTGGCTTTCTCTACTTACTCCTTACTCTGGCACCTTTATCCAGGAGGCAAGTGTTATCTTGTTTTGCAGATGGTCCCCAGACTCTGTATCAAGAATCCAAATGATGGCTGTTTTCCTAAGAGCCTGGTTTTGCTGCTGCTGAGATGATCTCCCTCTCCTCCCTCCATCCTTTGCTCTGAGAGTGTTAATGAAATCTGTGTGCACCCTTGATGCTGCTGAAACCTGCCTGAGGTGTCAAATCAGGAGCTCCAGTGCCTGAACAGCCATGTGAGGCCCTCCCAGGATAAATGGTGAGCAGTGCCTGCATGGCTGACAGCCACCATGGCATCAGCACCTCTGCACTGTGGAGTCTCAGCCCAAGCACTTTCAGCAATTTTAACTTTTAGCATTTTTAACAATTCTTGAATGTGCTTTGCAGTCTTCCAAAAGATGGATTTTGCAAATTCCCCCCCAAACATGAAATCTGAAAACCCACTTCAGAGCGTCCCTGGTGTAGATTAATGCACTAGAAATAGCATTTTATGAAAATATACAAAAATAACTAACCATTTTTTGTGGCCAAATACTAGGAGTTTGCTTTATACAAACATTACCAACCCCTTCTAGGAGTTTTGTTCTTGCATTTGGACCTGTGATTTAAGATCATGCATGGCAGAGTTTTTCTACCAACCTTGTTGCAGACACTTTCTTCCTGAACATAAGCTCATTGTTCTCCAGATGTAATTAGACCAAGTGTTATGACAGTTGGTAGGATTACAGCACTTTGATAAATGACTTGTTTCTCAGAAGAGAAGGTTTGTGAAAACAAGACCATCCATCTCATTTCTCACTCATTTCCTCTGCCCAGCTCCCTTCTTGAAAATATGCATACGGACTTGGATGTGAGCTGAAGGATTTTGGGGTGTTTCCCACAGCCCACGGCTCCCTCTGAGTGGCAGCCCTGCCCTGGATCAGCTCTTCCCCCCAGGATGGTGCCATTTCAAAGCTGGCAAGAGGGCTCAGCTCCTGCAGTCCCAAGGAGGACAGATCTTGGTGCAGACTCCTACCTTCTACAGCCCAACCATCCATTTCTTTCCCCATCTAGCTGTCTCCTCCATCTCTGCAGATGCACATTAAGTTGTATAAAAGACTGGGAGGTGGTGTCAAAAGTACTGTGAAAGTCAGGGTAAATGATGATCAGGGCATGCACAGCTCCCCCTTCCCTGCAGCTCCAGATGTTCTCCACAGCAGCAGCCAGGTTTGACCAGGCAGAGTTTACCATTATTTATTAGTCCATTCGGATTGATCCAAGCTGCTGCCTTCTCAGAGCTCCAAGAGGAGCCTGTAACTTTCTCACCAACCAAGGCAAAGTTGACTGCTCCCCATCTTTTTAGCCTTTTTTGCAGATGAGTGCAGTTTGTTTTTCTCCAGTCATCGGGGACACCCCCAGTCATGACAATATCTCAAAGATGACAGGAGTGGCCTTCTCATAACATTGAACCTTTCTCACAGCACCCTTGGTACACCTCATCTGGTGCTGTGAGCCTGGAGTCAAGAGCTGGGCTGGACAATCTTCACTTTGTGGTTTTGTAACCATTGGTGAGACAGTGCTGTGGAGGTCAGGGGCACTCAGAGCCATGTCCCTTTCAGCCACAGCTCTGCCATGGACCTGACAGACCTGTGCTGTGCACCCAGGGGAGCTACACCTGCCTCTCAGCACAAATTTACCTCCTTACGGGTAAATTCCAGGGTGTTCTGGTGACTGATCATCAACAGCTCCTGTAGCCCTTTCTGGCCATGCTGGAGCTTTAGAGGGATTTCAAGGTCATTTGGCCATGACTGCTTTTCCATGGTGGTTGGAGAGAGGCATGAGGGCTTCCCTGTGAAGTTCTGCATGCTGGTGTTAATAATTTATCTCTTTTCTGAGTAATACGTGTGTCAGAGCTCAAGACAGTAGCTTTTCAGAGGTTTGAACAATGGTGACCATCCATTCCACTTTACAGCATAGTTTTTTATCTGAAATTGGGTTTTAGGCTTTCTTCTGTTGAGCTCTGTGACTGATCTTAAAAGCTTCTTGATATATTACCCAGGCCTATTAGATTCTACTAGACCTCTCCATCACCAAGAATTGATTTCCCCCTCTTCCCCCCTTAATGCTTGAACTCAGAAGGCCCTTAGGGCTTCTGGTATAATTAAAAATTAAATTTACAGATCATTTCTCAAATCATCCCTTAAGCAGCCAGTAATAATGATCACCTCTGAGTGGTGTGTGTCACTGTCATTTTAATGTGCTGTGTAGTAAATAGTAATGTGTCCCCTCTGTGAACCCTGTGTGGAGCAAGCTGCCCTATGCTGCTCTCTGTTTATTTATGTGTGTAATACAGAAATCAGTGTGTTTGAGTCCTGGGGACCTCTAGCACACTCCATCTTCAGTCACTTTTCCTTCTTACCATAGCAAAGGAGAGAGTGAGTTTTCCTGCATTTATGAACATTTCTGTTTGTTTTGAAAACTATTGTCATCTCCCCCAGTTGTTTCCTCTACAATTTGAAGATTTTTTTTTTCCCTTTGCTGGGATATTCAGTTTCTGGACATCCTTTTTCTTTCAGTTGAAAGGAAACTCATGTTACACATGAAGGGAGTAGGAAAAAGCTGCCAATCCAAACTGGTACAAAAGGTTCTTGCTGTGATGCTTCCCAGCAAACACTGCTGAGAGTCTGTGAGGTGCTGCAGTGTTACAGGTGGCAGAGCTCATCCAACTGAATGAATCCAACACAACTACCTGTGCCCTCTCCTGTGAGCATTCCCTGTAAGCAAACCCACTAATGGTTTGCTCTGTAAGATTTTTCTTGGGAATAATTTGCCTGAATTTCTATAATCTGTGATGAATCTGCCAAGACTTTTCTCTGATTATTTACTATTCATCCTATGCATTTTATTGCATAAAGCATTTACTATATTTGCTTTTCTTTGTTGTTATTTTGTGGACTATCTGTGTGTTTTGAAATAGAGAATTAACATTAATGAATGGTGACTGGTTTTGCTGATGCTCCAGTCTCTGCCCTCATGCAATGGTAGGTGTTTTATGAAGCCACTTTGAGCATTTGTGCAATAACCTGTGGGTGAGCACAGGTTTGTACTGCACATTTGTACAGATGAGACATCAAGGGCTGCATCCATGTTTGCTTTCTCCTCAGATAAGTGCTTTCCTTCCCCTTGTATATTTGTTTGTCCTCTCAACTCCATACTGAATCTATTTTTATTCCCTTTCTGTATCCTTTTTCTCTACCATTCTCAAAGGGTTTTGCTTTAATATTTGAATTTACTCTGGCTCTTGAGTTGAATGTGCTTTTTTCTCACCTGATCTCAGCAGTGCCATGTGAAGCCAGGAACTCCTCGTGCTTATTTCTTGATTTGGCCAGCTTGGTCATTTTTTAGAGCTCCTCACAAGTGTTTTAGGGAGCTGTCTGTGCTATCACACACCTTTAGAGCTGTTGTTGGTGGGCCTGTGCCCAACAGCCTCAGCTCCACCAGTCAGCCCTGCACTGTGTTGCTGTGATCTGTGGCTCAATTGTGCTGCTCTCTTCCCTCTCCAGGCACCACTCTGTTCTATTTCCAGATATATTTTTACTCATTAAACTCCTAAAAGAGAGGCTGATCAGAAGACAGTCTCAGGGAGGATTTGGCCTAGAGATACTTTCCCAGATCCTCTGCACTCAAGGTTGAATTTTGATGGGGATGAACGTTTAACAGCTCTGCAAGTGGTCTCTGAGCTGAAATCCTGCAGTCATAGCGAAGAACAGACTCAGGAAGAAAAACCCTGACCCTTTGAAATCCTTCTTACCAAAGTAATACATGGTTAATAATTGTTTGAATTACTCCTGTGAAAGCCCCTTGCACTCTAAGAAACATCACTAGAGAGCAATAAGTGAGCCCCAGCTGATTGCCAAACCATTAACCTCAGCTGCTGGAGTGCCTGTTCCTGCCTGTGTGAATCAGCTGTTCAACTGGTGCCACCAAAGCAGTGGCTACCCTCCACATGATGGGGGTAACAATGTCCAGAGGATTACCTAAACCAGCCAGGGCTGCTTTAAAACCATGGCTTGAATCCTCTGGGATTTGCAGAGCCCCAAATCTCCCCAAGTGAAAGTCTGAGCTTCTGCCTCCAGTGGGAGTCTTTGCATCAGATCCCCTGGAACAGTGAAGAGCCTCTCCCAGCCAGCTGCAGCCAGGCTCAGTGATCCTTGGCTCCTGGGGCTGGGGATGCAGTGGGTCATGGGAAACATGTTCTAGACCCAGGGGATGCTGAAACTTCTCTGAAAAATCCTCCCCAGGGCAGATCATCTGAGGAGTGGTGGAGCAGCTGGAGGCCAAAGGAAAATGCCCACAATTCCTGTGCTAGAGCTATTGTGCTATGGCAGGTGCAGCAGAGGAGTGTCAGTGTGCAGCCCCTGCTGTGGTTTGGGGTTTAAGAGGCAGGACATCAGCAATTAGTAATGTTTTAATTTCCTTCCCAGCAGTGCAGGATGAACTCGGTGCTCCAGCTGCAGCAGGGCTTGGCTCCCCGTGCCACTGTCACCCTTGCCCTTGGCTCCCTGTGCCACTGTCACCCTTGCCTGTGGCTCCTTGTGCCACTGTCACCCCTGCCCTTGGCTGCCTGTGCCACAGGCACCCTGCACTGCTGGCACAGGGGGTGCAGGTGCAGCTCCCACACCAGCCCAGGGGTGTAAGGCGTGGAGGCCAGTTGGACAGTCAAGGTAAAGCACACCCACCTCCCCCTGCAGACAGCTTGAAGGCTCTTGGAAGGAAGGAAAAGGCTTCCCCTGAGTGTTGCTCTGGAGTCTGCATGTGTGTATGCCACACACAACCCCAGGGCTTTCTCACAACTTGGACTGTCACAACAGATCGACTCAGAGTCTGAGGCATCTCTTGCATCACTGATTTGCTTTTTCCTGTTCCCTTCCCTCAGTTAAGGCTGTTACTGCAGGAAAGTCCTTGTTCCTGATTTCAGCCCACTCCAGGGGGCTGGTTATTGAGCCAATAACCTTAACAGTTCAGGTTATTGGCTCAGTAGCTGCTGTCCTGCTGTTTGAACTTGCCTGTGGGAAGGCAGGAGAGCAGGGTCCCTGCAGGCAGCTGCTCGCCTGAGGCAGCCTGGCCATGGCAGCAACCTTCATTTCCCTCACATGGTCAGGCCTGCACTGCCCTTGGTTTCCCCCAGCACCTCAGCAAGGATGTGTCCCTCTCACGTGGCTGCTGCTCGTGGCAGTGTCTGCCAGCACCACCATTCCGATCTTGGCGCAAATCCTTGATGGAAGAGAAGTCCTGCTCCAGCAGGAAGGGGAAGGGATGCTGCACTTGCTGGTGTGGTCCTAAATAACAGCCTGTTTATCAGTGCTCTTTGATAGTGTGCTATTTCCTAGAGTAATGTTGTGTATCAAAATAGCCCAGAAACATCTGATTGCCTGTAAAAGAGAAAAACTATAGATTGCAAGTGCTTTGGAGCTGTTCTAAAGTAAATCTGTTCTGTGTAACTGCAGAAGATTATTGAACCTAGCTGGAAATTGTGTCTGTGGGGCTCCTGTCTTAGATTGGGTGCATGTTTCTGGGGTGTCTTAAAACCAGTTCACTCCTAAGGGCATCTGTGTATGGCTGAAATACAACACTGTACTAGGCTCTCTCACCCTGTCTTCTAGCATCCCTTGTTCTCTAGGGCTGCCTGGTGTGAACTGCCTGAAACTTTGGCAAGGAACCCTCTGACTCGCACAATTTTCCCTGGGAGAAAGATCCGGGGTGGGTGAGAAGAAGAATGCTTGTGTGGGATCAGTCAAAACAGTGATTTTAATTCTGATCTGTTATCATAAGGCATGTTCCCATGCCAAGCTAAAAAAAGATTCCAAGTGAAAAGTAACATTAGGGGAAAAAAAAAGACAATTTTTTGCAATAATGCATTTTTTTCCTCCTCATTCCTTTCACTTCTCCCTCCTCCTTCTCTGTGATGTTCTGGCAAAATTTCTGGTATCTTGCCAAGTATTTAGCAAGAAAATTGTTCAGTTTTAGTATTTTTTTGACAGATTCATCACTGATCATTCTCTGGGGTCTGCCCTGTCTGCTCAACAGCTGGTTCTGCTCAAAGAGTCTACTGGAACTCTTTGTGCATATTTGTAAATGATGGATTTAGATAATACCCACAATAATTGTAGAGTCCTGCTGTTTTGGCACAGTAACATTTTGCATTTGCTTTGCACAGGTATAAAGGATGATGCCAGGTACACAGTATGGGACATGAGCTGTGTCTTCTTTTAGTGTCATGTGAGGTCATGGCAGGGCTGACTTCTGTGGAGGGAACAGTTGAGTCCTGCTGGGCCTTAGGGGAGTTTATACTGAATCAAGTGAGCTCTGAATCTTCCAGTGCTGCTTTGGGGACCGGTTTTGAGCAGCTGTAGCTTGGGCCAGTCGTGGTGTTCAGATAAATCTTCCAGTGATGGATGCAACAGGTATCATTGGCACAGGAATATAATTATCCCATTATCTGAAATGGCCCTTTTTGTCTGCATGTGGGGTACAAACAGATCTTCTGGGATTGAGGCCCTGGTTCAGCTCTTGGGGCTGCTGGTTTTTGGGGATGTGCCACTGCTGAAAGAAAGGCATTGACTTCAAGCCTGGTGCCTGTTGGATGTGTTCTTGTGTCCTTAACCCAGCTTCTCAGGAGCCTCTGGCATGCACCAACTCAGCAGCAGAAGTTTTCCTTCTGTCCCCCAAACTCAGCAGCTCTGATTTGTGCCTGTCCTGAAGGCAAAGATGGTGTTCCTCTCCCTGGCTGTAGCTCTGCATCTAGGGCAGAGCTGGTTACCTGTAGACTGCTTTGCAGTGTAGAGCAAAGCAGCTGGTATTCACTGTATTGATAAAAATGCAAAGAAATTAATGTGTGTGTCTCTAACAAATAGAACTAAACCCTACTTTTTCCTCTGCCTTCTGCTGTTTCTCCTGCCAATCTGTGCCACCAGTCCCACTTGCAGACCCAGTTCCACTAATGCTGTGCTGCCTGGTTTTATACATACTTGTGTAAGCTTGTTTGATCTGGTTGTTTCAGAGGAAAACACTGAAGTGGCCCCTGTGCTGCAGCACACTGCTGTGTGTCCAGCACACCTGGGCTCTGCTGTAGCAAGATAAGCAGAGCAGCCCTTTCAAGCTCCCCAGCAGAGCTGAGATGGTCATCTCAGGGGACTGCTTTGCCAGCAGAAATTCCTGCTTGTCCTGCTGAGCCCTGTGTCTTGCCTCCAAGCTTGTTTTTCTCTCTACTGACTTGAAGTAAATTAGCTTCTGCTCTCTTTCTCTCTTCCCTCCCAAAAATAAACAAAAAAGAAAGGAAAGAAAGAAAGGATTAGAGCTAGCTTGGGAACTGTTGCATATGTGAATGCAATTTTAGAGTTCATCTGTTTTTCTTGGAGGCTGCAGTTACTGTGCAGCCGTGCTGTTTTCCCCGCTCCCACCAGGCTCCCATGTCAGTGCTGCCAACAGTCCTGTGAGGGTCCAGCTCTGCATCCTGTCCTGCACCTGAATATCCTGTCCTGCACCTGAATCCTAATGCAGCCAGTTGGGAAAGAGTCTCCTGCTTGCTCTGCTCCTGCTGAGTGCTGCTCTCAGCTGGTTATTGCTCAGCCATGGTGATATTGCTGCCTGATTTATATGGCCTCTCTCCTTCTTGCTCCTCTGCTGCTTGAGTACAGCCATTATAAAAGCCATCTGCAGCTTGTGCCTTTATTCCTTGGGTTTCTAGGCTGGCAGATGGTATGGACAAAAAAAGAGCCTTCCTCTGTCTAAATTAAGCAATAGCACATCAACTTCCAATCACATTCTTATTATCACCTCGTGATGGCACTTTCATAAAATCCCTGTTTCCACAGCTAAGCATGATAGATATTTCTCAGCCTTATGGCTTGTGTCTGAAAAGAGTCTCTGTGCCACAAGCCCTAAAAGGACATTTCAAGAAATTACACACCTGTCCTTGCCTCCTACTTTGCAGTTTGCAACAGCTCTGCCCAGCCAGCCATTTGTTGCTGCTGAAATAAAACCTGGATAAATTCCTGTGTTTGGTGGGGTCAGAGCTCAGCCTGGCTGCTGAGCTGGGGGCTGAATGGGCTGTTCACTGTCTCCTGTGCCCTCATTTGGTGTGAGTTTGGGTACCACTGCAATTCAGAAATCTCATTTCAGAGCTTTTATCTTGTCACCATAAAAAGCAATATTTTGATTCTGTTCATTTACAGACTTTTTTCCCTTCGTTTGACCTGCTGGTTTATTATCTTTTCCTCATTTGGCCTAATTAAAGTGCTGTGTACAGCAGCTTGTTAGACTTAACTACGTTCCCGCATCTCGCCAGGAAGTGAATCTTCACTGATGGCTTCAGCAGCAAGATTGGCCCTGGGCAAATAATTTGTAGCAAATCACTTGACTGACTGAACATCACCTCCTGTTTTGGGTTAGGATTTGTCTATGGCAGATTGTTGTTCTTGTTTCTCATAATGATTTCCCAGCTAACCCCTGGGACTAATTTTTGGGCTGGGGTTGCTTACCCCTGGCTCCCTGTGACTTGGCATTTGTGGTTCAAGCTGCTCCAGCTGGACCTGTGATTTGATTTGTAGACAATGTTTTGGTTGCTTGATTGAATCAGTCTAACCACATTAATGCTTAATGTAAATTCCAAATTTTCTTAGATATTCTGAATATTTTATTCAATCTTTCAGCTTTACTGAAGACTTGCTGTGTTGCATGCAGAAGTTGAAGAAAAAATATAGAAATAAATTAATTACAGAAAATGTTTGTTTTAACCCTGGCTATTTTACTATACACTTTTTTTTTTTCCAGTATTCTCTTGTTTCTAGTTGCTAGTATCCCACCACCCATAAAAAAAGCTGGTTTTTATAACTTGGAGAGACACTTTGCACCCAAAACCTGGGGGAGCAGAGATGACACTCATGTATTGGTGTAGCAGGGGAAACCTGTGGCTCAAGCTAAACCCTCTGTCTTTATTCTGCAGCAGATGCTGTAATTTGCTCACAAAGAGCAGTTACTCCTCTTGGATTTGCCTGGGTGTGAGCAGGCTCAGAGCAGGTGAGTTTTGCAGCTGGGTGCTGCACACTGGTGAGGGCTCTGTGGTTCAGGGTCACTCCCAGTGCTGGGTCACTGCCAGCCCTTGTGCCTTCCTCAGCTGGGGCAGCTCTGTGCCCTCCAGGTGAGGAGTCCTTACTCCCAGGAGGAGGCTTCTGCTGTGCAGCAGGGGATAAGTTACACCATAAATGAAAACAAAGCGCTCAGTTCTCTCTGCACAGAGCTCTAATGGAAAAATATGCTGACTATTTTCTGCTCTTCCCTCAAAAACTGATGTGTTTGTAAATTCTAAGCAAGTACTGACAGGTGACTAATTTATTTTTGTCAGCTTAGCAACAAAGCCTACCCTTTGCCACCACGTTCATTTGTTATGGCAGTGCGTTGGCTGACATTGAGATTCATTTGGGTTTTTAATGTATCTCGGTGATGCAGCATCACTGCCATTCAGCTGCATTCCTCTCTTTTACTTCTAAAACTAATTAATGTCTAATTTCTCCCCATTGTTCCCTTAAGCTCTGTGTGCATCTACAGACAGGCATTTACAGTTTTCCTGAGGTGGAAAGCCTAAAGCTGCAGTTTGGAGCCTGATGAGGTCATTGCTGACTTCCACCTCTTTTTTTACAGCCCAAAACGCAGGGAGAAATGGAGAGGAATAGAGGCAATTTGATTTTTTTTTTCTTTCTGGAAGATGCAATGTGCCATTGCCAAAAAAGATGGAGACTGATGTGCCATCAAGCCCATGGATATGTCAGTGGGTGCTGTCAAAGGCAGTGGGAGCCTGGAGCAGTGACAGCCCCGAGCTCTGTGTCCAGGCAGTGTGAGCCATGGGAGCACAGGGCTCACTGTGAGCAAACCATCACCCATCTCCTGGGGAGACTGGGGATCCTCATTGCAGGAGTCATCTGGGAACAGATCCAGGGCTGCTCTGAAAGGGAAAGGGCTGGGAAAGCAAAGGACTCCCATCCCAAATACCTTTTGTATTTCCTATGCTTCTCCTGCATAACTCCCATCGTATGAGTGAAGATCACCCTCCTGACCTGCTCTGCTGTCACCTACCAGTGGGTGTGATCCCAGGGACAGCAGGAACCACCAGACCCAATGCTCTGATGGTCAGTCTGGGCTGGCTGCAGTGTTTGACCCTAGGCAGTGGTGCCAGGATGACACAAAGGTGGTTCCCTTGAATCTTCTCACCACCACGGGCTGGTTGTGCCCCAAGAGACGTCACTCGCCCGTCACTCACCCAGAACAAGCCATGTGTATTCTTGTCCTTGCTGATGTGGAACAACAGCTCCTCCTCTAGATGTGCTCTGCTCTGCTGATGGCTGCAGTCAGCTGTGCTGAATCGTGTCCCAAGCCCCAGGCATCCCTTGTGCTGGGAGAGGGAACTCACTGCCCTGCCTCCCACTGCCTTTGGAGCACCTTACGCGGCCAAACATCCACTGAGCTCACGTTTGACAGGTTTGCTCATTAGAGTTTCCTGTCAGCCTCCAGCAGGAGCTTATGGATGCAATATGGAAAAAGCCAGAGGACATGGTAGGCATCACCTTGTGCTCATTTGTGTGCTGCTTTCAGCATGTTAGTGTAAATAAGCCTGGTAGCAATCTTGGAAATTATTGGTTGAGGTTTTTTTTGCACATCATTCTTCAGTAAAGCAAGCACAGCAATGGCTTGAGCAGGTCTATGTCCTTTCACCTTCATGCACAAATTTAAAGCAGCTGGCCCTTTTTATTTATTTTCAAGAGAGTTGCTGGAAACATCTAAATGCTATCAGTACCCGTGTCAAAACATATTTTGATAGCATGTTTCTAGACCCTTTAACTTCAACAAAGCATTGAACAGCTTTGATGGCGCCATCTCAATTATCTGTCCTCTGTGCATTCCTCTCAACTCGCAGACACGAGCCCTGTGCTAACCATACATCATTATTAGACTGACTTCATAGCACTAATTGACACAGAATGAAATTCAGAGCAGGAAACAGAGACACTTTAGCATTCAGAATGAACAGACTGCAAATTAGTGTTACTGCTGTAAAGGTTAACTGAGATTGAAAACTGTTCCATTACTGCCATGTAAGCTGAATGTTTCCCTTTTTGGGGAAATACCCATGATTGGCATCTGAGGGATAGAGGGGATGCAAAGGGAAGGAGAGCACCTGACCCTGAGGAAATCCTACAGCAGATTACATATTAGTGGTGCTTTAATCAGAAGTGGTCATCTGAACTTCCCAGGCAGTGTGAAACTCCTGAACTGAGAGGTCTTCAAAACATCCCAAATCCTGCATGCAAGGGAACAAGTAAATTACAGCTTAGTGAGCTGCAAGTTAGGGAACCTGGAGCCAAACCAGGGTAGAACTGAATGCCCAAGTGTACATGGGCACAATGTTTATTGCTATATCTTTCCTCTAAGTCGCAGATTTGTATGACCGAAGGAAAAAGTTATGGAGCAAGTCTTGCCTTTCAGAAATTTATCTAAAGTTCTCCATTTTTTGACAGTTTTATGTTAAGTGTTTACTGTAAACACCAGAAGTATCTATAGCTGAGTCCATAGCACATGCTAATTTTGGTTCAGGATGAACAGACACTGAATGTTTGCTGATGAAAGCAGACCACAGCAGAATCATCACCTGCATTATGCAGTTTTTCTCATATGATAGCATGGCAATCTTTTACACGCTTATAATATTAAAATTCTTAAAACTATGTTTTACCTTCAGTAGCAGTCTACAGCAATCCAAAAACATCAATTAAAGGGTTAGCAATACATATAAGAGCCAATAAAACAGTTACTACTTACAAACAAGCTCATTAAAACAAGCTCATATATATAAAATATCTTTTCCTTCCCAGTTACTGCGGTGGCAGCTCATCCAAACCAAACACACAACCCAAGTTTCAGCTGCAAGGTGAATTTCCATATGGCACGAGGTGTCATTTCTGCTGGCATGCACACAGAGCCAGCAAAACCCAATAACAGAGTGCCTGGGAGAGTGCATGGGGAGGGTGGCCCAGCCACCCCTCAGTGCTTGCAGGAGTGCTCAGACAGAGCAGAGGGGACAGCTCACTAATGACAATGTCCTGCACAACTTGGGAAAGCAGGGGAGTGCTGTGGAGATGGTTCATCAAATTCACTATAAATGAGCAATAGAATAGAAATCTGATTACTGCTAATCAATACTGTAATAAGAAAAACTCATTTATCCTTTTCATCTTATATGAAAAAGGCATGTACTTCAGAAAGGCCTGTGTAAATGCTGCCTCACACCATGGACCTTTAATTTTTCCTTCTCCTGGCTCCTTGCTCATCCATCAGCTGATGTGATGTAGCAGGAGCCCTTCAGAGATTTGACCCCACTTTGTGAAATGAACCAAATCTGCTTTGCCCATCTGCAAGTTACAGTGCCATGGAGAGTAGTCTGAGTCCTGTTCTCTCATCCTTTCTGCAGAAAGTGTAAAAAGCCAGAGTACAGTCTGGACTCCTCTCACATTAAATTCCTGCTGCTGTCATGGTCTTTAGCAGCATGATTTTTAAGGTACTGGACTCAATATCAAAGTAGGCAAACACTCTGTAGCTTGAACTTGATAATAAAATTAGTTTTGTTTATAATTTCAAGTGCAAAGCTAATTCTGCATTACCTGCAGAAAACATAAATGCATTGCTGCTTCCAGCCCTTTGGCAGGTGTTATGTCCAAGAATGGACTTAGGATAGGTACTTGCAGCTCAGAAATTCATACTTAAAACTCTCTAACCTCATCTTCCATCAGCTAAAAAAAAAAAAGAAAATAATGTATGTTTCACATGGTTTTTATAATTTTTGTTTTTCTTGAAATGCATGCCAGTGCACCAATTAAGTAATTCCTATCTCAGTTTTAAGAATAATTTATAGAGAGATTCTCCTGAGTTAAATAATCTTCTGTGAAAGATTACAATGGAAATGTCTGTCTCCACTGTGATCAGACAGCTTGACTCTGAACAGCTGCATTTCATCAAAGGTGCCTTCATGCCATGGCTTGCTAACAGCAGCCTGTTCCTGTCCTGTGTCTGTACTATTAGCTTACCAGGAGATGGGAAAATAATGTAAATGTTCAGTGATGAATTTAGCACTGACATATTGCAAAACACAGATGCTGAATCTCAAAACTGTGAAATGAATGGTTCACAGGGTCTGATATTATCCCCAACATTCAGAGCATGTTTTGGTTTATTTCTGAATGAAAATATCTTTTTCCATTTTCAGCATCTCCCTGGTGTGGGAAGCACTGACCACGTCCATTCTCAGCACCTAAAAGTTGTGGAGGGAGCCTTGTCCTACCACATTCATGATTTTAATCTCATCCAGCTGCACACCTTTCCAAAGGCCTGATCCTGGCTGATCTTCATCCATGGAGAAGCTGTGAGCTATGGACAGGAGGGAGTGTGGCAGGGCTGCTCATCAGAGCAGCTGCCTCTGTGGGATAGTCACAGGTGGGTTTTGAGAAGTGAAAGGCTCAGCAATATCTAAACCCCACATTCTGGTCCAGCCAAATAAGGCTGTAGCAGTAAGTGGTGGAAAAGCTGATTTTTTAGAAACTCAGAGTGCTTGGAAAAGTGGTGGAGGTGGAGAAGATGAGACACCTCACCTTCCTGGGAGCTTTGATGAGTGGCTTTGGAGCCAGACAGCTGATGGTGGGGCTGGTGCAGGGGAAGGGACAGGGAGCTCAGGGCCTGGGGACACCAGCAGGACGCAGCCCACGGTGCAGAGCTAAAAACAGCAGCAGAGCCAAGCTGGCTGCTGGGCAGAGAGCACAGGGAAGGTCTCTGCAGCAGAAACACAGGAGCTGAGCTGGGCCAGGGGCTTGTCCCTCTGCAGAGGGAGCCTCTCACTGCTGTGCTGCAGAGCAGGGCTGTGCCGGGGCTGCTGCCCCAGCCCTGGCAAACTCTGGTGGCTCTGAACATTTTACACCATGTAATGGTATTGAACAAGGTACTGGTATTAAATAGTTATATCAAGGTATAAGAACAGCCCCAGCACTGTTACAAGACATTGAAAACAGCTCCTGTTTTCTATGTCTTGTAACAGTTCCCTTTATTATTTCATCTAATTCCTCCTGGACGTGGATTTAGAGTTTCTTTCTTGAAATCCAGTGTTTGCCCTGTGCTCCTTGCTTCCTCCCAGTGCTGTGATTTACAATGTAGCTGCATGTACGCTCATTACTAATAGCAGATTTGGTTTCCTGCCATGTACAAATTCTTTTGCTAAGAACCATGTAGTAACATATTCTGTCACTTTGCTTTTTGGGTCGTTAATGCATTTGCTTTCCTCCCCCTCCCCAAAGAGCAGAGGGATGAGGATTATGCACTTAAACCAGAGTGTGTGCTTAAGGCTTGTGGGTAGGAGAGGAATTTGTGCATCAAATGATACACACTGAGACCAGTGAGTATTCCCTGACTAAATAAAAGGATGCACCAAGCCCCATAAACTCCTCTCTGGAGTCACTAGCAATGACATCAAGGCCAAATTGTTATCCCAAGGAAAGCAGCACCATGGAGCTGATGCATACATGTCACCAGGAGGCAGCCTACAAACTGTCACCCTGGCCATTCATTACAGCTCTCCAAGCTGCTTTCCACAGCCTGCTGTAAAACACCCTCCAGAACTGGAGTTTGGCAGCTATGAAGAGCCTGGCTGGGCAGTACTTGGTTGCATGTTCTGCAGCATGGGTGGAGCAGGTGAAGAACAGGATGGCATTGCCAGGCAGGGCTGCCTGAAGCTTTTGTCTCAGTTTAACTTCCACGGGGTAGACAGAGGGTTTAGTGGTTTATGTAAATCGTTCCATGCTTCAACTGTTGCTTTTAAAAACCTGTGCCATGGCCCAAAGCCTGAGTGTGCCCCTCTAGGTGTGAGCACAGTGCCCTGAGAGACACCACACACACTGGGCTCCTGCACTTCAGGCACAGAAAAATATTGAAAAACTTTGTCCTTAAAACTAATAATAAAAAACCCACCATAGTTTGGCTGCAGTTTTGCATTGAAGAGAGATTTTTAACACAGGGTGAAATCTGTTGTCCTTCAGAAGCTGGCTTTGTTTACCTCAATCAGTGCTAAAATATTCATTAAAGACAGCAGAACTGCTTTGTATTATGCAAAGAAACTTCATATTAAGTGTTGTCTGTATGTGTTCAGCATATGAATATATTATATTCTTACTGCTCAGACACTGCAAATAGTTGCTGTGAAAAGGATCCCGACAACTTTTTAAAATATGTATTTGATTAAAAAAAAACCCCAGCCTCAGGGATATATCACAGCTCTGGATAATTTTTATATGAAAGACTGGACAAAACTTCCTCCCAAATTTTTTCCAGTGGAATAAAAAAGCTAAACATAAGATGTGAGATGGACAAAACCAACCAGCTGCTGTATCTTTTCCAAGAGTTCTCTCTTGTTGCTTTTACAGGCACTCCTGTGTGTGTTTTGGTTTTCTTTTGTGGATTATGGCCCTCCCTGCTGGGCTGGTTCTCCCTAAAAGTGCTCCCCAGGCAACACCTTAGCTGCAGTTCTCCGATATGAGGGAATGTCAGGAATGTCATTCTGGTGGCATTAGTCACATTTTTCACTGAAGCAAATTAAAAATGCTTTGCAAAATGCACAGAAATGGTTTATAATCCTCAGCATAAGAAGCTAGGGAATTCCAAATTAAAATTGGCTTTGGACATGTGTGTTGGTAAATGGCAGATTGAGCTGATGCCCTCCCACCCTATATTTGTGTCCCCCTGGCAGTGTATTTTTTGGAGTCTTTGTAGGAAAATATGTCTGATCTGCAGTACATCACATTATTAGAGGGTGGTTTTTTCCCAACAGATTGTCATAATATTTTAGGAAGTTTGTGTTGATTTTGCTGTCAGGAGATGAAAGTGAGATTCATGAATAAGTACAAACTAATTGTGCCTAGAGATAAATCTGGTTTCTCTAACAGCAGCAGTGTTCACTGTGGAGTAACTGAGGGTAGCTGACTCCTTATAATCAGCTTTGCTTATTGCACAGAAGAGCAGAGCAGCACTTGTGCAACTTATAACAGTATCTAATAGTTTCTGAAAGAGGAGTAAAAAGAAATGACCTGATAGCCACTTAATAAGGCAGTTTTTAGTCAAAATATTGTTTATCCCTTGGAATGATGCCATTCAAGTTCCCTAATTTGATTCTTTTTGCTATTCTAATAGACAGTTATTAGTACCATTATTGAGATGAAACTGTGGTGAGAATTTCCTAACCATTTTTATTCATCAAATGTCCTGAGCATATTCTTCTTCCTTTTGTCATAATCTTCTACAGAGCTACTTGCAAGTGAGCACTTTGCTATTCCCCCAATTGCTATAACTCAATGTGATGGCTTTCAGTAATGGAAACCCCTAAAATACGATGGAGTTAAACAGATTTCAGAGGAAATTATGTGAAAAATATTATTTGAATCAGATGCAGATCTTAGCTTTGGTTTTACCTGTCCATTGCTGCACTAAAACCTATTCCTTTTATGGTCCAAATCAACAAAATATAAAAATCCTAAAGGGAAATTTCCTCGCCTGAGGAATGAATCAGCATTGCTCCTTTCCATATATCTTATTAAACAGAATATCATTTAATGTCTCTTTTATGTGAGACTTTTAAGCATACTTGGTGGCATTTGGTTTTCATTGCTGCTGAGGTTAGCCAGAAGGAGCCAGCAGGGAGGCTGAGGTGGAGGTAAATTGGGAGCAGCACCAGCCTGGGTTTTTGTACCCTGGTGTGTGTGCCGTGGGTGTCATGGACAGAGCTGGGCAGGCTGCTCCCTGCAGGGCTGCAGCTGCAGTCTGCTCCTGCTGATGGCAAAACCTGAGTGGGAAACCTCAGGGGATACAGGTGGTGTCTGTGACTTTAGGTGGGGTCTCTGCATGGCTGTGATTGCCCTCCTCCCATGTCAGGGCACCCAGGCAGCTTGTAGGGCACACGGGGTTTGCTTTGCCTCTGCAGATGAGCAGACAGTGTGAGAGCTCAGAGATGGCTCTGCAGGCACTTTTCTCTTTCTTTTCTTCTCCATCTGCAGAGTCTGGGGCTGCTGAGTGGCTGTGCTCAGCTCAGACACTTCAGCCTGGCCTGGCAGAGGGCACAGAGAGTGTGCCTGTGGCAGAGTGGCACTGCCAGGGACCTGGTGCTGCTTAGTGAGGAAAATGCCTCATTTAACCTGTGCCAGGTTAGAGGATCTGCTGCTCAACACTACATAAATCCATAGACAAGGGTGAATGGCCGTGATTTATACCCTGCATTACTGTGTGCATGATGGTTTTTGTGGAGAGAAGAGGGACCAAAACAGGTGATATGTCCAGGAAAGGCTGTGCTGACAGCTGGACTGAATGCAGGTGCATCCTTTACTGCATCAGTGGCCAAAACCAGGAGCACAAGTGCTTAACTCTGAGGGGTGCTGCTCTGCTCCTCCAGTGACTGAGGATGCAGATAACCAGGCTCCCCACTGGGTCCTTACCTGTGTAGGCACAAACATATTTAATACAACTCTTTACTTACAAGGGAAAAAGGAACAAATGCTTGAAGGAAGATGGTAGAAGGAAACTCTCTTCAGTCTAGGATTTCTGCTAGAATAAGCAAGGAATTATTAATTGGTATTTTGGGAGAGGTAATAACATTTCAATGGTTAAAATTAAATCCTTATCTCTTTGGCAACAGAAACAGAAGAATACAGAGGATATATTGGGAAATGTTGTATGTCTTATCCAAGTTCACATGGCCTTTCAGAACAGGAACAGTTGCCAGCTCCTGTACCAAAATTTCCAGCAGATATTTTGTTTTTGATAAAATGGAATGCTTTTCTTCCATGGCTGAAGGGTTACAGGAGGCTTTGCTGACTCCATAGGGCTGCCAGGGTCCTGGAAAAGCAGAAGAAGCCCTCGGGGAGGGTGGAGAAGGGGTTATTTCTCACCACAGCTATATATAACTTTAAGATCTGAGGGAGTATCTCAAGGTGTCAGCCCATTCCCTAGTGCACAAGGTGGTAATTGTATTTACAGTTGGATGTAACCAGACTTGCAGAGTCCCATCAGAGATGAAGAGGCTGATGTGGTGTGGCTGCCACATGGAGAGAGGTGGGAGGTGCTGTGGGGAAGCTGCAGGAGCTCTGGAGCTGTGAAGAGTCTGCTGATGGTATCCCTGAGTGATGGCAAAATCAAGGAGACCTAAACACAATTTTTCTAGATGAAGTGCTCATGGTATGTGCAAGAGAAGCCCAAACACATATATCTTTCTTTAGCTCTGGTAGGGGGATGTCTGAGGATGGGTTTTGTTTGCTCTCTTGATATTTCATGATTCACACGTTAATTCCAAGCTTTGCCAAAAGCTCTGACAAATTTTGCTTTTATTAGAAATTTCCCTTTTTAGTTCATCTCTCATGCATTCACTAAGCCAGTGGTTTATAGACATAGCCTTAAGCAGTTTCTGCAGCTTCCCACATGTCTGCCAAACACAGTGAGCCCAGGTACTGCAGGTCCAGCCTTTCCCTGGGTGTGAGGCTGCTGGCAGTGCTCCAGCCCAGCCCTGAGAGGCAGCTCCATCCCTCTGGCTGTTTCTTTCCTGTGCTGCTGCTCAGGTTCACCTCACCCTCCTCTCTGCCACAGCCCATCTGTCCCAGACCCCTTGGTGTGCATTAACAGCTGCATCCCCCTTGTGTCCTCCTGCTGTCTCTGGAGGTACCTTCCAGTACACAGAACCAAATCTGGACCTTCAGTTAAATTTTTGTCCTGACACCTTTGAATTTGATTTTGCAGTTGAGGTAGTGTGTAGGAGATACTGATCTTGGCCAGATATTTGACCCAAATCATCAAAACTCAACCTCAGAGAGCCCTGGCTGTGTGTTTATGGACTGGGGGGCTGGGGCAGCTTGCAGAATCAATAAGTTGGTGAAGATGCACTTCCCTGAGGTGTGTGCAGGTCCCCAGCAGATAAATGTCCATCAGCCTGGCTCAGGCAAAGCTGGTTTTCCTCTATTGCTCCCAAAAAAGCCTGAATCAAGCAGCTCAGCCATATGACACTAAGGGAGATGAAGAAACTCAATTCTTCCCAAGCAATTTTGGTCTTGCCAAGTGCTCTGCTTTCTGTGAAAATGAGTATTTCCTGGGTTGGAGAACAGAGATGAGCCATTATGGAGAGGGTTTCTTGCACCTTTTTTCCTGCATATTTTCAAGTGAGTATTTTAATCTAAAATCCAGAGAGCTGGTACTAGTGCTTTTCACCAAGGAGAGAACTTTCCTGATGTTAGTGTTCCATAGAGCCATTGAAATATGCCCTGTGCATTGCCCTAGAGGGGATGATTAACTTCTCATTGCTTAAGGTGAGGCATTTTCCCACAGGGGATTTTCCCAGCCAGCTTGTACATGCTCCTGTATGATGTGCAGTGTGTTGTGGACATCTTTGATCTGGTTGTTTGCAACCTTCTGTCCTGGAGGAAACTGCACTTCTATAGTGGTAGAGTTATACAAAAATAATATGCTTTAGATGTTTTCAGCCAGAAAGACACAAGAGACCATGCCATGAATATTACTGAGACACCAGCTTGGAACCTGGAGTAGTTCTTGCTTCAGACAATTATTCAGCTGTAGGTTTTTTCTGTGGCTGCAGTGATGGATGCTGCAAGGGAAAAAATACCCTTCAAACCTCATGTCCAGTTAGTTGAATGAGAAAGGTAAAGAGTATTTATAAATGCTGCTGGAATTCTGAGAGAGGAGAGAGCTTTGAAGGACTGTGATACATCTATCCTTTAATAGAAAACTGAGGTGTAAATCAGAGTTGGATGAGAGCCTGTTGAAGTTTTCCCCACTGGCTCCCCCTTGCCATGAAAGGACTCTCAGTGAGCCTTGCTCCTCTCTCTCTGCTCTGTGTTCTGTTCAACCCTTTTCTCTGTCAATTGAAAATGGGACATCTGTAATGTGGAGACATTCTGGCAGGCAGGGTGTCAGCAAATCTGTGTATGATGCTCTTGTAATGATGTTTTCTAGTGGGTGCAGCTTTTGTCAAATGAGCACAGACATCCATCCATGGTAATATTCCATAAATACACGATACAGCCAAATCACTGGGCAGTGCAACACATGGGCTGAAAAGGATTTAGCCTAGAGTTGAGCATTCAGTTTATGATAGCTCTTTCCCAGGCCATCCTCACTTTGCTTTTATGAGCCTCAGAATGTCTGGGAGAAAGTGTTTGCTTGCAATGGCCCCTGCATTGCTCGGTGGTGCTTTGGCTTCTGGTTTTGAGCAAACCTTGCTGTGTTGGTTGTCATCACCCTCCTATCCTTGGCACCCCATTTTGTTCTCATTATACAGGATGTTCATGATGTGCTGTGCAGTCTGGATGAGTTCTCCTCAGGTCTCTTGCTGCCATATGTCTAATGGCAGATAAGCAGTATGCAGCTTGTTATCTCAACAGAGAGGCAGAGCCTGGCTGCGGCTGCTGGGGCCAGGATAATCTGTGCTGGCTGACTCTAAAGCATCACTGCAAGTTTTTGGGTAGCTTAATGCACTTTCCTACAACTGAGCTGCTGGATAAGGGCAGCTGGGTTGGTGTTTGAGGTGGTGCTTTGAGCAGTAGGACAAGCAGAAGGTATTTCTGAGCAACTCTTAACTCTGGCTTCACTTTTTTACTGCAGTTGTATCCTGGCACTAACTCTGTTGCTGTTGTGAGGAGATTGATAGAATAACACTAGAATACTAAAGAATGCAGGGTAGGAGCTGTGCTCACACCCTGTAGGTCTCTCCAACTATCATCAGTTCATCCCAGGAACACGTGGTAATCTCCTAGAAGAGTACATTTCTGCCTCTCAGCTAAAACCACATTTAATCTGATCTTTTTGTGGCACACTATTATAGAATGCTGAAGTTTCCTTATATAGATTTGATTTGTTATTTTCACCATCTGACTGCTCTAATATGTCAGATTTATGATCTAATTATTTTACTTTACTGTTAGATCCCAAATTAATTAACATTGCAGTGTTGCTGGCTCATTAGCAATATTCATTGGGGTCATCCCACACACATAAGCATATCATCAACCTAAGGACATGCATTTCCTTTTTATATTGTCACATTATTCACTTGTCCTTCGTGCCTGGGTGACACTGTGTTACTCTGGAGCACCTAAAGGGCCCATTCTCTGTCTCACTGCCTATGCTCCATCATCACCAGCTCCCATGTGTGCTGCTGGAATGTTTGTTCTGCTGGGCAGTGTATCTGTTGCAGAGCTCACTTCTTTCCTGAGCCCTCTGCCTTTGCTGCTTGTGTGCAAACCACCATGCCTGATGTCTCTGTGGGGATCAGTTGATTTATTTTGCATGCAAAAGAGAGATATCTCACTGAATTCCCCTGCTTTGGCAATAACTAGGTATCAATATATCAATTGTCAGGTCAGGTCTCCTAAATAACATCTGGCTGAGTGTGCTGTTCTTTATTTGCTAATAAAGCCATTTTTCCTCCTATCATCTTGCAAAGTGCTATTGCTCAGAGCTTGTGTTTTCTTTATGTTGTGGCTCTGAGTCTCATTTCAAAACAAACCTCTAAGCCCCAGTTGTGATGGGATTGTCTGTCAGAGATGGTGTTTATCAAATACTGCCTCCACTCTGCAAAATATTAACCCCCAACACCTTAAAGTACCGTGTGTCTCAGACAGTTCAAGAGCCTCATGGCTGCACATCACGGTCTGAGACAGCTACAAACTCGTGTGCTGGACTCTAGATATTACCTAAAGATTTGAAAAATGTCTCTCTTTGGGAGGTTTTGACACCTCTGCCCTGTGTTAGATTAAGTGAGGAAGAACTCTAGTGAAGTTTTGCCATCCTGGTTGTTGCAATCACGTTGGGGTTCCTCAGGTCACCTACTCTCCAGGAGCCTGCAGAAAGCCAAGCTTGCCTGGCCCTGGAAGTGGCACCACTGTCCTCACCTAATTCAAAGCGGGGAACAGAAACCCAAAGGCTTCCTCAGGTTAATTCTTGCCTGCACTATGTCACCTGCTGCAGAGAGCAGGAGCCAAGTGCAGTCTGGGCTGCCCATCTGTGAGTGTGTGAGATTTGTAAACAGCCTTTCTCCCATCATAACCAGACATTTATTTGCTAGAGCAGCCAGGAGTTGGGAAATGTCCCTCACCCTTGGCCAGTTAGGTGTTTCTATCATATGGGGAAGGGCTATAGGACAGGCAGCTGAGTCCTGCACAGGAAACAGGAATGGGTTGCTGAGCTTTAGATCATATCAGCAATGTTTTAAGAGTTCAGCCCATCTGTCAGATAAAAGTCAAAAGGAGTGGATTAAAATTCCCCCGCAAAAAAAAAATTTGACCTTGTCAAAACATTTTAATCTCCTTGACCCTTATTTCATCAGTGCCTTTTGTGTTTCAAGTCACAGCCAGATTTTGGAGCATGAGAATTTCCCAGGGATGGATTTTGTTAATTCCCATCATTTGGAATGAACATGAGGACATGTGGCTCGTGGTGGCCTCCTGGGGAGGGAGGTCTGGGCCCCGTGAGTGCCAGTCAGAGGAGCTGCTCACAGTGTCCTGGGACTCTGCTTTCCTGAGCTGGGCAGTCAGTGAGGCAGGACTGAGGCACCAGCTGGGCCTCCCCGGGTCACAGCAGCTCCCAAAAGGGACTGCTGGGTGTGAGCAAATGTATTTTAACAGAGGCACAACAGTAGGAAGGGTGAGACACAGACACTGAGAGTAAAAATGTGCCAACACAAACAAGAATGTATTTTCTACCCTGCAAGGAGTGAGAAGTCTCTGAGAAGTGTAGGGGCTGTGCAGTCAAGCACAGCCCTCCCAGTGGAGCTTGAAGGTGATGGTACAGGGAGTAGATCCAAAGGAAAGGGCAGTGGGCAGTATTTTGGTCATCATGCTAATCAGAATTGTCCTTGCTTATCAGATCTACCCAGGAGCTGGGGTGTCTTGACGTCCTCTGCCACAGCTTCCTTGGCCTATTTTGGAAATGTCAAAATTAAATTTCCCAATGACCCCTGAATCAATAAAGAGGTCAGCCTCCCTCACAAATAAAAGATGCTAAGGAGAGCAGAAGCAGTTTAAGATTGTATAAAGCTCCTAAATCTTCCTTTTAGAAGAGTTGGAATGGATGTGCTTTGCTATCTAAGGAGTTTCTTGCTACAGGCACTGTATTGACATTGCCAGTATCTGCTGCTTGTGCAAGGAGAATGCACCTGGAAAAAGGACTTCGAAAGTGCCAGTCTGTTCAGGAGCCAGACAGCTGGGAGCTGGAGCCAGATATCATAAAGATATTAACATTTCATTTAATTGCAACTGCTGTCTCTTTCAATGACCAGCTTAGGAATATGTCAAGAATTTCCACTTTCACTGAAGTCTAAGACTGTAATTGTATTTAGGATTACAATTCCAGTATGCACTGATGAGCTAGAAGAGGTCTGAAGGGAAAATAGATGTAAGCAATTTATTATTGTTGTTAGAGATATCAGGGCTACACAAAGAAAGTTGCTCTAAGATTTTGGGTTCCTTTAAGGGGAGACAGATACATACGTAATAAACAGAGAAAAAAAAAATGTTTGAGCCTTTAAAACATTCAAACAAAAGCACCCAGATCCCTGATATGCCTCAGTGCATGTCTGCAATTGGTCTGTAAGCGGTTCACTGCAGTTGTCCTTCAAAGTTCCCAGGCTGAGATTGCAAACAATTTGGAAACAAATTATTTAGAGAGAGGAAAGAAAAGGCATGGCATACGAAAGTGTAATAAATCCTTTGGAGCTTGATCTGGGGTGGAGGAAATACTTGGGAATGTCTCCAGGTCAAAACAAATCTAACAGGATTTTGATTCAGCGAGACCCAAACCCTGCTGGCCCTACTGCCAGTTCATTAATTGCAGCTACCTAGTGCCACTGCACTGCTCTCCTCTGGGAGTGTGCCTGTTGTGAGGCTCATAGGATTGGGGTTACAGCTGTCCTGGGGAAGGAAGGGATAATGCCCCTCATTGGTATGCACTTTCATGGTGCAGTTTTGGATCTCGAAATGAGAAGAGCGGCAAAACCTCTGTTTAACTAGAATTAGTTTCTTTATATGAAAGGGAGAGAGACTTCACTTGATTAATTTAAGTCTGCTTCCTGCCTTTCATTAGCAAATAAAAGCTTCTTTGTGTGCTGGGGTGGGGGATATTGAGGTAGGGAGAGGGAGATCAAAGGCTGCAGTTTTCTGCCGGGTGCTTCTCCGGATCAAGCCCGCAGGAAGCGGCCGGGACTGGAACTGCTGCGAGGGGACTCAGACACAGATTGGGGCTGGCAGGTTTGTGCTCCAGGCTCCATCAGAAGTCTTAGTCAGAAACTATTTTTGTTTAAAGCATTTCTCACCCTCTGCATTATTCAAGACTTGAGGCCTTTTGCAGAGTCCCTCCGGCTTCCCCCTGCACACAAAGGCCCATCTGTGCCCTGGCTGCCGGCCACTGCGGAGGGCCAGGGGAGCTTCCGTCCTCCCAGCCCACAGAGCAAACCCAAAAAGCAGAAAGAGACCTTGGCACTGACACCTCTTGATGTTGGGGACGGCGCAGATTTGCCCCAGAGTTTTACCACTGCCTCATGGGGTGGCAAATGTCTGCAGGAGTCTCAAAAGCTTTGTGTTTTAGGTGAAGCTGGATCCAAATTTATACTAAAGTTTTGTCTGGAAAATGCAATATGAAGTTAGGCCAAGGCAGTGGTTTTTTATTTATTTTTCTTCTTTCTGCTCAGGAAAAAGTAACCTGCAAGAAGCATCATGCTTTTCCTGGAGAAGTCACTTATCTTGGGGTGCTGTTAGTGTTAGAAGAATGAAGTTTCTGTTACATTATGCAGACTGAGTGGTGTATACAGACATGAATCTCCATTTATTGTTCCAGAAGGATGTTAAAAACTATTTCTAGCTGGTAGTTAAAGAAAGAAAGAATTTCTCTGAGATTTCTTGTGCTTTTGAAGAGGGGAGGCCCTATGTCCTATGGATGGTGCAGAACAGTGTGTATTGCACCAGAGCCAGTTACCAGGCTGGAATATTGCTGTTCTTGACAGTGTCATTAGGACAAAAAGCTTTGGGTACTCATGTTGGTTAGGCAGACAGCATAAGGATGTTGGTTTTAATGAGGGGGTTTCTTTAATGCTGTCATGGATCAAAGGTCACATGAAACATGCACTGAAGGAAATGATGCCTGAAGGAAATGAAAAGAGTGCTCTTAGCCTTTCCCTCCTCTAAATCCCAGGTGTCTATCCCTGGACACCAAGGGCAGAAAGGGAGACTGAAGCAGGGGAGCTGAGCAGTTCTTGAAAGCCACAAGACCCTTGCTGAGCATTGTTTCTGAGCATTGCTTCTCTCTGGCAGAGCACATTCTCACACTGCCTGGCATTGCTCTGCTGGGTCCTTAGCCCTGAATATCTGTGATCTGAAACCCTGTTTGGGGTGAAGAGGATCAGAAAAAACACTGTGGAGTAGTGTTAAAAGAGATGCTTAAAAAAGCACACATAAGGGAACAGGGATCTTGCACTGAATCATTTCCTACAGAAAGGAAAGTTGTGCACTGAACCCACTTGACTTGAGCGTGAGTCACAGCCTTCCAGCCACACTCTGGTCAGGAGAAGGGAGTGCTGGCCTCGCAGCAGTGACTCTCAGCTCAAGATGATCAACTGCTTCTTGAAAGGCTTCTGGAGATGAGTCACAGCTCTGTCTTTGCTCTGCAGCCTGTGAGCAAAGCCATGTGATGGGGCAAGAGAGAGAGAGTGAAGGTATTGGCCATGGAGCATCAGGGTTTTCTGTGGGTGAAAATTGCCAGGCTCTTGTAGAGCTGTGCAGTCTGTCAGCATGAAAAACTCTGCTTCCCGTTATTTTGGAGAAAAGAAAAAAAACTTGAATAGAAACAAATCTAATGTGATTTTACAATTTCTAACTGTGACAGCACACTATATTTTTATTTTTAATGAGCTGTTAACTCTCCATCAGAACACGAATGCTGTGCTAGAGGGAGGCTGGTCACCAGCAGATCAGGCACGTATATGGGCACCGGGCTGCTCTGAGCTGCTGCTGAGCCCCCCTGTGGTATCAGCAAGGGTAACACTGTGGGTAGCTTGTCAGACATAGGGGGCATTAGAAACCTTACTGAGATGGAGTAAAGATGATCCTTCAGATACATTGGGCCATAAGTAAATTTTGAGTAAGTGCATGGTGCTGTAAAAAAAAAAAAAAAGACAGAGGTCAGAATGGGAGAGCAGAGCTTCTAAAGGCTCCAACACATCTGGAAGTCTGAAAAAGATTAAGCAGCATTTTCCTGTGTATTTGTATGTGCTGAGCTGTGCCACAGAGGAAGATGGCCAGAGGGAAAGTTTCTTGGAGTGACAGCCCTGATTCACTTCACATGCTTGAATGATGCTGGAGTGGAACAGAACCTGGTCTGGGGCAGAGGTTTTGGGGATGCCATCCTAACATGGGGCACATCTCAGAGAGGATGATTTTTAACTGAAGGATGTGGAAGATGCGTGGAGCTGCGGCAGAACTGATGAGTGACTGAGCCTGAAGCATCCATCTGGAAATTTTGGCAGGACTCGTGGAGTTTGTGATGAAAGACTGGATTAGGACTGGGATGTGGAACAAAGCAGCCTGAGATGATCTGTTGGAAGATGTTGAATTAACAATTAACGTGTGGTGTGACATTCAGCGTGCTGTGGAGCACAAGTGGCCTCTCCACTGGGCAGGTGACCCAGCACACTCACGGGGGTGTCAGCACAGCTCAGGGGCACAGAGGGGGTGGTGAGGAGGATCCTGCAGTGCTCAGAGCCACAGCCTGCAGAAACTGCTGCCTCTGGCTGCAACAGAAGCATTTCAAGCACCGTGGTGGTGTTGCATGGGAGATGACAGCCCGAGCTGCACAGGATTATCCATCAGATTAATATTATCACTGCAGCTGAAGATGAATGCGCTGGGAACCTGAAAAGGAAAGGGACATGTACTGAGTTTAAATTGAAAATTGATACACAGTCCCATGTATTATCAGAGACAAAAATTGTACTACTGGAAAGGGAATCACATGGGGTGGAAGGTGAGCAGGTAAAACTCTTTGGTTTTTGGGGATCAGCTAAAGGAATGTGAGCCAAAGGAGGCAAGGGTAAACTGAAAAAAGGCTGAAAAAGATTTTGCCATGATAACATCTGGGAAAAGTACTTGTTATTGTGTTTGGGTATATTCAAGTCCTTGGTGTTTTTAAATCTGGGAGTTAGTTCACTGAAAGGTCAGCAACTGAGTTGGTGAGAGGGAATTTAAGGATGTCTCCAGGGAATGAGAAAGTCTCAACAGAACACGCCTAGAGCTGAGAAAGCCCTACTGCCTGAAGCCATGTCTCAACAACCTTTCCCTTCTGCTGTGGCAGGAAGGAAAAGAGGAGCTGAATTTCTACTGTTGGTGTCAGATACTGGAAATAAGTGTGTTCACTTTGGCTTTTATTGGTTATAGCAGGGGAGAAAAATGGAATATTTAGCTAGTGCTGAAGGAGGTAAATTAAAAGTGAAAACTCTCTACTGCTGCTGAAAAACCTGAATTACTGGCTTGAGAGGAAGCAAAGCAGAAAGGGCTGCTGTGGGCAGTGTTGCTTTGTCTCCCTTGCACCAGTGTGTTCAGCACTGCCGTAGCTGCAGCAGAGCACCAGGGTCACTGAGGCTGGTGCTTGGTGTGAACCCCGTGGTTCCCTGGGGTACACACTTCACAGGATGGGATTGGAGAGGGCTGGCAGGGAGCTCTGAGAGTCAGGTCAGCAGAATTGGCTGTTCTTGCTGTATGAAGGCCGCCAGAGCTGGGTGTGTGCAGTGCTTTTAAAAGCAAGGGGAGCCCCAGGCTCCTGCAGCATGAGCAGCATGTGCAGGCTGGGGTTTGTCACAGGAATGGGTGGCAGCTGTGCCTGGGTGCCCTCCCATCTCCAGGGCTGGGTGCTCAGAAGGGACACAAGCAGGGGCTGCAGAATGTCACCCAGACAGAGCAGATGGATCAAGAGGGAGCAGCAGCCCCAGAGACAGCCAGGCTGCAGCACACCATGCTCTTGGGCTTTGTTTCCCTGCAGGAATGGGCACCAGAGTTCAGCTATTTCTGGCCTTGCTGGTACTCACTGGAAGGCAGTGGGGTTCTCAGAGGTTTGAAACCCCAGTAAAATGTTCTGCTCTTTCCATCTTTGAAGGAAGCAGGTACGGAGTGAGCTCACATATGCAAATGAGAATCGAATTTAGTGAGAGGTGAAATAGCCAGGCTTGCTGTGGACCAGAGCCACTCATGGTTTGTCCCAGAAAAGATGTGATTTCCTCTCACACTGCTCATCTGAGTGCTCAGACAGGGTGTGAGAGGGAGGATTACATTAATTTTTTTTTTTTTTTTGCACAAGTGAATGAGAATTTATTTCCAGAAATGTGAGGAGGCATTGCAAACACTCAGACATTCAGGCACACCCCACAAAGAATCTTCTTTCTCTCCCTTTTTTTTTTTTTAATTATTTATTTTTTTAGCACAAGTGAATGGGAAATTATTTCCAGAAATATGAGGAGGCATTGCAAACACTCAGACATTCAGGCACACCCCACAAAGAATCAATGGGGAATTGATAGTTGTGAACAGACTGTAGGTCTGAATAATTGTCCTCCCAAATTTTCTCCAGGGAATGCTGTTAGAGTCTGAACATTGTGGGAGGAGAACTAGGATTTATTCGGTGAAGATTCACTTACCATAAATAAATAAAAATAAATAAGTAGGCTAAATT
Source organism: Passer montanus (assembly GCF_014805655.1). Classification (NCBI taxonomy): domain Eukaryota; kingdom Metazoa; phylum Chordata; class Aves; order Passeriformes; family Passeridae; genus Passer; species Passer montanus. Next base: position 8,235,452 of record NW_024373256.1, read on the forward strand.
AGTAATGAATAGTTCAGCCAGCTCTAATGCTAAATAAACACACTGAATTGTAATGAAAATACTACAGCCTGTTTGAACTGGAGCTAGAAATCCAAGGAGAAATAACTGTGTGGCACTTAAATTAGCACTCACCATAAAATATAAATATATGATATAAAATATAGATTTTTTATTTTTTTTACCTCATGAGATTTTAAAGATTCATCTGTTCCCTGTGTTTGGAAGGCTGGAACTAGACACTATTCAGTGCTATAGAGTGACATAAATCACTGAAGAGTTATAAAATCCCTTGATGTATGCTCTTGGACAGTAACTATATTTGTAGAGGCTCTCATGGGGGTGCATTTATACTGATAGTAGGCTGTTTTAAATTCATACAGTTATCTCCATATAAAGCATTTTTATAGGATTTTCCACACTATGGGGGGTTGTGCGACTTTAATTATACAACTCAGACTCTATTGGTAAAACTTATAGGCAAAGATAAGCCCTTTAGCAAGGCAAACTCCTGCACTTGAAGTTAAAGGAAAATAATTTCCTTCTTGTGAGTTCCCCTAAGAACAGCTGGAAAAATCAATATGTGCTGTGGCAGGCAGGAGAGGCTGTGTTTGCAGCCTTGCCCTGGGCTCCCAGCCCCCGTGGCTGAGCTGACTCCCCTCGAGTGGCTCGAGGCTGCTGAAGGGCCACCAAGCACTAATCAGCCTTTTGTGGCCACTTTAGACCATTTATTAAACTCTGCAGAGCTGTGCTGGAGCTGCAAACAGTAGAGTGAGTCAGACCTTAAAGCTTGAATAAAACTGTGCAGTCGAGACAGAGAAAAGCAACATGCAAATGGAGCTCTCAAAACCTGAGTGTTTCCTTTGGGGAAGGTGCACTGCTCTTTTATTGATGGGGAGGTGGGGTAAGGCTGGCTGCAGGACTGCAGTTGTGGTTGGTGGGCTGGGGATGACCAGCAGTGATTGTGTTTAGGTCTCACTGGCTTTTTGACCAAGAGAAACCAAGAGGCCCTATGGACTGGAGCTCTAGGGGCAGCTGGAGACTGATATCAGTATCCCAGAGGTGGAAAGAAATATCCCAGTTAGAGACTGGCAATTGTGTGCCCCCAAGGGTGTGGCCAGTTTCTGGCAGTGATGTGGAAAAGAGCTCTCAGGAGTGAAGATTCAGTAGTTCACTTGATGAAAATAGGATTATCTCCATCCCTAAGTTCAGCAAAGCAGCTTTTAGAGGCAGAATATATCTGTGCTCTCTGACTACATTACACAACAAAAAGAATATAAGAACTTAGAAGAAACGAATAAGGTATGTAGTATCCCAATGTGAACTGAAAATGAAAAAATGAGAGAGCTTTTTGCTTTATTGTAATAACATGGAGCAGAGTGAAAGAATGGCTCTGCATATGAAATAGAGTTAGGAGGATAATCAACTCAAACCTCCTATGATCCTACAATAGAGGCACCAACACTGGAGGCAGGCAGGAGAGTTAATAAATTAAGGTGCAACTGAAATAGATTCACGGTCATTTAACAATGTGTCAGGGCTCCTAGAGAAATGAGCATAATGTATTTAAGTCTAACGTGCAACCAACTTTAAACAGGAAAAAATAAGGGAAGGAGAAAATGAGAGAAGATTTATTGCAGCAAGCAGCTGAGGTCAACTTGCTTTCACAGGAGAACAGGAGAAGAAAATGGCACACACATGCCTGGAGGTGGCTGTAGCACTTCCACCTTCCCTCAGGAGGAAGCAAGACACATTGAGAATATCTGAATACCCTTAAGATGAGTTGTTCAAGTGCCTAGGAATGGCCAGATGGGATTTCTCATTTCTCATCTTGAGTACTGCTAGAGCACTCGCTTTCTGCTGAAGCCAACAACCTCACTCATGCCATGAGGACCAACCCCAACCCTCCTACTCCGAGTATCAGCTCTGGGACTTGGCTGCCCAGCCAGCATTCACACAGGTTTGAGGCGTTTTGTTTGGTTGGTTGTTTTTTGGTGGGCAGGTAGAATAAGCCTGAGCCATTGATTAATTTACTTTTGGCTCCCCCTGCACTGTTTTCAGCTTTGAGAAGTTGCTGTGTCTCTTGGGTTTGCTATCAAAGGATGATAATCACCAATCCATCTCAGGCAGGACAGATGGGAATCCATCTCTGTCTGCAGACCCTGGCTGGGCACTTCCAGAGAAGCATGTATAAATAGTTACCTTAAAGCTCTGCCCTAAAGGAAGTGGGGAGAATTCCCTGTGCAGGCGTTCAGGATGGTTTTAGGTTGGCTGTGGGAAGGGCTGGCTGGGTGCTGGGAATGCTGTGGGAGATGTTTGTGGGCAGAAGACAAAGCCCCTTTTTGCTGAAGGGCTGAGCCCTCCCTGGGCACAGAGCTTTGCCTTGCAGAGTTCCAGCACAGCTGTCACTGCTGTGCCTTTTCCTTCTCCTCCCAAGAGCTGCTGCCCAAGGCTCACCTCTGTGGTGCCCCAGCCCCACCCTCAGAGCCTCCACACCCTGAGCAAGGCATGGAGCCAGCCCACACTGCTGCAGGGTTAGTCCCCACACCTCCCACAGGGTGCTTTGCAGTGAAATGTTCTTCATCCTGGCTTCATTCTCTGCTCTGTGACACAGGAACTGGGGCAGCACACAGGACCCTCACTCCTGCAGTTTTTCTCCTTCATTCCCCTTCATGCAGGGCTGTACCAGCCCTGATGCTGTTTGTGGTGAAGAAAAAAGGGAATAATTCTATTTCTTACAGTGATATTAGTTTTTCTGCTTCTCTGAAAGCATGTATGTGCCAAAACATGCTCCCCAGAGCTGCATTTTAAATTATATATAACTGAATACTATAAAAGAAAACCTCTCTTTTTTAAAAAAAAAATTATGGGATTAAAATAGAGACATTAATTTCAACATTTAATGGTTTTACTGTGGTGATGTTCACAACCCTTCCATGTTAATTTTTGGTGACTTGTTTAGTGCTTATTGTCAGTGCTGTTCACTGAAACAACACGTTGTAAGAGAGCAGGCTCCTGGATGACATGGATGATTTATAAATACTTTATACAGTCAGAATGTATTTATGCAGGACAACAATTTGTTTGGTTATTTCCAGAGGCTGAGCCACTAACAGTTACATTAGAGAGACAAAAAGGACTGAACTTGTGCTCAAGAAGGGCTGCTTTGGGCTGTTACCCTAATGAATCTACTATTGCTAGATAAAAATCGACAAAGAGTTTGAGCTTCAGGCTTTTTCTGCTTCAAAGATACCTTAGAAAAATGAAAAATAACTTAAAAAAAAGAAATATAAGGTCTTGCATCCTCTAAAGTTGATGTAAAACTTCACTGATGTCAGCAGCGCTGGTGTGAGGCTTGGGAAGAGTTACAGTGTGAGAAATATTCTTGTTCTTTGCTTTATGAATCAAATGTTTGATTTAAATATATAAATGTACTTTATAAATCCCTGGTTTAAATTTCTTATTTGAGGCAATAAGTTATCTTATGTCATAGAGCTAAGTCTAAAAAGAAACATAAAGGAGAAACAGATGTAGACAAATGTGAGCCTGATCCTGCTGCGAGATCTCAGCGACCAGGCTGGGATCCCTGGGCCAGCCAGTGGGATCCATCCGTGTAAATCAGCAGAATCAGTTTTGCTGTCAAACCCAACAAAAACTGTCTAGGTCATGTTTCAGTGGTGCTGCAAATCTTCTCCTCTGAGAGAGTCTAGCATGAGCCGTGATGCCCAGGCTGGCAGCTCACGGCTCTGTCCAGGCAGGTGCATTCCTTTGAGTTTGAGAAGAACCTTTGTAGTTAAGCTGTGAGTATATTTATAGGAGAGACTTGTAGGGGAGAATTTAGTGCTGATTTACTGTTACTTCATCCAGCTGTAGCTCCTGGAGATGTGTGCCAAACACTGGCTGACCCTTTGCAAATCCTGGGAGGTTTCCATGTTGCAAAGAGCAGAGCTTGCTGCAACATCTGGGGGAATCTGCAGTGTTACTCTCTACAACAGGGCAAAACAAACATAATTGCAATTATAAAAATACTCCTTTCGCAATTTCTGCCATTTCCAGTCCCTCACTGCAGTAGAACTTCATCAGGATGCAGGACAGGTTCACAGAGCCCTTTTCCCTCCCATTCCATCATCCCTGAAACTGCTGCAGATCTTCCCAGCAGCTCTGCTGGGTTTGTTTGTTTATTTACCTTCCATTATCCTCCTTGTTCCCCATACTTTGAGGTCAGTAGATGACCTGCAGACCTGCCCAATTTATTCCTGTGTATGACAAAAGAGGCCTGGGTCAGCCAATGAGCCGTGAACTTCTATTTCTATTTCGCTGCGGTTGTACGCCCGTGATCTGCACACTGCCAGTCATCCACCATATTGATGAGATTAGCTGCTAATTAAAAACCCAGCCAAGCCAGGCAGAGGAAGATGACTCAATTAGCAGAATGTCACTGAATCTAATTTACTTTGCTTATCACAGACTTATTCTCTAATGAATTAGAAACGAAGAGCAGGACACCTTCAGAGGGAGATCGAGGGGCTTAAAGGCTTAAATGCTTTCTAACCCCTTTGTGCTCATGGCTTGGGTTGCAGGGATTGTGCTGATACTGCTAATCACACACCCAAGGGCTGCTTCCCAATACCCGTGTCCTGAGGGAGGGTATCCAGGGAAGCCCTGCTGCTGGCTGTTTCATGTGACAGGCACTGATTAGGTCACACTTCTTTTCTTTACAAACCTACACGTGCAACTTCTATGAACATTAATTTTCAAGGAATGCGACAGTTTTGCCTCTGAGCTCCTCCACTGTGGTACAAAACAGGGACACGTAGTGAAATGGGATTGTTTTCCTTGGGAAGAACTTGAGCTGCTTTCTCCCCACCAGAAGAAACCAAGATGGGAGCAAGCAGGGTCTTTGGATGGCACATCACTGGAATTGTGCTCAGGGATGGTCTCTGTGATTGTGGAACTGACACTGAACGTGGTGTTTGGCCAATGAGAGTATGAGGGATTTCCTGGAAACAAAAACATGTCAGAAATAGGCATTTCCCACTGTAATGAGTGTTTTAAGGCACTTCTTAATGCTTTTCTCGTTTCAAATATGATGTTTGGATGATCAACAATTAGAATAACGTATTTTACTGGAGCTCTTTGGAAGTACTTTAAGAGAGCATTGGACAGATGTACAGCTGAATTTGTATGTTAAGTGGAAACTATAAACCATTATTTCTGCTGCTCTCTTCATAGTAGATAACAGAGCATATTATGGCTGATTTAAGTGAGGATGTTACTGGGCTCTGAGCTTTTAATCTGCTCTGCATGACAAAGCCCACATGGTTTCATGAGCCTTACAGGGCTCAGGGGGAGCGTGTGGAGGTCTGGATGGGCTGGTCACACCATGGATCAGGACTGGAGTCTGGGGGTGTGTTACTGCCACTGAGCTTCTGTAACACTGCTCAGCAGCTGGGCTTTTAACCTGGGTTGGCAAAGAAAAACAATTGGACCAAACCATCTCATTCCCATAACTTTGTTCAAGTAATAATCAGTATAGCACAAAATATGAAGATTTTAAAGTTTCTAAAGCTATTTGGGAGTCTCTTCAGAGACTTAATCCACACTGGCGTCTCTAGCATGCCAGGGAACTGTCTGGAAACGCAATGGGCTGAAAGCTCTGCTGCAAGCACGTGGGCATGTGTTGATTGCAGGAGGAAGGGCAAAGTTGATAATGAGAACGGATGGGATGGGAAGCCTTCTCTATTTCTGTCCTGAATCTGTTACCAAAGTATGAGAAATGTTGGTTCAGTGATGGTAACTGTCCTTAAAATTCGCCACTTTCACTAAATTCGTAATGCAGTTTCTGCACAGAGGAAAAAAAAATTACATGTAGATTACTGTGCAGGGATAGACACAAGTATTTTGCAGTTTTACATTTTACATATCCTGCTATATGTCCTGCCATTTTCAATCCCTATTTCCTTGTTTCTTTCCCCAGTAGCTCTCCATTTTACAGAAACCAATTTCTTTAGCAACATGCAGTCATTAGAAAGTTGCTTATCTACCACATTTGGGTGCAACAAGCCATTTCTCAGAGGTTTGACCATTGCAAACACACCTCTATAAACTGTCCTGGAGGAAACAGATATTCTCATTAAGCTAATAATTAATAAGGCAAGGAAGTCTTCCTCTCCACTGAGTCACTGGAGCTGTAGTGCCAGCAGCTATCTTGCCATGTCCAAATGCTGTCCACAGCTCTTGGTAAGAGGGAATTTTGGACATGTGCCGTTACTGAGATCACAGCCCTGAGACTTCTGTTAAACTAAGTGAAATATATAAATTTATGTCAGGGTGATTGATATTAACAGTTTTAATTCTATTCTAACTCTTCTGTTAATATGGTAATTATCCTTGTTATGAGTTGTTAGTTGTTCAGTTTGTTATCTGGAGAACAGTGTTCACTCACATTGTTTCTCTCAGGCATATAAAGCACAAAGCCCAGCTCAAAGACCCTACAGGGTCACAACTAGATCTGATCTCTGCCCAATGGGCAGAGATTATTCCTTAAGTTTTTCTGGTGACTTTCTTGAGGGAAAATATTGTGAGTTCCACAGTGGCATTCCAGTCTGGCTCCAAGAAGAATAAGGCAGGCAGTGAAAGGCAGAGATTTAAGCGTCATTCATTTTGCTTTTGGGTTTAGCAGCTGCAGAGGTTGGGAATTTTCTTTGTTTCTGTCAGTGAGCAATTTCTCAGAGGTTTGGAGCAAGGATTACAAAATTCAGATAACTTTAGCATGGCTCTGTTGTTGTAACTTTGGAGCTGGTGTAGTGTTAAGTAGAAGTGTTAACACAAAGAGGTGGGAGTGAGCAGAAGTGGTAGAGAAAGCTGGGGAGCTCCTCAAGGACAACCTCAGTGCTGTGAAACAGTGGGAACAAGAGAAACTGAAGGATGTAATCAGCAAACTTATGCCAGCAAAGATGAGGCTGGGCTGGAAATGTGAGGAAGCCTGCAGGAAGGTGTGCTGGGCCATGGCTGGGGGCTGGGTGCTGCAGGGGATGTGGCACAGCAGAGGAGGGAGAGGGGCTTTACAGGCAGGTGTAAACGTCTGGACACCCATCAGCTAAGAACAAAGGAAAGATGTGATTCAAAGCCAGTGGTATAAGAGGAACTGGTGGTTTTACACAGTGTAAGTCTCAGGGAAGGGACAGATCAAAGGGGAGGGGATGCCAGGATTAGGAGGATTGAATTCAGGCTCTCCCCTGAGGCTCTCGGGCTGTAAGAGTCAGTGCAGGCATCACTGTTCCACTCAGAACCACTGAAAAGGACTGTTCAAACACTTCCTAAGCCCAGTTATGCAGCATTCCTTGTCTCCCTGGGATCTCCAAGTGCTTTATAAGTCAGACACATCAGGAAAAGGTCTCTGCCATCCAAATATTTTTTTAACTGATATCATTGGCAAATACAATGGATGAAAGGAACATAAACCTCTCTGGCTTGTGTGTAAACCAGTGACAATCTGGTTTACATCTGCTCTGATGTTCTGGAGTATCTTTTTTAGGTTGCCATCATCCATGCATGGCTCCTCCAGGGATTCCATCCATGGTCCCTCTCCTCTGCAGTGGGGCAGCCATGGCTCATTGAGCTAGAGAGCATTTGGAGGCAGACAGAGGCTGTGTGCATAATGAGGCACAGGGGGGCCTTTTACTGCTTTAGTGGGAGCTAAAGATGAACACAGCAAGGGATGGTTCCATTCACACAGAGCAAACCTGGCACCACCAAGTGTCACTTTAAACTCTCACCCTGTCAGTCGGGCACAGGTGACAGGGAAGCTCAGCTGGGTGCAGAGCAGAGTGTGCAGTGCTGTTCCCCCCTCCCAGCCAGCTGTCCTGTGCTAGCTGGGGCCCACAGCTTGGTGTGGCAGCTCATAATCACCACTGCCATCCCCCTGTGAGTGCCAGCTGGTGATGGTGGCACAGGGACACGAGGGATGCACTGATGAGGAGGAATATCCATGTCTGCTTCTCTAGAGTCACATCCTGGCAAAACATGGCTCTAGAGGAAGAACATCAATGTGAGGGGAGTGGGAGTGGGGAGCAGGGATGGATCCAGGGGGAAGCATCTGGGAAGACAGGACGGTTTCTGCCACCTGCAAGAACAGCAGTGAAAATTTGAAATTTTGTCTCTGTGGAGCTGAGGCTCTACTGGGATGGTGCTGATGGCATCCAGGGCTGCTGAGTTTTCCCATGGCTCACCTGCCAGGAGGCAGCTGGTGCTGCCCAGCTGTCCTGCTCAGCAGCGTGGCTGGCTGCACATTGCATTTCAACTGGGGGTTTTCTCTTCCTAAAAGTATTCCCTGACATCTGTTTGCCCAGTCACAGTGCTGCTCCTTGCACATTTGAATGAATGTATTTTACTCCTGAGCATTTCAGGAGGAGCCTTGTGGGGCTGGCCAGTGCCTGTGCCCTGGCTGGGGCTCACCCTCTGCCTGGCTGGGTGTCAGGGCACTGAGGGGGCTCGGGATGGAGAGGGGGAATGAGGCATTGTCCCAGCACAAGGATGTGCTTGCAAAACCCAACAGAGTGGGTAGGAAGGCACCAAGGAGTTTTAACATGACCTAATAAAAACACTGCTGCTAGCCCCTGCTGCAGCCAAGGAACCTGTCCTGCAGCTCTGGGGAAAGCCAGAGCCCTGCAGCTGTGGGAAGGGAGCACAAATGGGGAATAGAAGACATAAAAGTGAGAAGGGGACTGGGATACCTGAAGGCTTTTTTCCCCATCCCTCTGAGTGCTCCTGTGTGCTGGGACCCAGAGGTGGGACAGCTGGGGCAGCCTGCCCCTCCTGCCATGGCACACCGAGGGCAAATCCACAGGGATTTACAGGGAAGGGATTTTCCTCCCTCACCCGAAAAAAGATCCCTTAAAAAAACCCAGCCAACCAACCAACCAGCACCCAGAAAACCTACCAAAGAACCCCAAACCCACAAAAAGCCCTTCCAGGAGTTGTTTCACTTACCATGGAGGGAGTTAATGTGGGCCTTGAATGCAATGAGATTACAAATCCTTTAACAATGGTCTCTCTCTGTGTTAGCTAAATAACATTTCTGTCTTTGACCCAGCCTCTCAAGGCCTTCTACAGATGAATACCAATGACCCAGGCCTTCATTATCCCATCATTACACAAATCCTGCTGTTAATTTATGTATAGGAAAGAACTAGCAGCTACATAAGGCTCCATCAGCTGCATAATTACTGCATATATTATAAAACAGCAGCAAATGCTTCCTGTGAATACAAACCATTGCTGCTCATTAGAAACCTTGCAAGAATTAATTAATGAAGGTGTGATTTTGCCACTTGAAGCCATGTGTATTGTCCCAGTGTGCCTCAAAATTCAGCTATCTTGGGTTTTCTGATGATTTAATGTGGACTCCAGAGAAGCTGAGATGAGCACGTGGCCCAAACCAAAGCTGAAGGAGGCAAAATTGAGTTCTGGAGCCCCCAGCAAGCCCCGTGGCTCCTCCCAGCCTGATCCATGGAGATTTGCACAGCCACATCTCTGCAGAGGTGCCTGTCCCTGGTCTCTGCCAGCAGGGATGTGGAGGGACTGTGTCCAGCCTGGGTCTGGATGCATTTTCACTGTTCAAGCTCTTGGGATGCAGGTCTGGATCCAGCTTTTAAAACAAATGAAATGATCCTGCAATTCAAATGGAAGAATGAAAGGGTTTAGGAATTTTCCACAGTGACATTTGTATTCTAAGATTAATTTGCCAGCACAGTTATAAATTCCCAGCTTTCTGTTTGCTTATGTACGAGAAGAATGTGCTCTGCTAGACTGACTGGAGTGATTAGTTAAATTACTCATACATCCATTATTTTAAAAAGCTTCTGTTCTGCTTTGCATCTGTATTTATGTAGTGCCACCTGATATTAACTTTCTGCTTGAATGATGGCCACTGGTTCTGTCTGGGGCTCCTGAATGTCAGTCAGCCAAGGCGTGAGAGGCAGCTCAGTCTGGAGGCTGGGCTGGGCTGGGTGTGTGTCTGCACACAGTGCTTTCACTCCATGGGTTCCTCCCTGGGCTGTACCTGCTGGGACTGAGCTGGGCAGGGCTCTGGTGCCTCTGTCAGGGACAGCCACCTGGAAAATGGGTGTGAAAGGGAAAACCTCTGCTGGCTGGCCAGGAATTCTGGGACAGAGGGGGAAGAATTGCTTCAGCTCTTGATCCTAACTTTGGACAGCACTGGGGCAGTCAGACACAGCAGCACTGCTCATGCATTTCACGTGGACTTCCTGACCAGCCATGGGAATGGCAAACCTCCTTTGAGTCAAATCTGGCTTAAAGAGTGCAAAAACTTTCCCAGCACTTAATATTTGCAAGATGATTGAGATTTTGAGTTTGTTGCTACTTTTTTTTTAAGCAAAATGTATTTGTTCTGAACAATTAAAAAAAAATCCAACTTTGACACTGAATATGCTGCTTTTGTTGGTGTTTTGCTCATGCGTAAATGATGCCTGTTCCTGTTTATTGATGGGCATATTCCTGTGTCCATTTTTTCCTGGTCAAAGGCCACTTTTGCTTTCCTGCTGAAGGACACTGTGAGAGCCATGGTGCCTCTTCTTCCAGAGGAGCTTGTGAAGGGCTCCAGAGTGGCTTAAAATAACTCATTGTTGAAGCAGCCACAGAGGACCAAAGGCAATCTAATCCATCAGGCAGGAACATTTTCAGTTTGACTATTTCTTCCTCCAAAATAAATAAAGCATGTCCTCATTAAAATGAGAGGGATACACGGAAACTGATCAAATTTGATTTGACAAAAAAGATAAAACATAGATAAAATTTATATATTACTGATCTGGAAGGCATTTACCTTTCTTGATGACCCTCATTTTTCAGGGAGTGTTTATTAAAGATACAGGTTGTGAGTTTGTACCTATATTTATTTTTGTTTCTCTCTCACATGCTCTCTGGCTGACAGAGAGTCTTCATTTCAAATACCTGTTGTCTTTGAGAATTGTCTTCTCATTTATTTACTTTCATTTTGCCTGCTGGAAGTTCCTATTAATAGTAAGAGAACAGTGCCATGCCAGCATGTCTTTACTGGGGGCTTTACAGAAGTTGTCAGTTTAATAATATAGCAATAAATTCCATTTAATGTAAAGCAGGACTTTCCCCACAGCATCTTCAAGTGGTTCATTTGGTCTTACAAACATAAAGGTCTTGCCTTGTGTTGGTCTGCCATGGTGAAATATTTCAAATATCAGCTCCAATGAGGCCTTTTTGTTGTGTCTCTGTGCTGCCAGGATGCTGCTTCATTATCAATTCCCCATGAATGTTTCTGGGAAGGAGAAAAGGAAAACTTCTTTGCAAGCGTTGTCACTTCTCTTGTGACTCCATTTGGGTTTTCTGTGTATCAGATGGCGTGTGGGGGGACACAGAATTTAATTTAAAATCTTTGACTCGTTCTCTGTAATCTCACCCCAGCATTTTGATAGCTCTGATGTATTTGTCATTTTTAAAGGGTATGTAAGCACAGTAAATTTTATACTGCCAATAAAACGTGTTGGTGAGTTCACTGAGAAATTCCCACATCTTGGAGGCCAGCAATGTTTGAAATACATAGTAACCTCTTTATTGCAACATTTTACACATCTACAAAATTAGGATACCAGTCAGTAGCTAGCTGTAAACCGCAGTGCTGCAAGATAAACCTGAAATAGTAAATATTGTATATCACACTGTATGATCTTTATAATAGTCTGATTTTCAAAGGGGTCTTGGAGAGAAAATGCATACTCTTTCCAGCTTATTTTGAAATACAAAGAGTGGAGATATATGGCTTATTAAATGGCTCTCTGACATATGGCAATTATGCTGATTCTTAGGATGGTTAAAATCCAGCTCCAGCTAAATGCTAATAGGGGTAGCACCTTAATTAAAGCCACATTTAGGTACTGCTGTCAATGCTTCCTTCCATCTGAGCAAAGCTCCCAGTGGCTGCCTGGCCAAGCCGAGCGTGTTGGGTGCCTCAGGAGTGCATCCATCCACAGAAACACCTCCTGATGCCTGGGGAGGGGAGCTCCTGGGTCCTGGGACTCAGAAACTGCCAGGGCAGGTTGTGCAGCCGTGTCCTTGACAGCAACCCAGTGACCTGGTCAGAGGAGCATCCCCACTGAGGGGCAGCACTGGGAGCCTGGGGTAGAAGGTGACCCAAAAGTTGGTAGAAGTTGAAGTTGATCCACCTGGCTCTGGCTGCTCTGGCTGCGGCAGAGTTTTCTGCCAGCACAAAACACCTCCATGGCTTTAACCCTTTGCATTTAATGTCCCTTTTTATCATGCAATAATTCCTTCTTCCAGACATCTGTTTTCAAGCTGCTCCAAGCCCCTCAGCACTGAGGTGAGGTGCTACATCTCAAAGATATGCACTTTGATAGATGAATTATTCTCAAAGTGAGAGAAGGCTGTAAAGGAATTGCATTTGCCTATTCTTGATGGTCTCAAAGGAAGTAAATTCTAAATTTCATTGGAGGGGGTGGTGAATTGGAGGTGAGTTTGCTGTGCTGAGCAGTTGGTTTGGAGCTGGTGCTGAACCACTCCCCTGACATCTCTCCCAAACTGAGGGCATCCTCTGCTTCCCTTGTAGCACTGAGCTCTGGATCATTCACCTCTCTTAGCTCCACGCAAAGAGTCAAACTGTTAAAATGGTTGGGGAGGACTGTTTAAGAAACCCTTCACATCACAAATTGCACAGTAATGAAGTTCTTTGCTAGATATATAATGAAGAGCTTGCAGGTTTCTGTCGGTAGCTAAGTAAATCTGTAATTATCAACTCTGCAAGGTAGAAATTTGGGATGAGGAAGGCTGATCTGGTGCTATAAATACATTGGTTGATAGTGTAATATAGATCACATATGCCTCTCTTGAGAATTAGAGTTTAGGTGCTCACAGTATTGCTGCCTAAACTGTAAAGTCAGCACAGGAAAGTTGAAAACGTGCCCTGGCTTGCTGCTCATTCATGTCGACTTCATACAGACTCTTCTGGCTTTTGGTCAGTGGGAAGGCTGTGAAAACTGAAGGCAGGGTCAGCCCTTTGCTCCTTCCAGCAGGCACTGGTAAACAATTGCTGCCATTCAGGGCTGCCACAGCCTTTTGGCAGAAGACTTCTTGCTTTTTCTTTTTCTGTGTCATTGACACTGAAGCATTCATTCTCAGTATTCCTGTCTAGTTAATGACCACTTGTAACAGCTCTGTCTTCCTGAGGAGGCTCAGAGGGGCTAACCCAAGGCCAGCCTCAAATTCATCGACAGGGAAGCGCTGCTGTGTGGGTTTGGGCCAGGACACAGAATGTAAATAATGATTTCCTGATCCTAATGGGCAGAGGGCAGAAATCTAAGACCATTCTTTGACCTTCTGCAAAACTCAGCCACAAAACCCAGATATTGCTGTTCTGTCAAAAAGGGAAGAAAGGTCCAGAGATATCTAAGAACATAACTTCTATTCCTTGTTGAGACTCACCTAAAAGAAAACCTTTGCCCCTCAGGTGCTGAAGTCATGTTAAGAAGTCTTGCTTTGTTTTTTACCCCCAGTGATATTCACCATCTATTTTCAAAGATTAAGTAAATACATGACTTTACTTATATCACCACATCCCTGCTCTCTGTCTGACTTTCCCTACAGGTGATTGAAGCAAGGCATATGTGCTGTCAGTGCCTGATAGGCTTTTTTATCACCTCTAGCTGGAAAAGATGCTTTGTTCTAACCTACCTTAGGTTAGGTAGGGTTAGACAGTGCTGTAACTCACCTGTGTTCGACTGGTGCTTTGGGCAGGACTGAGAGTCCACCCTGAGCTTGCAGGGTGGAGGTTGAAGCTCCTCCTGCAGCACCTCCTGACTCCCTGCACAGTCACTAAGCACCAAGCTCCTTTTTAGAGCATTTTGGCTTTTTCCTCCCAGTTTATGCAAAGAAACTTCCCTCTGTCTTACAGGACTTGCCAAGCACTTGTCCCAGTTCTGGCAATCATGTGTAAAGAGAGATGAATGCATCATAAAATGTGCATGGCTTGGAGAGAGTTTCTGGTCTTTTGAAGAGGTCTGCTTGCCTTCCCCACAGTAAGGCACTTTGAGCCCTGCGGATGAAAAGCCCAGCACAGTGCAGAACAATGAAAGCACTAACAGTATCTGGGATAAATCCTAGAGGATTAGGCAGGCCTGAGATAATTATCGTTTTCCAGCAGAGGAAAGAGGCAGCAAGCTGTGTAGACTTCTGAGTTTTATCTCTTCTCTTTTTGCCATCAGAAGAAGAACTTTCATGCTCAGTTAGTATGAAAAATATGTAATGAAACTCTACAGCAAGTAACTTAGAAGCTAAATAACTCATTAGTACTTCTGTCCTCCAATTATGTCCCAATTTGTGCACCCCATCAGGTGCTGGTTAAATCCTCCTTTATTTTGTGTTTCTGTCCATTACACCAGTGATCACTTGGATGCCTTTGAGGTTTATCTGGGCTGCTCCCACAGCGCTGTGCTTGGCTGAGAGTGCAGACTGGAGCACGGAGCTGCCTTTGGACAGTTTCCTGCCCACAGCTGTGTGCTTTCCAAGATTGTCACTACCAAAGGCTGTCCTCTCCCTCCTGCCAGGGTTACAATTTGCAGTGAAGCAGTGACAGAATCTCAGAATGGCTGAGGTTGGAAGCCACCTCTGCAAACTGCCTGGTCCATCACCCCTGCTCAGAGCAGGGTCAGATAGAGAGAGCTGCCTGGGGCCATGTTCAGGTTTGGAATATCTGCAAGGATGGAGACACCACAGTCTCCCTAGGAAACATGTTCCAGTGTTTGCCAGAGAGATCAAACATAAGATAAAAAATGCCAAACCTTTTCTTAGGTTTAAATGAATTCTCCAATATTTAAATGAGTGTCTCTTGTCCTGTCACTGAAAAGAGCCTGGCTTAGTGTTTTTACTGCTTCCCATCAGATATTTACATGCATTAAAGAGACACTGCCACAGCTGAGCCTTCTCTTCCCAGCCTCAGCAAACCCATCTGTCCCAGCCCTTCCTCACATGAATGATTCCAGCCCTCAGTCATTTTAGTAGCCCCTCACTGGACTGGCTCCAGTACTTGTCCAGAACTGGAGGAGCAGTGCTGCAGCCCTGTGTCCTCAGGGCTGAGCAGAAGACATTAATCACCTCCTGTGTCTGCTGGTGGTGGTCTTCTACCAACACAAGTTGCTGGAAATATTTGCCTTCTTTACATCACAGGATTAGGCACACAGTTTGTTCATGTTCAGCTTGGCACCCACCAGCATCCAGATCCTTTCTGCAGAATGGCTAAACCTACATTTAGGTTTACAATGGCTACAATGGCTAAACATCTCTGTTTTCCAGAGACATACAGGTAAATGAAAATGTTCTTATCAGTAGAGTGGTTTTGCTTTTCTTTAAGCAGGCCCTCTGGTCAGAGCTGTGTGAAAGAGTCACCCCTGCATGGTTGTATTTGAGAGGGCTGTAACCTCTGGTACACCTGAGCTGTGATGTCCCAAATGCTGCTCCCCTCTCCCAGCACTGTTTTAAAGGAAAGGTTTCTGTCCTTTGTGCAAACATGAGTGTGACCCAGCCTGGTGTTGGCTGGCCATGAACCAGAAGCCAGCACACGAGTAGCTCCATCAGGCAGAGCTCAGCAGAGCCACTGGCTCAGGCCCTGGGGAGCTGTGCTAACCCAGCACAGCCCTTCTAGCAGGGTTAATTAACCTTAATGAGCCTTGCTTCTCACTGCTCTCTTGCTGCCAAAGCTGGAGCTACTCTGGACAGGGTTGAAGTGCACTGTGTTTGTTGCATGCTGTACATGTGCCTGTAGGTTGCTGTTTCACTTAGACTGAGTTCCATGGAAGGTTTGGATACTTAATTCTGTGCCACCAGCAGGAATGAAGCATCCAGCTCTGCCTGAGGATCTGGTCCTGAGGCTCTTAGGTCAGTGTTGCTCATGAGATATTCAATATGATTCAGTGGATATAAATCGCCATTGTTCTCTTTATCTGAAAAAAGGGTGTTTGATTTATACCAGCTCAGGAGCCGTGTGCTGTTTGTGTAGGAGGGTGCTTGCATTCCTCCCAAAGCCTGTGGCTGTGTCTCAGAGTGATCTGTATTCCACTGCAGCGTAAAGTTTTTGTAAAATTTGGGAGCCATTTGCAACTTCAGTGCCATGCTGTGACATGATGCATTGCTTTGTAAACAGGGCTTTAAACAACTGAGGTCTTAAATCCATAAACTGTCTGAGGCTTGGCAACACTTTGAAAATCTCTTTGCCAAATAACATGCATTACAGTACCCTCCAAACAAGATCTGACTGAAATGTTCAGGTTCCTTTTCACACTCTACCAAGACATTATGAGACTACCTAGGGCTTATTTCCCCTAAAAATAATAAGATAAATGTATTTGTGCTGTGTGTAAAGTGATGCATCTGAAATACATGACATGCTCACTCCCTTTGATGTTTTATTTCCTCTAGGATAGCATCCTTTTTTTTAAGAAAAGAAATTATTGCTATCAATTTTGTGTTTGGAACCTGCTTGCTAAGACATCCCCCAGATGTAATATCCTCCCTGAGACACTTCAACATTTGTGCCTCTTCTCTTCCCTCTCAGCTCTCTGATCTCCAGATGGAGCCCAGTGGGGATGGTTGCTGTAGGTACTGATATGTCTTCTGTTATTTTTGTGAACACATTTCAATTCATCTGCTTTCAACAGTTGGGCTTGTTCTTCCCCTCCTCTTCATGAAGACGTGGCTATATTTTTTTTCTACAGTTCTACTTTTCACTAAGGCATCCATAGGACGATTCTAATTTATCATTTCACAGAGCTTTGCTGCTTTTAAACACTAAGTTGTGCAGGAGCACTCGTGTTTATCAAGTGATGTGGCTGCCTCACACCTCACAGAGAGCTCCAACTGCTGTCCAGGCTCTTGGTAATGAGCCTTCTCCAGCCTTGATTAGTGTGGTTAGTGCTGCTGCTCTGCATTCTTCTTTGAGACACGTGCTTAAGCCTTGAAAGCAGGGAAAAAGTGAGAAGTGAAGATTTGACACAGGTTTGATGTGATTTTTGGCTGTAAAATCCTTAGTCCTGTAAATTCTGCTTGTTTAAAAGACAGCCCTGAGAGCTGACTGTGCAAGTGCCCATGGACACAGCAGCCCTGAGGTGATGCAGCAGTTTGGTTTTCCTGCTGCAGCCCCTGGAAAAGCAGCAGTTCCTAAGTGGTCATTCCCAGGGATGGCCTCGTTGTGACCACGTGCCCAGCTGAAGTGTATTGTAAGATCTGAAAGGAAACAGGACTTTTAGGGAGGCAAAAGCTCTGCACATTGGTGCAGTGTGTTAAAAAAAAAACAAAATATTTTTTCTGGGTACAGCTGCATGTCATTCAGCATGGAAGCAGTTAATAACCCAATTACTTCACAGCATCCTCTTCAGCTTCCGTTTCCATTCTCCTTTACAGCAGTCTAAGGGCTGTTTCCAAAGTGTCCAGACATTCTTAGAGCTACCTGGTGAATCATAAATCTGCAGACTGTGTTCTCTGAAAGCCAGCAGACACAAATGATGTAAAATGAACTCCTGCCTTTTGCACTAACACCTCTCAACATTTATGTTCTCCGTAAACTGGCTTTATGGACTTGAGGAAGGAGTAGTATATTTTGGAATTTTTGTTGTTAGGCTTGCTCATTACACACCCAACTTTTCATCTAAGAGGAAAGTGCTCTTCTGTGGTGGTCCAGAGGCCACCTGGCACGTGAGGAAAACCAGGAGCTAATACCCAGAAAATACAAAGCATGTCTGGAGGTGGGACAGTTTTAGACCTTCCTTCTGGGCACAAAGCCATCTTACATTATTTACCATATACTGAGCAAACAGAGAGAGCAAATCAAGATCTCAGCCAAGTCACTGATGAATTAGGATGCCTGTATCATCCCAGCCAGCACTGCTGAGTGAATGACTGCAAGAACCCATCTGTGCCTGGGGCCACCTAATTGTGGAGGTTATTGGCAGAGCCTGGTTTGGGGCCAGCACGGCAGTGCCCATCCTGTCATTTTGTCCTTGTTCCTCTCAGATCCATCACCCAACTCTTCTGCACACAATCACAGCCAGACTTGTCTCAAAGGCGAAAAAAATGTGTTTAGTAATGGATCTCTTTGGTTCTCTGCATGCATGGGCTTGTGGAACCTGAGTGGTTATTGACCCAACAATCAGTGCCACACGACTGGAGAGGGAGGCTTTTTTGAGCAGTTGTTTAATTTTGGCATGCACTGCTTGAAAGAGCAGGAGGGTGGAAAGGGTGTTCTTCCTTCTGCCATTCTTCCTTCAGATTCATTCCTAGGCTTTGATCCTTGGCTGCCCAGGGTGTGATAAACAACCATTGCAAGCCTTTGATAGATAAGCAGGAGGTTCTGAGGGAGGAGGATTTACTGAGTGGTGAGTAAGAAAGGCTCTATGCAAACTGTTTTTTACTTTCATGTCCCCTGGGGTGGGCTCAGCTGAATTCAGTCTCCATAAAGGGCTCTGATGCCAAGATATGCCCGAGCTGGAACATTTCCATCCCTTCCTCAAGCTGCACATTGTTAGCAGGAGTGTAAGAGCAGCTGTGACCTCTGATTCTCAAGTCCCGCTTGCTCCTGGAGCTCCTGAGCAGCTCCAAAGGTTGGCTCCTGCCTGTTTCAGAGAGAGATGAGGGGCAAGCAGCCCCTCCTAGGCCTAAAACCAGGGTTTGTTTAGAGAAATTGCCTTCAGCTCCTCTGTGGGTGCTGTTGGGTCAGGGAGGGGTACAGCCCAGATTTGGCCACTTCTAGTTCTTGAAAATTCCAACAGACAAAAGTGTGGCAAGCAGGCAGATATCTGCCTTCTTCCCAGGCTCCTTTTCTGAATGTATACAAACCTGAATAGAATGATAAAAAAGTGGGAAAATTTACAGACACAGCACACAATAACAGAATTATATTTGGAAAAAATTATGGAGATTTTGTAGAAAATCTATAATTTGCCTGAACAATGTGAACAAGCAAATCACCTTCTATCTGACTCATTATGTCTTATTGAGAACTGAATTGTAAGTCTTCCTTGTTCAAGCATGATTAAGACTTACATGTCTCTTGTTGGCAAGATTTCCTATTGAGCAGAGTAGCAGCCAAAGAAAATGATGGTACAATTTTATGTGATTAGGACAAATCCTTCAAAATCCGGGCAATTTTCAGTAACTATGTCAAGACAGTAACTAAAACAGAAACTTTGACACTTGTCAAAGCTTCATTGTTGGATCAAACAAATGTTTCTAATTGGTGGAGTCAAACTGTGTTTATTCACATCTCTATGTTTTCTTCAGTTTTGGTTTTTTCTTGTAAACATCTGTTGTTTTTCTGTTACTGCTTACGTAGTCTTTTTGTGCACATTTCCAAGAGTGAAAACATAGTTCATTCCTCTTCAGCTTCATTTAGGGGGTCTTCTGCACAGTTAATTTTTTTCTTGTAATTTTCTTTTCTTTATTATTTTTCAAATAAATTCACAACAACAATTGGGAAATAATTAGGATAAGCCAATAGGATCTACAAAAAAGCCTTGTGTTGGAGATCTTGTCATGCCAGTGTGAGTATTCTGCCCATCCCAGAGATGAGAAGGAAAAAAAACAAAACCAAGTCTGCAAATGAATCTTAAGCTATTCTCTTCTCCAGCAACTGGAAATGTAAACATTTAGCTCAAGGAAACAAAACAATTAAAGCAGACAGTAAAGGAAAGAAAAACATAAATGTTTGGTAGGTTTGCTAATAGCCTTTGAAGGCACAAACAGTGCTGGGCAACAGACAGCCAGTGGAAGTGCAAAGAGGAGGATTTGTAGCTGGTTAAGCCAGGCTCAGGCACTGTCCTTGTCAGTCTCTTCTGGTTTGAGATGAGCTCACACGGGTGTGCTACCAAAGCCTCAGGCTGTTGAGTTGATTCCATCTGTAAAAAGTCTTAATCCTGTTTACTTCCTCATGGATGTCTGCACCTGATTTTTGCTGTATTTATCTTGGAACTATCCTGGGTTTGCAGGGGTTCATCTGCCCTGCTCTGCTGCCAGCCCGTTTGAAGATCAAGAGTTTCTTTGTTTCAGGTGACTTTATACTGTTGGCCAAGAGTTTCTCCTTCTTCCTTAACCCCTTGTAGTTCATCCTTCTCTGTGACACCCAACCTAACAGCCTCAAGATCCTGACACACACAGGTCACAGAGGGGAGAGCTGGTGCTTGGGTTTGTTTGCTGCGAGCACTGGGCAATATCAGCCTCTCTAAAAGCCTGTGTTGGTCAATTTGATTTGTTACCAATATGCTATAAAATCAACTTCTCACAGACATTTCCTTTGTCATACCAGAGGGAGCTTCTTCCAGCCCAGTTCCTGAGTTTTTCTCTGGGACATGACTGCGACTGTTATTCCTCTGTTTTTGATGGGCAGGTTCCTGATTGCTCCTAGTTATAAACTCCCTTCACATCTCAGGTTGCTTTCTGAATGAAACTGATATTACATGTAAATAGGATATATCTCTTTCTTTATTTTATCATCTTCTGCTTTACATGTCTGTCTAATGACTCAGTGCCTTGTTATCACAGCTGCTATTTCTTTTCTCCAGTAATAATTATCAATTATCTGGTTTCTTTTAGGAGTTTAGTTTTGTCATCTTTCATATTTTTTTGTGCTATGTTACCCTCCACAATTCTCTAAACAAATTTGAATACCAGAAATTGTTAGCTGCTGTTTACATGCCCTTTAATCCAAAATGTCACAGGTTAATATTTAAGTTAGACCAAGATGTCCAGAAATATTTAGTGTCATTTTAATTTTAGAGCAAAATTAAATGTTTTTACTCCATTTTGCATCAGCCTCCTCTCTTTTGCTTTTAGCATCAAGATTCCAAAAACACCTACTACATTTTTTTAAAATTTGAAATCAATGAAATTGTCAGGATAAAAATATGATGCAGCTGCATGAGTGGTAGTGCTGAAAAAATATATTGCTGTCTCCTTCTCCAATCCAATATTCTTCCTTGAAGTGAAATCCCTTGCAAAACTAAGGCCAAACTCAACCTGGAGAATCACCTGCAGAAATATCCTGACTTGGGCTGTCAAATAACTCTGACTTCTTTTAGTTTTTAGTGTGGAGACTGGTTCAGTAGTTTGCTTCTTAAGCAACACTTCATGTCTTTCATAATTTTACCCAGGTTATTTTTTAAAGTATTTTGGTGAGACCTGGGAGCAGAGTTGCAATGGTTTTGATCACTGCCTGCTTCACCCAGCAGTTGGCCAAGATAAAATGCTACTTACTGCATTTTTTAGCCTGTTAAGTGCATGATTCATAGAGGAGTAACAAAGGTAAAACATGTAGGAAAAGAAACCCCAACAACAAAAAACCCAGCAATCAAAGGCCTGTGAGTAAATTTGCACAAACAAGCACAGAGCAGATGTGTGTGATGTTTTGAGGAGAGCTCAGACCCCAGGGATGGAGTAAGGATGGGCCCGGCAGGGAGCTGTGGATGAGCACCTTCAGGGTGAAATACTTTTCCTAATATAGACTCCTGGAATCTGTGAGATACATATACAATATCATAATTTTCTGTACTGTAACTTATGTCCATTGCTGTGAGTCCTTCTGCCAAGATTTAACTCTTTCAAGGCGAAGTTTAATAAACAACCATCAATGTGTTACAGCTACTACTCCAGCCCAAATAATAAGCAGAAGGACTCTTCTTGAGATGGAGTTATTTAAAATGAGCTTCTTAAAGGTATCATCATGCATAAAAGTGCAAATTGGAACCTACAAGCACTGTAAGCTCTGGAGCAGGTTCTCTGAAATCCCCCCATGGCACCTTCTGCAGGTGTGTGTGAGGCTGGTGCAGCAGCACGATGCATTTGTAGGTGAGGCAGGGGTGAGCTCAGCAACACTGTGCACTACAGGTTGTTTCAAATAACAGGCAGAAGGCCCCAAGAAGGAAGTTAAAGCTGGAATTTGATTATGTGTGGGCATTTCCACAAGCAAGAGGTGCAAAGATGTCAGGTTGTTCTCAGGTGCCCTGAGGAAAGTCCCTGGTGTGAGCCAGGAGCAGTGAATACAAGAGCACCAGTTTCAAACCAGCTTTCCATTATGGTTGGCTCATTTTAAAAAGCTGGGTTTTCCTGGGTGTTTAATGTATGCATTATCTATTGATTTCAGCTGGTGTTGGTACATGCTTGACTGTTTCAGAGGTGTTGGAGCAGCTGCTGTGCCCAGCCTGCTGCACGTAATTGCTGAGCACAACAATCTCAGGGCTTGTTTGTGTTCCCTGCCCTTTCCCAGCTCACTATCTCTTGCCTTATCCTTGCACTGCAATGCCCTTAGGACAGGACTAGCTCTTGTGTTGTGTGCAGCAATTGAAGTGATAAAGATCCTGGCTGTGCCTGGTGCTTCTAGGAATTACGGCAAAAAAATTCCCATAATTATTTATTAATATGGTATGCATCAATGCAAGACATTTCATTGGCTTTAATAGGCTTTGGATCAGATTCCTTAGTACCTCTGGCCTTTTTGGGTTCCATTATTCATGAAGGAACATGTTTAATTCAGAGTTAGGGACTGCCAATATAGCGCGTGTACCTTGTATTTATCTGTGGATACAGGAGTTATCCCAGAGCTTGGAGCTGCTGCATCTCCATGGATGAGAGCATGGCAGTCCCCTTCTGAGGGTGCTGGTGTTGGTGTGAAATAAATTTGGGGTTTTTCCACCCAGTGTGGAGGGTTTTCTCTCTTTTGCCCAATGATGGGCAGTGCTCACCTTGGGCCTAAAAGGCAGCTTTGCCAAGTCAGCAGAGGAGTTTAACAGGTCAAAGCAAGGGTCATGCTCTGCTCCATCCTATTTTCATTCAGGGGCAATCTTCTTGTCAACCTTCCATTATCTTTTCCCCAGCTTTTACTTGAAGATAAAAAGAAACAGCTTATAATTCATTACAGTTCATTAAAATGAAAATAAAATTTATTTTGCATCAAAATGAAAAAATATGACTTGTTCATTATTAGCATATAAATGGTATTTTTTATGTCACTCTGCCACAAAATCACTTACATTTTCAATGATCACAGCACACAAAATTAATTTTTGATAGCCTTTTGTGATTTGGTTGAAAATTCTCATTTCTTTTTGTGCATTAACAGCAAACTGTATCCACTGCTATTCATACCAAATTTTAGATAATGAAGCAATTAAAAATACATGGATTGAAGATCTTATCTCATTTTTCCTCTGGCCTATTTCTGCTTCATTATTCATGAAGGAATATGTTTAATTCAGAGTTAGTAATTGCAGATATATCTAGTATAAATTGTGCCTTATATTCTTTTACCCAATTTCAATTTATTTTAGCAAATAGATCTATGGGGAAAAAAGAGCAGGAAAGACAAAAGGGCAAAAACTACATCTCAGTGTCTCTAAACAAAACCTTACAGGTCTATTGCTTGTAAAGTATGTCTGCAACTCGGGGAAAAGTTGAAGCAATGAAGCTCTGTACTTGGCATATTAATAACCTGGCATTCATATCAAATGGCTGAATTAAATTATTCTGATTTGAGGCAGTTTGAGAGACCTCAAGCCTCAGTGTTACTGTCATTCTGCTGCTTTATCCACAAAGTCAAAAAGTCCCAAATGAGTGAAAAGCAAAAATAACAGAGATATAAATGTAGCAAATAGCAGAGTCAAAGTAAAATTAAGGTGTTTTAGGCAAAGTAGAGGAACCTTGGGTTGCCAGAAAGTGCAAATGAGTTTGGCTGGTGTGTTTCCAATGCCTGGAGTGAGATGTGTAACAGCTTGATAAAACATTCAGATCCTGAACACACAAAAATCATGAGAGCTGTCACTGGGTTTGGGATCCAAGGCAATAAAAGCAGTTTCTGCAGCAGAGTGGGCTGGGAGGGTCCTCTCGTTGGGTTGTAGGCTGTGCTTAGGAGTTGTCACAGCAACCCCCTTGTCCTGAACCTTCTGCAGAAGAAAAGAGTGGCATGATGTGGGTGAGGTTCCAGCTGTTCCTCTGACCACACCTCAGAGTGCTCTGGAAGAATCTTTTGTTTGAATTTCTAAGGACACAGCCCCAAAACTTCCTTTATACCAGTGGAACTTTGTGTACAAATGTCTCAGGCTTGAAATAGAGTTTGTAGAATTAACAAGTTGGATTTATTAAACATTGTGATCAGCACTTTCTGGTGCAATTATTAATGCAAATATTTCAGCCCAGTTATTTGATTAAATGAATAACTTGCAAAGTGATGCATAGCCTTTTCTGCGTAGTCCTTGATTCATAATTTCAATAAGTTAATTAATTACAATCTTATTTTCTCTCTTAATGAATTCTGGTTAGCTTTGATGGCTTTGGAAGCCTTAAACATGTTGTGAATGATTCTCAGTTAAAGTTTCAGAGGGGTTTACGTTCCATAGGAAATAGCTTTTGAAAACTCTCTATCACCTTTCCGTACAGAGCACTAACAAAAATTCTACCCACCTGCTGCTCCCTGTGAAGGAAATCCCTCCCTTCATGGATGAGCATCCTGTATTTCCTAGAAGGCACTGACAGGCACTGCTCTCAAACAAATCACAGTGCATTCAGTTGCTCTGACCAGCAAACCTGTGCTGCCCTGGGTGAGCCACACAGGGACCCCGTGCCCCAGAGCCCTGTGAGGCCACGCCGGGTGTCACCCTGCCCTTGTGCCACCCCTGGTGACCCTGAGCACGGCCCAGCCCTTGTGTCCCGAGGCTGCCCACGAGTGCCTTCACTGCTGCCAGAGCCTGCTCTGCCTGAACCTCCCCGTGGGCTCCCCACACGCCGCTGAAATTAAACACAATGCAAAATTCTTCCAAGTGCATGACATCTGCTTTCCTGGAACCCTGTCCTTACAAAGTGCACTAGAAGCAGAGTTCCTGGAAGAGGTGCACAGAGGAGAGTTTCCAGCAGGGTTGTGCTGTGGGATGGCTGTGGCTGTGCTGAAGCTGACCTGCTGCTGGGGACAGGGACATCAGGGTGCTACCAAGGCAACAGGGCTGCCTCTGTAGGAGGAGACAACTTCTCATCAAATGGCCCATGCTTTTCCCCACTTTGGCATGCTGCTTCACTTGCTCCTGCAGTTTGACCTTGATTTTTTTCCCTACTCTGTCCTGTTTGGATTTGGTCCTTTGTCTTTTACTGTATCTTTCCAGATTTAGGCTGATTTTGGAGAAAGGTGGATGGAGGCCACGTGTTTGGAGATTATTCCATTGTCTCAGACCATATCTCCTCCATCTCGTCCTCCTTTTGCCCTTTCCTTTTTTCCCCATGAGTGTTTCTGATCTGCCTTGCCCCCCCCATCACCACAGTTCACTCCCTTTCCATTGTTCCATTTTCCTCCATCCTTTTGTGGGAGGTTCCATCTCCTCCTCCTTTTGCTCTTTCCTTTTTTCCCCACGAGTGTTTCTGATCTGCCTTGCCCCCCCCCATCACCACAATTCACTCCCTTTCCATTGTTCCATTTTCCTCCATCCTTTTGTGGGAGGGTGGCATGAGAGAGAGCACCACTGACCTCAGAGCAGTCATCTCCTTGCCCTCCATCCATGCTGCAAAATAGGTGACAAAGCAGCCCCAGCAGGTGTCCTTGAGAGAGACCTGGAGGCTGGAGAGGCTCAGACACTGAGCTAATAACCATCTCTAATTAAGAACTGGGTAGTTCAGATGCCCATCAGACACACTATCTGATCATAAGCATGAGCTTGGCACAGCCTGCATCTCCCCTCCTCAGCGTCCTAGTCTGCTCTGAAGGGTCATCTAAGCAGTCCCACAAAGCAAGGCTTCATCAGCTTTGCTTCATTAGAAACTAATTAGAACCATCACCCCAAGCTGGAAAGATACCTTTGAAGTACAAATATTTCCTCAGCTTTTCTTAATCAAGGCTTTCTTTTCATGCCCCTCTATATATGCTGATTCCAGCCAGCACATGAACTAGAAGTCCTGGAAGGCTGGGAGGGAAAAACTCCTCTTGCTGTATTTCCAATTGGATGAAAACCAAAAATCCATTGGAAATCTCATGATTTCCAGCATAATGTACTGGCCAAGAAAAGCTGGAGAAATTGCAAAAAAGCATCCAGATGTCTGGATAAACCCCTGGAATTAAAAAAAAAAAAATTGAAGTTTTTTTGTTCTTAATACAGAGAATAAAACGTTATTTATCAATATCAGTAAACTGCTCAAAGAGCATGGTGCCTTAAAGGCAAAGAATTAGCTGTGTTGTTTGTGTTGATAAGCTCATGGGCCTGAGGGCTTGTTTGGCCTGGACAAACAAATATTCTAATAGGAAAGCAAATTGTGAAAGGCAACTTATTCAAGGAGGTAACCTGTGCAAAAGAGAGAGGGATGTGTGTATGGTTTTTCTCACCTCTCCCACACTGGCCAGGCAATGTCCTTTGTCAGTGTCAGGAACAGTGCAGGGACACCAGTGCCACTGTCCCCTTTTCCTCATGCACCAGGGGTCAGGACAAGTGGGTGCCCATGTCCTCCTGCATTCCACACTGTCCTGAGCTGTGGTTGGAGGTGAGGAACATTACCTGAGGAACAGATCCAGGATGGGGCCTCTATTCATACATTTTCAAGATGCCTCCCATAAATTCACTGCAGAGTGGCTCAGATCTCTGAAGAGCAAGCTGTGACGTGGCCTTGCTATTTCAGATGGTTTTGTTGTTTGCTCCCTGCATCTTTATTAGCAGCACTCTGTCAGGGCTGCTGCATTAAACATTGATCCACCTTGGCAGTGGGAGCAGGGTGTGCATGTTGAAGGGCAGGTGTCACCCTCACTCACGGATATTTAACCATTCCTTAGGCTCCCAGGAAAGACACGTGCAAAGGGCCACTGGTGCTGAGAGGGCACAGAATGGCACTGCTGACTAAAGCGTGGCAGGGAGGGAAACTGCACTCCTGAATTTCACACCTGGAAACCTGCCAAGCAAGAAGGAACCTCAGCCAGCCTTGCTGCTCTCCTGTCGAGGCGCCGTCTGCTCGTTCACATTTGCCAGGTGGGAGCTACTTATCATTTCACAGCAATTCTGCAGGCTGAAGCCTGCTGACCTGTGGGGAAATTACTCAAAGGGCATTTTATAGCACTTGAAGCTTCATCTATGCCTAGTGATAGGCTCACTGCTCTAGTTTTGAAGGTGCTTCCTGCAGTGATTCTTTCATGAATTGCCACTTCATGGCATAGTTTCAATTTCTAAACATTCTGGGATCCCCTTGAAATAGCCTTAAGGGAAGTGGCAGGTTCTGAAAGTCTTGATGTCCTCTTGAAAGCAATTCAGATGCCAAATGTTGGTCTCGGTATTGGGAAATGAGCAGAGGGCTCTGCCTGGCTTGGTGGTGACTAAGGGAGAAGGGGTCTGACCTTTGAGGATGTTTGAAAGGGAAAATACTAATTGCTGTGTTTCTGTGAAATGCGTGATGAGAGGCACAGATGGGCAGGGTGTTTGTTTCTTTGGCTTCTTGTTTGTAATTTAGCTGAAGGCACTGGGAAATTTCATTGGCAGATCAGATAAAATCTACAGCAACCTAAGCGAGCCACATAGCCCTGGCAGCTGCCTTTCTGAATATTTTAAACTCCCCACTGCAAATCTCACCCCACCTTCCTAAGTGGAGCAATCTTCTCACTGCCCGGCTTCACTGGGATGCTCTCAGCTTTTCTCACTCTTTATCCAAAGACTCACCCCACATCCTAAGTGGAGCAATCTTCTCACAGCCCGGCTTCACTGGGATGCTCTCAGCTTTTCTCACTCTTTATCCAAAGTGCCATAAATATGAATCTCTGGTGGCTTTGCTCCTCCTGAGCAGGGGGCAGCTCCCTGCCCCTCTCTGTGGCGTTCCCCAGGTTTGTGCCAGGCCTGCCTGGCTCAGGCTGTGGCAGTGCTGTGCAATCCCTGCCAGTGCTGGCAGACACCCCGCAGGACACGTCCCCTCTCGGAGCAGGGGCTGTGTCCCTGCCACGCTGGCCCTTCCCTGCTGCTGCAGGCTCTGCAGACCCTCAGGGGCCCTGCTGGAGCTCTTGGCAGGACGCTGGGGCTGGGCTCTGTGTCTGGCAGTGCTGCAGGAGCTGGGAGGGGCTGCAGGGCTGCTGTGTTCTGTGCCAGCTGGCACTGCTGGGGCAGGCACTGAGGGGACCAAACCAAACACACCCCGATGAAATGGCCCAGACAAACCTTCCCACAGCCCCACCATTGCTTCGTGTTCTCCTGGCTTCACAAAGCACCTTGACTTCAAGGTGTCTGCTCACTGCGTGTGCGAATTTGGCTTGAACATCTGATAACTTTTATTTGTAAGTTTTAATTTTGGCAGAGTTTAGGTGTGGGGTTTTAAAAAATTTATTTGAATTCTCTGGCTAGGGAAAACTTTGAGGCTTAAATTACACAGTCGCATTAACAGCAGTCTGTATGTTAACTACAGTAGTTGGTGGGCTTTGAAAGGTTTGCTATAAATCATTTCAACCCATGGTGTTTATATTCACTGTGGCTGTAGCTACAGGGCAGCCTGACACCCAGCGCGTGTGCCCTTTGGGGGAGGAGTGGACTTGTCCCATTTTGGTTCAATCACAAATATCATATATTTTCCCTTCCCTCTTCATCAAGGACTTTTAAAATGAGAGCTAAGACAGGCATTTGCAACTACTTTTTTTCCCCCCAGGGTTGAACATGTTTCAACATGAAATTTTTAATCCAGCAGTAATGCCTGGGTGTTGCCTGGACCTCCAGGGACTGCTGGCATGTGTTTCTCCAAAACTGATGTGCCTGCTGCAAGCAATTGTTCTCTGAGGTCTGTTCAAGCTCTCAGCTTGTTCTCCACATCCCCCCACCAACCTGACAGTGCCTCAGCTGCCCCGGTGATGGAAATGCTTGATGGCACGTAAATTAATGCATACCTTGTCAGTTCTTTGCAGTCTTCCATCTACCTGGCCCTACCCTTGTCTCTTCTCATCTCTTTTCTCCGGGTGGTGACCCCTCTGGATGAGCTGCCTGGTGGATCTGTGTGTGCACCAGTCATAACACTGCTCCTGAGAAACACAGCTTGTGAAAATGTGTGCCCTGGGAGGCACCAGCTCACTTTCAGGAGATGCTGGGCAGTGAAAAGCCCACACAGCTATTCCCTCCTGTTCCCTCCTCCTCGTGGCCCTCACCCCATTAAGAAGTGAAACCATGATGATGTGCCCATCCGAACCCCAGAACTCCCTGAATGCATCACATACATGAATAATTTCAGCTCCCTTTCCTGTCCAGTTTGAACTTTCTGTCACTCCAGGAAGAGCTCAGGAAGGATCCCATGGAAGTTCTCCCTGCCGTGGGTATTCCTGGTCTCCATCAGGAGCACTGGAATCTCTCCAGGCTCCTACATCAGCTGGCAGATGACTCAGCCTGGGCGTCTGCCCTTTCTGTCAGTGCTGAGGACACAGCTGGGCTGGGGAGCTCTGCTCAGCCTCCTCTTCCAGAGGGAGGGAAGAGGGCTGAGCCAGCTCCTGGTGCCACTCCAGTGGGTTCAGGAGGGTGTAGCAGTGTCCCACAGGAGACTGTGGGGCAGGCCTTGTCTGCATGCTGTTGGATAAGATTAAGAAGTGGTCAGATATTTTTCTTCATCCTCTATGACGCACCACCTCCCACCTTCTATTTCTTCATTCATTTGTGGAAATTTTAGTGTTTGTGCCAGTGAGACCACAGCAAAGTCTTTTTCAGCTTGTCCCATTGCTCATTCTGGGAAGCTGGGCCAATCTAACTCCCTCATAACCTTATAATATCAGAAAATGAAGTCCAGGGTTTCCTTTCTTCTCTGTAGTCCTATGGTCTCTCTTCTTTTTCCAGCATTTGTTAGTTTGACCATCCTGAAATTCCCTTTTCTGGAGGTGTGCTCCTTCTGGATGCATTTCTTTCACATTTTAGTTATACCTTTGGGGTATAATTTGGTTTCAGTTTTTGGGCAAATGATTGGCAGGATAAGAAATAACTCAGTAATACATAGTGAGGGATGTCAGTTGTTCTTAAAGGTGGCAACCTTCAAAAGAATTAAGATAACTTTTATGGGAAATAAAGGCAAGGTGAGGAAGGACTGCTTGGAAATAGTCTGTGAGGAAAAAGCAAATTTAACCAGATTGAAAAGGGTAAGGAGAAAAGAAGGAGTGGTGGGCTCAGACAGTCTATGGAAAGGGCACAGTGAAGCCAGGAGTGTCTGTGAGAAAATGGAAGAAAAGGTTTTGGAATGAGGAAAGCTACAGGAGTCATGTGAAGAAAGGAGAAGAAAGTGTCACATATATTATTTTTTTTTCCAAGCGATTTCACCTCATTCACTTTTCAAACAGGAGGGTGGAAGTCTCAAGCAGGCAGAAACTCTCCTTAAATGCTCATTGCTTTCAGCTCCCAACCACCCTGGAAAGCCCTCAAGAGCAGGCTCTCACAGCAATTCAGCACATCTGCCTCTGGCTCCAAAGGTGGGGGAGGCTTGGCTGCGCTCCGGGCAGCTGCTGGGACAGCCTGGGAACATGAAACCAGAGCCCTGGAGCACGGGAAGGCTGGGCTCTGGCTTGCACAGCAGCAGGCTGCAGGAAGGCTCATGCCAGTTCTCATGATGCTCAGATGGATCCATCTATCACTTTGTGGTCTTTCTGCTGACACTGTTTGTGAGGGGTCAGGCACCCCCTAAGTGCTGGTGATGGGCGGCTTTCCATCCTGAAAATCCCACTGGAAGAAGTGATTAGGATTATGGAAATTGGTAGCTCACCCTA
Organism: Passer montanus; assembly: GCF_014805655.1. Lineage (NCBI taxonomy): Eukaryota > Metazoa > Chordata > Aves > Passeriformes > Passeridae > Passer > Passer montanus. The sequence goes on from NW_024373256.1 coordinate 8,266,218, forward strand.
GAAATTCTTGTGCAGCGGTCTTAAAAAGGAATTAATTGTATGGTTACATGTGTGTTTGTAGAGTATCCAGGCAAACTCTAAGTACTGAGCTTTTGGGCTTGTAATCTTGCAGAATACGAAGGCTTTTCACTGGAAGTGCATTTTGTTGATAATTTTCGACATTAAGACCAGCTGCTTTCTTGCATTCATTTTAAGTGTTTGCAACTCTGTTCAATTTTTTATCTTTTCTAGCTTTGTAATCATGCAGTTTTCCCTTCATTGGGTAAGAACAACTTCTTGATGGGATTACTGTGGGTATTTTTTTTTCCCTCAGTGAGAGTTAAATGCAGAAAGTGGCAATGAGAAGTTGTGGGTTTTAGCCTATCTTCCCAGAGTGGTCTGAAAGCTCAAACATATGTATGAAATATTTAAAATTTGCTTTGAAAATGATAATTTCCTTTTCTGGATCCTGGATTATTTGTCTCTGTTGTCTGGGTCATGCATCACCTGAGCACACCATGCACAAGGTGAGTCACTGGAGCACCTTACCCTCTTGGGGTAAAATCAGTATTGGGAAAAGCATTTTGTTCTGCCTTTAGATCTTTGCTCTCTGGTGCACTGAGTGACTCTGCATTCAGTTCCAGTAGCTACATGTGCCTTGCCTGGTATGTGAACATCTCTGGCCAGATGTCCAGGTCATCTGCCAGCCACAGGCCTCTTTCTGCAGACCATTTCCTCAAACAGTGTGGTGTCAGAAGAAGGGGAAAGCAGGAGTTTGTGCCATTTTGTGATCTGTGGCCGCTTGCATCTGACGTTCTAGACGAGCAAATTGCCAGCTGGAGCAGCCCAGCCTGCTCTGATTTGGGTGTGTGCACAGCCCTGGTGTGAGATGGACGGGCTCCTGGAGCCACATCACCCTCCCTGAGGGTGGCAGTGCCTGTGCAGGGCCCAGCATGGGGACATCCCTCCTGAAGCTCTGGAGCTGCTCCATCTGTCCCCTCCTGGCTCGCGTGGCCTCAGCTCTGCCTTCCCTCTGCAGGGCCAGCAGAGCCTCACACACAAGCCCAGGACATCTCTCAGCAGAGACAGGGACTGCTGCTCGTGGCCCACGTTGTCCCACAGCTGTGGAGCCAGGGGCCCTTCCCTGCAGTGGTTACAAGCTCTGGAATTCCAAGGGCTGCCGGATTTCCCAGCAGCAGTGCCAGGCTCCAGCCCCGCTGTGCTGCACCCTGAGCAGATGTGGGAAGCTTAATGGAGGCATTAGCTGCTGCAGAGTGCTTCAGCCAGCACAGTGGCATTTTGCAGCTACAATAATCTCCCCTTAGCACTTGCAGTTGTGTCACTGCTGCAATTAGCAATGTGTTTATAGCAGTGAGAGACCACTAAGAGCATTCGGGCTGGTTCCTGGGCACCGAGCAGCAGGGTTTCTAACTTTCACTTGTGATCATTAGGGCTAAAGAAAAATTACACTGATCTTTAAGAAATGGCCAGGAAATTGCTAGAGTGCATGGGATTTAGGAACCAAATGTTCTTCTAAGTTCTTTGTGATATGGCAACCTAAATCCCTTTAAAAATCTCAGTGTAAGATTTCACTGAAAGCAAATTGATTTTTTCTAGAATCATTAAAAATTGAGGCTAAAAGGGAATTCTGGAGGTCACTGTATCCAACCCCTTGATTAAGGCAGGTAAAGTGTCAAACTCTGCTCTTGACACAGAGCTGAAGTGGGAGAGAGCCAAGAAGCCTTGAAAACACTAGCAGAGATTTCAGTGACCATTGAAAAGGGTCATAAATAACTAACTGATACAAACTTTTGAATGGTCCTCCCTGGTCCAAGCCACTGAGCCCTTCTCCAGGCTCTTCCATTGTATAAAGGGGGTTTTGGTGTTTTCTGTGCTCACCAGAATGGTGCTGGAGTTTGTGCAGATGAAGTGTTCAGTTGACTGCTGCTGGTTCCTTTTGAAGCTGCAGTTGTGCAAGAGCCCTTTGGAAAGCTGTTTGGGGACAGCATTTTCTCCTTGAATCCCAGGATCACTCAGAAAGGTGGTGTAAACACACTGGACAACTCCTACTTCAAGCACTGATTCCAAAGGAAAGATTGAGTTTTTTATAACATAAACTATTATTTTATATGCCACTGTTATTCCCCTGCTCCATTATTAGCTTGACCTTTCTTCCCCATCCCTAATTTATTCCCAAACTTCCCCTGCAAAAGAAAAAACCTCCTCTATAAAGCAGTTATCATGATTGACTACGGTTTTTCTGCCCACAGCCCCTCTCCTTCCCCTGAGGATGCCAAGCCAAGAGCCCTGCCATGCCCTGGCATGTGTGGGCTGAAGGTCTGCATGGCAGTGCTCAGACATGTGCTTCAGGTGTCCCTGTCCTGCACTGGTTTCAGATGGCTCTGAAAGAGCATCTGCTTCTTCAGCACACAGAACTACTCATTCAGGAGGTGGCTGCAGTGCTTTTTGTTTACAGAGAAGTCTGGCTTTGAATCTCAGAGAAACATTCCTGCAAATGGCCTGTGGCTCATGGAGGAGCTCTGTGGACACAGACATTCACTCCCAGTGGAGACCCGTTTAGGTGATGCTTATTCATCACTCCTGGGAGGTAGGGAGTGGAAGTAGGTGCACTCTGACATTCCAACAAAGAATATTTTAATTTTTTTTTTCAGTTTAAAAGTGTAACTTACCAGTGTAAATGAAGAACAAAATGGAGAAAAGTCTGTGATTAAATATTTAAGCTCTTCACATCTTGGTTTTTTCATCTCTGTACCTCGGAGGGACAGCACACTCTCAGAGGCTGCTTTGTAGTGCTGGGGAGCAGCAGCATTTTGTCAGAGCTTGCAGCACCTCCCCTGCCTGCAGCCCTGTGCTGCTGCAGCTGGGGCTGCTGTGCAGGGGGAGCCGTGCCCAGTGCTGCATCCCAGCCTCCCAGCACAGCCACTTGTTACCAGAAGCCTGAATTAATCAGCTTGGAAAATTTATTAGGTTAGGAGGAATGACAGTGACCCAGAGAATGAACTCTGGCAGAGGGGTTGAAACAGAAGTTGGGCTTCTGCTGGATTCCCCAGGAGAGCTTGAAGTGTTTTATCCAGGGAAAAGCCTGCAACAACTGGCACCACAGAAATGTGGGGATTGCCTGGGGGCTAGGAACCAGTGAGTATTGAGGTTGGATTTACAGAGACATCTGTTTATGCCAGCTTTGTCCCTCTGTAAAATTCAGTGGAGAGCATTTTACTGCTCCAGCTTCTTCAGTAGGTGAAAGACAGGCACACAACCCTGTGGAGAGACAAGTTTTAGTGGACTGCAATGGATGCAGGGCCCCTGTTGCCTCACCACCTGCAGCCCTCACCCTGCTCTTCAGCCAAGCTGCCCAAAGACTGCAGCAGCCAGGCTGGGTGAACAGATAGGGACACTATGCAAAGAAGTATGATAAGATGGGAGAAAGGAAATCATACCTTCCAGACCCTTTTTCTGCAAAGTCAGAGGCAAATCAGAATATGTCTGAACAGTCTGAACCTGAGCTTTTGTTTCAGGCATCTAAGAGAGTTTTTCATTGATGAGGGTGTCTTGTCTCTACATGTGTGCATGACTGCCAGCAGCTCAGAAAGGTTTTGCCTTGGGAGCCAGCAGAGATGACATCCCACACAGTACAAATGAGATGCTTGCACCATTCCCTGATGTGCTTATAAAAATTCACAGCAAAATGCTTTCCCTCCCTGCCTTCTCTCATGCCATGGCTGCAGTGCAGGCTGAGCCCACAGACTGGGAGTGGAACTGAAGAGTGCCCCTTCCAGCTCCTTCCAACCCCTCCAGCCCCCTCCAGCCCCTTCCAGCTGCCCATCCTGCAGCTGCCCTTCAGGCTGTCTCTTGTGTCTGGCCCAAGATGCCAGAACAGCTTCCAGGCATCTGCCAGACACAGAGACTTCTGCTCTTCGTCTGGAGAAATGGACTGCACAGCCTGAAAGGCAAAAATCTGTTTGCTGGCATTCATGTAGTATCAAGAAACATGAGAATCTGAGAATTACAGACAGGAACAAAGAAGAAAGACATTAAGTTCCCAGTTCTGGTCTTTTTCTGTGCTATTATACCAGGAAGAAAACCCACTGTGACAAATGGACAGTTGAAATAAGAAATGTCATTACACCAGGCTGCTCTATTACAAAAACATGCCTGGGCAGGTAAAACAAAGACATGTGGCTTCTTTATCTTTGGTGTTAAATAGTCCAACTTTCACCTTCAAGGTAAAGTATTTCCTGGCTTGTAACTTGTAGTGGGGTTTTGATTTCTCAAATCAGCTAGCACTCTTCATTCATTATAAACATGGATTTAAAAGCAGAGAGTAAAACCATCTAGGGGCTAATTCATTCCTGGAGATTTTTTATCAGGAGCTGCAGTCTTCATTATCTGAATTTTCTATTAGTTGCTGGAAGGTGTGCATTTCTCATAGAAACTATCATATGAAAATGTGAATAACACATAATAGAAAAGTGAGGAGGAAAAAAGGGCCTCTGACTGCCCCTTCAAATGGAGTTTCACAGCTGAAAAAAGGGCAATACCCAGTAACAAGCTTCTGGTCTGCTCAGCTGCATCTGTAATATTGTCATAGATTTTGAGTTGTTTTCTTCCTTGCTTCAACATTTTATCCTTCTGTCACCCACAAGCAGGTCCTTGAGTGACTTTTTGGTGATGCCCAGGGTGGTAGTGTTGCTTGCAGGCTGTGAGACACAGGCACAGCCTCACACGCCAGTGCTGGGTGTCACTTCATGTGCAGAGCTCCAAGGAAAGCAGGGAACGTGGGCAGTGCTGCAGCTCAGGGCAGGGAAGGGTCCTGGTGCCCAGCCCTGGGCAGCAACACCTCTGTCATCAGAGTGTGATCATGAAAGCACAGCCTGGCATAAGGGACTGAGGGGCATCTTTGGAAAACTCTGGGATTTGGAGCAGTATGGGGCTATGGAGAAGAAGGTGGAATTGTGGTGTATCAGACCCTGCCCTTGGTCACACCATGGTGGGTGAATGGCTCTTCAGGAAGGAGATAGGTGCGTGGTTATGTGAGTCCTGAGGGTTTGTAATTGCAAATATTATGGGTATTTTTATTGCTTTAATATATGTATTAATATATCATTGATATAACATAAAATATATTAAGTAATTATATTAATATTGAGCTGGCAGGCGAGAGCTGGATGTAGAGATTAGTTCCTCCTCATCCTGCTATGTTGTGCAAACCCATAGGAAAATTATTATCTCATTCACTTAATAATATATTGAACAATATCTCATACTCAGCTAATTATACCTGGGTCAGGTGGATATAAATTAGCTGCTGTCATACATAGCAACCAGGTCTGAAGAGAAACAAATGTCTGATCCAAATCTGAGTAAAATCTGATAAATCTGGCACAGCTGCAGCTTTCAGCTTCACGTTGCACCTGGAAGGGAGTGATGTTTCCTCTGTCCCCATAGAGAGCTGTGGGATTTAATGGATGTTAATAAGATATTTGGGAGCCACAAAGGCTGGGTACTGAAACGAGCAGTGAGTGATACAAAGCTGATAGCCAGTTAAAGAAAATGGAAGAAAATGAATTGAAATCTCTGTGAGACAACTCCACCCTGACCCAGAAAGACAGTATCCTCCAAACTTCACATGCTCTCAGGCAATTCCACTGAAAACATTGACTGCAAATGCCCCTGTGCTTTGTATTAATCCTCAAGGCAAAAGTAAGGTCACTGCTGCAGAAGAAGTGGTAGCATTTTCATTTTAAAACAAGCCCAGGGCTTATTGAATCTCGCTCTAATTAGGAGATCTTTTTTTCCCCTCTCTCTTCTCCTCTCTGCTCGTGCTGCAAGGCTGGCTTGTTTCCTTGGCCTTGAAGTGGGGGGAAAGCTTTTGGAGATTTTTAAACCGCACAGATCTTTTGCTTCTGGCTCGTGTTTGATGGCTGTGCACAGGTCCTGGGGAGCAGGCTGTGAGAAGTGTCTGAGTGGTTTAGGAGCCCCTGAGATGTGTCCAGCTCCCCTTGGTGCTGTGCTGTGACCGTGGCCCCTTGCACTGCTCTGTCACCAAGCACCAGGGCAGGGGGCTGAGGAGGGTCCCTGCCTCCCTCTGTAACACTCTGGTGGTTTAAGGCACTCGCTGAAGCTTTGTGATGCAGGGCAGTCTTTGGGTGAATTTTGGCTTTCAAGGCTTGAGATTTAAAAGCAATACGTTTGATCCCTGTTGAAAACAGGAATCAGAGGCCAAAGAAAAGCAACTTCACCAGTTCTGCAGGTTGTGGAGTGGCCAGCTGCCACAGGGAGAGCCCCCTTCTGCTGTGTGAGAGGGGCATTGCTCTGGCTGGGGCACTGTGGGTGTGAAACAGGGTTCCACTGGTGTGCTGGGAGCTCACTTATGAAGAGCTGTGCTTTCAGCTTTCAGGCTGGATGGTTCTGGGGCACAGTGCTGTGTTCATGGGCATTTTGGGGCATTTCTGCTCAGGGGGTGGGTCCCTCAGACAGGCAGGGCAGGAGCAGGGCTGGCTGCAGCTGGGCTGGAGGGCTCGTGGGTCAGGAGTGCACCATGGCTGATAAACTGTGGGAATATTACACCAGCCAAGTGTGCAGGGAGCGGCCTCACTTCTCTCTTTCTCACCCCAGAATGAACTTTACCAAGTAGGAAGAGGTTCCTTTTTTGCTATCACACTGTCATCTTCTCCTCTGGGTTTTTAATTTCCTCTGCCCCTGTCCCATTAACACTAGATAAGTGTGCTAGGGAGATAAAAATCAGCTTACAACTTTATGGACAATTGATTGGGAGAAAAAACCAGATTGCTGAGCATAGCTGGCTGAAGCCTGCATATAACCTCTTAAAAATTATTTACTAGATGCTCAATAAAGTTTACCAGAACAGCCTGTTAAAATTGCAGAGGCAAGAGCCTCGGGGGAGATTTCCCTGCTCCACTCTGTGCCAGCCCAGCTGTGGCTGTTGGTAGCACTAGGAGTAAACACAGCTCCAATCGACACACAGTTGCTTTCTGTTTGCAGCAATTTAAAGTATGATATTTATAGGCATCTCTGATCTCTTTTGATCCATTCTATCCATTTGAAGAAGCTGTGCTTTGAAAAAAACCCACCGTATTCCTCTCTTCAGTGGTGGAATTAGAGAAAAACGCCATGACACCAACTTTCAAAATGCTTCTGATGCCTTTAATGTTTATTTTAGTGCCCAAAAAATACCTGAGGGCCTGATCCAGCAGCAGACATGGGTAAGGAAAGCAGCAGCAGCTCTTATTGCACATGAGTTTATGGCTAACATATCTGTGTAGTGCCAGGCTCAGAGGTTGTCACACATACTCCCACCCAGAAGATGAAGTCCCTGCTGGAGCCATCTGATGTAAATACATTTGTACCAAGCCTGCTCCCCCTGGCACATCCATGAGGTGCCATAATGCTCTGTGCAGTGAGCACCATTATCAGCCCTGGCTGACAAATGGAACTCTAATCTAATGTATGTGTGTCACACATGGATCTCTAATCTAATGTGTGTGTGTCACACATGGATCACAGGAACTTTGGAGGGAAATGCGTTCCTGGGAGCTGAAATTCCTGCTTTTGCTACAGCACAGCACAAAAAGAGAGTGGTACAAAGTCTGCCAAGGCTGGGTGGCACTCAGCATTCACAAACTGCAGACAAATTCCCTGTCGTTGGAATTGCTGCTGCTGTCTGGAAGAGGAAGGAGCAGGAGAGGCTGGTGCAAAAGAGGTGTTCAGAGAAGAAAATAGCAAGGCCCCCTCTGAAGTACCTTGGCTGAAGCCTGGGAGACCACAGACCCTGAGTAAGGCTGAGATGGAGTTTCCTGAGCACGTGGAGCTCAGCATGCCAAGGCACACAGTAACCAAGGCCCTCCAGCCCATCCAAATGGTGCCTTCACACCTGTTCTGTGCAGCCACACCACATGCAGCTCCTTTGCCTGTTTTTGAAAGAAAACATAATCTTGAAAGCAAAGGTGTTAACAAAGAATTTGTGCTGAGAACAAACCAGGACATGCTCAGGGTGTGGTCTGGAGGCAGCCAGACCGTTCAGTTGGTTCTGATCAGAAACTTCTCAGCTCATGAGCCTTTCCTGTGCTGCACATATTTACACATCCAGAGGGTTATTTTGTGCTCAGTACTGAGGCTGAACAGGGCACAGCACAACTGATGCTGCTTGCTTTGTGCACAAAATAAGCCATCAACAGATGGTGGGTTGCTGGTATCCTTTCCTGTGTGCAATCCCACAATCCTGCCCGAGCAGTCTCTAATAAGCACCACAGGTAACCCAGAGGCTGAAGAACCCACATCATCCCTTATATTGACAGTGCAGAATGAGGAGCTTTAATGAAATCATTGTTCTGTTGATGCAATCAGGCCGTGGCACATTGTCACTGCCCGCAGGGCTGCAGCAGTTGGGAGCAATCAGTTCAGTGTTAATCCTGTGCAGCACAAGAGCATGCTTGTGTTCTGAGCTGAAGAGCAAGGCGTGATGGAAGCCATAAACAGCACCCAAAAAGGCAGCAGTAATAACCTGGTGCAGTTTTTTCAAGATTGTGGTATCCTCTGTGGCCCAGCTTCTTCAACCAAACAAAATTCTACCGCATGAAATCCATTGGAAAGCTCATGTCAGCCCTGAACACACATAATTGTTATGCCTCATTAATTTGGTGTTTGTTTGAATTGGCTGGTGTGTTCCTAAAATACGTAATCTAGCATTAAAAATAACCAACTGATTGCTTCACAGAGCTTTGAATGGCTCTAAGTGAAAACTGCTCTGTTGCTCATTTGTCTTTCTCATTGGAATGCAATGGATAGCTCACAAATGAACAGGACTGGAAAGGTGTTTAATTTATGAACCAAGATGTAGTTCTAAATAATGCCTAATTAAATTCATTCATGACCTGGCATGTGATGCCTAGCTTAGCCTGGGCATTGCAAACCATTAGTAAACACTTTAATTGTAATAATTGCCACTGGCAGTAATTATTTTCAGGAAGGCAGCTAATTTCAATCAGCAGAGGGAATCTGAAAGGTGAGGAGCACGCGTCCTTGTCTTTCTGAAGCACCAATAAAAGCAGCTGCACAGCAGAGTGACAAACACTGGGCAGTGTTTTGTAGGAGTGAGGGTGAGGTTTGGAGAAGCTGAGGACACCTCCCAGGCACTGGAACCCCCCTCCTTCAGCAGCAGATCCAGAGGGAGCCACGGAAGGTGCTGCCAGCCCAGAGGCTGCAGGAGGAGATGATTTTGGAAGATGTAAGGCACTGACAGGGGGATGTGCATGCAATACCTGTTACTGAGATGCAGTGGCTGCCTGTGCTGTCTCTGGTTCATTTTCTGGGCCAGGAGCCAGCACCCTGCCACGCTGCCAAGGAGGAGCTGCCAAACTCCAAGGGAGCTGTTTAGGCTGGCCTGAACCACCTCCATGTTTGATTTCTGGAAGATGGAAAAAACTGGACCTCTGTCCAAAAACTGAGAATTGAGCATGGGATTGTTGTGAAACGCTGCAATTAGACACAGAGCTGTAGACAAGGAATAAAGTGCACCATTATATCTTTGTTAAATTAACTTTTCCACCAAAACCCTGTGATGTTCACTGGGAAGATGTCACTTGTAATTTTTTTCCCTGTGCACTCAGCGTGGTTCCGTCTTACAGGCACTTTAGCACTGAATTAATTACTACATTAATGGATGTCTATAGTCCATTAGTAAATTAAGACCTGATGCTAATTCTCTTGGGGGGAAAGAGAAGGGTGTCTATTTAGTACCAAATCATTCAGTTCGTTGCCAATGGACTCTAAGTGTTCCAAGGCAGGAAGAGAAGTACATCAAAGACACTTTAATTTGAAAAGCATAGGGGAAGCTGATCTCCAGGCCTGTCCATGTTACAGACTGTACAGCAACACATAAATCAACTTTGAATTTATAATCAACCACATCACTAGGGAGTGGGTAGGATGAACCTCTACCACCAGACATTTTCTTGAAATAACACCTGACCATGCAGGTTTGGAGGGGTACAGGTAACCTGAAATTTTGTGGAGATATCAATTTAAATGAGGGAGATTTTTCCTGCTTGCTCTCCAAATCTGACAGACTTGATCAATCATCCTTGAACTCCAAAATAAATTTAGGAGAAGCCAGCAACACAAGGGCGAAGAAAACAAGGACAGGAGTAAACAAAACATTGTTAAAATTGGCAGAGGTCTGCTTTGGACCCTGCCCAGAGGTCCCTGAATCCCAGGTTTGTCTCTGGGTGCCAGGAGTGCTGCAGTGCTCGTGGCCAGGTTTGTGTGCCCTGCTCCATCCCCTCTCCCTGCCCTGGGAATGGGCAGCCCCACCAACGCTGCACTGCTTCCTGCTCAGGAGATCCAAATAACATCTGCAGCTCAAACCCACTCCTGCCAGAGCTCTGCTGCCTTTCTGCTCTAGGAATGCAAGCCACGCTTCTGCATTTTACCTTAATAGTATACAAAAATGAAATTTGTTCCGTAAGGGAGGAAGTCACCATCCAAAAGCTGTTCATGTGGGTTTTTCCTCTCTGCCAGCAAAAATATAACAGTTAATTAGGCTGGAAAACCCAAAGGAAAGTGAATTCTGATGGCCAATCATGAAGTGGCATGGAAAATATCTCCATGACAACAGAAATTTATAGCACTTCAATTTTAATATATCAATGGATAAGGGTGGTTTCACAGGCACTGTGCAGAAGATATACCCATTTCTTCTTCTCTTGATAGTTCCTGGATTAAATGGGAGCCATGTTAGTGTGGTCCCAGATGTGACAGTGAAACCAACATTATGAAACCCGAAAGTTCTGAATGCAAATACACCACCAAGGTGAAAACTGACTCTGCTGTGTAGGACAAACATGTGGTCCTTTTTTTGGTAAGTTACTGCAGTATATCACAGTGATTTCTTTTAGTGCTATGTTTACCAACTCAGGGCTCAGCTCAGTACCTGTGGCACAAGGAGGTGCCAGTTCCCATCCCAAGAGCACAGTCCACCTCTTGCAGAGGTGTCAGTGATTGCCATCTTCTGATGTTACTGTTTTATACCCCATAATGAATTCCAGGGTGCAGAAGAGAAAAGAAAGGAAAAGATGAGTTCAGGGATCATTGATAGGTATCCCAAAGTCTGACCTACATTCTCTGCTCATGAGGAGCAGGAGTATTATGCTTCCATCTTAAATACTGTATTCAATGTATTTTGTAAATGCATCCATGGCCATGAATGTTTCTTATAGGAAATGTCTTGTAGTTTTTAGTAGTGAATGAATCATTCAGACACCCATGGATATTTCATTGATAATTTCACTAAAATTAATCTATCTGTATTTTAATTTAAGAATCAAACTTAAGTATGATAGTATTGGCTGTTGGAAATAGTTGCCTTTTTTTCTTTTAAATCCTAGCAGGAAATACATCACTTTTGATCAGATTTGATAGGATGCTCCTGCCCATAAAAGAGCATCTCATGCCTTCACCTACAAAGAGCTCATCTCTTATTTTCACACACTTGGGCATGTTTTGTGTGGCTCCTTCCCACCAGCCATGACTTGGACTTGGCCTCTTGGGCAGAGCTGGCTGGGAGTGCTCAGGGAGAGATGTGTGTCTATAAATATATTAAAATGGCAGGGTGAGGAACCACAGCCTTCTGGTTTGTTTTCTGTAATACGATATGGAAAGTGCTAACAGGATTAGCCTTTTGTGATGAGTGATAACAATATATTAAAAAACAAATGTTAATAGGCAGCATGAAATTGCTAACAAAGTAGAAATTTGCTAATAAAATTCAATGGACCTAATTTAAACTTTGATAATGTATCTAGCCTTGAGAGCCCTTTTCCACTGAGCCAGCAGTGGGATGGTGAAAGAGGAGGATTTTCAGTGCAGAGCCCAAGGCTGCCATGCTTCTGAATTCTTACACTGCTTTTCCTGCTGCAAAATGACCCTGGCACCTGGGAAGTGAACATTTCCAGGTTTTCAAATAATCCAAGAAGGGTTGAACACTGTCTGAATGTGTTACCTGTGTGGAAACCAAGGTGAGCAAGAACCTGCCCAAGCCTCCCCGAGACTCGGGGCTCTCTGGTGAGACAGTGGCTACAAGAATGTTTGGAAAGCTTAGCTTTAGGGCACATTTTGTTTACTTCTGTGTGTTTCCCTGTGCAGCTCTAAAATTCTCCAGGCTTCCATGAATCTGCAGAGCTGGGAGGAGGACTCAGAAATCTGGGTGAGCAGACTGGGGTCAGAGCAGGGTGGGACCTGGGGAGAGCAAATAGCTGATGCCTGCCCTGCAACACCCTGGGCTCCAGCTCTGCAGGGCATCTGGGCTGGCTTTGTCCTCTGGCCATGACATAGGCATTTCAGTCTTCAGAAAAACTTTGGAAATTCCATTAGTAAAAACATAAATAGATTCCAAACCAGCCCATTTGGGAAGGAAGTGAGAGCAAGGGCAGAAAGATGAGACAATGCATGGAGGGAAAATTGGTAAAAGCAGACAAAGGAATCTAAAATGCAGAACAAATAAATTAATTGGATAAATAGTAGGACAAAAAGAGGCAAACCAGAACAGAGACATGTGTCCTGTAATAACTCTTTCAGAACTACTCAGATTAAAGGAGAAAGTAGAGATCAAATGAGCTAATTTAAGCAGATGCCAGGCTCAAAGGATAATGTGAACCTTAATTACTTACTCTTACTCTTCCTTCTCTTCTTAACTAAGTGAATTTCCCAGACAGTATTTTTGAGTTTTGCCAGACAGGAACCCAACTGCACATTTCAACCAAGGGCTTTGGCAAGGTCCTCTTCCTCAGCACGTTCTTCTTTCTGTTTTTCCTTAGATTTAATTATTTTCCAGCCTGGCCTACCTGCTCCCATGCTGAAAATCACTTTAAAAGGTATTTGTGAGCAGCCCAGGGAGTGGCTCAGATGCTGTAAGGCCCTGCTCCTCTGTCAGACAGGATGTCCTTTGCTGCTCCTTGACCTCATCTTGTCCCCATGGCTGCAGAAAAAGGTCCTGCCACTGGCTCTGCTGCACCCAATTTCTGAAATCTTTTAGGAGCACTTCACAACATTTTCCCACTGATGTTTGAGCTTTCATGTACTTCCTTAGTGTGGGACACTTGTGAACTTCGGGGTAATTTCAGAGGGGTTTGGATTCCCTGGGCACTCCTTTTCCTGCACGGTGAGCTCAGCATTTGCAGCTGTGGGGCTGCCCACTGAGGGCTGGGAGAGCTCAGTTCTGAGCAGTGTCCATTGCCCACATCACACCCGAGACTGAGCTTCTTTCTACTCCATGTGACTTTTCAAGATGTTAAAGAGTCACTGCATCTCCACAGGGGTAAATGGGAAATGAATGTCAAGTGAGGTACAACAGAAAATTAGAAAATTACATTTTTTAACAGGTTTGCATTTTAAATGAATAATCAGTCCACTGATAAGATATAATTACTTGGGACCACAGAAAAGATTCAAGGAAAGGCAGTGTTTTCCTTTTGTCTCACAAGTGACTCTCAGCTGAGAGAAATAACACTCTTTCTAGAGCAGCAACTATAGCAACAGGAGGATTTGACTGGGTAGAGGTCAGGGAGTATAAGCTGTTTTTCACTGCTGATTTTAACATGCCATCCTCACAATTGGCTATTACTTGTGGTGTTAGGAGCCCTTTGTTGCGATTATATTTCATCTGCTGCTACGGTGTGCTGAATAATTAAAGCTGTCAGCACAAAAATGAAGTATCTATGCACCTTTGAGAACAACTCCAAAATAATTTGATGTCCCAGTTATCACAAGAAAGTTATTAACAAAAGAAGCTACCCACAGGGCAGGAAAAAATATGCTTTGGGAGCATCTCTGTGTATTTTCCACATCATATTGCCTAGGACATTGTCACCAGAGGCAGTCACATGAAATTTCCTGGTAACTGCAGGTGTGTGGATTCTGTAAATGTGTTGGGGGTAAATTTCATGCACCTCCTATCAGAGTAGGAGAGCACAAAGCAGGGGCTTGCAGGTGAGGCAAAGGGGTGTTCCTGTACCCAGCCTCAAAGCCCCGTGCCCCACTGCCTTTAGGAGGGAAAAGGTTCATGACACATTTTCATCTTCACGGCCCAAGCCACAGCCTGACCTGCTGTGATGCTTTGTGGGCATTCTCAGATCCATCAGTTCAGAGCCACCTGTGTCCCACCAGGATGCAGGCAGGCAGGGGAAAGGCTGAATGCTGTCCCTGCTCTGGTTTTTCCCACTGAGCACACCTGTGAGCACTCTAAGGCCCTTTTCTGCTGTGCTGTGAGCACAACCTTGTGTTATTTTTGAGGGGTAGGACAATACTGGGAATACACAGCTTGCTTTGCAGCCACAATTAGAGATTAAAGACCGTTGGCACAGGCTTCTCCAGACAGGAAACCCAGGAGGAGCAAAGCAAAAGCAGCAGCACTTTCCGGGGATGGATGGGGGGTGTTCATACACCACGGGCTGAGTGTTTGCTCCCAGTGTGCTCCCATCAGGGTCAGGCTATGGTGACAGAGGGATCCCACTGCCATTTGTGGCTTTCTTCTGCAGGGAGGGACACACACAGCTATTGAGGTCTTACTGCAGCAGAACCATGCCAGAAAAACACTCCCTCTCTGAAATTCCTTCCTGACATTAACACAAGCCAGTTATTCCAAGCACTCAAAATCTCAGTGCACAGGTCAGCACAGCAGGCTCCAGCTGCTCATATTGTAGGACTGCATCAGAATTGTGTGAAAAATGTGCAGCTAAATCAGTGGCAGTGCTTTCTGCATAATGTTCTGGGGCTGGCAGAGTTTTCACAGGGCTGTAAGGACAGGCTTAGCTTTGCCATAACCTCCCACAGAAGTGCTGTGCTGCTTTCTTTTTTCATTACACCTGTTTTTAGGTCCTCTGCATCATAAAGGAAATGGGTGCCTTGTGTGGTTCTGTACAATAATATCCCTGTAGCTCATGCTGAAGTTAAAGATAAACCCTTCTCTTCCCTGGGTTTCTTGCATGAAGCTCCACAAATCCTGAAGCCACTAACACAGGCAGACTTGGGTCTCAGTGGAGCTACTCACATATTCAGTCACACAGGGTTGTCCAGAGGCATTTAGCTGCTCAGAGGCACAGAAACCTGGGTGATGCCTGTTTGCAATTACATGTTCTAGCTGGGCACATGGCTCAGCAGCAGAGCTGCCAGTTGCACCCACCAGTGCCCCTGGATGTCACCCATCTGGCCATGTGCCATGGCTCAGCTCCAGGGGCAACTCAGCCCCACAAAGGCACTCACTCACTGTCCCACGGTGGGCTGAGGGGCAATCAATAGGGTAAAGTGAGAAACTCATGGGCTGAGATAAAGACAGCTGAATAGGTAAAGCACTCAGAGCCATCAGGACAACCCTGTGCTGAAGAAGGGCAAGAATATTTCATCTCTAAGGCCAATGGAAAGAATAATTTCCCCAGAAGGCAGAGCTGCTGTAGGTTGTCCTTTTGCTGGAAACTTGGTTGTGTCTGTGTTGAGCTCGGGAAGTTATCACATGCCCAGAGGTTGGGGTGGCTTTAGAAACAATCCTGTTTGTGTTTGTGCTCCACATGGAACAGTTTAATATTTGGGTTTTCATAAAGCTCCAGTGTCTGCTTTTAATAAAATGGCCTGCAAGCAGTCAGATTTGCTTTTGCATAGGGGAATAAATGACTCTTGCCTTTTGGGGTCTCATTCCTTCAAGGCAGACATAACAAGCTGCTTTGCCCCCTGTTTTTGCCTAGGGCTTCATTTCACTGTCTAGATATACCCAAATATATAAATTCTGCATTAATACAGAGTGTAGAATAAAGTGTATACATGCGTGTGTATGTATCTGGAGTCTGGACACAAAGGAATACATCTCTATATAAATACATGGAGTTCTGTATATAAACACACAGAGTTAATCTCCTGGTGGGGGGATTCAGCTGCTGAGAGGCTGTTGCCCGTGGTGTCAGTGTGTCTGTGGAGGAGGCAGCACAGCAGCACACAGGGCTTGCCTGAAGCTCCTGAGGGCACACAGCCCTGGGATGGAGCCTCAGGTTTGCTGCTTTTGCTGGGAGAAGCTCACAGGGCTGCAGGAGCTGAGCCATGGGGACACCACTCACATCCCATGTCCTGTTCCCATTGCTGCTTTGCATCAATTTATGTTTAGCTTGTGACTTCTGCCCTTGTCTTCTTTCCTGCCAGCCTTTAAGGTTTGTTGTGCTTGTTTGGCTTACCAAGCCCTTACAGCAAAGCCATCTCCCTCTGAACAGATGCAAAGTGCACTGCAATGAGTGTTTGGAGCATTCAGCTGATCTCCTCACTGGCACTGGGCTGGCTGTCCCCAGCATGGCCACTGCCCAGGAGGCACATCCATCACTGCCTGTGCAGTGGGGAGAGCAGTGCTGCTCCTCCCTGCTGCCCTTCTTCCCCTGGGGGCTCTTCCCCATCCTGGAAATCAATACACACTGCTAAGAATTGCTAACTAAACCTCCAGCTCTTGAAAATGGACATAATGTGCTTCTTTTCCCTTGTTCAGTGCAACTCCCCTGTCCCCCTCTTGGTATTTAGCCATTTGTGGCTAAATACAGGTTGATGATTATTAAGAATATGTGTTCATATTGCATCACTGCATTCTGCTGCATCCTGGAAGTGATGCCACTTGCCACAAGGACAGCAGATGGGCAGAACATTATGTAAAGAAAATTAATCCTCCTCTGGTGGGAGTTCCCCAAAATGGCAGAAAATCAAGGCAATAAATTAAGTGCATAAATATTTGCATCAAAGTCTAAACCTGCAGGGCACATGGAACGGGCACATATTGTTAAATCCCCCATTTTTTATTGCTTTATCAGGCAGGGCCATTATTGCATTGTAAAGGATATACACTTTCCCCCTCATGAGGAGGAGAGAACTGTGCAGAACCAGTAAATCAGGTTATAAATTGCTGAGATATATAAGGCTTGATTCTGAGCCCACTGGAGTTGGGGTCCAGGCTCTCATGCTGAGGTGTGCATTTGGTGACACTCCTGCCCCTCTCTCCTTATTTCCAATTACCTAGAAGAAAATAAAAGACTTAGAGCATTACAGATGGTGTTGTTTAAGGAAGAGGGGGACAGCTTTCTGGTTGTAAATAGGGATTATTTGGGAAAAGCAATGGACAGTGCAGTGTTGATCAAATGCTGAGGCTGTGTCTTAGCTTTGGGAATGTCCCAGGCAAGGCAGACTGATACTGAGTGGACAAGCCTGCTCCAGCTGCAGTGTTTGGAAACAAATGAGGGCCAAATTCATTCCTGCTGTCTCTGATGTGAACAATCCGAAGGGGAAAATAATCAGGAAATTTTACAGTCAGCTATTTCTGCTCTGGAAATGCGGAGCAAGGCACAGCAGTGAGTACCTCACACCCCTGTGGGCTTTTCCCCCTTCAAAACCAAGGATCTGCCTTCTGTGAGCTGACACACTGTGAGAAATCCAGGGTTATGTTCTGTGCACTGAATAAAACCACACAGGCTGGTCAAAAAGTGAGGGCAGGAAATCCAGGGTTATGTTCTGTGCACTGAAGAATGTATTTCCATCTGTATTTCCATCTAGGTCATGTTAGGATCTAAATCAGACTGATCTTTCAGTTTAATGGTTAAATGGAGAATAATAAAACATTTCTATGAGTTAACATGGGGCTGATAAATGGAAAAATAGGAAAATAAACAGCCAACAGCTCCCATGTGGGATCAAACAGGATTACTTTTTTGTCAGACTGAAATTAAAATGATGTTTGTCTAGGGTTTTTTCTGTTGTTGCTGTCTTTCACCCTTCCTTAAAACAGACAAACTTGATTCCAGAGGAATTTACTTCAGAACCCAGCAGCAAGGTTAAAGGCCGAGATATTGTGTGTTTTACCTGAAGAGAGGAAATGTTCCTGCAGTGCTGTCAAGGCTGAGAAGCAGAGGTGTGCTGGAGGTGAGTGCAGAGACCACAAGCCCTGCCCAGCTCCTGCTCGGGGGCCTCTGTCCATCCATCCCTCAGGGGCTCGTGGCTCCAGGTCTGG
Organism: Passer montanus; assembly: GCF_014805655.1. Taxonomy (NCBI): domain Eukaryota; kingdom Metazoa; phylum Chordata; class Aves; order Passeriformes; family Passeridae; genus Passer; species Passer montanus. Next base: position 8,284,255 of record NW_024373256.1, read on the forward strand.
GGTGACTGGGACAGGTCCCAGCTAAAGGCCAGTCCTTGCCTTGGGGAAAGCAGGTTCATGGTAATAGTTTACAGGAGGAAAGCCTCATTTCCCCCCAAAAGTACAGCAGGAAAAGCCCCAGCTCTGTGTGGCTCTGTGTGGGACACAGGGCTGGGTGCTGCCAGGTGTGCACATAAATAGGATTGGAGAAAAGAGAGCCATGGCACCTGTTGGGTTTTTGGACTATTTTCAAGCAATTAATCTTTAAATATTGGTTAAATCCTTATAAAATGGTGCTGAGCCAAGTCCTGTATCTCTGGAAGAGAAAGACTCAAGGTTCATGGAGGAATGTAAATTGTCAGTATATATTTCTTTATATATTTCTTCCATCCTTTTTATTCAGGATTGAAAGAGTTAATATAAATTGGACTAATTTTTTGCTGTGCCCTGAAAAAAAATTTTTTTTGCTATAAGAAAAACATTAGGTATGTGAATTCAGTGATGTTTTCTACAAACCTGTCTGCTTACAGAGAATGTGCTGAGGATAAAAGAGTCCAGAGAGTTAGGTGTAGTGAGATTTGATCTAGGGGACTAAAACATCCACAGTTACCACTCAAGAAAAAATATCCTCTTTTCCTGCTCTGTGCAGCCTCCCAGAGCTCTTCTGGGAGCATTAGGGGCACTGCTGGTCTTGGGAGCTATTTCTCAGCCCCTGAGATGCTGCAGGTGTCAGTGGAAATGACAGGTTTTGGCAATCTGAAGGAATCCAGGACTGATTTATTCCCTCCAAAAGAGTTCTGAGGTGCACACAGAGCAGAGCTGAGCTCTTGGACAGCGCAGAGCTCCAAGGGGAGCATTGCTTCTCCATCTCCTGTGTTCCCCTGCCCCTCCAGGCACCCAGCCCTGAGGCTGCTGGGGAAGAAAATGTAGAAAATGCCATTCTTCTTTGTGGAACTTTGTTTTGACTGTGCCCTTAAATGGAAAGATTTTGAATGAAAGCTATTTCCACAGGAACCAAGAATTCAGGGTGTTTATTTATCTGCTTGTCACTAATAAAACCAAATTGCCTGTTAAAAATAGTCCTTGTGCCTTATGCAAACAGGCAGGGGATGATGCAGCAGGCAGGGAATGAGACAGGAAAATGAGTGATCCCAAAATTACTTCTCTGTCTGCCACGAGGCTTGGGAAAGGTCTCAGGTCTCTGCCCTGCCGTGTGAAGCCTTGGAGACAGAGCCTCCTCCTGCCAGGAGGTGTTTGCTGCTGCTGGGATGTACCAGCCCTGTGGCCACTCCAAACAACCAGGCTGGAGCCACCAGTGCTTTTCTGCAAATATTGTTAGTGCCAAAACCTCAAACAGGACTTGGGCTCCCAGGATGGCAATCTCCTCAGGAGCTGGTAATTGAATATAACAATTCCGGTGAAAACCAGTCATTTATCTCACATTAGGTGTGATTTTTTTATACCAGGCCCTCCTGGCAGACCCAGCACAATGTGCTTACCTCAGGGGGTGCTGGGGCTGCTCCTCCTGGTGCAGAGAGCTGAAGAGAGGAGCCACAGAGCTCCTTCCCTTGCAGCTGCACCTGCTAAACAGCAGCCACAGTGTCTCCAGTGGGAGAAAAACCAAAATCACTCCATGTGCTGGAGCTACCCAACGGGTTATTCAATTCTTGTGTAACAAGCTGCATCCAGGAGAAGCAGCAGGGCTGTTACATCACTGCTTGGATCAAAGCTCCTGGTGGGTCAGAAGAGGAACGAGGCTCAAGGTGCAGGAGCAGGAGGAAGGATGGGACAAACCTGCAGAAGCAGCATGGCCTGAACCCACATGTCATCTTTCAGCTCCTCCCCAGTCACACTAGCTTTCTAATGTTTCATTTGTGCCCAGCTGAAGCAACTCAGGCCCTGCAGGGACAGATGGGAAGAGGCAATGCTGGAGCACATGGAATACATGAGGGAACTGCTACACAGGCTTGCATTTGCAAAATGATTTTAAATTGCATATTTGTCAGCATATAAATGCAACACTGAAAAATCATTAGGAATAAAACAGCAGCAGGAAGCTGTGAACATGACCAACAATTGGCCTGGAGCCTTTCATCTTTATCCACTGAGCTGTACCTGTGATTGTGTCCATGTCACAGAGATCTCCTGAGGGCTCTCCTCGTGTGGCACAGGCATCACCCAAAGGGCTGTCACTGTTTCAGAGACACTTTTCTATATGTAAGTGTGTGTGTGTCCCCAGCACACTGCAGCTCTGTCCCCACTGCAGGCAGGAAAGCCCTGAGGCAGCACAAGGGGCACGTGCTAATATTTATCCCTTTGCTGGTATTGATTACTCCCTCAGGGACTTACAGATAATTCAGTCTGGATAACAGCATCCAGAGACTGCAGCTGCAGTGACTGGTGATGCATCAGGGAGATGAAAAGAGCCTTCTCTGGAAATTTTCATGCATGGACAGGTGCTCTGCTGTGTGGGTGGACATATTTCACCACCCTTGCCATGCAGTGATGGATGGGTGACAAAACACCTCCAAAAAGACAGGATAGGAAAGTTACAGCACAAAAGAGCTTTCATGAGATTTACCTAACTGTGAAGCAAAACCAAAAATCAGGACAGGGTCACCATGCTGGGATCTGGTTTTAGGAGCACAGCTTGGGGTCCCCAGCCAGCAAAGGCTTCTTTCTCTTCTGACACATTCTGATGCTGCAGCTGATTTCCCAGTTAGGTTTGGAGATGACAGGGCTGTCACTCAGCTGTGCCTTTTCACAGTAGTTTAAAAGTCAGATAGTAAGCAAAACTCCCAAGCTCCTGATGATACCTGTCTCAGGAGGGAGTTTTCTCACCAGAGTATTGACTGGTGTTCTGCTAAAAGGAATATATTAAACCCCAGGTCTCCAGGTAACTCTAGCCCAAACTTTGCTGAAATCCAGAAGAAAAGGGAATTATATGTTGCTGAAATATTCTCTAGGGTTAAGGTAAGTGAAAAGCTTTGTCCTAACATGATCAGAAATGTCACAGAGAGAACTTCAGGCTATTCAAAATCTTTCAGCTTAACAGCACCTGCACAAGACGGGGTCTGAACCCTCATCCACCAAAAATTGAGCTCATAGATCCTGTATCATCTTTTCCCACTGAGCTCCCAGAGTAAAATATTAAGAACTAGAGAAAACCAAACTAAAAAATACCCCAAACTTACAGATTATGCTCTCCCTCTAGCATGCTCTTGAGGTGATTCTATTAGCCTTTGAGGAACTGTGTCTCATATTTCCCCCCATCCCTCCTTACTTTATAAATACCCTAGAAGACCTTCAAGGGTTGGTCCAGATCCCTGTGCATGGACAGGAACTCTCACAGCTCTGCAGTTCTTCCAGCATGTCAGAAAAAATTCCTTTAAGCGTCCCCCAGTGTAACTCATCTGAATTAGTCCTGCTGCTGGTTGTGGGAGGAGAACCACTTGCAAAGCAGGGGATGAATCACTTGAAAATGAATATTAAGCTTGTTTGGAAATGAAACCAAAAGAACTGAGTCAACACAGACTCCCTTCCCCGTGGGACTCAGAGCTGCTCAGCAATCCCCGTGTCCCAGCAGCGCCCTGGGTGTGTGCAGCATCCTCACACAGGGCTGCAGGGCAACCACCGTGCCCCAGGGCTGCATCCCTTCCTGTGGCATCCCTTCCTGGGCTCCCCTGGCACCCAGAGGCAGGGCTGAGCTGAAACACAGGGCTCCAAGTCTTCCACTCCACTCCCCAGGGGCCGTGCCCCCAGTCTTGCTGTCTTCCCCTGGCTGTGGCAGCGTCAGGCTGCTCCAGAACTCTGTTCATCCCCATCCAGACACAGACACAAGGCAGGATCCTGCATGCTCCTCATGGCTGTGCTGCTGGCACCCTGCCAGGCTTTCTGGGCTGCCCAGGGGGCTTTTGGCAGTAATTGGTGGTTTTCCATGGGAGCTGCTAGGTAATGCTTGGGGTTCTGTGGAGCCATACTACAAAACAATGATGAACTTGTCAAAAGACACAAACTATACTGTAATGAAATATGGACATGGAAAGGGGCCAGACTCAGCTCTTCTTTTCACAACAATGTGAGTTATTTCCATGTATTTTAAATAGTTAATGACTTTGTTGTTCATTCAGCTCAAACCATCTAAAATAATAAAAGAATTAGAGGGAGAAAAGGAAGTTAAAGGTGGTCAGAAATCCAGCCAAAACATTCAGCAAATAAAGAAACCCAGCCTGCCTGTGTGTGAGCAGCAGTATTTGGGGTTAATGACACTTTTTGTCCAGACTGGAGCAGAGAAAAGGAAATTCTCAAGACTTAAAAATATTGCTGTAATGCGAACCGCAGTTCTCAGCCAGCTCTTGTTCTGAAGTTATTTATTTGCCATGACTAATTTGCAGTTTCAAATGCGGTCACCGCCTCACACGTGGCAGTGTGGGCACCAGGACTGGAGGCACTTGGAGCCCAGCAAAGGTTCCCATGGGCAGTGCCAGCCCTGCTCTGCAGCCCAGAACCAAACCCCACTGACACTGAGCTCCAAAAATGCATTTCCCAGGCGTGCAAACCAACACTGAAGTGCGGATGCAGACTCAGATCACTGCCTCACTATTTCTTGTCTTGCCCCGTTTGGTTTTTTTTTTTTTTTTTTCCTTTTTTGTTTTGATTAATCAGCCCAGGGATGCAGAGAAGCCAAGTGTCTTGACAGCACAGAGGTAATTTGGGAAGGGCAGGCGGGCTGCAAAGCTCCCAGCAGTGGGACCAGTGCTTGGCTCAGCTCTGCTGTTGCCCCTGGTTTTAGGGTAAATACGTTGTTAAGTTTGTTCAGCCAAGCATCACTTCCCATTTTCCGTGCCCAGAGAGCAGGATGAGGCAGGCAGCACTGCAAACACAGGTGGTTTAAGGGTCCTCCCCACCCTAAATCTCCTCTGTGGGGTGAAGAGAGTGTGTCCTGATGCCCCTTTCCCAGCACAGACAGTCTGTACATCTGCCTTTAATTAAGATGAGAAAGGGGGACTTGGGGGGATTCTGGGTTCATTTCTGGCAGTGATACCTTCAAATTCCTTTAGTTCTGTGTGATGCATATTGTGCATGAGCTGAGATGCACCAGGCAGAGAGCTGGGCTAAAAATAAACCCAGAGAGTCACTGCTGTGTCAGTCTCCTGTTGATATTTCTTGGTTTGTTTTATGGCATCTTCGAGGCCAGTCAAGTGTGGGGGGGAAATCAAAAAAGAGAGAATGTTTGCTTTTTGAGGCTGGGTTAAGAGTGAGCTGGTACAAATCATGTCATTTCACTGAGTGGATTCAGACCATTACAGTCTCTGTGGTGCTAGTTCACACTCATGCTCATGCACTCTTAAATAAGACCTAGCTTGTTCTTATTTAATAATAATTAGCTTGTGCTAATTCTTAGTGCATTATCATATTGATACCAATTTAACTGATGTTAATAAATTAAAGGAATGGACAAATAAATCAGCACTTACTTATCCATGTGAAAGAAAGGGGCTGTGTTCCAGCTTGGAGTCAGCAAGCAGCAGAGTGCTGGCTCCCCAAAGAGAGACCAGGGAGTGTGAGGTGTTGATCCAGTGGACCTCAGTTAGTGACTTTCTGGATCTAGAGAGAGAAGGACTAAATCTGACCAAAAAAAGCTCCTAAATGGGGAATTCTGGAAAGAAATGCATGCTTTTAAATGCATTTGGACATTGCATCAATTGCCTGGGGTGCAAGGTCTCTGCAGGGAGCGGGTCACAGGAGCATCCCCACTCTGTGAAGGGCTGCAGTGCTCCCTGGGCTGTCCCTCCCCAGGGACACCTGCCTCCCCCATGGCTTGGCTGGTCCTGCTGTGGCCAGGCTGCTGGGAAGTAGCTCACAGCACTTTTTCTCTTTTACTGGAGGCAAAAAGTAATTTCTTCCTCTGAAGGCAGGGCTGGAGCGTCCTCTGCTAATGAATGCAAACCATCAGTGAGCAGTAATGGAAAATCGGGGATGATGTGGCAGGCAGTGGCTTGCTTTCATGGCACCAGAAAAGCCCTTTTAAATTTAAATTTAGCAAAGAATTTAAAGCACATATAGGCAGACTCTATTAGAAAGTGAAATATTTGATCTTGGCTATTAATCTGTTATAAGAATACTTTCATTTCCTTGCCATGTGTATCCAGTGATAGACTTTCATAAATGAGATCACATTAAAATGTACTTTATGTTTCTAGTCAAATCTATTTTATTATTATGCAAGTCCTAGTTAAGGAAAAAAAAAACAATTACAGAGGCAGACTAGGAAGAGCACATTATTTTAACTCATTTATACAAGTGAAATACTGCTCCTACTTGAAGGCTGTACATTGTGCACTACTAAACACTCTGGGAAGAGGTTGCTCCATTGCAGCCATGCTACCAGATTTGGGATAATTTAGGGGCAGTGGAAATACAAAGAGAGTCTAAAACAGCTCATGTGGTGTGGGGTACTGCTATGTGTATATAGACACAGAGCAGTATTCAGTAAAAGACATATTTTTATATGGCATATATTAATATCAAAGTATTATATTCATATTGAAGCATTACATCTGGACTCTGTCTTACTGAAATCAAATATATTTTAAGGATGGTCCATAATTAATGTGAGTTGTCACTCCTGACACACTGCACCACAGGCAGACAAGTGTTTTAGGAAGTTTCCCTGTGGCCAGGGAGGCTGGGAGGCTCTGCTGCCCTGGTGCTAGCTGTGGACACTGCAGGGATTCAGCCCAGCTGGGCCAGTGGTGAGGGCTCTGCAGAGCTGCACTGCCTGCTCTGGTGGAGGCATTAATTTAGAGAAGAGACCACTGGCAGCCTGGAACCAGCACAGAGCATCATGATGGATGTTTTAGGGCGAGAAGAAAAAAATGGTTTACATCTTATAACTCACTTTGGCTGATTAGGCACAAATGTCTGTTTTAAACCTTCAAATCTGGGCACCCAAACCGTGTCATAATCCTGCCACTTTTCGAATGTCTTTTCACTCCATTCAAGCAGCCTGACAGAGAGCCAGCAGGGGCCACAGCATCTGCTGTCACGCTGCTGGAGCAGAAAGCTTTGCTTCCAGATTCACCAGTGCTGTGGATCCAAATGCTTCCCCAGGATGGGGCAGCCATGGTGTACAGTGAATGTATACATTGACATCATGCTGTATCTGAAAAGTCCAATCTGATGTCTTCCAGAAGAGGGTGCAGCTCAAGGCTTGAATCTGAAAAATGCAAGATACTTTTGGATCATGTTAATGCTATTAATAAATTAACCTGAAACTCCTTGCTTGTGAATTTAGGATCCTGGCATGACTCTGCTTTGCTTGAGAGCTGGCCAGAACAAACTGGTGCTTGGCAATTTACTCCAGGACATGAGGTGTCTGAGCCTTGTCCCCCCAGAGTCCCCCAGCTCCAGGTTCAGCCCTTCCCCATCCAGGTGGGATTCACAGTTGGTGCCTCAGCTGTGCCCCAGCTCAGAGCCTGCAGTCAGGGCAGGCAGCAGCCAAAAGGCTGATTTGGCACCAGAGCAGCCATGATCATCTTTCCTGGAAGAATGAAAAATTGCCATCCGTGTCTGGTTTTAACTTCAGTACAACCTCAGTATCTCTTCTTTTTAAATCATTCATAGACAGTGAAGATTTGCAGCTGCTTGCATTTGTGAAGCCTCAGATTACTAACAGCCTCTGATTTTTAGAAAATAGGTTACAGATTCTTTAGCAACAGATGAGCAAATGCCAAATTTCAAAATCCCCATTGTCAAGGCAATTAAATACCTCGTTCCTGTTGCACTTGGTTTACTGGGCAGCTATTGGCAAACTGCTCTGTCTTGTGTCACTGTGTGAATTAACCATGTTCTAGACTATAAATAATAATGACAATAAGAGACCTTAGGCATGGCAGATGCAGGGATGTGGCGAGGGTGTTTCCAGCAGACAGAGAGGCACAGCCTCTCCTGCCAGTGTGGCACTGCCAGTGTGGCACCCTCTCAGACCACCCTCTCCATGGTGAACTGGGATTTCTGTGCCTTACAGAGCAGATTCTCACTGAAATCTACAAAGCAAACAAAACACTTGAGCACCTGGTAGCCTGATTTCCAACTGCCCCCACAACCTTTTCTTTAAAGTAGTGGCCAATGACGCATTTGGAGATAATTAAAATAAAAGTTGAGGGTTTTTAGTTTTAATATGCCATGACTATTAGCAGCTGGATTAGGAATCAGCCAGCACAAAAGCAGCATACTTCTTATACCAGCTATAAATAAAACCAGGCTTCAAATTTGAAAGCAGGATTTTTTTTCTCCTTTCCCCCCGCTCCACATAAAATCTTTTCTTTGTGCCAAGACTAAAATATTAGCACTGTGTTCCCTCCTCTGTTTAAACAGACCTTATTGCATCTAAGTGCCAAAAAAGTGGAATTCCTGAACAGCAGGTGAAAAGAAAACACAAGATCAAATGCAGTTCTGGCTGCCAAGAGAACCTGCAGCACGGCTTGGGGGTGCATGAAAAGTCATGCAGCTCCTGGTGCTGTCAAAGACTTCTGGAAGGTCATCAAGGAGTTTTTTTAAGCATCCCACATCAAAAATCTGTGCAGGGAGACAAACCTGCAATACATCATGGGGATGGTGCTAAAGATACCAATCATCCCTTTTTAGGAGAATTTAACTTTTCCCCCATCGCATCTATGGAAGCAGCTCTGTGTGGAGACCAGGCTATGGAAATAAATGTAAGTGCTCACACTGGGTGAACATTAGGCAATGGCTGGTTTGGGTCCATAACCCAGCAGGGAGCTATGGAAGAAATGTGCCTTTCTGAGCTCATCCTTGCACTTAAGGCAAAGGACACATATTGTGCTGCTCTTGGAACCAGCCAGCCCTTGCATTGATTCGTATTTCTGCACCCAGCTGGACATCTGTAAGCCCAAGAGTCTTTCTCTTTGCCTGATACACCCTTTGGGGACGCAGGGAAGAAATTGCTCCAGCACTGCTCACAATTAATGGCCTTCAGAAAACACTTCAGCTGAGCTCCTCGTTGATCCTTTTGCCTACCATTCCTTCTCATCACTGGAAAAGGCAGAGAGGCTCTGGCCCAACAGCAGACACCTGGATTTGAAAACAAGGATTTGGACGTTTCTCTGGGCCCCACTGGGCTGGCAGTGCTGGGAGCCTGCAAAGTTCATCCACCTTTTACTCCTGCACTGGGGCAGCTCTCAGGGGAGGCTGCAGCACTGTCTGTGAGCAAGGACTCACAAAGATTCCCAAAAGGCACTCATCCATGCTTCCCCCTTGGTGGCTATGGCTGAGAAATGACTGACCAGGCAGCAGCACTGGGATCACAGGCTGGAAGAGCTCAGGTCCATTTTCCCTCCTAAAAATCACCAAGCAGCAAAGTTCTTTCAAATAAGACACACATTGGTGGGGTTGAAAATAATACAAAGGGCACATGCTCCTAAAGACAGCCTTTTTTTTTTATTTTAAAACTCTGCATCTGAAAACACCGTATGACAGAAAGCATTATATACACTGCAGTGTTTTTGGTATAATACAGTATTTCATACATCCATTTCTTTTTCTGCAAAAAAATTTGCTTTGTCGGACAAACAACCAAACTCCCATTGACAAAGAATACAGCTAAGGCACATTGTTTCTGCTAAATGAAAGACAAAAGGGTGCAAAAACGGGTAGTGCAATAATTGCTGAAAATCACATTCTACTACAAGAAAAGCATTCTGACTTTGAACTTTGATTACTGGTCAATTTAAGACATGTCAATATCTCATAAAATACTCCTTTAAATAAATAGCAAAATATCTACATCTTTCAGTGTGTTCCATTTGAATTTCCAATTTTTTAAACTTTTTTTTCCCTGTATATACACGGTTTTCCTTTTTCTTATTCAATAGATTACAAAATATTTCTGTACAATTTTATGCATATTATGATCTATAACAAAATAGTTATTTCTTAAAACTATATTACCACCAGTCTTTGAAAATGACAGAATAGGAATAACTTATTATGGACTATGTTAGGCAATAGAAAAATCCAATCAAATCAAAACAGAACCAAAAGGACAAAGTCAGAAAAATAATTTCCTTACATTGAATTAATTATTTTAGTTTCACAAATCTTGTTTTATATGTAAACCCTTTTCAGTTGCCTTTGGGTTGTATCCACATATGAATACCAACATAGGACGGGATTTGGGATTCCTAAAAGCACTGCAGCCTGCCGGGAATATTGGTGCTACTCACTGAAACATGACAGTTCTCATGGAGGAAAATATTAAACAAACCCAGCATATACAAGCCTTAGCAGGTCATTGCTTTCTGCTGACTTTGACAACCTTTGAAAGAAGCTCCAAAAGCCAGATTTTCAGAAATGCATTTATGACAAAACAACCATGTTCTAAATGTACTGTTAGATTCCCAACCAACACCCAAAATCTGGCCCTACGTGGTGACGTTCTTCAGATTTTAAAACCATACCATTAAGAGGATATTTCTTCTCCCAGCTACCAGTACAAATCTGAGAGGAATGCTACTACAGCATGTTAAAATGAGTGAAATTACTCTACAATTTGTCTTGTGCATCTGAGAGCAGTCTGTCCTGTTGTAGTCTGAAGATAAATTAGAAGTTACTAAGTTTGTACTTTGTATGTAATTAAACCAAGTTCCTTATCTACAGTGACTTGCAAGAAACAGAGCTCATAATTTCCTAAGGTTTATATGAATGTCTGAGACTTCCTTTTGCCCTAGGGGAAGGTCATTTTCTTTCCTTAAAGACTGCATTTGTAAGCAATTTCCATTGTATTTGTGAAGTGTAAGCTGACAGCAACACAACTGAGCTGTAATAGAAATCTCAAGGTGCCTTTTATTCATTCCACAACAAACGGAGAAAGTGAGCAAGACACAGACAACACCAAAGTTCCTAACACAGTTTAAGGCCACATTTAGAAAGGATGGAAGTAAGGCTTTCTTTAAGGGGCAACACACTGGATGCCACAATGGGAACAGACACCAAGCGATCCAAAGCTGATAGGATTCATCCACAGAAAAGCTGAAACAACACCCTAGTTTTGGCCAGCAGGTCTGTGCCTTTTTTTGGATCTAAGCAGGAAAATAAAACGAAATGCCATAGACATCCTCCTCTGGAATATTCCCAGCAAACTGAAGGTGCTCCCCTAGCAGGAGTGCTATTGTCTCAGTCAAGGGTGTTAATTACAACAGAACCAAAGACAAGCCGAGTCATTACAATATACAAATGCAGCGCCAGGAACCGCGCCTAGAATTGTCACTCTGGTATCAGAGGCACCTGTACAGGATCTTGCTGTTTATTTGGCAAGGTTACAAGTAATACTTCTAGGTTGTAACAAAGTAGAAAGAGAATTTGCATAGATTGTACATTCAGTTCAAGGAGATTTCTGGTACCTTTTTTGTTGTTCTCAGGTAAACGTGTTTGCAGACACAGTGAGGTAGCAGCTGTGGTAGCACCCATGAGCAAAAGAAGGTAACCAAGGCAGAAGCAAAGAGCAGAGTGATCAACACACTACTGTTAGTAAGAAGGAACGGAATCAACGTGGTACCTGCAGTGTCACATCATGAGGGTAACTGCTCCCAACGTAACTGAGACACCCTAATGCTGCCCTGGTCCTGGGGAGCACAGGCTGTAAGGCCTTGTAGCCCCAATTTTAAATGCTCTCAGCCTGATTATTCTTTCCCTTACTGTGGTGATGATGGTGAAGGTTTTGAAGGTCAATCTCTTTTATAATACACCTTTGTAGGGAATTACAAATCAGTGTTTTCTTGCCTTTGAAGATTCTGCAGGAAAATGTGCTGTCCTACAAATTCTTCTTTGCTGTCCTCAATCCTAATTCACATTTCTTTGGCTCCTCTGTGCCTGGCTGCAGCAGCAGCTGCCCTCGGGGCTCAGCAGCAGGTGTTCCTACTCTCAGGAACTCCTCCTGGGCCTCTGGAGGGGCAGTGCTCTGTCCTCTCTAACACTGCATTGCTCCCTACCCTCTCTGTCAGCATCATCCCTGGAGCTGCCTTGGCAGAAGCCTGAGGGTTTGCTTTGCAAAGGCTTTTTTTACATTATGTTTCCCATTGCCATTTAATATGGACTTAAGTCCTACTAATCCTTAAAACTACACTGGAGGTCTTGAATAATAGAAATAAAGACACATATGGATCATTCTCTGTTCACAACTGGACCGAAGGAAAGGCCAGTGAGAAATGTTGCCAACCATGTCCCACCAGGTCTGTCTTACTCTGTTACTGAAATATCAAATAACCAAGTCTCCTCTCACATATATCAGATTCCCAGGCCTGAAAATCAGAACAAGGTAACTGCTGGCTTTCACCAACTCCTTCCTGTGCAAGTACTGAACTGACTGAAGGCTGCTCTGAAAAGCCAACTTTCCTCATCTGCAGCTGAGTTTCTGAAGAAGCCTAGGGGATTTAGCTCAGTCAAGTATAAAACTTCCTGCTCTATGGAAAGTGCTGGATTTGGCCAAGATTTCATGTGGCCAACGCCTGAAGCTTTGGGAGCTGGGAAGACAACAAAGAGGCGTGTTAGCCAGGGGCAAGATGGCAATTCTCTGATGGCTGTGATGAAAGAGAACTAGAGAAATCAACAGAAAGCTGGTCCTCATTGCTGGGCCACAAGAAACATCTGGATCTTGTTTATCTGGATCTTGTCTATCTTATTTATCAAAGCTGAGATCTCAGGGCACCAATGGTTTTTAGCCTTGCTGTGCAGAAGGAGCCCAGTTTGTTCAAAGGTTTGTTGCAATTGTGTCAAACTTCTGCAAAGTTTCAGCATCTTCTCTACCCTTTCTCTCTCCCTTAGGTCAGGTTTACACTATCCCCGTTCTGATTCACTGCCTTCACTACTGTGCTCACTACAATTGTGACTAAGAGTGATGGAGGCCTCATTAGGATGGCAATTAGTGCTGCAGGAGATGGAGGGAAAGTGAATGCACATTAGTTGGTACTTTTGAAGGTGCTGCAGGATCACTGTTAATACACCATTAAACAACTGTACAGGCATTGTGCACTGAAGCCAGTACCCAGGAAAGTCAATTTGTAACACACCAATGCACATTCCTGTATCTCTAGGCTTAGCAATAATGAAGGCTTAACAACAGAGATACAGAGGGACTTTCTTGTATAACACTTGCTATCATGAAGGAATTGTTAAAATTCTCTGCTTGCTGAGAGCACAAAAAATGAAGACATAATTTCAATTCTAAAAAAAAACCCCTTGAATATCAGAAAATGAAAATGCAAATATTACTACTCAATGTCCAAATGTCATCAAAGAAAGAATTGGACAAATGTGAAAATAAACTGTCATTTGAGCTATTTCATTTAGCCTTGGGGTTTAACATTACCATATAAACAGGTTTGCATAATGCTGAGCCTGACTTTGGACATAATTCATTAAATCATGTGTGTAGATGTTCTGCATTTTGCCACATTCCCTTTCTATGTAATACAGATTGATCACAGGAGTGTTACATGGCTGTCATGCAGAATGGGCAGGGAATTTAAACAAGCAAAGCATTATACACAGAGGATTAATGTGTGCATATGGAAATATAAACCCCTCCCACTGAAAGGAATTTTGATCAAAGCAGGGTCCCAGCTGGGACCCTGTTCAGCAAGGACTGGCCAGTGTGACTGGAAAAGAACACCTGCACATTCAGGTGAAGATGCATAACTCTTGTGCTTTGTACCAGCTGTTGTCCCTGCTCTGAATTCTCCTTTTCACCAAATGTAAGATCTGTGAAGTTATTCTCTTCTGACCATTGACAATGTTCTTCTCAGGCTCCCATGCTGCCACTTCAAACCAGAGAAGCCACTAAGCAGGACTAAGTTGGGCTTAACAGCATCACCTTGGAGCCAGCTCTGATCCCTGATGCAGAGTCTGGCTTTATATGGTTTTTAGTCACAATTACAGGACTTTGGAACTCAGACACTGAGTCTCATACATATCTTTTGGATCCATGTCTGCATGATAACAGCTATAGTAGAGGTGGCTGTTTAGGTCCAAAACTTGACACTGCCCCCAGAAGATGTTCCAAACATGGCAGCTTATCTTTTGATGACTTCAAACAGACAGCATTTATCCCTAGAATACTGTCATACCCTTTATTTATGCTGGACTTGACTCTGAAATCCTTATGTAGCACTAGCACTCTGGAAGTTTTGCCTGAGAAAGGACTGCAGGATCAACCCCTTCAGATCCACATCCTATATTTTAACAGCAGCACTGAGATTGCAAACTTGCTACAAAACTTCACTGTTTTAAATGCTTCTTGCTTTTCAGAAAATAATCTCATATATATTTTCTTTGAGATATTTTAAACCTAGCATATAATGCAAATGGATGTATCAGCAACCATCTGTTTTCTTTCCCTTTTTTGTACTAAAACAAAATAATTTGCACCTTATTTTTCAAATTATAAAAGTGGCAGCTTTTTTCCTAACCGCAGAAGACGTGATTGTTGTCACCTTCTTCTTGGTCTAGTTAATGAAAGCTTACAAAAAAAGCACTTAAAAACATTCCTGCTTAAGAATAAAAACATCATATTTAAAAATGAAGTTATCTGCATGTGTGTGCGTGGGTGCACCCCTACACATGTGCTTATGTGCAAGACAGACTGAAGATTTTGTGGCTACCTCAGGAGTCTTACTGAGAACAAGCACTGCCTGGGCTTGTTAATGGATTTTATTGTGTGCCTTAAATGTGACCTTCTTCATTTAATCTGCAGGGCTTGGACCGTGCAGTCGCCATTGCATCAGTGTGACTAAAGCCCTGGATTTCACAGTGAGGATTGGAGGTCCCCAGAAAATATGAACTTCACAAAGGAATGTTACATTAAAAACAAGCACTGTTAAAAACCCCTACTGAATAAGTAATAACACTGTGATTCTATTATATAAACCTGTTGGCAGCCCTGGTTTCACACACGCTTGCCTCTAGAGCTGGTTGAAAGGCTGGAACATTATCTTTACTGGAATATTCCAATCAGCTCTCATTGCTACAACTTTCCTAAAGCTACCCCTTGTGACTGACAAAATCAAGACAAAAAAAGAAAGGGAGGTGTGAGGGGAGGAAGGCCTTTTCTTAATAAAGGCATCTTCAGTTAGTAAAATAACATAATCTTCAAGCTGCAAAAGCAGCACCTACTAATTAGTCATTGACTAAAACATAAATAATAAATACCTAAATTGTTCCTTCTATGCATCCATTTTTGTGCCAGATAAACATTTCAATGCTCTGCCTTAATGCCAGCACAGCTGACACCACAATTTCAAGTCCAAAGCCAACTGAAGTAGCTTTAAACCAATACGACAGAGATACTACAAGCCACGGGGATCTGTGTGTTACAGTCCTACTGCAAGTGTTGTTTAAAAGGGAATTCAACCTTCCTGTGAGACCTGATTATGGAATGATCTAAGGGTCTGTTTCCCCCCTGATGTGGACACTTCACTCTCAGCAGAAAGTTATCCATGCACACAGAAGGGTGAACAGATACCTTTCTTTATTGCCGCAACAGGACTTCTTTCCTAATTAACCCAGTGGCTTTTGATGGTCTTTTTTGGTTCTGTTGCTAACTAGAGATTAACACAGCAACAAAGTGCATGTTTTTGCTAATGTAAAATACTTCAGTTGGAGATGAATTTGTATATAAAAGCTGTATTTTCAAAAGTTCTTGGAATGTAAATTAATTTTTCCCTCCTGTAGAAAATGCAGGTTGAAATGAGGCAAAAACATGCCTATTTAAAACAGGATTTAGCCTGCTAGGAATTCTGAAGACAGGCAAGAGTAGATTGTTGACAGAATAAAGTAAAAGCATGGAGAAACATGGCATTGTTCTCCTTCCTCTGACTTTGGGCAGCGACCTACATCCTGCACAGCCTTCCAGGTGCCCTGGCAAAGCCTGGAGGATCCTTCTTTAGGAAGAGATGGAGATCTGAGACCAAGGAAGGGAATTAGTGTTAAGACCTATTAGCCACTACTCAAATTAGGGAAGAAACCTGTTGCTGATTTAGGTCCCAATTTTACTGGTTTACAACTCCACTGCCTGAGAAAAAACTCAGCTCAGCTCATGAGCAAAGGGTGTGAGCAGACACATCACATCCCACCCCAGCCTACACATACACACCTGCTCTACTGGCAGCCTGTGAAAATATTCAGGTATTGGTGGCTTCCAAAAATGCCTGCAGATTTGACAGGGCTGAAATTCAAAAAACTTCTTTGTTCTTTAATAAATACTCTTAGTACACTGACCCTGAACCCGACTGCATGAGACATAAAAGACTACTATAGCAAAACACTGGTTTCATTTAGAGTTTATCATTAAATTTGTCTGAGAAAACCTCTGAAAGGAATCTGACAGTTTCTGCTTTTGCTCGTTTTCTCTAACAGGATAACAGACAGACATCAGCTGTGTCCAGAATTACTTTGTGTTATTAAAAACCCAAGTGAGGCTGTACCATAATTACTTCAGATTCTCTGAGGTCATGTGGCCATACAGGCTTCAGCCTGCAGGAACCAACCTCCCCAGGAAGTGTAAGTAGAAGGGAATTTTGATGTGATTTATTCATTATAGCAACATAACGAAAGCCTATGAAACAGCAGAGGCACGGACAAATTTATTTTAAAAAAACCCTTTAGCAGCTGCTCCTTCACTGCCCTTCCCATGGCTTGGTGCTACTGTTTCCAAGCCCTCAGGCTGGTGGGTGCAGTGGCACCTGGAATGGCCGGGTCCCCTTGGGACAGCACAGGCTGTGGGATGAGGCAAGCTACTCCCAACAGAGCTGATGGAGAGGGCAGTGCCAAAGGCCTTGTCAGAACTTCAGAAGTTTTTTTTTTTGTTTTGGTTTTGTTTTTTTTAAAATTAATTATATTTCAGTAAGTAACAAAAAAAAAAAAGTAACTTTCCCTTAGGTTTCTGAAACCTGGTGTGAGATTCACAGAGAAGCAAGGTTCAATTCCCTTTTAAAAACCTGTGCCGGGGCAGAGCGGAGCGGATGCTACCTCAGGCGGCCGTCGGGTTTGACGGGGCCCAGCTCGGACTTGGGGTCGGGGCTCAGGGAGCTCCAGGCTGTCTGGGCACAGCCCTGCAGCACGGGGCAGGCCGTGGGCCCCACGCTGCAGATGTCCACGGCCGACCAGACGCTGCTGACCAGAGAGTCCACCCAGGTGTCCAGGCGGGCGCCCACGAGCCCCGCGTTGCGCTTGGCCTGGTCGGCGCGGGCGGCGCTGACCGGGATGTTCAGCACGGGGTTCAGGCCCTGGAAGCTCTGCTCCATGTAGGCGTTCTTTGGAGGCCCGCTGTGCAACTTGATGGCTTCCTCTGGAAAGGCAGAAGCAAAGCCCAAAGTTAGTGTGTTGAAAAAGCCACCGCTAAGGATCTGAGGGTATGGTAAACGAAAAGAGAAAGGTTCAGGGGTGAGCTGTAGCCCATTTCCCACACATTGCATCCCAGTGGTTGTGCTCAGCTTTGGCACTCCTTGTGCTCAGTACTATGGATTCTGCTTACCGTGATTGTCATCCTGCAAATGCTGCCTTAGCAGGCAAAGCTCTGACCCTGAAGATAGAGCTACCCTTATTATCAACATGTACAACCAACCCCAGAGCTGCATGACATCCAGGACTGTCTGCACCTCGAAATGAGAAAACAGTTCAAGGACACCTGGTGCAAGAAGTCTGCCAGCCCCTGTCAGACATTCAAGTGCTATTATTGATTTGTCTAGAAGAAAGAGCCAAGATCTCAGCCTGTTTGGTTTTTTTTTTGTTTTTTTTTTTTTCCCTAAACAGACAAACCTTGCCCTGCTGTGGAATAGCCACAATATTTGTTAGCTCTATCTGCCTACAAATCCCAGGTGGTGCCATTTGTGGCACTAAAAGGACAACACCATGATCTTGGGCAGACCAGACCATAATGAAACACAGGTAGCCCCAACATTATTCCTGGAAGGGCTCCAGTCTCACTGGGAAAGTACTCTCCTGTGAGAGTTACATTTTCAAGCTCCTGTGCTGAACAGTAGATCACAACCATTCTCTAATGACACTTTGCATTGTGATTGCTTTCCTTACCTATCTCACCAAAATACAGTACAATACCCCAGATTTGCAATATTGCAGTAAAAATCAGTGTCAGGCTGTGACAATCCTTTCAGAGACCTAAACTGGACACTGTGGGTCAGGCTGCCCCTGTCAAAGGTCGTCTGAGACTTCTGAGAGTCTGAGTGCACCAAACTGCTGCTTATAAAATCAGGATGAAACCCTTGAAAAACGTTCACTGTTGGGAGCAAATTTCCAACCATTTCTTTCCGCTCTCAGCTGCCTTCCCCAGCATCCTCACTCTGGCAGCACAGAGGATATGTTTAGCTCTGCCAACAGACACACTGTCTAGAACAGAAAATGGGCCCATTCAGGCTGCTCCAGGCGAGGAAAGCCACCGCGCTCCGCGAGCGTTAGAGGCCAGGAATTACATATTCACAGCTACAATTCCTTCCACATGTCCTTGCTGCTTGCACTGCAGCCTGACACTGAGTCCTTTCTTCCATGCAGAGGACAGCATCTCAGGTGCTGGAAATAAATCCTTGTATTTATTTAGAGGGAAAAAGAGTATAATTGGAGCTTTGCTGTTACATTTGCAGAGGCTTTAATGTCAAATACTGTGCAAGTCCGTTACTTCAAATCCCCAATTAAAGTGGTTCAGCACATGCCCATCACCATTACACATCATTTAACTGTTCCTGCATTTATCTAAACCCCTCTTTGTATTTTAAATGGTAGATACCCACAATAACCTGTATCAAAATGAGTTCAATCTGTGCACATGTGTCAGAAATGCGCTCTGCCAGAGCACTGCAGTTTAAGAACTAGAACAAATACACATGATTAAATTTCCGCCTTTGGAAGCAATTAAATATGGAAGACTTGTTTGTCAACATATTAGTTAAATAGGAACATTGTGAGTAAAATTTCCCAAATAAATAAGAGTTGGCATTACTAGCAGGATCATCTGATTGAAACAGGCAATTCAGCGAGCTTGTTGAATCAAAGCCTGTTGCACATGTGTTTGATGCATGGAACAAGAGAGACCTTTATTCAGACAAGAAACAGGATAAAATGAAACTTGCTGTTCTCTCTGGCTCAGCCTTGTACGTGTCTCAGGCTTCAGGACTTGGTGGATTATCAGGATTGGGAAGGATGAGACCTGCAGAAACTGCAGGACTCAGTGCTGGGCAGAGCAGCAGAGGTTGTGTGAAGGCCACCACTGCCCACAGTGAAAGGTGCTGCTCCAGTCAAGACACACGAAGAGCCCTGACCTGGTACAGGTGGGGACTGCCTGCCCCACAGCAGAACAGCACCCCAAGTTAGGTGTGAGCACATCCTAGAAAGGAAAAGCTGGGTAACAGCAACCTGAGTGCAGTCACATGGACTCATCAACACGAAATGCTGGGGACCAGACCCAGAACCCTCCCCTGGAGCCTCCAAGTCTTTGCCAAACAGTTCGTAGCAGAAAGCAGGGAGGATGCTGCTCATCTGAGCAATGGCACATGGGCTGCTCCTCTTTGCATTAAAGGAAAACTGACAGAGAATCATGACTCCATAATTTACTGAGGTGGTACAGAAGAGAGACAGTGAGGCTCCCAAGCCCTGATATGCTGTAAAAAAGGAGGCTGGAGCTACTGGGTGTGCTCTTGAAGCAATGACACTTCAGTCAAGTGTCACAAGGACGAGCTCATGAAAAAATAATGGAGAATGTAAGGCTTGCCTCTAAATGTTTAACCATTTAAATCCATATGGTTAGCACGAACAACTCAAAATTAGCTGAATTGCAGACATTAAGCCAGACTTTTTGTGCCGGCCCTTTGACTTGAGGAGGACGTGTATCAATGCAAAATATATTCCTCTGACTTGAAAATATAAATTTAAAAAACTTGATTATTTTTATTTGCTCTTCACCCATATGTGAGGACACATTTCTCAATTGACTCTTCTTGGTCTGACTTTTTTGGATTAAACACACAGCCTATAGCCAGCCATACAGGCTGGGATTTTGGCATTTTTGTGTGGGTTTGTTCATCATTTTGCAGAAAAAGCAAATTAGTTTAGACAGAGAACGGGCTAAGGAATGAAAAATGTGGTTACCTTGGTACTCATTAAGGCACTAGACCTGTGGGTTTTTTAAAGCAACACGAACATACAGCTTTATTTCTTTACTTGAATTGTGTTAAAACCCTCTGGCAAAGAGGTAATTTTTTATTGACATTTTGTTTGTTTTCTCTTGCAGCAAACAAGACAGTGCTGCATTTGCTCATTGTGGAGCTAATCGACTCCTTGTCAGCTGGATCTGAACTAAATTTCAAAGCAAATCCCTGTCTTCAGGGTTTTTCTCAGAATGATGATTCCAGGGCATGTCTGCTCTTCTGCAGTCGTGCGCCTGCCTGCTGCTATTACTGCGTTTATCAAGAACATGTCATGTTACCTCTGGTTAATTTAAAGAAATCACAGCAGTTCTGACACAAGTTGCCACCCACTTTATAATCTGTATAGATGCAATTAGAATTGATTGAGCCACTGCAAACAACCAAGGGCAAAACAAAGGTTTCCCACTATCTGCTAATTGAGATGATCTATAAATATGGATTAGGCCAAAAGGCCGTTGAGGTGCCTGAGTGCATTGCCCATGTCTGCTAATGCTGTCAGCCCTTGAAATGGGGCATAGGGACCAGCAGTGGTATTTCAGGCTCCATGGGAGCAGCAAAGATCAGCAGCCCCTTGTCCAGGATATGCCATCAAGCTGGGAACAGAGTGGGGAAGATCTCTCTCAAAGCAAAAAAGGAGGTTGCTCGTTCTCACTTCTCTCCTTGCTTGAAGGAGGAAGGGTTTTTAATGTATTCATTTATTTACAGTCCAGGGTTTACTATCACCTTGAGGTTTGGGGGCTTTTTCTGCTCCAGAAGTGAACCTGCTACTGGCTCACAATAACCTATTTGGCTTTAATGGAACAGGTACTATCCATTAAATGGATGACAACTCATTATTGGCACTCCAGCTGGGAGAGTGCTGGGGAAACTTTGCTCTGAATATAAACTGAAATTTAAAAATGAAATTGCTTTGGCTTTTTCTCTTTCCCTCACTGTGACGCTGGGAGTCGATCACACTTGGCCTTTAAAGAGCAGGGAAGGGGGAAAGTGGGGTGATGGGGATGCAGAGACAACCTCTACTGAATTTGCTGTTTTCTTAGGATTTGAAGTCTGCTGGCTAGCTTGGATTACAGTCTGTAAGCTGCTGGCTAAGTGCTCTGAATGATACATGTTTGCTTCTGCCTCTGCAGTCCCTTCACAGGGGAGCTGGACATCTGGCCTTGAGTCTCCAAGTACTCAAATTCTGGTTGCCTAAAGCTGCCAGCGAAAGTCCCCATTCCTGTGTGACCTGCTGGTGATCTTACACGGTTCAGCTCCCTGTTTTGTCTTCTCCACATCCCATTCCCTCTTTGTCTTGGCACAATTATTCCTAGAGCATCCTGCTGGTCCTTGGCAGCCCTCCTGTGTATTTACAAGAAGCATGGAGTACTTGGCTTTGACACACTCAACCATATGGTGAGAACTTCAAAATTGTTGTTTAGAAGAATAAACTGGAAACTGTGCAGGAGGTAGAGGGAAGGACAATCTGGTGGAGAAGGTGAACCTGATCTCTCCAAATGATTTATCACAAATGTGCCTAATTTCCTTTTCTTTTCTTTTTTACTTTCTCCAACCAGGCAAATACTTGCAGGCACTCCTGAGCCAGAGTATCTGCTGAAGGCAGAGGTGACCAGTGACACAACTCAAAGCAGAAAACATAGACACAGATTTGGACGACTGGAGGGGGAGAAGGACCAGGAAGGAATAAGTGACATTCGATTATGGACTCTCCACTAAAATACCTTAGGGAGCCATATTTACAGTGCAAATACCCCAAACAGTATCCTCAGTAATTCCATGTAAGATCTGATCTCTCACAGATTAAGGTTTTGAAAAGGTCAATGAATCTGTGTTTTTAAAACAATTTGCATTCTATCAACTACTCACATCTGGACACAACATCAAAGAAAACACTCACTCTTGATTTCCCTTTATGGCTTTACTTGCATGCAAAGAATTTAGGCCAAAATTAATAAATAACTGGAAATAAAAAACGCGAATAAACGAGTGGCATATGCTGTTTTTATAAACTGCTAAAGAGAACATCTTTGCTGGCAGCTGTCCCATGATTATTTTTTTATTTTGAATGCAATTATGAATTCTGAGAGTCATGATACAGGAATGAACGTGTTTTACTTTGATTATTCAAAAGAAGAGCCAGTGGCTCTCTTCATGATGCTGAAAAACCAAAACAACTTTTCCTTGTTGTGCTCTGGGCTGAAGTGATGCATAGATAAGCAGTGATTTAGGAAACACAGGGATTGTTGTCATGCCCATGCTCTCAGGATACAAGACGTTAGTGGCTGCTGCCAGTTTTGTGCAAATGCTTTTTGGATTGACAAAAGCAAATTGCACACAAGATCATGGAGAGATTTTTATGTCTGTAACTTTGTGGACTCCACTGTCTATATCTGGAGTGGATAAGACAGAGGGGGCAGAACCATTATTGAGGAAATTACATGCAAAGTGCTACAAAATGTATCAGTCCAAGGCAATCTTTCTGACAAGGGTTTTTTTTTCAGGGCAGGGTGGGGTTTGGTGGTGGTGGTGAAGGTGGATGGTTGGAAAAAGGAAAATTTTAAAGAAATCCCTAATAAAACATATTCCCATCTTCTACTGGCAACTCTGGGCTAAGTCTGATGTATTTTAGTTTTATTTTCAATGTTAAGACAGGAAAATAATACTATTCTGTCATTTTAGAAGATTTTTGGCAGTTTTTGCATTGTTTACGGTAAGAGAAATTGTTCTTTTAGAAGTTATAATTCTTCTGTCAAACTCTCATTATGCCTTTATTTGGCAGAGAAAAATGTATTTAAAGAATAAAGTGATGACAAACTGACAAAAGTCTGGAAATCAAAGGTAAATCATGATTGCCTGCACAGAGCACAATAGTGTCACTGAGACAGAAAGCCTTTAAAAAACCCAAAAAACAATGGGAATTTGCATTGTAAATACAATTCTAACTACAGTGCAGTGTCACTGCCTGCCCCTGTAATTAACTTTCTTCTCTACCTCCATGGCTCAGTCATCTACAGATTACACATCACATCATCAGTAGTAAATCACTCCAGAGACTTTCTTCCTAGACAATATTGTTCCCAAGCTTTATATTTCATTCCTGTAGTAGACTGTAGTAACCACAAGAATAAACAGGCTTCTTAACAAAAAATGTGAGCCCAGTGTATCAATAGGTAATACAGGGTAGCTACACAATTTCAGTGGAATTATTCCTGATTCAGAGTTTGAACCAAAGGGAGTTTTGTATTTACACCATAAAGTGTGGGCTTATTTTTGAAGTCTGATACATGTTTACCTGTCCATGGGGCTCTCACATTGTATGGAAAAGCAGCAAGGTTGCTGGCTACATGCCACCTTTTCCATCCAATTTATGCCTTAAATGCTAAATTACCAAAGAACATGGAATTCATTAACTTCCAGCAGACAGGTTGGTAGCAGCTGCATTCAGAAGCAGGCTGCCTCAAACTTTGAAAATGTATCCCTTCTACACATGGTGTCTGTTCACAATTTATCATTGCCTATTAGCTATTAACAGCAGTGGGTTGGAGGTGGTTTCATTTCTGCTTAAGAAACGATGCCACCAAATGTTAGCAGCAGAAATCAGTAAGTTCACTCTTGTGCTGGAAATGTGTGGAATCAAGCTCCTGTTGAGTGAGATAAGGGCTGCATTAGCTCTCAGCAGTTGTCTGCTGGTGTTTGCATTACAGAAGCAGCACGTTGTGCTGGAAGGTAAATGCCTGACTCAGTTTATTCGCTGACTTGTCAGGAAGAAGAACTTCTGAAAACTTAATAGGATCATTCATGTATCTAGGAAATTTAAGATGTCTAAAGTTATGAATATTAACACTGGGCAGATGGAAGCACTTGAACACTTTAAGAAGAATGGTAAAGACATTCAGAGCAACGAGCTTGTTTTGATCTTACTGAATAAAAAACCAGGTGTGGCTGTAAAATGTTCCCTCTTCTCCCAGCACAGTGTCCTGGGCACTGACTGCAGACTCAAGCACTTGGATGGTGCCTGTGCCATGCAAACATGGGAGCCTGCAGAGCCTGGCAGCCCCAGAATGGCCTCTGTGTTTGGATGGCTCAGGGCTGCTGTGGCAAGGAAGAAAACAGTTTCTTTCTAACAGCTGTCAGTGTGGGTCTGTATCTACAAATACAGTGGACTGTATTTCCAGATATTTCTGTAACACAGGTGCTTGGCAAGTACTGAGCAGGTTTTGGCAGGTATCATGCAGAAGTGAATGCCTGGACCTGATAATATGTCAGGTGAGCTCTGGCCTAGGGTAATTTTGTCTAATCCAGCATTTTGTATATTAGTGCTTTTATTGTTTAATACACAGG
Source organism: Passer montanus (assembly GCF_014805655.1). NCBI lineage: Eukaryota > Metazoa > Chordata > Aves > Passeriformes > Passeridae > Passer > Passer montanus. The sequence continues at coordinate 8,308,806 of NW_024373256.1, forward strand.
CTTTGTCAAGAAAGCAATTTCAAACACATGTAAGTCTCTAGAAGGAAACATGAATGAAAAGCAGCACAGAAAGGTCAATTTTTCTTTCCATTTCTAAATGATGGCTTTTATGATAGCTATTAGATTATTGAGAGCCTGAAGTTCTCTGGATTCTGAACTGTGCACAATGTAAATATACAAATAGTCTTTTGCTCAAAGTGGCTGTGTTTTACAAATTGGATACAGACAATTCCAATTTTCTTAGTGCAAAATTTTCTTCTGACTTAGTATCTACAAAATCCCTTTCTTTAATCCTTTTCCAGTACACTCCTACTTCATTTTTAGCAGCAGCATTTACAGTGAACACAGAAAAAATATCTATTCCTGTAGCAAATAATAAAACTTACCTTGTTTGATAGGCTGTTGATTTGAGAAGGTGAGAGGAGTAACGAGGAATTTGGTTTCAGCTACCTGTACCCAGTGGTGCAGAATTTTTATTGTCCAGACACCAGGTCGCAGGGGCAAATTCAGAGGTGGTTTGTAGTGAGTAAACTCAGCACTGGATTCAATAAGAATATCATATGTTGCTGCAATCACATTAATGGGATCCACCCAAATGACAGTCACGGTGACATTGGGGCCTTTCCCCCATTTCTGCATCCCCACTGGCTCATCTGTTGGCCCGAGGAGTCCTCCGAAATTCCTGAAAAGCCTTTCCTTGGCATCCCACTCAGTGCCAATCTGAAATGAAAGAGCACAGGGCTGGTAGCATCATCTCTGCAAGCACCTGAGAGCTTTATGGCAAATAAGGGCTCTCAAGAGACACAAATCACATTTCTCTAATCACATGAATTATATATACACATAAAAGCAACATGGCCTAAGATCATAATGTGTACACAAATTGTGAGGCAAGCAAGAAGGCTTGCTTTCTTGCTCCCTTTCTGATTGACAAAAAGGTTTTCTTTATCTTAGAATAACACAACAGGTGATAGCAGCTCTCTCTTCCCTCCACAGAAGCAATCAACAAGGGACCAAGCTATTGGCTGCACACAACTATGCACAGAAAAAAAGTGACCCATCATCTCCTGGGTCATGAAAATGTATTACACACTTGAGAGATGAGCCCTGCAGCAGAGACCTGCCCAGATGCTGCCAGGACAAGGGAAGACACTTCAGCTGCTAACTTCAGGACGAGTCACACCGTGTCCTTTACTACAATCCACTCATGAGATGCTGTCTCTTTGTACTCCCTTCCTGCCTCATGTGGGAATTTATTTATTGTGAACTCTTATTGTCATCATAGTGACATTGTTTTTCATTTATTCACTAACAGTAAAACAGTTGATTCACAATCTAGTGTAAATACTTAATTTGTCTTTCTTTTTCCTAGCAGCTTTCATGTTCCAGTGCTCTTTATATGAATTTCAATGGCTCACCCATAACCTGGGGGATGACACAAACTTCCAGGCTGTTGCCACTAACACTACTGGAAAGAGTTTCTCTGACCAGCCAGCCTTTCTTAGGCTAGTGGGAAGACTTCAGTATCCCAGCACTAAAGCCAGCAGGTGTTTATGAGGCTGACACTATGGAACCTTTCCATCAACTCTCCTGTGACACAGGACTGAGGGATGCACTTCTGCTTTTGGAGGCAGTTCTGGTATGAAACCCCTCAAAGCCCTTATGGTCTTCTTTTGCCCTACTCTCCAAACAGTGCAGATGACCAAAGAGTTGATTTCTTCCCTGTATAAAAAGTCAGTGTGGATGACCTCTGGAGATCCATGCACACACAGGCAGGATCCCTACTTTCAAAATATGTAGATATTGCAGATTTTCCCCACACAGAGCTGTCCTTGTCCATAAGCTTCACCTTACAAGGGCAAGGTCAGAACCTGCTTTCCTGAAAGCATAAGAAATAATTGTAGCTCATTTGCTTCAGAGATTTTTCTTCTAGATTTCATTCCACTTCATGAGAATAAGTGATTCCAATATAATGCCTAAATCTCCCCAAATCCCCAAAAGATAATGATTACCCGATGCCTATTACCTGTACTGGAAACTGTCCAGTCTCCAGTCTCTTCTAAATAAATCCCTATGGTTGGCAGACAAATTACAGGAGGACTGCAAGCAAAATGCTACAAGGTCAGTAAAATAAAACCCTACCATCCTAACTCCATCTGTCATCACACAAATTCCTCCTACCAGGCTATGACACTGCAGAGTATGAGACAAAATGAGCCTTCCTCTACTCTGCAATCAACACAGCATTTCTGGTATTTCAGAGGTATTTCACCCAGCACACCAGCTAATCAAACCAGACAGCATAGCCCAGATATCAGACCCAAGCATCGAATGCCTCGAGGAGCTGTCAGTGTGTGCTCTCCTGACAAGACTGACTGAATATGTATGGAAATAAGCTGAGAAAGAAAATTTCCTGACCAGGCCTTATTATCTACTCTGCCAGCCTTCACTGAGGTGCAGCCATATCACAACTACCAGCGCTCAAGGGACCTGGAAAGAATAAAGTCACAACATGTGAAACAACCCTACACCCTCCTGGGCAAAGAAAATCTGTAAGAAAGCTCTTTCCAGCACATTCAATATTCCTTATTGAAGAAGTCATTGCAGAAAACTTACTTCATCCTCAAAAATTAAACATTCACTCCTGACATCCAACTATTTCCCCTCTAGTTCCTCATCCCTGAGAAAATAAATCAGAGAGTTACAGTCCCCTTGCTCCAACCTCCAGGTGACACTGCTCTGTGCTAGGCTGCACAAAAGGTGTTGAGATGTGCTCACACGAACAAAGGTTTATCAGACTGCTCTGTGGAAGAGCTAAGGCTGCTTTTGGGGAAAAATTGAAACACAATTGTTGTCTGGTTGTTAAGCCTTGTGCAGGCGTGGCACTGGGCTCCTTAAAGCAAACCAAAAGGGGAGGGGAATAGGGAAGGACAGATACCCCCAGATCCCTGTGTGCCCCAGGGCCAGAGCTCACACAAGGCTCCACAGGCACCTCGGGGAGGGAAAGGCAGGGAGCTGTACACTCTGTTCATGGGATCTGCCCTTTATGCCTCATTTCCAGCTGGGAACATACTTTCCCATGCTGCACAGCTTGCAGTACCAGCTGCTTTTAGAAGCACAATATTTTATATGGAATTTTACTTAAAGCTCTGGTTAGAGGTTTATAACCCCTTGAGCTTTACACAGCTGAGTTCCCAGTACTGAGATGTCCGATTTTACAGGGCAAGAGATACTACAGCCCTATAATAAGTTTCACAGCTCTTTAAAACATTGTGAGTAGGCTTTTACTTTCAAATACAATACACCAAGTAGGGATGGAATCAAGCAGTAATGAATATCTGATAAATTATGAAGGGAAGTAGCACAGGAACTGACATTTTCCACATCTTTATTTTAATCACCTTTATTTTGGGCCTCAAGAGCAAGCACTGTGCATGGGGTACACTTGGAAAGCTGGAAATCTCTCATTGGCTCAAAATTTCTGTTTCTATCTCTGTTCAAACCCAGATAAAATTTTCCCAAGATAAATTATACTCTGATTATGGGTTTGTGTCTCATTGCTCACCACAAACAGGACCATTAGGTTCACACAATGCACACTAATTGCCTGCCACCTAGTTTATTTCATTCTCTGTGATGAATCACAAGTCTTAACAAGACCAGAAACAGAATTTAACTGATAGAGGGTGAGCTGAGACTTTTAGTTCTGTGCAGCAAATCAATCCCCTGCCCTGCACAGAGAAGCTGCCTGAACCCAGGCTGGCAGGACACATAGTGTGTGCATTGTGCACGAGCCAGTTTTAGGAGGTGTGGGAGCTCCATGCTTGGAAATCATCTCTTGGGTTTCCTGTAAGTTTATTTTCTTTGACTCAGCCTGCAGGAGCCATGTGCCATTGAAATGCTGTCATGAGCTCCCCCCAGGTGTGGGGCAGCCCTGCTGGCTGATGGCTTCCCACTTGTCTTTCCAGGGTGTGGGGTGAAATCTGCTCCTCCAGAAGAGAAGTCTGAGAGCAGCAGAGGGCAGGAGGCAGGGGCTGGAGAGATCCCATCAGCTCTGCTGCAATCTCAGTCGTGCACCAGGGTCACAAATACACTTGGGAGCACATTCAGTGCAGCACATTTGTGTGCTCTTCCTGCTGGCCCCAGTGCTGTGAGCTGGGACAGAGGAGAAAGTTCCCAGCTAAAATAGCCCCATTCAGTTTAAAATTACTGCCAGATCATGGGGTGAAAGTTGTTGAAGAACAAGCAGCTCTATGTCCCAATAAGCATAAATCTTAATTTTATTTTCTGTGAACACTGATGGTTCCATCTTAGCTAAACTGCTGTTTGTTTTCCACATGCTGGACCTTGACAAAGCAGTGACATTTTAATAAGCAGTAGCAGATCAGAGCTTTCCAGCCACACTGAAGCTGAAGAAGTTAATGTTCGATTTATAGCAGGGTAACTGAGACAGTTATTTGGCTCAGAGGCAGAGATCCCTGCAGGCCAAGGGAAGGCAGAAAGTAAAAAAAAAAAAACCATATTAAAAAATTAAATTATTTACTCTTTACCTCCTAGTCTTTTAAAATACAAATCATCTATGAAATGAGAGGACAATTAAAGAGGTTAGGTGAGGAAAATAAAATGAAAACAAGTAAGCAGCCACAAAAACTCTTTTTGTTGAGTTTCAAATAGAAGAAAATGTTTCCTTATGCTCAAAAAAGCTCACCAGTGAGTAAATTCTTAGAAGTACTAAATAAGCAGAAGAAACACTCCTACAAATCACAAGAATTGGAGCTTGTATGAACATTTATCACTGCATGAAATGGCAGGCTACCATCCGACACATTGATAAATGAAACACACTTTCCATCCATCTCTTTAATGGCACATTAGTGTCATGGATTTGCCATGCACACCAAAACACTGAATCCCACCTAGGCATTTCTTAATTGCCCAAGAAGATGGTAATTTATGGACTTAGCCATAATGACTGGAACATATTTCTTCAATCTATTTTATACCTTAATTGAAATTTGCGGCTTAACAAGAAAAATCATGAAATTAACTGCTCAGACAATTGTGTCTTTAAAACAGAACACAGATGTCAGGTCCTATTAGTGGTCAACTTTCCTGATATATTTTAGGCAGATTTTTTTATACTCTATGACAGACACTGGGACAAATTTCTAGAAAAATAACAGGATTTGTGGGAAATCTCAGCTACTGCTGTGATAATTTTATCTTTTTTGTTACAACATCAATATTCTGCTTACATGTGGTATCAGTACCTGACTACACTAATTCTGAGAGGTTTTTCCAGTGTACTCTTGAGAGACACAGTTAAACATGTCACCGTTTATATCTAGAATTGCAGAAAAATGGCATTTTCCCCAGGAGCCTTTCACAGCACTCACAACAAACATGGTGGCAAAGCTTTTAAGTTTCTTTTAAATTACTGAGCCCCTTTGATAACAATGAAAGGCTCCCATTTGTTTTTACAACAGAAGGGAGTGAGTACACTCAGATTAATGTAAGAAATGAGTGTTGACCACAGACCTGAACTGCCAGTGGTGTCTCCTTCTATGATGAGGGTGTACATCATGCTAGAAAGCCACTCTCACCTCAAATTTACATGGAAACACAGTTTCCTAAGGCTGCTGATTTAGTATACACTCTCATGATGCCACAGGTGTGCATGGCTGGCTGGGAACACTCACCTCTGAGAACTGCAACCTCCCAAAATCACTCGGTGGACTTGCAATCTTGAAGACTTTCTTGGGCATCACCCACGTTTCCAAAGTTTCCAGTTTACTGACAGCCAGATTGGTTGCGTGGTGCCTGATCAGGAAGCCTTGGAAACGGTCAGCAAGGAAGTAAAGGTGGATGGAAACTGGATGGCCCATGGGGTAGTATCTGCAAAACAGCACATGCTCATCAGTTATGTAAGAGAATGGAATCTCCATTTACTTGGAGCTAGTGGCTTAAGAAGCATTCATTTCAAATAGAAAATCCACCACTGTACATTAAGAGATTCCAAATGTGTTCATGACTCATTATCAAATATTTTAGGCTGTTCCGATTACCCCGTAACATAAAAATATGTTACTAAGAATACAGGCTCATTAATTCCATATCCACAGCTCAAAGCTCTTTAGGATGTCCTCCTGTGTGCCAGAGAGCTCCTCTCCCTCACCACCTCTCCTGGCAGAAAGCGTCACCTAGAGACTGTTAGGGTGCAGCACTGTTTGCTCAGATAAACGAGGATAAAGGATGCCCCAGGATTGTCCCTGTGCTCCAGAGCTGCCTTTCCTGCCCAGCAGGGTCTGTGCCTGTCTGCACAGGACAGCAGGGAGTGCTGTGTGACCAGCCACTGACCTCTGGGCCCCCTCCATTCCTAAACCCCTTCCCCAAGGGCAGGGCTCTGCAGGGTGGCACTGCAGCAAAGCACACCAGGATCCTGTCCCCATTTTAGGTCTCTGTATTTTAGGGAAAAAAACTTCACAATCTTTAAAGACTTGAGATTCCTTTTGCTGTGATTTGTTACTAATAATCAAAAAGAGAGAAAAAAAACCACCTTGAAAAAGGTCAAATAATTGGGCAAAACCAGTCATTGAGAGATCTGGAAGCCTTCAGTTGCAGTTGAGATTTAAAGAAATTGTAGTCACAGCTTCCAATAATTAAAATGTACGGTTAATTGTCTGCTATGGCCTCAGAAACATCTGTAACAATGTTTGGATACATATGGATGCATAAATATTTAAAAATGTGTTATTCATAGCTCAGAAATCAAATATTTTGCTACTTTACAGCACTGACATTAACTGCAAAACAAGTTAAACCAAGCAGCATCACACCTCCACAGTAAGTCAGCTAAGCCTGACTCCTCAGGCTTGTTACCACAATTAAAGGATGAGCATTAAGGATGAGCACCAAGGAGGACTTTCCATTGCACGAGGTCAGCAACACCCCAGAAGGAACTCTCTAGAGCTAGAGAAATCAACATAAGAAGACAGGGTACCAACAGGGCCAGCACTGATGGACTGTGCAAAGCCACTGCAAAGCTACTCAGCCAACACCAGCAACAATCTGACTTCTGTTCCCAGTACTAAGACCTCCTGTTTCCTATGTGTGCAGCAGCAAATATTTACAATATCCTTGAAATAGACTGAGTAAATTGCCTCTTGGCAGTGGAGAGTAAAAATGCCTAGAGATGGAAAAAATGAATTAAATCTAAATCACACATTGATGTTGCTCCCATGGAAGATGTTGACACTCCATCTCCTTCGGTACCCGGGCAGTCTGTGGGGGGCACAGCTTTCTGAGGCTGTGGGCTGGCCCTTGTTAGGGAAGTGTGCAAGGCAGCTGCTCTTACAAACATCTCCTGGGCTGCTGTGGGTGGCAGCAGGGGCCTGACTCCAAGGGGGATCCGAGGCAGGAGCTGCTTTCCTCCCAGCATCAGTTGGGGTGCTGCACACACAGGATCAGCCTGGGGCTGTGCTCAGCCCCACAGCAAAGGTGCTCAGCCCAAACCCATCCTGCCACTACTGCATTAGAGGCATGCAAAACCACAGGAGAGAAAGAGGAAAGGTATAGGCGCAAACACCTAGAAGGACAGCGCAGTATCAGAAGAGAGGAGATGTGAAGGATAAACCTGAAGATCAGCCATCTTTCTCTGATCTGAACTGGATGCTGACTCACAGGGTCTTGAGGGGGCTCAGGTAGGTATGAAAATGAAACCTCCACTCTGCATCCCTATCTGCAATTCCTCCCTGCACTGTTCCATGAGGCTCCAGCCTGCTGTAAGGAGCTGTGCTTTATCCTGGAGACAGCTGCAGTCATGGTGTTCCTATCTATAATCTGAGCAAGCTTGAAAAGCACCTTGAGTTCCTGTGCAATGGAAAGTTCCTCAGAAACAAAAGTGATAATTGATATAAATCAGCATCAGAATACTGGCAAAAGGACTGAGAACAAAAGTAATTGTCAAATACAAACAGTATCGGTTATACATAGTCTCCATCCTCTTTGCTGGCTTCACTCTGCAGGACAAATGACCCTGGACTTCCTTAGGTCTGCCGTTATTTCACACAAGGAAGACATGCTACTAGTGATTATTTCTAATTGTTATTGATCTTTTATTGCTTTGCACTGGTAACCTTCACTGACAAAAGTCTAATAGGAATCTGGAGCACTTATTGCCCCATCTTTCTAAATGGGACATTGCTCAGCACTTCCACGACTAATTTAGGAAGGTCAAGGCACATTTGGTTCCCCTCAAGAACACAACAGGGGCAACGTCCATCCATCAAAGCACATGGAGTGTTTGCTGACTTAGGCTCTATGTGTTTTCTATTAGGATAAAATAGCTCAGGCTCCAGAAATACATTCTGAAGATGGAATTAAGAGAAGGTAAAGTAAGACTTAAAAAGAGGAGCCATCTCTGCTTTGCATCTAAACAGCTCCAGATGTGTTTGCAGGCAGCAAACATCTACCATGAAGAGAACCTTTTCTCCACAATTCTAACTTCAGCAATTCTTCCTTCAAATCCCTTTTAGACTGAATTCTTCTTAGCCAGGCTTACAGGTGAAAAAGGAATCTAGAATATAGGGGGAATTTCCTTTTAAAGAATAAGGACATTCATTTGAGATAAATATATCTACCTATATATAGACATATAAACACCTACCTACATTTTATGTATTTGATGCTAATAGATCTTACCAGTTGCAGTAGATTTTGGCACAGACAGCTGCACCAAGCAGGCGAAGTGAGCCAAGCAAGCTCTCTGCACTCCATGTGTGCTCCCAGGGGAACAAACAAGCAAGGACCATTAACCTGCCTGTGTTCAGATTTGTTCTGAAATCCTGTCCTCTGCTTTTGGTAAGCATAATAGAGGTGAACATGACCTCTGCTGCAATCACACGGAGAGTTTAGGAGCTGAGGCTATAATACACTTGCTGAAATTAATCAAGGGAAACGCAGCAGTGGGGGTAGCACTGCCCAACTGGATCCTGTCAGTCTTCATCAGGCTGGAGAGGAGCTCCTTAAAAGTGCAGCAAACAGGTCACATAATGTCAACCCGGAGTAACCAGCGCTTTATTATGGACATAAATACTCCTGGAAACAGCGCTGCGCACTTGCAGCTGCCCGGCCCCGCTCGCGGCCGCAGGCTCCAGCCAGCACAGCCGAGCAGAACGAGCCTGCCCTGAGCCTGGCGGTCCCTGTGTCCCCAGAGCAGCACTGACCTGCAGCTGCTGTCCCCAGCAGTGTGGAAGGAGGTCTCGGCCCTGCGCAGGCCCAGGCGGGAGAAGGAGTGGAACATGGTGAGGGCCACGTCGCTGAGCGCGCCCAGCCCGTCGGGCTCCTCGTACACGTTCTCCCAGTAGGAGCGCAGCCCCGGCGTGCCCGCCGGGTAATTCCCGTACAGGTAATAGTCCAGCTGCCCAATGATCTCCTGATTCACCACCGCCTCAAACTTGCGGGCAAAGAAGGTTGGCCTGGCAGTCTGCTGTTGGGATAGGAGAGAAAAAGTCAATTGTGGCAGCAGCTCTCTGGCCACAGACAGAAATACAAATTTCACAAAGGCTGTGAGAAGATCAGAGAAAAGAATGAGAAATAATTCTTATCTTAACTTGCTGCACCTGGTATTGTGAACACGTGGAATGTGTTATGGAGATTTGTTTACCAAAGGGTGGTTTCTTAGTTAGTCAATGGTGATGGTGTTTGGGCTGGAGGACCAGTTAAGTCCAGCTGTATTGTAACTGTCTGTAAGAGCAATGGGTTTCTTAATAAAGAGATTGTTAATCAACCTTCTGTGAATCATGGAGTCTATGCTAATTATTACCCAGCTGAGGGCCCACTGCAATGACAGACACTGAGTTCCCATTTTCAGACATGACATTTGTCTTTAACAATGGGTTGGAGTTGAGGACATGAACTGTTTCTCTCCACGGGCAAAGATGACTTAAAATGTCACCTTAGGGACAATTTGTTGTTAGGAGTGATGTTAAGATTCAGCCAAAAACTACAAAATTACTCCATGAAAATCCCTTCAGACCAACAGCCACCCCATGCTGCCTGGCTCAGGAAGGCTCTCCAAGTGCAGGAGGGGTGAGGAATGCTCTCCAAACCCCCGTGTTAACCTGGAGACAGTGCAGCACTGGCACATGTAATGCAGGGAGCAAAGTGTACAGGGCTCAGAAGAGGCAGAGCAGCATTTTCTGTGTATGGATTTGCTGCTAGGAAGTAGTAAGAGGTCTCTGGGAGAGGTGCCATTTGTGGCTGAGGTTTCTCCACTTCTGAGTGGTCCTGCCCAGATTTTTTCTCAGTGCTTGACACAATCTCGGGCATATAACTGCTTTATATGCTACTCAACTAAGATTAGCTTTCAAAAAGTCTTTGTTTTGCCTTGTTCATATTTAAGCATGGGTTCTGAGGTGCCAAGGAGTTCAAGAGTGCCCCAGATGGTTTGAAAGTTCTTCTGGTGCTGTGTGCTCATGTGAGGGGCTCTTTCACCAGAAAGTGTCAGAAGCTGCCTTTTCATCTATTCTAATTTTAAACTTTCCTTTCCAGTTCAGTTTACCTGATTTTATTCTGAAATATTGTTGTGGGTTCACAGCCTGGAGCAGTCAGGTTCTGTAGTCTGGCGGGAGTTTTTAAAGATTTGCAATTTATTCTGTACTGGAGAATTCCCTGTCTTTGGTGTTTGGGACTGCAGAGCCTCTTTTAGATAACATCTCATTTGCTCTTTTTGTGAGTGCCTGTGTCACTGACTTCAAGCATGCCTGCTAGACAGCACATTACAGTAAAGAAAAGATCTCTGTTTCAGAGCAGTCATCATTTCTGTGCTGTAGGGTAGCACATTCCCCATTCCACACAAAGCCTGAACAAACATGCTTTATGCAGGGAACCCCGAGGAGCTGGAGGGATGGAATTGCAAATCTGGTGACCTTGAAACAAGTGGCTGTTCATTCTCAACAGAGGATGCACAGGCCGGATACAGCCTCGAGACTGAGTGCACCCCGGAGCACAGGACTCGCTCTCGTGTCTGCCTCGAGGAAACTATCACAAAGGAACTGATTAAACCTTTAAAGACAGTCCTGCCAAACCTGGGTGATCAAAACCTCATGACTAAGGCTCCCAAAATCACGAGATAAACTTTAATATGATTGTGCTGATGAATATAATAACAAAAATGGATTTGTCTTGTGCTGTGTAAGTCTCTAGCATGCACACTGATCAATTTCTAAGCTTTTTTAAAAAGATGATAAATATTGCTTGACTCTGAAAACCAAGAGTTGTGTGAAATGATGAAAGCACCTGAGCTGGAACATTGGAATAAATCTTTTGCAATAAACTCATAAGAGTTACCAAGTAATATTGGTACAGTCAGAGATGTGTCAAGCTTCCCTCCTTTCTAGCACAGCCTATTACCAATGCCAAGGAGTCCAAAGAGTTCCTTTGTGACCTTACCATGCAGTGGTATGTCTCCAGGACCAAAACAGAGGAGAACTTATTTTTCATTCTCCTGAAATTAAGATCAGAGCTTCCTCACATCTCTTTCTCCATCTGCCTGATGGAGTCAAAGCTTCCCTTCCCTCTCTCTGCTGCAGCCGTGCATTCAGCCAGCTCCCAGTACAGGGGAAGAGCCTCTGCAGGTGTGCTCAGTTACCTGGAACCGGTGGAAGTCTGCTGGTTTGAAGTCATTGGGTGAGCAGCCACACCAGTCAACAATGTGCTTGTACTGACACTTGCAGCCCAGCTTCCTGTTCCAGTTGGTGATGCGCAGGTTGTTGTCCACCATGGAGTCACAGAACGGGCTGTTCTCCAGCACGGTGTGAAAGAAGGACTGCAACAAACACAGAGCACATCACCATATTTAGCTCCTCAAACTTCCATTTTCTCCTTCACTTCAGCTCATGGGCCCAAACCTAAGGCAGGTGAACTATTTTAGTTTGAAATGACAGGATTAACAAGCTCTATTGTTCTGCCACATATGAAACACACCCCATGTGCCTGTATTCCATAGAGCACTGAAAAATCACAACACTCTACAGACCCAACCCAACTGTAAGAACACACAGCTGAGGTCTTGCTCCAATAACCTGGCACAGAATAATTGCACTTCTACAATGACCAGCTTTGGGCACTGGCAGCCCAAAGGACTCCAGGAAAGGCACCAGTAACAGCAATAATTTTATTTTTATTTCAGCTGTATGAGCAATTCTAAGAAATGCCCATTATTTCCCTTCTGTAAGTTGCTCCCTGGTCTAACATATTTAGGACTATTCTTCTGAACAATGTGCTAATGGCATATTTCAAGTTGTTTCCCAAAACAATTGTCAAAACTGCACCATCACCCTGGTTACTCTGATAAAAATACAGTTTCAGACAGCTCTTATGTGGGTGTCTATCTCCAGCACTCTGAAATGCACTGCTTGTTGAGTGGCTTTGTTCTGAAACACGCAGTTCACCCTAGGCACCAAAAAGACATTCTGCCTCCTGCATTTACGGCTGAAATTGTAAGTCTTTATTTGCTGACTCATGGCAGCACGGAATTCCTATTGGGCAATACTAATTATATCATCATAATAACAGCTATTATATAAACCATGCATAATGGGGACTGATATAGCAGGTTAACAGGTCAGTGAAGGCAGGGCCATTTTACAAAACCAGCTATGTATCTTGCAAGGAAAAACTTGTAGAAAAAAAGCTATGGAATACCATCAATTTTAGCCCTGCAAGAGACCATTTTTGGAGCAGTGATTTCTCTTTAAAATCAGCAATAGTAAGTTCTATAAATAACCAGCATAACATTAGCGTGGCTGGCCCCCAAATAATCCCCCTACCCTTTTTAATGTTAAATGACAGCCCAGTGAATATGGATTTTATGCTTGAACTGTTTGGTTAAACCCATAAAGGCATCCATTCTCATTCAAGCGAGAGGGGGAAAAAAAACCCTACCCAATTACCCATTGCCCTGTGTCCTTTTATAGCAATACAGGAATTTCTCTAGATAATGGATGAAAAGGTTATCAGAGTAGAGAGAAAAGGTGATTTTTAACAGAAATGGGATTAAAAGAAGATTATGCAACATGTGTGGGGAATAATAAACTTCTATCAAAAGATAAGAGTTGCTGTGCTCCATCAGAAGCTAACAAGCAATATTTGCAAGATCGGTGTCACCCATCCCTCAAAATGTTCAGGAACCAAGGCAGTTATGGGTTTAAAGGCAGTCATCAGCTCTTCCTTGGGCTGGCTGACTGCTGCAGGATGTGGAGCAGAGCCTGGCAAGCCAGGGGAGCAGTGTACCTGCTGGGGCAGGTAGCACAGGCTGCCAGCCATGCTCTGTGCCCTCCCTGCAGACAGAGCACATTGCTGCACGCCAGGCAAAGCCCCACACTGCTGTGCACTCCCCTTCTGCATCACTTGCAGCCAGAGCAGCTCCTGAGTGATCTAAATGATTTGTGACTGTGCCTTCTGGCTGAGTTTTGAACAGAACAATAAACCTTTGTTTGCAGGGTTTATATTTTTAAAGAAAAGTGCTGGATAATAGCAAGGAAAGCTACTTATGGAGACAATTCGCCATCTCTAATATCCTTCAAAAGCTTTGTGCAGGAACAATTTGCAAGCAAAGGGCAGCTGGATTTTTGGTTGTTCAGTAACACATTAATAGGCTTAGAAGTATAAAACAAAGCCACTCTTTACAAAAAGTCCCACAAACAAACAAGGCAATAAACAACTGCAAAAGATGTTCTAACCCTAAGGGGCTTACTCATCATAGAAGTAAAATTTTCATTACTCCCTGTCGGATGCTCCAAAGCCCAGTGACATCAGGTGAAAGCCCCTCTGATTTCAGTCAGATCTTTGGGACAAGCAGAAGCATTGCAGGTTTGAGCACAGAGAGGGATTCCTTGCATTCACATACCTCGGCAGGAAGCAGTGTGTAAGAGTAAAACCTCTTCATCTTTGTTACCAGATCATCATTGGAAAAAGTGACATATTCCACAAACTTCCTGTTCAGGAGGAACCAGTCCGACCCTCCATCGACTGTGATTCCTTCTGGGATCTTGCGGTCTCCCAGGCGCCACATGTGGGTGTCACACTCCAGGAAGAGCCGATCCAGCCCCTGCTTTCTGATAAATCTGAGGGAATGCAACAGGAGCCATTAAATGTTAATTTGTATTTTGCTATCATCGGGAGATTGATAAATAAAAAGCTACTTTCTCAAACAAAAAAGGATCAAAAGGTCACTTGTTTATATTTCTGATCTATTCATAAGTAATGTAGGGAGGTTTAATAAATGATTAATCAGTTAATAAAAGATGAGTCAGTTAATGTTCTGTTACAGAGGCAAAGATCAACAGATTGCTTTTAAAACATCATTTACACCTTCTGCTGTCCTAAGGCTGTACAGGTGAAAGAGCTCTAGGGCAAGAAAGTCCATAATGTTCATCAACTCTGAACAAACCACCACAGAAGAAATGTAACATGAACAGGAACTAAACACATTCTTCTCTTTCTAAATAAATTCAGTTTTTAAAAAACAGGAAAATATACATAAGGTAAAATGACCAATTTTCTCCTATGCTATTATGTCATTAATTTTTCTATAGGGGTATAGCCAATAAGGAAGAAATACCATTGTATTGGTCTTTGCTGTAGAATGAGCAAGTTTGCTCCATTTTCAAGTCTCTGGGGAGCAATGTTTTGTTATTGCTGAACCATGAATAAGAGGAGCAACTGCAGAACTGCAAAGTTATGGAAATGAATTATTTGAGACCAATATAAAAGAAGAAAAGCTGGGAAATCGATCTGTGTTTGAAAATGCTTTGGACTGAATGCCCCCTCCTCTTTTGAGGCTGTCTGATCCAGGTTTCTGTTTGTTGTTCCATTTGGGAACAAGGAGAAGCAGGGCAGCTGTGAATTAGCACCAAGGTGGGCTGAGCACCATCCACCCTGGTTGGATGTGAGCACTGGACACATCCCATGTGTTCTGAGCAGTAACAAATGCTCACTGACCACACACTAGAGCAACCCACAGCCCCCAGACCCCTCTGGGTGCAGGACCTGCAGGATAACAACAGCTGTGGCAAGTGGGGCACAGCCTTCCCTTCCTGAACCACACACAGCTGTGCCAGGGCATTTCAGGATTAGCAAGACAAAATGATATTTTAGTGGTCCTCAAACACATGCTACCTAAGGTAAGGGAAAAGAATAAAAGTTAAGGAACAAGCACCAGAGCTTTCTGGAGTCCTGCATCTGGAAACGTGAGCATTAACCCCGTAGGCCAACTCCCTGGTTCAAGTTCTGTTCTATACCAATCAAAAAACTGAGATGCAATTATGAAATGGTGCATATTAATTTTCAAAAGGACCGTAAATGACTTCAGGGTCTATGTCCTACTGATAGCTATGTCTCTTTTCACAGTATGAGAATACCTCCTCTGTTAACACAACAGTGCTGAAAATGTGTAAATGAGAGTCGAGAAATTTTTCTTTCCATGAACAGGTTTCTAATTTCATGTTCCATTATGAAGGATAATAGAAAAGTCTTGCAATTTTAATGCAGTGCTCTGGAATGTAATCTTCAAATTCAATATTTATGCAGTTATCTCCAAATCAAATATTAATGTGCCTGAAAGTTTGGTCATTTATTTATTTCTCTTCAAAACTAAATGCTCATTAGAGTTAATTATTTTAAGAAAATAACAGAACTTTATCGACTATATTTAAATAGGAACATAAAGTTCTTTTCCATGAAGTAATTTCTTTCAACTGCTATCTCTACCAATTTATCACCCTTTACTCTCCTTTTCAAATGGAAGGTTCTTTGACTGCAATAGAAACCCTCAAACAAAATAAACCACCTGGCTACCACAAAAACTGCTCTACGTAGAAGCTGCCTCAGCCTGTGTGACATGATCCAGCTCCCAGCTCCCTGGTAATGTAACAGCTTCAGCCTTTTTGTCTGAACTTGGCAGCAGAGGAGCATGACCCTGCTCCAGATGAGAAGGTCCCAGCAAATCCTGACTGACAGATTCATGTTTTGCAAAGTAGTTGACAGGCTTCTTTTTTCCTATACATGCACAGTTTTATGGTTTTTTTGAGCTAGTCTTGGAAAAGCAAATCTCAGGATATGGAGTGAAATAAGCCAATTCCTGGAAGTACAGCTGTTCTCACAACAAACCTCAGCCCCCAAATCTTATACATCTGGGTTACTAGAAGAAAGTAAATGTACTTTCCAATCACCCTCCAGCAAGGCAGCACAACCCAGCTAAAGAGCTGCAATGCCTTTAGAGATCTCTAAAGATATGACCCTTTTGCTTGTGCTTCTTGAAACCCTCCTAGAAACATCACACCAGGTTTCAGATACGTAACAGCTGAGCAGGTGTTTTGCAGAAGAATCACCATTACTGAGCCTCTTCACACACAGTCACAGCACCTCAATGGAATAAGGCAAATTTGCAATTATTAGCAAAGCAAATAATTTCTGTGGCCTATGAAGCAATGATTTGTCCAAGGGGCTGTGAAGACAGCTCTCCACTGGGCAATGGCTTGCTGCTTGTTTAAGTTCCCTGGCAGGCAAGGGGACAAGTGTATTTCAGATCTGCTGGAAGCTAAATAGGAGAAGCTGCTGGCACAGAGAGCTGAACAGCAACCAAAGTGGAAAAGGTGGATGAGGCTCCCTTTTGTCCCTCCAGGCTCTCTCCTGGGATGACTGATGCTCCCAGCTACTCCAGCAATAGCGATTTTGGCACTCAGGCAGGCAAGAACTTATTCTAAAGCATATTGAATACTGCCTGAGGGAAAGGGAAGGGGGTATTTGTATGCCACATAGGCCTTTCCAAGAAATGAAAAACTCTTGGACACTACAAGCAGTTCATAAAGATTCTTGACTAGCCATCCAAGAATGATTGCAGCCACCTCTGAAAAGAAAGATAGGAAGATGGAGGGCAAAAGCATGACCCTACTGATTTGTTTCTAGCCTCATGCTGTATTTCATTAGTTTCTGGTTATGCTCAAGGGAATACCAAATCAGTAAATTTTAAGAAGCCAGGCCAAGCTTCATAAAGAGCAACGAAATGCAAAAAAAAAGGGTGTTTTTCCCCCTTGTCTTTCTCTCTTGCATCTCACAAAACTGCTTGCAGATACTACCAAATTAAAAGTAGGGGAAAAGAAAAAATGCTTAGTAATAGCATTTCCTTAATTTCAGTCAATGTGGAAAAATTCAGGTGCTTGCTGTCACCCTGAACATCAGGTAAGACTGACATACCTCTGCCAGCTGCAATTGCACTGGCCACAACAATGACATCCTACTGAACCAAGGTATGGTTGGCCAAATACAACAGGGATTATCATCAGCTGGAGACAACTGGCCTTTCTCCCAGTCTAAAAGAAAGCAACAGGAGGAAAATAACAATCATAGGAAAAGAGTCAGCCAGGAGAAAATAGAATGAAAAAAAGACTAGGATTAAGAAAAGCATACCATTTTGCCTTATTTCATAGAACACTCAGTCTAAGACATCTTATGCTTCCCCTTACAAATTTTAATTCTTCCAAAAGAGCCTCTAGTTTTGAAGGCCTGGGATTACACTCAAAAGTAAGGAGGAAACACAGGATATTAAGAACTGTGTTAGCACCTGAGCTCAGCAATCAGACACTGACACACATGAAAGGTGCCACTGAGCTCTGTGTGTGGATGCAGCCTCACAGGTTCCAGAGAGTTATTTTTACACTTTGCTAAGAAAACTCGGCTGCCTGCAGCATGTGGTTTGTCACTGAGTGTAGATGTCAGTCCAGGCAGCTCATGATTGCAATCCAGCTCAGGGAACTCCTCTTACTTTGTAGCTTATTTAAATATTTATAAATGCATTTCAGACAAGATTCTAGGACTGTATAACACATAAAGCATTTGTAACTTGTGTAGCACATACTCCTACAACATGAGTATAAACACAGCTCAGCTCTTATGATATGTTGTAACTGCTAATAAATATTGCCATACAGTTACTTTATCAGCAAAAATATCACAACCAAATATCGTCCTTTTTGATAGTTTTCTCCAAGGGACAATGCAAACCACAGCAACTTGTAGAGAGCCTGCTCCTAAATGCTCTAGTTAATTACACAGTAAGTCAGACAGTTTGCTGTTTTCTTTTTCCTGAAGTTTATGAATGAGTAAAACTTCCTAAAGTATCAGAGGCTATCAGATTGCTAAATGCCATTTATCAGTAACTTTATCACTAAAAGGTTTTTTCTGGAAAGAATATATTTTTAAGGTGAAAAGATTTCTTCCTAAATGTTTCCTGGTTTTGGCCTCTTGCCTAGAAAACCTCCCACTGACATTTCATTGTTAACCAGGAGCACCTACCCAGGACCTCATCATCATTATTCAGGATTTAAGCATAAGAACTATGAATAAAAGTTTCAAAACTCCAGCAAAACAACTCCTCACAAGTCAAAAGACAATGTCCATGTCAAAGCAAGAATCTGTAGAGCTAGGAGCTCCACTAGCATCATGTCCATTTTTCCCTGAGTGTATGTGGACAAGCTCTGCATGCTTTGACTTTATCTGCTCCTCTTTTCATTGTCTTTAGATGAAAATTTGAGGAAGAAAGTCCATTTCAGTGCAAAAAGTCAAGTAAATATTTTTACAGATGAGAAATGTGAGAGTCACTTGCCAGCAGTGTTTGCACAGCCACCCTGGAAACACCTACCAGAGTCAATCAGTTGGGAAGAACAAAACAGTAATTTGCAGTTTAGGTGACCAGCTAGAAAGCACTGAACAATAATTTGACAATCTTGAGTGCAGCAGCTGCAAGAAGTAATTTGTGAGCAATCTCTAGGCTACCACAGATCTCCATAAACCAGGCACTGAAAAATTCTTTATAGTAAGCAGATTAATGAATCTCAAACCTGTGCAGGGCAGAATCATTCCTGCACAAGGTGGAAATTCTGGCCTCCACTGAATGTGCTGAGTCCAGCTGACCCTGATTTCACTCCATTTCCATGAGTAACTCTATTCTACCAAGGGTTAAACAACATTTACATCTGAAATAATTTACAATTGGCGATTTAAACACAATGTCTATATGATACCTTTTTCTAAGGCTAGGATGTTTTCGGAGACCTTCCTGTCATGCTGAAAGCTTCCAGGGCTGATCCCCCACTCCCAAAATGGAGGTGAAGCTTGAAAAGGGGAACAGTGTCAAACAGAAATAGCACCTACTTAGTCTGTCAAGACGAGGAAGATTTCCACCCAGTATGACAGGCATCGTGTGGAAAGCACAGAACAAACAATTCCTGCTGCTTCAAAAGGCCTTGAAAATAACTCTCAGTACGGACAGAAATGATGGAAGAGAAAGAATAATTGTAACTTGCTTTTCAATGTGCTTTAACTGTGACATCCTAAATGCAATTGCTATGAGGTCAAAAATGTTACGAGAGCAGAATTCTTATCTTTTGTTAATTCCCTTACTCAGGGTAAGGGAAACACATAAAGTAAACACATTACTATCTCAACAATCCCCCAAAGCTTTAATGACAATGCAGAAAAAAACATCAACAATATCAGAAAGAATTTCTCTCTCGACTGAATTTGCTGTAGTAAGACTGGGCTTATTTCCTGATTGAGCTTATTTCAGGAGCAAAAACCAAAGCCATAAATAAGCACACAAATTGAAATGCTTTCAGCAGTTTAGCCCACAGTGCTAAACGCTCAGGAGTTACCAAGGAACAGAAGGAAATCTCATTTTCAAATGTGATGAGTGTTTGTCACCTGTGTCTCTGCATGGCCAGAGCAGAGCCCGTGGGCAGCTGAGCACGGTGGGAGTGCAGGGGAGGGAAGGGCACAGCCTGCCCTGGGAGCACAGGGATGGGCTTCAGAGCAGGAAACCCAGGTGACACAGCCACCAAAAGGAAGAGAGAGCTGAGAGATGCACTTTGTGATGTTTGCTCATGGAGTTTCTGTAGCTGAAGCTGAACTGCAAGTGATGGAACAAGGAGCTCTGCTGGAAGCATTTTTTGACAGTCCATGTTTTCAATGTATGTTAAATACTTTTATGTTCAGAGTGCAATTAAACCTGGAGCAGACTGCTGCTGCCACACACACTGGGCAATAGAAAGTTTAGGTCATTTCCAGTGCAGCAAAAATGGTACAGCAATTTGAGTGTCTCTTTCAAGACACAAGTTCACCTTGAAATATTATGTTCAATGTGTCCCTTCTCAACCAGTGGCATCTTTATGGAAGCCAGGCAGCCATGGCACTTAGGGTATTCCACACGAGATGCTGTTGAAAGCTGATGAATACACACATTTTATCTGGTCATTATTCCATCTCTATATGGACATGATTAGACTTTTCAAGCTTACAATAGGTACCTCATGTGCTATTTAATTTGTTTCTGCTTCTTTCATATGCAATCTTCCCAGAATATCCATTTAATGCTTTAGTCCTAGCACATCTTTTCATTCTTTTTAGAAGAAATTTCTCATGATTCTTTCTTCTTCTGTGTCTTTTCTTACACATTAACTTCCACTGGTTTTCAAAAACTTTTCTTTCCACCTTTTCTCTTTCAAAGGAGAAGTCTCTTTTTCAGAGAAAGTCTTAAAAAGCCTCAATGTTTCCCAGTATTTTAATGTTGCAGGCCAGGGAGCAAAATGAAAAACTCTCTAAAATTCTTTAGTTGTAGGAAACTTGCAAAGTCTATTTTTTGCAGTAATGACTCTACTAGGAATTGCCTTGTTTTGTCAACAATTCCATGCATTTCCTTGTGAGCATAAAGCTTGAGAGAGACTTTAAAAGACTTTCCTGTGGGTTTCTTTACCCCGCTCTTCACCTACACAGTATCTTTTAAGCAATACTGAAACAGCTTTTAGAAGGTCAAAAATGACATGGCTTTCTCTCACCATAAGGGAGGCCACAACGCAAATGATTCTGTTTCTTTTTATATTAAATAGGCAAAACTGCAAATTATAGTATGCAGAATGTAGCATGAATTCACCACAGACAGACTCAATGATATTAAACCTGACATTTTACCATCTGTTTGTCTCCATAAATGTCTTCTCTGGAAGGATTCTTTTCTCCTCACCTCCTTTCTAGTGACTGAGGGCAAGTGTGAGTCCCTTCTATAAAGGTTTTCAAGCTACCAAATCAGGCCACTGACCTTTGGGTACACCAGGGCCAACAACATCTGTGCAGCTTCAAATGATGTTTCCTGTCATAATAATTTTATAAAATGCCTCAGGACCTCAGATGACAGGGCTGCAAATGAAGCGTGCTGCTCAATGTTCTTAGATAGCAATAAGATTCTTGATTATTTCACCTGTATCTCAATTTTCACCTCCTTCCTAATTCTGCCCTTGCCCCATAAAGGATGGCTACTACTGCAAACCTTCTCAACTGAAGCACCTTCCTGAACCAGCAGATGATCTTGCTTGTATACTCTAAGAACAAAGAACATCCTGCTTAGTCCCACGTCAAGACATATGGCTGCTTTTGTTTCTCTTTGCACTGACAGCTTAGAGCTCTGTTTTCCAAATCTGAGCAGAAATAAAAGCCCTACAAGGAGGTGAATTGTCAAGCTGAAGCTGTAAAGGCTTTATGGCTCCCCTAATGCTTAGCATAAAGCACTAAGAACATTTGAAAGTTAGCTGTAATGTCTAAATTTTTAAAGTGCAGTCTCTTTGCAGAGAAGATGCATGTTGCTATTTCAGTCGCTACACTTCTCATGCAACTGTTGTGCTGAACTACTTCCAAGCAAAAAATAGATCTTAGTCCATGTGCTCCGGAATACTCAAGTGTTCTAAAAAATTTAGCAAAAAAAGTATGAGACTGAGGGTAATTTGTGCCAAAGGAACCACCAAATATGTTACATGAGCAGCAGTGTAAGCGCTGCTAGGACGCGTGGTTAGACTATTCCAACAGCAGTGATAATTAGTCCATCCTTTCCCCTGGTGTTTGGGTAATCCATCAGTGCAATACACAGCAGTGTTCACTGTGTGATCCATTTTGCTAAGTGACCACCAACCCCATGAGCAGCACACCAACATCAGCATGTGCACACATCAAATATGTGCCAGCAGTGCAGATTTGGGAACGTGCCCCAGTCCTTTGGTAGCTAAGGTTTCTCCAGCCTCTGAGAACTGGGATGGGATTGTGATGCTCCTTGGTACAGTTCACCAACACCTCTAGAATTATCTGGAACCCAGAAACAGGACAACACAACGGCAAACAGCAGCAGTAATGAGGAGAAAAAATCAGCAGAAGAATGGACGCATACCAAAACTTTAAGGTCTTTTCTTTAGCTGTTTGTATTTTGTCTATGAGCTCAAAATTCCTTTAAGTTCTAACAGCATCCAGCCTTCTCAGCATGTTTACACTGTTTCCCAAATGACTGCTGGGGAGAGGTTTCTATACAAACCCCCCTCTTCCTGCCTGTCATTGAAGATGTCACATTTGACTGTCTTTATGTTTTATAATACATCCAACAGGTGCTGCTCCCGCCAAAAAAGAAAAAATCCTCTGTGTATTCCAAACTGCAATAGCTTATACAACTACCAGGTTATTCACTTGCTTTTAATAGTCTAAGACACTGAAAAGAGGAGGAAATGTGTTGCCCACTAAGCACTGTGTAACAACTGCAGCCACTGTGTGCAATTTCATTTCATACATCCACCTCTGTCAGGAAATAATGCTTCTCCAGCTGAGTGAGAGAGCCATTTTCATGTCCATTCTCTTTGCTGAAGCCACTAAAGGAAAATCAGAGTGATGCACTTTTTCATGACTTTGGCATAACTAAAAGAAAATTTAACTCTATAAAAGGAAGCCTGATTTCTCTCCTTATTTGGCAGTAAAACAAGTACTGATTGTGAACATGGCTTGAATACAAAGTACACTGTAATTGAGCTGTACAAGCATTGCAGGTTTA
Source organism: Passer montanus (assembly GCF_014805655.1). NCBI lineage: Eukaryota > Metazoa > Chordata > Aves > Passeriformes > Passeridae > Passer > Passer montanus. The sequence continues at coordinate 8,331,721 of NW_024373256.1, forward strand.
AGATGGCACTCCTCATCTTTCTCTGTTGTATGATCCAAAGGCTATGATGACTTGAAATTAAGAGTTTTCAGTTGTTTACAAGGCAGACTTAGACACTTGAAAAGCTTATTGATTAGGTGCCATTATTCGTCCAGAAATTAAAATTAAAAGTATCAGCAAGGGTTATACATTGCTTTTAATTACATTTAGATGCTGTGCTCCTGTATTATTAGTTCCCATGTTTTGAGAAAAACACCTTGGACCAGCTAAATCATTATTGGCCAGTATAGGCCAGTGTCCTCTCCCTTATTATGGTTTCAATTCATTGTTTTAAAAAAAAAAAATCTGTTCCAGTGTGTTTTGGGACAGGATATCCAAAGGGAGTTTTCTTTTATTGCCCAATAATATGGACACTGGCCTGTGTTCTAAAAACTGTCCTTTTTTTTTCCTTTTCTTAACTTTTTGCTGCCAACCCTTGAGGCTGTTGCTTCTCTTCCAGACCCCACTAAGCTCCTGGCCATGTCATTCTCTTCATGGGGTCTTTCTTTTCCCCTGGGCTGTGACAGGACAAAGCAAAGAGCAAAATTTAAAAACTGGAAAAATTAGTAGGGAAAAAAACCCTCATCCCTTACTCTTACAGTGAGCAAGTCACTGAGTTCAGCTGTGGAAATTCCCCAGGCAGAGGTCACAAGAGGCTGGGAGAATATTGTAAAGCAGCACCACTACACACCCTCGTGCTCCCAGGGGACACTGGCTGTAGGACACGGGGTGACAGCCTAGGAGAGGCTCTGCTCTTGGCTCACCTGCCTGAGCTGGCAGCAGGCATTTCAGCCCAGAGGACTTCCCCACCCTGACTGCAGGGATAAACCTCACTGGTGTGAGCAGAGCTTACACACCTGGGCACTCAGCGAAGGTCGGGTGGGACCTGTGTGTCAGATGGGGGGAGCAGAGGGTACATTGACCAGTTTAGTCAAGACTGAGTCACTCAAACACTAAACATGAAACATCAGGCTAGAAATCTTCACTTTAGATAGCTTTTTTCTCAACAGGTGGATGCAGAGCTGGAAATTCACCTACAATATAAACAGGGGATAATTACTTTTTGATCAGCTTTTGGAAACAGTGGAATGAATTTTTACCCAACACCAGCATTACTCAGAGGTGCTTGCAGCTGCTGGCTTGAGTGTGTCTACAGCTGCCTGGGCTGTGCAGGAGGAGGGAAGCCACTCTACCTCCCTGATAGAAAATTTGGGGGCATGCCAAGGGGTAATGTGAAAGGATCCATTCATCCAGTGGTCAGCAGTGGGAGCACTTGTGGGACACAGGGATTAGGGAACCATAGCAGACAGGGATAGCAAATCTGCACTCATGTTCCAAATCATGTTCCCTGATACACAGGGAATTTATGGTAGAAATCCAGGAAAAAAAAAATAAAACACAGTGACATGTTGTAATAAGTTAAAAGGTATTTAGTTGTCTATACAAAGAGAACCATTGAACAACTAAATGAGTTTGCTATTCCTGTGATGGAAGGACAAGTGGCACATTAGTTCATTTCATTATTAAATTAATATCAGCTTAGTGTGTTTAATTGGTGTAAATTGTTCTGATCCGGTTGAAGTTGGCATGTTTGAACCAGCCTGATGCTGGTGTGTCATAATCCATTAGTTATTTTCCTTAGCCAGCTCAGGGAATTTGAGAAGACTCAGGAGGATGAGAGGAGCAAGAAGGCAAGAGACCAACTGCTTTTCCCTGGCTCTTTCTCTCCTCTTTTCTACACTAACTCTGCTGTCCATCACTATTGCCAGCTAGAGCTGAGTCTGCCAATCACTCTGACACTCTGCATTTCCCAAACCAGGGACTCTCCTGTGAAAACTGTTGACTTGGCTTTAGATATGACTCCTCACAGGATTATTTTTTACTACCTGCTATAGAATTTGTGCATGCACAAGATGAATGCTCGTGAGGACTTAATTTAAACAGGAACATGACAGAATTGATAAATCTGGTGACAAGAGTAAGAACGGCCAAGAAGAGAGAGAGAGACTTGTGAGTTATCCTGTCTGCCTGCTGTGCTGAACACATGACTCAGTGTGTCACATTCTCTGGGTACACTTGACATTTTACAGAATAAAAGGAAGACCTGGTGGCCTAAGCAGAATAAAAAATATTTTTAGATGCAAAGCCACTGGGGTTCAGCATATGGAGTTGCTGGAAGTGCAGCAGGACTGCTGTTATGGTACAAAACCAGCAAAAAAGAGGAACAGCAAAACTATGAATAAAGATGAAAACAGGACCACTGCAGTCAGATGGGAAACTTCTTTCACTTGCAGAGGTTGTTAAAGCATTTGGAAGATGGTGTTTGGTCACTGCTGCCCCCCCAAACCACAATGGCAAGTTTAAGCACTACTGATGAATGGTGGGAAACACAGCACATTCCTTCTCCACGACTTGTGCAGGGGGGATGAAGAAGGATTTTCATTCAAGGACCTCCAAACTTCAAGAGACTGTGACAAGCTCTGGCCACCATCACTCTTGCTGGCATTGCAGGCTGCTGCAGGCTCCCACAGCTGGGGCTCTGCCCATGGCAGGCTGTGCTGCAGAGCCCAGCTAACCCAGGCCTTGCTCACCAGTGCTCCTGGGGCCGCCAGCTCAGTGCTGTGTGTGGGCAATTGCCTCTTGCTCACAAAGCATCAATCTGTGCCGAGTACACAGGAGGATGCAACATCAGACTGTTTCGAGCCTCTCTCCCCACAAAAGCATCTCTGACTCTGGAAGGAGTCACTCTGGGCCAAGAAACAACCATCCCCAGGAAAGGGTTTCCTCCTCTTTCACTTCTCTTTCCTGGACTAATGATTTCTTCAATCAGGTGACACTGGAAACCATCACCATACAATAATTGTCAGTGCTCTGGTCAAAATAAGGTGAGGAAAGGGCCAGCTCACCTTGCATTGTCCCTCCCGTGTGATTTCAAGAAGTTCATGTCCCGGTATCTGGACAGGAATGCCACGAGCTGATCGTTTGTCCTGTGAGAGAAAGAACAAAAGGTGCACAAATTACACTGTGAAAACCACTGCATCCAGAGCAATTTATATATCTATTGTTCTCATTTGGGGACCATTCTCAGATTCTGAAGGAGGTGGTTCCAAAAAAACCTTCCATCCTGCTGCTAAACTTCAATGACCCCCCCTCTGCTCAGGAAAGCACACTTGGAAGGAAGCACAGATTTATTGCACCTTAACAAATTTCTTATCAATCCTTGGCAGGTATATCAAGCACTATAACAGAGTATGCATGAAGTAATTCTGCTCACCACTTCTTAAGTATGAAAATCCAGCTGCAAGATGACTGCATTGATAGTTCCTTTTTACATGCTTTGTTGGATATTTCCTAGGGAATTTGGTTCAGTATCTATTGGCATTTTATTTGTTTTCACTGTGTAATAGAGAGAAGGCCAAGGTTGGAATGCATAACACAAGAGAATTCTGATGTCAAGAAGGCAGTATAATCAACAGGAAAAAAGGAATTCAGAAGGTTAATTCCAATTAGTATGACAGGCAATCTGACACCAGCATTTTCAAAATTTCAGCTGACATGTCCAAGAATGTATTTATGCTTGACAGCTTTTGTGGTCTGTTCTTTCTTTAACAACAGAGCAAAAATGTTCTCTGTTTATCTAGGACAGCATATTTAGGAAAACTGAATAAATCACATTAAAAAGATCTTAATCACCTGAATTGCATTTGAATCCACAACTTTATGGATACAACACCATTTAAGCAATTGGTCTGTAATGAAGTTGGTGGCAGAAAGACTCAAGATAAAAGAGCTGACAATGGTACTGTATTTTGAAAACATTTCATTATTATAAGCCATAGAAAACCAAGTTAAACCTGAATGTGTTTAACTGTACAAAATGTGTTTAACTTCTGGGGTCAGGCTGCAACAACCTGGAAATGTTATCAGCCAAGTAAACTATTTTCATAATCTCATTGATATTATCTACCCCAAATGAATTATCTGTCAATCAAGCATCCTGACAGACAGGGCCCTGAAACCCTCCCCTCCTTTACTGCCTCATGTGAGCTGCAACACCTCCCAGGGTCAGACTTTGCATCTCAATCTGGCAAACTCAGAAACTGCTTTCTGTATAGTAAGCTGTGCAGATTTTCACATTTGCTGCTCCAGTGACTCTCCATCTTACTGGGATGAATAGGCATTTAGTGAATTTACTTAGCAATGCTTCCACATGAAATGGTTTCAATGGCTGACATCTTCGGGTGAGTTTCTAGGCAAAAGCTGGCATGCAAAGATGATCTTTAGAAATATAATCAAGTTTGGAAGTGCTTGAGCTTTAATTTCCTTATAGGATAAAAATCAAATCAACCAAAGTAACAATCCACACCACTCAATAAAACATTATCCTTTCTAGATTGCTCACCAACCTGTATTTTGCTATTCAGCAGTACTCTACCAAGTGTATCAGGACTTGGGGCTGCCATACAAACTTCTCATTGCTTCTCAGCTTTTAGGTAATTCTTATAAATGTCCAAATGATGCTTAGCTCTCAAAGTAATCAATAATTGACCTTTTCTCTCTTCTTGAAAACATTGGTGGTATCTTGGTCCTACTTTGAATATTTTTTATTTTTTGTTTTAAAGAACTCATAGAGAGTTTTACTCCTTATCAATTAATATGCTTCTTTTCATGTGCTGACAACACGGAACTAAAACATCATAGTTGCATTTGGTAAAACTTTCTAGTTAATTGACATTTAGATTTATGCAGTCAACCAATTCTATGCTCAGCATGGCACCACACTGAATTTCTATTAAGCTTTCACTCAAAGTGCTCCTTCTGGCCCCAGCATCATGAGGATGCTGCACATCACCTCTTGTTCCATCAGGAGACATTAAGAAGAAAATCAAAGGTATTGAACAGGCCATCGATGTTAATGCATTTGTTAAAATCCTCCTCACCTTTCAGAAACCTCTGCCTTGAGGGGTAGATTTCCTAAATGCCTCTGGCACAGATTGCTGCCACACCCCTTCACATCCAGCAGCAGCAGCCTCTGCCATGGCAGTGCCTCTGGCACCAACGCCTCTGGCACTCCTCTGGAAAACACTGGAGACGTGGGCCTGCTTCTTCTCTAAGTAAGGCAATCAAAAGCTGAGATTTTCAGCTGAAGACATCACTGGGAGCAACAGCAACTCCACACTGCCAAATTAAATTCTGCTGTAGCTCCAAAAATTTCAGGATAATTCACTGAGCATAAATTTGGCACAAAATCTTTTATTAACTATCACGGTAAAACAGAAAGTAACAAGAGCAGCATAGCCCTCCTAAGAAGGAAATAAAGTCACAAGAGAGAGAGGGTAGTTCATGCTACTGATTAAAAATATACTAATATTACATATCACATGCCTATCAGTTTCCCCAGTGTGTAACACATCATGAATACAGATTGAGGAAAAAACCCTTCTGCAGTTGGTGCCTGAGGCTGGACCTGATGGATGCATCCACACAACTCTCACTTCTATTTCCTTTTGCTATTAAACTCACTTGGAGGGCAAGGCACCAGGGAGAAGGATTAGTCAGCTGGTTACCTGTATCAGTAGCAGGGAGGAGGATGGTGTGAGTGCAGAGAGGCTGAGAGAAAATGGCATTTTCAGGTGTGCAGCACACAGGGAGAAATGCAAAACGAATCCTCCAGTGAGCTCCAAGAGTGGAGAAAGCCTGTGTGTGGGGGAGGACTGCCACGAGAAGATGCCAAGTGAAGAAGAGTGATGGGAAACAAAGCATGTTTGAGTTCACTGATGCAGATCTGGTGTTCAGCAAGGGCAGGTCTGCCACCTGGGATGGGGGTGCCCATCTCCCCCAGACCCTTGCTGAGGTCACCTCGCTGAGGTCCTGCAGCAAGGGTGACAGGGCTGGCAGGGGCACTGTGCCCACCTGCTGAGGTGCCACTCAGCAAAGCTCAGCCAAGCCCCACAGGGCTGGGCTCAAGGAGGGCAGCACTCAGCTGGGCAGGCAGCGAGGCTGCAAAACTGACTCAACTCATGGCACTGCTCAAGTGGGGATGTGGCTGAGCCCCTGGGCTGGGACTCTGCTTGGGGTTAGGTCAAGATTAGAGTTACAGGTCTAAGGGAGAGAAAAAGGTGAGTCCTATATCCAGAAGGAAATTCAGAAGATATTGCCAAAACAAAATCTGGTACCAGTGTTTCCTCATGAGCAGCCCCTGGCCTGGGACTGAGGTGTCCCAGGGTGAGAGCAGGCAAACCAGGCACTCAGTAAGCACATGCTGAACATGGCAATAATTTCAGAATATGGCCTATACACTGGGGACTGAAATGAACAACTGGAAGAGAAGCAGTGACTTCGTGTTTGCATTGTCTGAACACACTGGAGGTCTGTGCACAGAGCAGTCCCTGCACAACCACAGCCAGACCCTGTGGGCAAGAGACTGTGCTGGTTTTAAGCAAACCCTCCAACCTTAGTGACTAATCCAAGCAAAGAGAAGAGATGCCCTCAGTCTGCAGCTGTGAAAACAGATTAGGAAAGCCTTTGGAGAGTATGAGAAAAGGAAATCAAGATATTATTACTTTTGGAGGATAGTGATGGCTAATAGAAATGTTCTGATTCAGCAAGGTACTTTAATACATGGGCAACTTGAAGGATGTAGGGAAGAGCAGCCAATTCAATGGGATTATTAATATGTCAAAACCTATGGAAGTTCATAACAATTTGGCTAAGCTAGATCGAAAGTTCAGAAGCTTTTGGCAGCACACAGGTATGGAAACGAGATGGTTTGATTCTGGTTAGGAATCAGATGAAGGAAAGAGAACTGCTCTCAGTTTATTAATTATACATCTTGATTAACTTAGGGCTATCTAATGACAAGTCTGCTGGCTGCTTCACAGGAGGAGTTAGCGCAGGGAGGGGAACAGCCCTGGCCATGGTGAGCAGTGGTGGCAGCAAACACAGCTTGCTGTGGGGTGCTGGAGAGGCAGGCAAGGATTACAAAAGCAGCTGAACAGGCAAAAAAAGAAACACAAAGGCAAAAGTGTTTGGGAGAATAGGGCAAGGAGGCTAATGTGGTTTGAAGCAGCCTTCATTGCTGAAGCAGGGATGATGAAGGCAAACATACAGTCAGAAGGGATAAGTCAAAACTGTTACAAGTTCTCCCAGTGCCCAAAGCTTTGGTGTTTCCACCCATTCCTGCCTGACTCATGCCCACAGTTTCCTTTCCCAGGACTCCTGTGACTGTGTGAAGGCACAGTCCCACAGAACCCAGACCTACAGCAACCCTGGCTGCTCTTTGCCAAGAAACTGTTTCTACAAGGCTGCTACAGAAGGAAAAAACCTGGAATTATGGGCCAAACTCACCTACTCAGAGTTAAGCATGATATAAATGGTTAATATGGCTAAACACTGTTTAACATGCAGATGTACACACAAGAGCCTGAACGTGGAAGAACTGAACGCCTTAAATTCTGCTACCTTCTTTTCAATAAATTCTTACAATGATACTTAAGCTCCTTGATTCCAGTGAGTTATTAATTTCATATTCATTAACCCAGTATTGTAGAGTATTAGGCATGCCATCACTACCAAGCCCCGTGGCAGGAGAGTTCCTTCAGGAGAGCTCCTCACCTGGCTACTCCTAGCCTGGGGCTGTCCTTCTCCCTCCCGCCCAGGGAGTGCCTGAGCTCAGCCTGGCTCCCCAGGTCCTGCAGCACTGAGGGGCACAGAGGGGCTGGGCAGGAAGGAGAGCAGCCCAGGGGACAGGGAAGGGTTTTTGCCAATTGCTGCTCACACCTGCACAGCACCCAGAGCACTCGGGGCATGCTCCCACTCCAGACAGGGATCCTGACCTGCTCTGGTCCCTCCACCAGGCCGGTTTGCACACATGTGGGCACGGCATGTGGTTGCTGCACACACCTGAACAGCAAATGATTCAACAGAAAAAAGCAAAAATCTACAAAACCTTGTTCTGGAACACTTACAGCAGGGTGATCAACCACGCAAATGCAGCACGAGAAGAATAAGGGAAAAGATTTGCAGGGTTCAGCTTTCAGACCCTGGATGGACAGCCTGACCCTCTGACTGCTGCTCCCAAGGCTTCCTGCCTCTCTAAAGGCAATTTAGCACAAGGGGAGGCTCAGCAGAGCCTGACCCAGGCTGAAGTAAGAAAAAAACCCCAACAAGTCTGCCATCTAAAAATGCAAAGAAAGGGGAAGGCTACACTTAGCCTTTGCTATCCATCACAGAACAAAGATTAGCATGGCAGGCCTTTCTCAGCAAAGCCGATTCCTATAACAGCCATTCATAAAACAAACCATAAAAATGAGAACAGCAGATATGATTTCAGAGGCCAACTGCATAAGGAAGGCTCTGGGTGACAGTTAATACCTCTGCTTTTACAACAGAGTTGTCTTAAATGGTTTGTTTTGTCTTTCAAGTCAGGTTTAACAGAGGAACAAGATAATGGAAGAAAACTATTGCCTCAGCAGCTGAGCTGCTGGAGTACTTGGAGATCAGAGCTGTGCTCCAGCACCAGCGCTGCCATCTGGGCTGGGAATTCACACCTGTGTATTTCAAAGTGTCAGCCTCCTGCATTTGGATGCTGCAGGCACTGATCACTCATCACAAGGGATGCAGCTCCTCTCCTGCAGCCTTGCCAGTGCTGTACGATGCTCAAGACATTCTATTAGCAATACAGTCATCTTGGCTGTGCTTTCAATTACTGCTTCCCATTCAACCACTGTCTGTTTCCTATGGAAAAGAAAAGAACTCGCATAGTCAAAAAGGAGTGGAAGTCTTTTTTAGACGGCACACTGCTGAATAAACCTCTTCTAGTGAGAGTACATAAATGCCTGGGTACAAAGGAGATCTGCTGAGAGAAAATAGAATATACTGCATCGTCTGCTTCCTGAGCCACTCCACAGCCTATTTTCTATAAATTCAAGGCTTCAGATGGTATTTATAAAATAAATAAATAAGCCAACTGCTGAGAAGCAGCAGCACACGCTTAAATGAAAATCCTAAAGAGACCATATAAGAGAATTCCACCAAGGATTAATGAACAAATGTGATTAAAACTATCTACAGCTCTGGACTGCTGCCAAAATGCTGCCAGCAGTGTTTGATATGTAAATGCTTAAAACATTTGCTGTGTGTACTGCCGTTGATGCAAAGCCTCTATAGAGAGTTTCTCCATCTAATTAGAGATATTGGTTTAGCAAACTTTGGAGTCTATAAAACCCTCAATGTCTCATTATTCTTTTAAAATAGAATATTCATTTGTTTGGAATGTTTTCCAGCTATATCCCATGAAACCCTGAAAGGCCCTTGGCTAATGAAAAACTCCAGCCCAGTAACAGCTGATAAACCCTACAGCTTTTATGATAATAAAATTCTCACCACATGCACTCATTAAAACTTTGTAACGTCGCTTTTGACTTTCTTTAAATATTCACTGAGAAAAAAGTAAATTACTCAATTTCCAATTATTTTATAGCACAATTTCAACACAGCACTTAAAATCTCCAGGACCTTATCAAATACACCATACAATGGTGCAATCACTGTGTCTCTGATCTGGTGAAGCCCTGAACAGTAAGTGCTGAATTATAGCACACTTGGAGCTCTCCCAAAATGATGCAACTTTCACACTGTATTGTCATAAATTACTTCATGGGTCGGGGCTCACATGTCCACGTGTCCAGAAGCAGAATGTGCAAGGATTACACACAAGGTCAAGAGCTGAGAGCTGTCCTTAAACTCATCTTCAATCTCTTAGGGGCACAGGTACATTTATTAAGGAGACTTTTCCAGGGAGGCCAATCCAGTTATAACTCAGATTGTCCATCTCCACCACAGATATGTCACCAGCTCACCAATGTTTAACTCACTGGTGTTTATGAAGCATTTTTACAGAATGCCCTCAGTCCCAGGAGTACCTTTGAATTGATCCTAGGAATTAATTTGTCTGTGACAATGACATTTTCTCAGCATCCCTGCTGCTGCAGTAAAAAGTAAATAAGAAAACCACTACTGTGTAATACCATTTCATATGCAGCTCTCTTTCTCTGATTTTAAAGGCACTATAAGTTGCAAGTTACTATATTTTAGAGTAAAACTACAAAATACATTAAGGTAGTTTTCCTTTCATAAATCTAATTGTATGCAATTGCTAAGTCTAGATTATTTGTATGCTTAACAACAACAAATGCACTGAAAAATACTTGAATAACAAAAGCTTCTGAAGAACCTTCCAAATGTGCAACTGCGTAAGACCTGGTAGACATGAAAATAATCAAAGAAAATTGGCTACGTGCAGGATGACTTATTCCCTACATAACCTGGTATTGATGCATGCAGCTCAGAGGTATTTTGCTAGAAAGGAAGAAAATGCTTCACTCTGATTTGTTAAACAATTTTCTATTTATTTTTCTATTTAAGTTTATGAATCATCAGCATATCACCACCATTATTTATTTTTTCATCTTGCTAGCCCAGAATTTGTGTGCTTGACAGATAGCCTTTGCCAGAAAGGCCTATAAATGCCTATTTCAAATAAATATTTTTATGTAAAGGCAGAGATGTGTGTCTAACTTAGATAAGGGCTAGAAAACTTGTTAAAGGTATATACAGTAGTAAAGCAAAATTCCTCTCCTACCACATTCACAAGAGATGTCAGTCTAGTTGAAGTGCATGTATGAAAAAAACTCTCATTTTTATCAGTGCTGGCAAAAACTGTTTATCAAGCCTTGCTGGCATTCCCATTATTCAAATTTGGAAATTAGAATAATGCAAATTAGCACAGAAAAAATAAAGCAACGTGGGGTTTAGACTCTTCAACTTGCACTCTGATCTAAAATACTTAGCATTCATAGAATCACATGATTACTCAGCATTATGTCAGCTCCAAACTCAGAATCACAGAAATGCTTAATTTGAAAAAGACCTTTAAGATCATCGAATCCAGCACTGCCAAGCCCATCACTCAACCACATCCCCCAGTGCCACTCTCCCAAACTAAGGTGCCAGCCTTGAGTAAGCAGATTTCCTTTGGGCAGTGGTGCAGCCATGGTCACGAGCAGAAGTTTCTGTTCAGGGGCTTGTGAAAGCTGTTTAAGAGAGAGAACTGCCACATCTGCCTCCTTCCCAAATTGATGATACAATGCAGGAGAAGCAGCAGGGCAGGCAGGGGCAGGGGAGCCTGCCCACACTGGGAATCTTGTCACAGGCAGGCAGAGGGGTTCACACAAAGCGCAATGCTCCCCTTAGTCACTTTAGCTGACCTTCCACTAATAGCTGCCACTGGCACTCCAGTCAGCAAATTCCAAGGTAGCTGTGCTCAGGATAAATGGAAAGAATTGTGATTTCCATGGTAAAAAAACCACCAGTTTGGTGGATGACACCAACAAGTGCAAATGCAAATGTTTTTAACCTTTTTCTATTTAGAGTGTGATGACTGATTGAACGCAGAGTGTGGAGCTAATGAACACACACAATCTGCTGACAATTTGGCACAGAAAGGCTGTTTTAATATCACACTGTCAAAGGTCTATCACATTTTTCATTTCCATCAATAAGGAAGCTGAGTGTTGACGTAAATGATCATTTTGATAGACAGTGAGCAGGAAGCAGCTGTGCACCTGAAGAGGTTACCTACACACACTGCTATTTACATTGAGACACATCTAAAGAGCATTCATGCTCAGAATTTCTAAATTTATTGAAGTTATTTACTTAGTTTTAATCCTATAAGGAACAAAAACAATCTCTCTTTTCAGCATTTTTCTATTTTAATACTTGTGTCACAATAAGGGCCTTCTCTCACTAGAAAAAAAAAAAACCCTATGGAGTGACAGAAACATTGGTAAATGCACTTTCTGCCCAAAGTGCATCTTTGAAGAAAGCAGTACACAAATTACCCATATTTTGTTCCTTAAAATATTTTCAGTACCTTCAATAGTGAGACACGTTCTCTCTTGCAAGTCCTTTAATCAATGGAAAAAAACCCTTTTTTCTACTCTCTTTCCTACTGATAAAGCACTATGCAAAGGGCTTTATTCTGTTTTCATATCTGTAATGCTCCAGAATCAGTGCATTGCACTCAGTTTATGCTTGTGTAAGCCAGAGCACAAACCCAGCTCTGTGTCCCTGGAATAGGCTGTGGGAAATCATAACAAAGGTTTTGTGGTGTTTCCCAGTTTAGAGGCTGTGAAGACGTGCTGTTCCATGTGTGACAGCATGTTAACAGATGAACATCAGCACTGTCCTCCTCTCACTCTCAGAGGTGCTCTGTCTTTCCCTGTCTTGTCTCATGGTAGGTAATTCCCTATAGGAAAACTCCCCAAACAACCATTTCTTTCCATAAGGCCCATCCATTGTGTCAGAGTGGCAGCAAATGTAACTATAATGTAAATGCCAATTACTACATGACTGCTAAAGCTGCTGAAAAGTATTTGCCAAGATATTTGCTTTTCACAAAGTTGCCTTTGCCTATTATTATAATATCAAACCATTTCATTTCCAATCACTGCCTCAGTACAGGGATCAGGACAGCAAACTCCCACAAACTCTTGATGGGCCATGGTCCTACGGATGCCAGAATGTCACTTGAGAGGATGCTGCACTACAAAGAGTTAAGACAGACAGGATTATCCTGTCTCACAAAAACATCTCAGTTCACTTAATATCTGCTGGAAAGCATCTGAAAAAAGAGAGTACTGAAATACTTGACTAACCAGCTGCTAATACCCAAGGATATTTAATTATTAAAAGTAAACATGATATAATTTTAGCTTTATAAAAGCACTGGGATTTTATTTAGTACAGAATGATGCTCACTGCTTTGTATTTTTTCAGTGTTTCTCTGCTGCTGCATATTCATGTAGAACCTCATCTGCCTACACGATACATCCCATTTTGATGAAAACAATAATCACTGATTAAATAAGCAAGTGGAGTGAGCTTCAGAAATTATCAAGTTCATTACTCAAATTAGTGAGACTTTGTACAAAAAGAAAAAAATCGAGATATTGGGCTGAATAGGAGCTTTTTGTTTGTTTATACCGTGTACATTTTACATGGCATGGTTTATATTCAGCAGTTTTTTTCACCATCTCTAAAATTAAATTATCAAGAGTTTTGTGCAAAAAGAGAAATTAAAATTAAATATGAGCATAGATTTAAAGCAACCATTCACTTCATCCAATTCACACATTCCCGCGTGCATCTGAAATTTTATTTGTACAAGTCAATACGAAAAATGATTTGCTAATTGTTGAAAAACGATTTGATGGTTGTTGAGCAATTATAATTAAAAATGCTCAGTTTCTTCCAAGAAAGTGGGAAGGAAGAAACCTCCTTCACTCTGCCTCTCATGACAGAGCTCTGCCTGGTGGGGTCTGTCAGTCTGGGGGTGCAGCCCTGCTGCCCTGCCACAGCAGAGACCCTCCAGCACCCCCAGGTGTCACCCGGGCCAGTGCCGTGCCAGGGATGGATCTACTGAGCAGATCCAGCTGGGATTTAAAGTCCATCATGTGAGCTGTGTGTTCCTCTATCTGCTGCAAAAGTCTTGCAGCTTGTCATGAGAAATCTTTGCTTTTCTGAATGCAGGAGTTAGGGTGCCACTTACCCAGCTTTAATGTTAAATTTCTCAGTTTTTGAAACATAACTTGCTCACTGTGACTGTGCTGATGGTGGGATGGTGATACCCCACCCTTCCCCCTCTGTCCCAGCAGAGCCATTCCCACCCTGTCCAGGACACCCCAGAGCCAGCAGGAGCCCACAGCCACCGAGGACAGCTCATGCAGGACTCAGGGAACACCTTCCCTGCACTCTCCCTGCTGAAGCCACTCTGCCCCAGCCCCTCTTTGCAGGGCCACCTCTAGCTCCAGCAGGGAAGGCAGGACAGACAGGATCCCAAATGGCCCAGCCCAGCATCCTCCCCAGAGCTCACAGACACTCCCTGCTGCCACACCCGGTGTTCTTCCACATCAATAAAGAAGCAGAAACTGCTCACGCTAAACTTGGGAGCAGCAGGGAGCTGAGACCACCCTCCTTGTGCTGGGAAAGGAAGCAGGAAAGCCCCTCCTAAAAGGGCTCAAGGTATAAAACTCAGCACTTCTGGGTCTTGCAACCTCTTGTTTAATTTGCAGTGTGATCCTGGACAAAAACTGGCCAGCTTTGTGTGACATTGCTCTGAGAGCAGGTGGTTCTTCTGATGCAGTGGGGAAGATGGACCTGGGTAAATAAACATTTTCCTCCATCTCATACTTTCTAAAAGACCAGAGGGAATATACACCCATCCAGTGAGCAGCTGCAATCTCCTAACTGGAGTTATGCCAAGGGGGGAGTGGTGGGACTCCACCAGCACAAGGTCCCTGTGGTGCTCTCTGTGCCAGGGAGGAAGCCCAGGGCTCTTCACCTGCCCAGTGAGACCCCAGTGCTGAGGCACTTTCACAAACTCCTTCAAAAGTGAAGTGAATTATTACAAACCAGCCCCTTCCTGCAGCTCCTCCTGGGCCTGCCACTCCCTTTGATCCCTGAGCTGCCGAATCAACCTGTCGGAGTGCATCAATGCAAAGGACCAGAAGGCAAAACAGGGAAAACGGGGTCAGGCTAATGGGATTTAACATTAATTCTGTACCAAGCCTGAAAAGATGGAAAAACAGGGCCTGGGGGGTGAAAGGGATAATGAACTGAGAGTTGATGGAAAGAAACTTAATTGGTTTTAACAACAAAAGGTCACATTTTGTCACCTTTATTTGGGTTGAGCAATGATCTTATTTTGACAATTTGTGCCACCTGATGACTTGCCCTACTCTTGGTTGAGACTGTTCTGGAGTAAGTCAGTGAGGAATGCAGAGCTGGGATATGAGGCACAAACCCGTGGCAGAGAGGATGTTTTCAATGGGAATGTTCAGATCCACACCCTGATATAACTGGGGCTGCTGAGAAAACACCTGGCAGGGTGGGAGGCTGATGTCCCTGCTCACTGCTGTGCTCAATGAGCTGCAACCAGCACAGTCTTATTCCATCAGAAGAGAGCCAGGGCTTCACTTCAACTCAAGAAAAAGCTCTAGAAAAGCTACATGAACTTCAGTGATGCAATCTGTCACCAGTGATCTCCTGGCACTACCAAGTGGACAGGCTGTGACACAGAGCCATTGCCTGGCTGCCTCTCCCCTCCTGGGCTGCAGTGGTTCACAAATGATTCTCCAGGCACTTTGTGACAATACCCAGCACTGGTATCTCATCACACACCACACGTACCACTTTCCCACAGAGAAGAAAGATCAGGGTGTTTTAGCCTTCAGCTGCAGATCTGCAGCTGCCACCTGTAACATGACTCGAGCCCCATGGGAGCAGCTCCAGTGCCCACACAATACCAGCTGCACAAAGGTTTAGCAATGACCCTCACAGAGCCAGCAGAGCCACGGCCCCTGCAGGCCCTTGCCATGGGAATCATCTGAAGCTACCTTGCACCTGACTGGCACAGTGCATCCCATCATATGAATAGTGATCTGAGCCACTGCCAAAACATCTGAGGCTGCCTCAATTAAAACCATAAGGTGACACAAATAACCAATTTGGATTTATAGACCTTTTAGTGTTCAGCTATCCCAAGAATGCATTGTTGCAAGATTACCTGCTAGAAGTGACTTTGGGGCAGCAAACTTTTAAACCAAGATCAACTCTGCATTTGGAAAAGACTTGGCCCCAAACCAGCTCCTAATGTGGCAAAGAGTGCAATTATCCTGATGAAAGCTTAGGGATGCTTGTGCCTCCAGCTGGTTCATCAAGTAATGCTGAATGATGGATATAATTAAACTGCGTGCAGCAGAGTGGAATGTGCTACAATGAACCATTTAGGGCCTCATCCCCTCCCATCAGCCTGGAGCTACAGATGGGCCATCACAAACAGCCACTGGCATTCAGCACTGCTCTTTATACAGGGAGATTCAGGGGTATCCTACAATGCTCTGTGCAGGTTGAGCAGAGAAGTATTCCACTGTAGTAAGGTGCAAGTGTAAAAGCCAGCCAGTCCCTAATTCTACCTTGGATTGCACAGCAAAATGCTGGTCTGGGGTTTCTGATTCTGCACTGCCAGGTCAAAGCTCCCACAATATCTCAAGATACAAAGTTTTGATCAGTTAGCACTAGTCAGGACATTTTGGCTCACCCTTTAATGGCCTTTTGGTTCACAACTATTTAAAAGTGACTTGGGAAAGGTATAACAGCACATGTTGTGTTATCTTCATTTTGAACTGCCACCAGATATTATTTTACAGCTGTTTTATTGTAAGTGGCATCCTGAAATCTAAACAAAAGAGCGTCTTAATGGCAATTTCAGCAGATTTTTAATTTCCTGAGAGAATTCAGCAGGACCACGAAGGGAGGGCACATTTAAAATGCAATGCCTTTATAGGAACATTTCCCTCTTTCAATTTTTATAATGATTGCACTGAACTTTCTAAAAAAACACAGCAAAACTCAAGTGAGTTGAAGAGACATTACAATTTCTGCTCACATAACCCAGGTAAGCACCAGAAGGACTGTTCCTCTGCAGCTTCTGTTTCCCACCTCAGACTTAATCCGAAGTAAAAGTCACTTGGAGCAAAATTGTGGGAGAGCACTCAAGGGAGAAGGTCACACCTGGGATTTCCCTGATGATCAACATCCCACTGCAGCTCAAACTCCACTGGAGCTTCTTGCCCAGGAATACAGTGAGTAACTAAATGCCATGGGAAGGGCTTGCCAGGATGGGGCAGCTAGTGGGGAATTTCTCTAACCATGGCTGTAAAGTACAAAAGCTATTCTGCACAAAGGACTCTTTTCTTGGCTTGGTCACCCCACACTATTTGTCCACAGAGACAAGTTGTAAGTGAAAACCAGGTTTTGTAAATATCCCTGGAGCTGTGAAGGAGAAATACAGAGCTGGCCAGATCCCTCATGCTGCTCACTGCCTTCCTCTGCCCCAACACATTGGTTACCCTCACAAAAATACAATATTCCAAGCATTCCTGGAGCATCCTGATGACAAAAGATGGAACTTCAGTGCACATTATCACAACACTGCTGCTGTTACTGTTTATAGATCAGGCTGAATGGCAAATGAATCCAGGCAGACTCACATTTAACTCTTTTTAGGAAACAGACTTTTTTCTCAGTCATAAATAAGTAAAAAATAAATTACATCCAGAAAGCAAATGGCAAACAGATGAAAACCCTTTGGCTCTCTGCTTGAGGACCTCCCTGTGAGCAGCCCCAGAGCCAAGCCAGAGGAGAAGGGGCCCCCAGGCAGGCAGCCCAACAGGGCTCAGAGGCTGCAGTGCCCACCAAACTGCAAGTCTGGCATCTGGGGCTCTGCTCTGCCAGGCAGATCCCCCGGGGGCCACACACCAGCTCAGATGCTTCAGTTCTCATGGGAAGAGAGGAAGGGCTCCATGTTCAGCACTGTAATCAACAGTGCCAAGGCTGCCAAGTACAAGAGCACTTTGAGTAAAAATCCTATTCTAAAACTGTGCCTTACTGATGCATCTTTAATCTGCCGGCACAGTAAAGATGCCTGGAGAGCCAATTCCAGTTTGAGGTGCATTTATTTCTGTTGCCAGTTTCAGGCTGTGGAGCACATCTCAGAACTACTGAATACCCAGAGGAGTAACTATGAGCTGCAGATGTCAGCTCCCCACAGCAAAAGCTGCTTTATATCCTCAAATCCAGGAGGGAAGGGCAGAAGGAATAACCTCAGCTGCTGTGGCTGCACAGAGGAAGGGTGGGCTTTCCATCACTAACATTCACCAGCTTGAAGAAAACATTATGCTAACATGAGAGGTAAATAAAATTTTTTAGCCACAATAATTTCTGCATTTTACTCCACCCATTTGTGACCACGCACAAAGCCACTGCTTTCCCAACCATTGATAACTTAACAGTAAAACAGAGAGGTGGAACAGCAAATCAAAAAGATAACTTTCAAAATATACATAAATCTCAAGCAAATCTGCTGGCAAAGTGAGGAAAGAAGAGAAGAAAAGGTTATTTGAGGGATTAAAGAAAGAAGCAAATCTGAAATTCTCAGAGAATGCAGATTCAAGAAAAACACTGATAAAGTTCCTTTTGGACAGGAAAAAAGATTCCCTGTGAAGCATTAAGAGTAGATTGACATCTGGCTTGCCAGATAACAATATTCTGAGCAAACAAAGCCACATACAATGTCAGTGACAATCCTGAGATAAAAACCTCAGGCGCTGGCATCTTAACAGATGTTGTAGTGCAAGAGCTACCTGTGCTGCACTCCCCTCTCGATGCAGGGAGACGATTGAGCACTGCTTCAGCCCAGGATAACATTCCAAAGGGCACGTTAAAGAACACTGTACTGTTTGCCTAGTGCCTGGTACATTATTCTAGTGGCAAGGCCTGCTTTTCAGATCAGCACTGCAACACTTCATGTGGGGTGTAAGGTCAAACGCAGCCCTGGAAAGTCAGTATCCTTTATCCAGGCTTTCATGTCTAGCACCAATTTATGCAGTGCCAGGAAGGAGAGATCTCTAGAGGACAGCTCTGAAGTCTGAATCTCAGTGAGACACAGAATTGTTAAATTAAGTCCAGTCAAATTGATGAGAAGTGAGACAGAGAGAAAGTGGAACTGCCTTCTGAGCCAATGGCTTTTCCTTATTTGCCATAACACAGCTATCATCTGGCCTGCTGGCTTTGGGATTTCTAAGCTCACAGCCATCAAGAGGGCACAGTTGGGTCTCAGACATTTATCCCAGAGCTAGAGTGCTGTATGTGAAAGCTAAGTGCTTTGTTTCAGTTCTAAGAGGAGATTTTCCTGTATTTCCAATATTGCCTTTCAAGCCTGCACATTGCAAAAGCTGAGATGTTTTGTGAGAGCAGCTGGGTAGCTCCAGTCTGGTGTACCCAGCTCTAGGCAAACTGTATTCTCTTTTCTTCTCCCTGTCACCTGCTCCAAAAGTTGTGTCATTTGGTCACAGGTGAAACTGAGGCAGGTCATGGTGAATTTGACAGAACAGAAATCATCCCTGATGTGGTTTCTTTAGAATGGCAGTCACCCATGCTTTGCAGAGGATGAAACTGAGCCAGTGGCAGAAACAAGGACATGATCTCTCAGGTAGTTCTAGCACCTGAAAAATAACTTTAAAAAGTGCTAAAGCATTTTTCCCAAAGGTTGAACTTCTTCCTAAAATCTGTTGATTGTAATTATTTTCACCTACCACAGAAGAAAACCTGAAGATCTCTTCCCTGCACTCACACCTTTTCACTCTTGGCAAATATTCTTGGGCCCAGGGACCTCATTTAGAAGTCATCACTTTGGTTTTTTTATCAACCAATGTCACCTTGTCCAACAGAGGGCAATACAATGAAGCAAGTGCAGGTCAGTCAATAGTTATTTGCTAGCTCAGTTTTTTTTTTTTTTTAATTTCTCTGTGTTATTCTGCTTGGCAAAGAAAATCTCCATATTGGCACCTGTTTAAAGGACCAGAGCCAGTCAGATAATCCCATTTACTCCCTGCATTGTGTAGTACCTCAGGTGCTGTTTTAATTATGTTACACCTTCCATTCAAGACCCAAACTTCTACTGAATGTGTCTCATTTAACTGAGGCTTCCCAACACAGGCTTTTATGGGAAGTAGGGCTACACAGTTTTATCCTAAAATAATGCCAAGCAGCAAAACACAAGTAGTTTCACTGGGTTTTATTTAAGTTCTTTTGTTAGACCTGATTGCTCATAATAGAAAATGTAGTTGTATCTGCATTCCTGACTCCATCAATAAGACACTTTATTTTCTTACTATTCTGAAGCACTCCCCAAGCTTCTGCTAATAATTTTGCTTGACCTTTATTAAAGACCAAGCATTAGCTGGCAATTAGATTTGGTGATCCCTTTGGTGATTGAGGCTCAGTGATTTACTGTAAATTATAAATAGTTCAAATGTTTCATTATGTTTATTCTTTATACAAGCTCTGTGGCCAGGTAAGCACTGACATGATATTCACTGTTAAATGATCTCATTAAACTTCTTAATTTAAGTGGTGCAACACTTCACCTGCCACATTATCCAAGGACTCCTGCAATGCACATTAAACATTCAGCATGAATAGATGCTCTACCATAGTTCACCTTGTTGGGAGTGAAATTTCAGTCCCTGAACATAAGGTTGACTACTTTATGCTGTTTGTCAGAGACAATAAATAATGCAAATAGATAGCCATGTAAAGTAAGAGGTTGAAGGCATCAATAGCTTTCCCATAAGGTTTTGAAAGAGGCTGTCAAAAGAAAAGACTTTAAATTATGAAAAAATACCACTAAAATTTAAAAAAAAAGTTAAGGAAAAGGAAGGAGGTGATGTTTTCTTTTATTTCTTTGTGAATGCAATGACTGTTACAGATGATTTCTTGAGAAGCTTGCAAATCTGTTTCTTTTTTATTCACGAGCCCAGAGAAAAAGGAGGGACAGTCACACAACCTCCCATCTCTGAGTTGCTTGTGGAGGTTTGTTTTTGGCCATTTCACCCCTCCTTTTCCTGCTGAGAATGTTTAACAGAGCTGAATGAATTCAGTGCTGGATAATGCACCACATCTTTTCACTTAGGCCAATAAATATCATATTGCCTCTTGATTAAAGGGAAACACTTTTGTTGTGTTAAAAGAAGCACCTTTATCTCCAGACTGTTTGCCAGTGGTTTGTACTCAGTAAGAAGGAGAAGCACATGGGTTAGAATCTCCTCTGTGCTAGTGCTGGACTCTACAAACAAAACATTCAGGCATGAGGAGGAATAATAAGGGTATCTGGATTTTCCTGCCATGCATATGTTTTATTTTACACATTTTTAATTGTTTCCCTCACAAAATGAATAGTTCTAATATTTTTCTCCCATGCCTTTATATTTTATGATGCTGAACATCTGCTTCTGGACATCTCTTCTGAAGGATGAAAGGCTCCTGGCAATTCTGCTGTAGTCTGTGAACAGACCAGATTGCTCCCTGGACAGATTTAGGCTTCATCATATTGTATTAACCCCACATATTGAGTATGGCTTTTTTGACTTAGAAGGCTGGATTAGCTTTTATTATCAGAAGAGAAGTAGTAAAGGTTTCAGTATTACAGATGGAATGGCAGATGGGAAGCAAAAGCTTAATATGAAGCAGCTCTGGATAAAAACTATTAATCCACAAAATTCATATGTTCTTATGCAGGGAAACCTAACAAAACCCACTGCAGTATGACTAACCAGAGAGAAGTGTAAAGTGCCCCTAGCCCAATATCTGACAAATCATGGCATGGGGTCTGAAAGAAAAAAAATAATCTCCCAAACACCCTATTTACTATTTCCTGGAAAAACAATCAGTCCTCTCTGGCTTATGCAGGGAGGTAATGCCTTCCTAAAGATCATAAATAAAAATAATAATTTATAGCACCTCCACCATGAAAATTAAATGGACTCATATATATATTTGATGAGACAAGACTTTCACAGTTTATAGCTGTAATATTCCATATTAAAAGAAATAACGTTACTTGTAAGTCACTGTCAGTGAAGTTGAAGCACTAAAAAGGTTTGTTATTTTTTGTTGAAGTGCATCATGGGATGAAGAGGAAGCACGTTCCCTTTGGTTCTGGTAACAGAGTGCTTTGGCAGGAAGGGAAGTGAGCACTTCAGAGCCTGCCTGGGTGCTGAGGGCCACCGAGAGCCACCAAGAGGCCACCACAGAGCTCTGAGAGTGGCTGCAAGGGGCAAGCACGACCTGCCAGAGCTCCTCCTCTGAAGAAACAAGTGCCTGGAATTTCTCCAGCAGAGGTGGAATGACTGTGGGACAGCATGGCACTATCCCACAGACTGCATGAACACTGGACCAACTGCAGTCTGCCCCACAAAGCCAGTGGTTGTTGGTGGCCACGTCTGGAAGCCACTGACCCCATCTGGCCCCGTGGTTTGATTTGCTCCACAGGGAGCTAGGAACAGCTCAGACTGCCCCAGGTCATGGCCTCAGCATTATATTGTGCTTAGGCTAGGCTCAACAGCACAGGACAACTGGACACACCTGCTGGCACTAGTGTATGACCACACCAGATCTTCAGCAAATCCTACAATTTATCCTGTTTAATTCACAGTGCCATCACCCACTTATTCCTTTATGGTCCTGCATTAGTCCACTGTTTAGCATCAATACAGCATTCCTCACCAGGAAAGTGAATAATCAGGAATAACAAGTTTGTTTTCCAAAACTCAAGACATATACAGGAAACTACATACTCTCCCTTATGAGCAAGGTTGATATGTCAAAACTGTTAGTTCTCTTCCTGTTGCACATCAAAAGTATGATTTACTTAATTCAAGTCCCCATGTTGTAATATCAAGGCAGTCTCAGTAACTCTTGTGCTCTAATCTTTCTCCCCAAAATGTGTTGCATTTCACTAAGAGTGCCTAGAAATGGGCATCAGCAATAAAGCCTTTTGTCAGTCCTCACAAAATCCTTCCTAAGGCATAGGCTCAGGGGTTTTGCTGTTGTTCACTTCAGTGGTGATTTCTGTCCAAAGAGCACCTTCAGGAAGGTATTCAAGCTTCGAGAGAGATCTTGGAGAAACCTCACCAGTGGAAGCATATTTCTTTTCCAGGAGTATTAAAACCATGTTGTATCATCCCTCATGAAAAAATTGCCCAAGAAAGTCACTTCCTCTTTCACTGGTTCATTTCAGCATAGAGGGAAACAGAAGCCACAAGAATTTTGTGTTTCCTTCTTTTTAATAACTCTTACAACCTAAACCTAAAAACAGTTTCAGGACACTTGGGGGTTTTTTGGGTGGCTTTGTTGCTGTTGTTTTTGGGGTTTTTTTTGTTTGGGTGGGGGTTTTTAACAGATTATCTATTTTGCACAATATAGTAAACTTACTGAATGCAGCTCCGAGGCCTGGATGAGGTAAATCCAGAAAGAATATAATTTCACTTAAAATCACAAGACTTATCATGTGATGGTGTGTGAAATTCTTAGCTTGATGCCATCTGAATGAGGATGTTCAGGCAACGGTTGGTGCTGAAGATATAACTGACTCCTAGCAACTTATTTGTCACTTCTACAGCCATTATCCTCCACAGAAAAGTACTACAAGAAAGGAGAGGAGTACCTGAATCTATATTCATACCTGCAACCCTTGCTGAGACATCAAATCACACTGTAAATCAGAGCCCTGGGAGGGAGGAATCTCTCCATGCCTGGGTTTCATTTGCTGAGCTCCAGCACTTCTGGCTACTTTCCTCATCCTCTCTTGCAGGTACCCCTTTTGCTGGAAATAATGACAAACTGGAGCAGCCTCTCAGTGAAATTCCCCCCCAGGCAAATGGAAGACACACAGGGTACAGGCAGGTGGTTGAATACTTGGCTAAATTGTGGCTGTCAGACACCAGCTCACCAACAGGAGTTTTCTGCTATAAAACAAAAGCAACTGCTCCTCTGCTTCTTGCAGCACAGCACAGACACATCGTTGCTTAACTTAACAGATCCTTTAGGAACAAAACATGTACATTCTTAAAAAGCTCATGTACCTGATTGGGTAGTCGGCAGCACTGAGGTTAATGAAGAAATCCCAGGGCCAGTCACTCATCTCCATTAAGTCCTTCATGGTCTGCAGGTAGGTGGTCAGAAGACTTGCTCCTCCCCAGATAGTGGCCATTCTCCAGGAGGTGACTCTCACATTTGGGTACTGGCTGGCAAACTGCAGCACTTGCCGGTGCAAGTAATTGGATCGCTTTACAGGAGAAAAGAGTAACACATTCAAGTTATTCTGCCCAAAACTGTCTCTCTCTGTATTCACTAAGGGCCTACCCTACTTCTTGACTCACTGAGTGCTGCCATTGCTTTGCCCTCACTTACTATGGCACACAACCTTGTTTTGCTAAATGTGCAGAGAACCCTGGTTAATATTTTTTATTACAACTACAGTAATCACTAAGGAGTGTGATTAGCTTTATTCACCTTTGTCATCACAGAGCCCAAAGGGCTTTTGTAAAGGAGGTGACTGCCACCACCTCCCTTTCACAGTGTGTCACTTGCCCAAGGCACCTCAGGTCAGCTCTCCATCCAGTGAGTCACCACCTCACTCTGCATCAACTTATCAGTTACTGCTAACTAAATGTACAACAGACAGACAAGGGGAGATACTCATCAACAGAGAAGGAGAAATGAAGGCTGTTACATAAATAAGATAACAAGAAAGAAAATTTAAGGGGAAAAAAAAAAGAGGCTCAAAACATGTAACAGATGGAGAGACAAAAAGTGACATGCACTTTATGCAGCAGAGGTAAAGGGAAGATGAAGAAGATGACAAGGATGGGTAGACTGACAGATGGTGAGACAGGCAATTTATAACCAGTGATATATTACCTTGTCAACATGAATGTAATAAAAATGGTCTTTATGGTAAATAGCCTTAAACATGCGCTGGAGCTGCCGGGAAGCTCTGCCATGAACAACCAAGACAAATGCGATCCTGACTGGGTTGGCTGGCATGTATTCTACGGAGTCCTCATCCCACTGAACATTGTTGTTGGCTTTTCCTGTTCAAAGACAAAACACAGGACATCTCTGAGTGTATCCACAGGGCAGGGGTGCAGAGAGCAGTACACATTCCACCTCGGCTCCTTCTTCAAAGGCCCTTTGTAGGGCAGGGTGAGAACTCCCGAGGGGTGCCAGCCTGTGTCCCATCCAGTCTGTGCCCCTCTCCTTTGTCCCCACTCAGGGCCACCAGCCCTTGGGCAGCAGCCCATGCCCACGGGCCTCATCCTGAACAAGGCTGCACAAGCATGGACAAGTACCCAGATGTTTATGAGTTGTATCAAGCTCCACCTGTGTACAGACATCTGAACCTTCAAAGGAATCATCTCCAAGTTTGTGACTAGTGTCTAAAATATTCACTGACAAGGCTGATGTTCCCTCAGAAGGAAAGCCCCTGCTTAGCCAAAGCTGTTTGCTCCCATGATCAGCACAGAGTTGTATCAAGCCCCACTTGAGTACAGACATCTGAACCTTCAAAGGAATCATCTCCAAGTTTGTGACTAGTGTCTAAAATAAACACTGATAAGGCTGATATTCCCTCAGAAGGAAAGCCCCTGCTTAGCCAAAGCTGTTTGCTCCCATGATCAGCACAGCTCTGCTGAGAAGCTGGTGGAACTCTGCTACTGAAAGCTGCTGAGGATTATTGACAGGTAGCATTTATTGGTAACAGCAGACGTGCCCTGGAACATTTAAATGCAACCTGCAAGTCTTCACTGTTTCATGGAGGAGTGGGGCTCTTCCAGTACAACTGAAAATATCTGTTCATTTTTGTTTTAACAGAGTAATTTCTGATGTTCCTTGTCTAAAGCAGACACCACAGTGTGAAGTTCAGACAGGATGTGCTGATAAACTGAAGAGCTGGAGGGACATTTCTAATAAGAAATTTCAAGTGCTTTGGTTTTGGTTTGTGTACCCACTCTGCAACTCAAAAACCAGAACACAATGTAAGAAAAACATAATTTTATCCAAAACATGACATTCATTCTTCAATGAAACTACACCATTCTTCAGTGCTCTGACCTTGTAAGGACCTTTCTCAACAAAAATGATTTAGAAATAACCTGAAATGTTGAATATTAGCAGACAAAGCAGTGAAGTCCCTCCAAGCTGAAAAATCTTTCTGCACAAATTTTCCCCTTTCAGATTTTAACTTCATTATTTTTTAAATGAAAGGAATAGTGTTGTCTTAAAAGATACTTGATGTGTGTACCCCCTGCCAGAGGGGGAGATATTCAAATTTCTAAGATCTGAGCTGTTACCAGTTTCTGCACTTAGTGCCTTTTGTGATGCCCCTTTCTCCTCCCACCTCCTCATCCCCAGCACCTCAAGGCTCCTTCTGCACAGTGGAGACATTTGCTGCAGGTTGTAGGACAAATTTGAGGCTGTTCCTGAGCTCAGTTATCAGACAGCCTGAGTGCAGCTACAAAGCCCACTGCACCTTCCAAAACATCTCCTACAGTTATTAAAAACACATGCTCATGTCTGTTTGATTTGATATAAGGAACATGAAAGGAGACATTTGCCAAGAGTGAAGTGAGACTAAGAGAGAGGGAACGACACTTTTCCCCAGGTTTTTGAAACTGGAAACATATGCTGGAAAAAGTAAACAATACCAAAAGCTTTCTTTTTTTTCCAAATGTAATAATTACAAAATAAAGGCTGGACACAGAAAAAAGACCTTTGACTAATCCTTCTTGGGCATCTCTTCCTTGTTCAAGGCAGTAGTATAAACTTGGAAAAAACAGACCAACTGAATGTTTGCAGAGCACTGTTTAGGTGATCAAACAATTTGATGCCCTTGATTGTACTGAAATGCCCCTGGGTAATTGAAACACTCCTTTTAGACAGCCACGAGAGAGAGATCCTGCTGCAATGGGAGCAGCACATCCCAGAAGGGAATGGTTTCAACATCTCCCACAACTCTCCCTTCAAGCTTCTCCTCAGCAGAGCTTCCCTAGCACACTTCTCTAAGTCAGAGTCTGTTTTTACCAGGAAAGCTGTACATGTCAGAGGTGCCCCTTGTGCCTAGAATGGGGCCCTTTGCTGACTGTGTCAAGGGCTAAAAGGCAGTGGTGCCACTCTCCAGGAGCACACACAGATCCCAACAACACAGAGCCCACAGAGGCTCCCTGCCCCATGGAGCACACCCTCCCTGTACACAGCCCCACAAGGAACTTCTCTTTGCAGTAGTAAATTAATAAATTTATTATTAATAAATAAATACATTAATTTACTACTGCAAAGATAAATTAATTTATTAACTCAATATAAATTTATAATTTAAGACATTAAATTTAATATAATTTAATTAATTTATAAATAAATTTATTAATTTACTACTGCTCATAAATTAATGCAACTTTATTGTCCCCTGTTGTATTCAGACCAGATATTAGGAAATTTCTAGCTCCGTAAGTAATCCTTAACTTTACACAGGACACAATTTAAATGGTATTTCTTTAAAAAACCCTCCACCAATGGTTCACTAGGACTCAGAGGAATATTAAAACATCAGAAAGAAAGCTTAAATTTAATTTATTCTATAATTTGCAGTTTGTTTATGATGCCCATTAGCCTATGCCCAGTTCTACTGTTTTCTCCTGTGCAGCTGATGAGCTTTGCCATGCACATGCTCAGGGTTTCTGCAGAGTGACAGGGACAAAAAGGGACTGTGAGAGAAAGAAAATGTGCTTGCAAAGAGAACTGACAGGGGAATGAAGGGCAATTGCAATTGCAAAAACAAGCTATTTTTCTTTTAAACTGTTTTCATTTCAAGCTGATGATGTCCCAGCAATGAACTCAAATATTTTCAGTGGTTTTCATTACATTTTTGGATACCTCTCTTTCGAAATCAGTGATTTTCTGCAATGATATTTAGAAGGTGAGGGGAATTTAAAATAGTCATATTGTGGGCCTTTTATTTTAATCTAACTTGCTGTCAATACCCACACTATCATTTATCTAGCAATTACTGAGAACAAAATCCTCTCAAATTTTCACCTGAAATGCCACCTCACTGCATCAGTTTTCTCTAATGAATTCCTGCAGTGACTTATTTTGTTCTCTTCTGTTTTCCTTCTCTAACCCTTTTTTTTTTCATATGCTAGTTTCCTCCCTTCTCTTTTAGGTTTAGGATTTTTATACTTGCATTTACCACCTGCATGCTATTATGGCTTTTTAAAAATAATCCTATTTGTGGCTGCCTGGAGTTTCACAAAGGAAGAATGATACATTTTTTCCATCTGTCAGACTATCTGCTACTTTGCTCTATACTGTCACTTCCCTGGTTTTAGCTCATGGCTGCTTAGCACCCTTTATCTTGCAAACTACTTCACCAATAAAGAACCAGCCTGGTTTATGAAGAAGATGAAATTAGCAGGAAACATCCAGCTGATGATCTGCTTACTAAAAAATACAGGAGGATTTCAGATTTGTATGAGCAATGTCAAGACCTGAATAGCTCCAGCCACTTCATTTCTATAAACCCATGCAGACCAAAGCCTAGCTCAACATGTCAGTACCTACATATTAATGAGCTGCCTCAGGTAGGAGCTCATCCTCTCCAGGCTGTTGGGACAGGATACACAGAAAATGCATCAGATGACTTCACTTAACATCCTACCATTCACTAGTGATAAAAATCTAAAAGGATTTCAAGGAAGCACTTGGATTTGACAGCTACTTCAGTACATCACTACACTGCATTCTCCCCATGCACTAAAGCTCAACCCAGGTGCTGATTCCAGCTCCACCCTCAGTCACTTCAGTCCTGCAAAAAGCAGCTGCCAAGATCACCTTCTTCTCTCCCAGCAGCCTAAATGAATCCATGGACAGCTTCTTTCCTCTGCAGCACTCCCCATTCCCAGCCTTCACTACACTTCTCACCTCTCAACATTCCACCATCTGCCTTCAAGAAAAATGAGTCAAGCCAACACAAGAGAATTCCCATGTCCTCCTGCACAGGTCACTTGGGGCAGTCTCAGTGGGCTGGAGGTGCACTCTACCTCACCCAGAAAGCTTCTCAGGGTGTGGGTATTGCCTGTTGAAAGAAGTTTCCTACATGTTTAGGGAACTCCCTTTTTCTGTGGTAATTTACACAGACCAGTGTTTTACAAACCTTAATAAAAAGCCTGCAATGTCAATAGAAACTAAACCAAAAACTATCAGTGCTTTATAAACCATAATAAAAACCCCACAATGTTAATACAAAGTAAAACAAAACCCATGAAGAATATGATTGTTACAGTTCCATATTGAGAGCACAGCTCTACCCTCAAAATTGCTTTGCACATATGAGTCAGTGGGGAGAGTGAACAGAACATCCTCTCTATGGCCACTTGGCACAGGTGAAAGAGCCCTGGCCTTAAAGCAGGACTTGTCTTAAGCTTCCTCAAAGTTTGCTGTTTCATTACACAATGGGAACAGAGGATAGAAGAGAAACTTCTCACATTGCCTTGCTCCAGAGAAACTGGAACCTCAGCAAAAGGGGAAGTGCACACCCAAGCTCGTCTTCCAGCCCTTGTATCAAAGAGCATTTATTGGGCTGCCTCCACTGAAAACAAAACCACAGCATTTTGCTCTGTCACCAGATGTCTTTCACAAACTTACTGAGAAAAGTAAAATCTTCCCTTTTGCTTCCTGCTCAAAGCCTGACAGGCCTGACATCAATGTGTTAGCAGGAAAACCTGTACCTGCTTTTGAAGATAGCAGGAGAATCTCAGCTCTAGTGCAATTTTAGCTTGTATTTTCTATGCCCAGAGAAATCAATACTCATAATTAAGAGCTTAATCTTCAACTGTTGCAGCACTACTGAATTCCAGAATAATGAAGACAGTGCAATCATTTACACATTTGTTGTGATGCCACATTATGCTCAATCATCCTCCAATATAACTCAGAGCCAGCCTGCTGATCTCTTACCTCTACTGTTAATTAATGGGATCACACTTCCCCAGCAACTCAAAGCAATCTTTCAATCCATTTTGTGAGCCATCTTATGTTTTGTAAATCAACCCATCACCTTCTGTTCTCAGTTTGGTATTGTCCTGGCTGTCCAACAGATTTCCTCTGCACAGAGATACCTGGGTGCTGCTGACTCCATCTGAGCACAGCTCTGTGTCTACCCTGTGCCTTGCTCCATGAATCAATAGACAGAGGACATTAGTAGAGTCATTGCTGTGTAGCTCAGCAGAGTATTTGCTGCTATTACATCCATAAATGCAATCAGGAGCCCTGTCATTACAGCAGGATATGAACCATAATCACTCCTAAGAGGCAGAGCTCTGTAGCCCCTACTTAAACTCCTAGGAGCAGCTCCATTCCCTTCAGTGGGACCATTTCTGCAACAGCCAGCTGAGTGGTAGTTGCTGAACTCAGATTTCCACTATAAACTCCTCTTCAATTGCTCACAACTCAACAACACAGCAGGTTGAAAATTTCCAGGCTTGGCTTTCATCTAAAAACGTTTTTCATTTTGATTAGAGCACAAACAGGTTTGCCTTGTTCAAATGGTGGCAAGACCAAAAATAAATAAATAAATATATACAATGTTTTCATTTAGGACACAAAAATTTTGTATCAGACCTAGTAATAGAAGTAGTTGGAGGGTTATATAAAACCTCAAAAAATGTCACTGAGCAATTTAGCAGTGAGCCAGGAGCTGATGAGAAGTCTTTGTCTGAGGGTTTGATAACAGCAGCATTGCCCTGGGCTGAGCCAGAGCTCCTGCTGGAGCCAAGCCCCACTGGTCCATCACAGCAGGTGCATCTCGTGCCATCAGGCTCAAGAGGGGAAGGCCTGTCTTGCTGCAGTACCCTCCAGTGAGGACACCCAGCACAGGAGAGGTGACTTCTGAAGAACAGTGTGTGTCAATTGTACTTAGATAAAAAGACAATTTTTCCTATGCCAGCATCTAGAAAACTTCCTTTAGCAACATTGGTCCCAGCTTTGGGATGCCAGTTTTCACTTCCAGTCTAAGAAATTATTCACTTGTTTCCATAGTAGTCCTTGTGGAGATCTTCAGTGAAAGAAAAGATTGCAGGTGAGCACTGATTACATATATATTTTTTTAAAATTATTACAATTATGTATATGTAAAATGCCCACTGGTCTCTGGTCTGCTCACTGTGCAGAAAACTCCTCTGGTAAATAAAATCTCTACCATAAAGTGGAATGAGCACCTTGTGTGCCCATTGAGCCCATCCACTGCCCAGGCCAGTGAGGGACTCTAGCAAAGCAAACCAAGCTCCTGAAGAAGAAAATTATCATGACTGGTCATAGGTGTGGCTTTTCCTTGTGGGTTTTAACTTAGCAAAGTGGGAGAGGTGAAATCAATTGAGATGATCTCCTGCACAACTGTCCCCAGGCATGGGGATTAGAGAGGGATGGTTATGACTTACAGAGTGAAGTGTTGTTAGTTATGTTCTGTAGACTTCCTTAAAACTGCTGTTACCTGTACTTTTAATCTCTGAGTTAGCTTGAGCACTTTGGAAAAAAATTCAGAAATCATGCTGCTATTGAGGAGTGGATATTCAATTTTTTTGCAGTAATGTTTTATCTCAACATCCCTGTTCTACAACCTTTCAGTCTCAGACTCTATCAAAAATTACAGGAACAATTTATGATCCTCTGTAACTTCATATGATCAAGTAACCCACAAGCAAAAAATCAATGCAAGGCAGGGGGGAAGCAGTGAGACATAATTTAGAAGCACTCAGTGGCTACTGCATTTAACATTAAAGAGAGATTTCAGTAATGTTCTTTCCATGCTGAGAAGAAGCCCTGGCATGGAACAAAGGAGCTGCTGATGTGGGCATTTTGAGTCTTCTTTAATCATTTCAGAGGGTGACAGCATAAACTTAGGGCAGTCAGAGGAGAAGAGTCACTGCCTCACAGATGGAAATTCCCTCCATGAGATCACTGGAAGTTTCTCTACAGTGAGTTTGTGAGCTGATAAGCAGCTCTGCATCCCCAAAAAATTTATATAAAAAAGGAAACTCACTGTAATTACAGATCTAGGTTCAGTTCTGCTGTCCATGAACAGAAAAATAAAAGGCATGAAAGAAGAAAGGTAGAAAGATAGAGGATACATATAGAACTGTTTCATATTCACAGCTGGATCATAAGATGATTTTTTTTCTATTTTATTCTAAGGAAAAAAAAACAACCCAAAGACATTTCTCAGTTTGGGAATTTAAAAGAAACCACTTCCACCCCAGCTTTGTCATCCTCCTGTTACAGCTATGTACCATTTGTGCTGCATGCAGCACTTCCAAAACTCCCTCAAGAACCCATTGGGGCAGACATCATCCATTACACAAATCCAGAAAACACCCTGCACCAGAAAATTTGGTGAATGTGTTTTTTTTCACATGACTTGCAGAATTCATTGTAAATTAAGAAATACAAAAGCCTTGAGAACAAGGACAGGAACTTTTTGTATCACAAACCTGTAAAAGCAGTTGGGATAACACAGAACTGTTCAAAATACCTTCAGGGTCCATGTGTGTGTGTGTGTGCAGCAGCAGCACACTCATATTCACTCAATTTCTAGCAAAAGCAAGCAGCATTTGGTTTGGAGCAACCTACCATATTTCAAACAAAAAAATCTGTTCTATCTTGCAGTCAGTATCGAGTCATTACTGAAACCATTTTTATGATTTGCAAATGACCAACTAATTATCAGATTCCACTATACTGCACTTGCAACACACACTAAACTTAATTTACTACAATAGTTATCTAGGCAGGCCAATCATCTCTGCAACAAGCTTGCTTTTCTGACTATTCTAATTATGAAAATGGTAGCATTCCTGGGAGACAAATCTCAATTATTTGTAGTTTTGCTGAAGTGTGTTAGTCAAGCATTTTCTCCCTATTCCTACCGACTGCCATGAATAAATAACACTCAAAAGCAACAGTAAATTAATTAATGTTAAATTAGAATGAATCTTGTAATAATAGTGTTTATCATATCAATTAACATCCAATTAGCACATCGTGATCAGTGTTATTAGGGTGAATACAAAATGCCTTTTAAATGAGCATCAGGCTATTTTTACTACATTCAGTGACATTACTGGACTTCAGAGATGTAAGGCAGATCCAAGAACAGACACAAATATTCCTTGCAAAGACCACTGATTCCTCTTACACCTTAGCTTGACTTCACAGTCCAAACCCAACCAAGCTCTGGGCTGCATCCAGAGCAGCATGGCCAGCAGGTCAAGGGAGGATCCTGCCCCCCGCTCTGCTCTTGTCACCCCACCAGGAGAGCTGCAGCCAGTTCTGGTGCCCCCAGGGAAGGACACTGAGCCGTTGGGGCAGTCCAGGAGGCCATGGATAAGAGGACTGGAATACTTCCCTGTGGAGACAGGCTGAGAGAGTTGGGGCTGCTCAGCCTGGAGAACAGAAGAGAAGGTTCTGTGGAGACCTCACAGACTAACACAGTTCAGCACACTCCCAGTGTCTGAGGGGCACCTACAAGGACAGGGACCCTTGGTCAGGAACTGCAGTGACAGGACAAGGAGCAATGGGAATAAACTGAATAGGGAAATTTGGGTTAGATATTAGGAGGAAATTCTTTACCATGAGGGTGGTGATGTACTGGAACGAGTTTGCCCAGGGAGGTTGTGGATGGCCCAGCCCTGGAAGTGTTCGAGGCCAGGCTGAATAAGGCCTTGAGCAATCTGGTCTACTGCAAGGCATCCTGCACATGGCAGGATGATCTTTAAGGTTCCTTCCAACCCAAACCATTCTTTGACTCTGTGACTTGACATTTGAGAGGTAACATCCTTGGAAACCACAAAAAAAAAAGGAGGAAGACCATTATTTACAGGTGCCCGTGTCACATAGCATTAAGAAGAAACTCAAATAAATGAGATTTTCAAGCTTGGCTCTCAGGACAAGCCCACAGCCCATTCCCAGCTCAGAGTCAAAACTTGTGGACCCCAACCAGCTCAGCAGTGCAATCAGGAGCAGCTCCTGAGTGCCCCAGTTCCATGACAATACCCCCAAGATAAAAGGAAAAACAGCAGTCCTGTCTTTTTTGGCTGACACATCAGGCGTGAGAGTTTTCTCACTGTGTGGAGCCACCCTCCTCTGACAGAAAGCTCACTGCAGGAGGAGACACTTGTGCTCCAAGAGCTGACTTGTGCTCATTAGTAGGGAAAAGGTTACAGAAGGCAAGAAATGAAAGAATTAAAATGAATTATGTGGTTTAGTTATCTTATCCACCACTGGTTGTTGCTAAGGATGCTCCCATCAACAGCCCCAAACTGATGAGAACAGGAATTTGTCATACAAGAGAAGTCATCCCACCACTCCCAAGAAAACTGATGACACAAACCCAGACTGAAATATTTATAAAACCTCATTCACAGTTTGCATTTTCTGAACAATCAACTACTGATTTAGGTGGCCTGAATTACACTCCAGAGGCTGCCAGCCCTCTTGCTGCAGATGGATTACATCCCAACTGGGACACCAGTGACAGCCTCACCACCCTTCATGCCAAAACCAACAATGGGCTTTGGAGTCAGCTCTGAAGAGCCTCACTCCCTTCCCTCCAAAAAGCCTTTAGATTTCTTGTGCAGGACAAGAAGAAAATGTAGAAAATGCCCTTATTTCAGTCCAGACTTTCTTTTCTGCCTCAAATCATCAGGAAGTTTAAGCCTTCAAGGAACAGAAACTTGAAAGTAAATCAGTTACTATGGAACAACCAACATAACAAATACCAAGCAAAATAGCAACAGAAGTATATCAAGGCTTCTACTTCAAATTAGCATTTGAAACAGCCTTTGCTGATTGGAGTGTCTGTTCCAGTGTGTTTGGAGACTGGCACGCCATAACCTTTACACCATCTCTTCCTCTCATGCTCACAGCAAGAATAATCAATAAGGAGTGAAAACACAAGCAATTACACACATCTCTACTTCACATAACCTCCCAGGAGATATTATGTACTGCTGAGACTACCAAGAAATGAATAGGTAGATAAAAGCATGTTTGTTACCTGCCTGATCAATGTTTTCCCTTTCTGTTTTACTGTGCTGTCATCTTTCAAGTCCTATGTAAAGTATCTCTTTCCCCAAATAACCTTAAGAAATTAACAGTTAATCATTACAATCAGCTGGTGTAAGGCCAGGACCAAGTTAATTTCTACCATATGAGTATCTGGTCTGTTAACTCAATCCTCCCTTTGAGATTCCATTACATCTGTCTCCTATTTTTTGAATGCAGAATTGGAAGGACAGAGTCTGCCTTTATTCTCTGTTCAAGATAATTCTGAACATAATGTTGGAAACAGACCAAAAAAGTAAAGACTTTCACATGTATTTTACATAGCTAGTTTGAAAAGGTCAAGTTAGGTACTGAGAATAAAGGCTGCACTAGCAGAAGCAAAAATCAACCCTCATACCTGTTCCCTGTGCCAACATGGTGCAAAATGGGAAAGTTTAGCCTCATGTTTGAGCTGGCACTTGCAGTGCGAGTGAAATTAATGGGAATTTCACAATACAGTCAAAAGAGAGAGAAAAGATAAATAGCACAGGTCTGTGCAGATTCTCTCCAAAGCTGTCAGGATCTGCTTCCCCTGTATCCCTTTGAGCTAAACTTAACAGTTTAACTCAAAGGCTGCAGGGCTGGGACTAAGCCCTGCTCAGAACCTCACAATGTGGCAATACAAGATGTGTCAGATATCAGATTCACCTATGTGTAGGTACAATAAATACATATATGCCTCGAGTTTCTATACACTGGTAGAGTAGCAAGGAAACAGAGGGAACTGAAGCATTTAAAGTAAAACAGCACATCTAAAAGACAAGCTTCTCCCAGAAACAAATGCAGTTTCTCCACTCAAGAGTATACATTTTTCAGCATAACTGATTTTTTTGACATATAACTGTTGTCAAAGATCTATGTCAAAGGACACTGGCAAGCAATGGTTTTGTCAAATGACCCAAATTACTTCTTATTTGCCCATGTGAATAGTAACATATGAATTATTTTGTAATTGATCAGCTTTTGTGCTTCCAGAAAGCACCTGGGTATTCTTTGCTACCACGTGTACTACATAAATGATTATTGTGGAATGTGAATAATTTTACTCAACAGAGAAGGAAAAAAGGACCAATCTTCTCTGAGTGTATTGCTTGTCAGACAGAGGAACACAACATAATTATATTGTGACATTTCCACTAGCAAATAGATTCCACTGTAAGCAATTAACACTGGTTCCTTTAGCAGACTTCAAAAATGTAATTGTATGGTATGCTCAGTTACAATAACATCTGATTAATAAATGACACTGCACTACTTGAGCTAGATTTTAACATATACAGACAGGTTAAAACACAAGATAGATAGATGTTAATTCTTGCACGGGCCACCCTTACATCTCAAAATTTTTCATTACTATGAAAAATGTCAAGGACATAAATATTCATATTTTCAGAAAAAAACAAGCACCAGTGGCAATGAGTACTCTGGATTGAACTAAAATGGAGAATTTTGGTCTGTGCAGTGACTATAACAGCCTATGTCTCTCCTCCTGGAGATGGGGAAGGTAGGGCTGAGCTCTCCCTCCTGGCTGGAATGCTTTCCAGAAACTGCTTCTGATCAAGAGGGATTAGTAAAGATGGTTTAAGAAGGAAAAAAAAAAATCATCGGGCATTAATCCTCTAAACATTTCATAGCCAACATATCTTTAACACAATCCCTCTAATCCAATTAGGGTTGGATTGAAAATCATATCTTGAATTCCATGCTTCATTGTGATGGGCTGTGTGTGAGTGAAAGAGGCACTCAGCAAGAGCTGCTGAGCACCTGCTCTGCTCCACAGCCCCCTCCCCACTGAACTGAGCCCCAGCCCTGCCTGCAGCAGCACCAAACCCAGCCCTGACACCAGCACTCTCCACATTCACCCCTTTGAAACAGCAGGGAGAACAGTTCTTCATACAAAGTTTTTGCCAGCAAGGAACAAATTAATATGAATTAACTGAGCTTGATTTTTTAAATGTTCTCATGAAAATTGTTTGGGCTGGTATTCAGGAGGATGTGTATTCATACTTAGAGTGATGGGCAAAGGATAGAACAAAACAGCATAGTCTTGTTGCTAAAATAAAGGACTTGCACTCCATTACTCCATCACAGAATAAAAGGATCCCATTAACATACCACTAGAGGAAAACAAAGGGAAAATCAAATTGCCAGCATCAGAAAATGTTCAACAAAAGCAACATAAAGTGATTCTTCTGTATTTCAATTGACATTACAGTTTTGTTAAAAAAATCCAATGTGCAGCAAACATCACTTTATTGACTAAATAAGTTACTGGCTGCTGTTAAAAGCATCTGGGGAGAATTTGTATGCAAAATGCATTCTTGCAATAACACTATAATTTATAAACGAGTTATAAATTTCTCTCAGATCTTAACAAGTCTATGATGCCCTTGGATGTCAAGGAGCTGCTTAAACAGTAACTTGTAGAAGGGTTTTCTCTATACTGCACAAGAGAAGTATCTGTGCAATGTCTGAAACAAAGTCATGCTGACTTTTTACAGACAAAAATAATAATGGAGAAAATTTCTAAAATTATCTTAACTCTGCCCCTCAGAGTCTCTTCCCATTCAGCAACTTCATTTGGTGTCAGCAGCCACAGGTACTAAATTTGGCCCCAGGCAGCTCCCATTTCCTGCAGCTGGGACTGATCCTGCCTCCCAGCTCTGCTGCCTGAGTGCTGGCAGGGTTTGAGCAGGACCTTGGCACAGGGGGCCCTGCTTGGGCACAGCTCATCCCACCCCTCTGAATCTGGGGAGCCTGGCAGAAGTGAGCTGTGCATTAGTGTGGATCTCCAGGAATAACTTAAAGGTCCAGCACACTGTGAGATAGGGCACACGTCCAAGATATTATGCATTTTAATTAGATAAAGCAAGTGCTAAAAACTGCTTTGAAGGTCTAGATGTAATCCAGCAGTGTTGTTTTCACATATTTGGGTTTTCCTCCTGCCATGTCTCATTCATACACAAACTATTTGATCATTCCTATCACAAGGGGAGGCTTAGAAGAGAAAAATAAAAAAAACCCAAACTCAAACAACTCATGTTGAGATTTAATTCAATTCCTTCTCCTCTAAAACGACAGAGACCCAAACAAATTCATTCACAACTTGGCTTTTATGGTACAGTAGGGCATGAAAATCATCAACTGGCTGCAAAACTGCTAAGTAAACCTAATTTAGGAGATGAAAATGTGTGAAACACAAGAAGCATCTCACAGATTGTAAAATGACATGTTTATTTAAAAAAGAGACCAGGAAGAACAAGGAACGTTGGCAGAGGATTGCAGTGACAGCCCAAAGCTCAGGTGCTCAGAGCTGCCCAGGACTGCACGCCCAGGCAGGGCAGGTGCCCCCAGCCTCAGACACCCAGCACTCAGGGAGAGAGGCAGGAAAGGGGCCCCAGCAGGTTTGTGGCAGAAATAGTTCTGTAACAAGCAGAGGGGTAGGGCCAGCAGGGACCCCAGAGCACAGAGAGGAGCAAAGCCCAGCACCGGAGAGGCAGGAACCAGGAGGTCCCCAGCAAGGTCTGCTCTCACTGCAGCAGCTGCTCTGCACACACCCCTGGGAGGCTCTGCCTGCCAGAACTCAGCTCCTCACAGATTAAAAGCTAAACCCTCCCAAAGATGGTCTGTAACTGAGACAAGGAGAAATATTATTTGTTAAGGCAAGGAGGTAGTTAATGAATAGTAGTAACATAACTTCATTCAGTTCATCTGCTGGATTCATTTCAGTCCATCTCCTGCTCTGCAGCCCCTCTGAAGTCAATGGAGAATGGACAGTGTAAAATCAGCATCAAAAGAGAATTAGCATGTCTGAGCCAAATTCTGCTCATGCACCAGTTCTGAACAATCCCTGATCTATAAAAATGCAGATTAACTTTGAGCCTCCTTAACAATCCTCTATCATGGCTAAAAGAATCAAAAACACCTGAGCTGCAATTTCTTTCAAGTATAATTTAATTTCCCCTATCTTTATTTTGACATTAAAAGAATGATGAAAAATCTCTTCATATTATTTCTCAAGACACTATTGCTAGAAGGTGAAATGTTTATCCACACACACACCATTCATTCTCACCCTTTTTGCATGAGACTGGATCACCCTGCCTTTACTGTCACAGCAAGTACCAACTTTATGAAAACATTTAATTTCTGGAATGACTTTTTATGTAAACTAATTCAATGTCTCCTGACAGCAAATTCTTACTGTTCAACAGCACAACTTTCTTGGAGTTGAAGACAACATCTGAAATAGAATGCCTGTGCTGGCAACATTTTAATTAGAATAAAATAATTTTATAAAAGCAAAAGTGAACCAGTATGGAAAAGTTTAATATTATTGCAAATGAAGAAGTATTTAAAGGTAAAAATTATACTTGACACTGTAATTACATTGCCCCAGAGTATAATCCCAAAAGAACACAGAGACCTTTTGCCAAAGGTGATTTGAGTGTTAATATGAAACTCAACGTGGGCTCATTTTAATTACATATGTGCCTGCTGAGAACATATGACAGAGCCCAAAAAGCTAATTCATTGTCAGCATGACAGCAGGACCTAATATTAAATCTTGCACACCAAGTAAATTTTCCAGATTACCAATTACCACACAAAAATAGGACACATTGCAAAAGTGGTAATCAGCATGAAAACAAAAATACAAAAAAATATTGCCAGAGCTCAGCTCTGGGCCAGCAGTGTGTACAGGAAATCTCCCAGCAGTTCATCCTTTTTTCTTCAAAAACAGCAACATTCAGCTGGTCCATCTCTAACCCCACTGACACCAGGTTTGCACTGACTTCCACAGCATTGATCCCCACTGGCACTGTAATAAAGTGGCACTGTTGTCTATAAAACTCTTTAGTAATTATTTAGTAATACATAGTAGCACTTCAAAGTAGATTTTAGGGTGCTTTTTTTTTTCTTTTTTTATACTTAGCCCTAAGTTTTCTTCATTTAAAAGAAATTGTTGAGTGATTTTTTTGTTCTCATGAGTTTCTGGCACTAAAAAAAATGTTAGGAGTAAGATCATAACTCTTAATGCTAACAAGAATTTTGCTTTACTTTTAATTGTGGATAAATCCATGCACCAGTCAGTATTTTCTACAGAAAGTGCCTGGAATATGAAGAGGAGAACCCAGAGTCTGCCCCTCTGGGGCAGATGAGCTAACCCTGGGGAAACAAGACATAACCACAATTCTGAAGGCAGCAGAGACCCAGCCAATTCTAACTGCAGCTTTACCTGCCCTTTTGTTGCTTTACTGATGCATTATTAATTAATAACTGCTGAGCATTCCCAACAGAGCATTTTAAATAACAACTGAATTTCTTTATGGATGATTATGAATCATAAAAGTAAATCTGCAATGTTCAAAGCAATAAACAAGCCCAGGTAGGGAGCCTGAACTGCTACAAAAACTGCCCTTTGAAGCTGGAGGTTTTGGGGGTTCCTAAATGTCTCCTGTGTAGTATTACACAATTTCCAGTCTAGCTGAATCCAATTAGTCTGAAGAAATGTAGGATTTCCTCCGTTTTGCCTCAGCACAGGCAGATGATGGCATTTTAGAAAAGCTGCAGGGTTGGTTTGGTTCACTGCTTTATCCAAATGAAGCTACACCAGTTTAGGCCAGCTAACAATCATAGCTTCAGTTCTCAGCTCAGATAACGAAAAGAAAACTGTCAAATCACAATTAATTCTATGCAAGATTTATGCAAATGATGAAAAATATTTCAGCAGCTCTGAAATGTATTATTCAGTGATGCAAGGTTTTCACATTCTACTTGAATTCTGGACAAACTTACCAAGTATTGAAGGTGTACTTAGGGCACCTCTGTGGTATTGCAGCTGGATAGTTTTAGGCATAGTTGAAATAAATTTGTAATGCTTTAAGATGAAAACTCATTTGGAGATTCTATTTATCCATAAGATAATTTTCTCTATCTCCACCTCAAAAAATGAAAAGCCTCCTACTATTTGAATAAAATTCCAGCATTAGTTTTCAACAATATCACTGTCTTTCAGGCAAAAAGGAGCTCACATTCCTATTCACTTTTCACTAGATTTAGCTACTATCTGAATAAAGACAGGGATTCACAGAAAATAGAAAGAATAACACCTTTTTTACTTCCATATATTAAGATGAATCATTATTCCTCCTGATGTGTTAGAAGATATTTATCAGTTTGAGTTATGAGGCCTTTCTGACTGTGAAGACTTAAACATCGATTTAATGCCAACTTAAAGACTACTAAAAGTGTAGGAGATTGCATTAGATAAATAATTTAACAATAAAAGGTATATCAAGGCAGACATTATTGCAACCTTCCACCAATCAATCACCATTTTCCATGTTTATCCAATTTTCATCTCAAGGTTCTGTATATCAAATTGCCCAGACATACACTACACAACTGAAATAACTTCATCATTGAATCAAATTGCATAGCCATTAAAACTCTCTAATATCAAGATAGCTGACATTATGTTAAATATTGGCTTCGGTTTCATAGGGTAATAAATTTTGACCTAAATCCAATCTTTCATGGATAGCTGATTCATAATGAAAAATTACTGGTTTGTCACTTTACCTTGGGAAATTTATTGTGGAAACTAATATAGCACCAGGCAGGCTTTGAAATATATGATAAGTAAAACCACAGTTCCCTTCCTAAGCACCCTGAAACAAAGGGAACAGATTTGGTCTGGCACAAAAACATCAGACATACTGATAGCTACCAGAAAAAGAGAGAAAAGAGAGAATTTTTTCCTCCCAAAAGATACTTTTGTTCAGCAAACTCCTTTAGGGAACTCAGAAAAAAAAAAACAACAACTTGTTATTTTTAAACAAAATTATTTCAAAATGTCTTGATAAACAGGATTTAAAATCCACACAAATACCAAACTAACAGGAACATCACCATCCCCCATTTTTCCTCTGCATGGAGTTAAATACCTGGGCTGAACATGGCATGAGCTGTCTGAGGTGTCCCAACGAGCCTGTGCCACTCAAAGAACAAAATCC
Source organism: Passer montanus (assembly GCF_014805655.1). NCBI lineage: Eukaryota > Metazoa > Chordata > Aves > Passeriformes > Passeridae > Passer > Passer montanus. The sequence continues at coordinate 8,373,372 of NW_024373256.1, forward strand.
AAGTTTCCCCAGTGTTAAATCTAGGACTTGTATTAATGCTTATTTGGTTGGCCCATGATAAGGTGTAATGGAGCATATTCCTGCTGTCCCTCCTTAGTTTAGAGCTCTTTAATGACTTCTAGAGCAACCACATTGCATCTTTCCTTTTTCTTCTCCTTGAAGTGATCCTTCTGCTTGAATGGATTTCAGTAGAAATTTTTGAGTGATTTCAAGTTTGCACATCAGGGGCCCCCTAACATCCCTGATTTATTTCCTAAAATTTTGCAGGCTGCAAATGTAAAGCACATGCCATGACAACACAAATGTTTGCATGTTTGGCAAATTATGCCTACAAATGGCCAGAAATGACTGAGAGAAATGAAAATGAGTGAACTTGTGTGCTAACTGCAGCCTTTTCACTTGTAAATGATGGAGCTGAATCTAGTAGGATTTCTCACTAAGATTTCCTTTTTGATGACCAGGTTAAGAATACCAGAGATGTCTGAAGCTTCCTTGTAATATTCCTCATGAGCCTGTCAGAAGTGAATTTCTCATTTGCTTTTCAGGGATCTGCAAGGTAAAACATTTTCAGAATCAGAACTGCCTACAGCTGTTCTTATTCCCAGATGCTGGATGGCTTTGCTTTGGACTATAAAATTCCACAGACTGGTAAGACAAGAACCCCTACCTATTTATCTTTGCTTGCTCCTATAAGAACAAAATTGTCTTGTTTATTTCTCAGTGAATTTAAAATTTTGGTGATAGAGGTGCATAGAGACATTCTATGGTTCACTGATAAAGGTTATAGAATAAATTTACTGAAGTAAGACATCACATAAGAGGGGTCAGCAAAGCTACTTCATTACATCAGTTACACCTCTAGCCCACTTTGCTTTGAACACTTCACAGGAAGCTTGGGTTTGTGATCACCTCCTGGCAGAAAATTGTAGATTTATTTACAAAACCACATCAGCTCTGTGTAGCCTCCCTCTGCTCTGGCTTGGCAAGTCCAGTGTGTGTTACACAGAAGTTTTTTCCACAATGTCTCTTGGTAGCTCTCCTCACAATTTATCTCAAACACACCTCTCCTTAGCCATTTGTTTCTCTGACAAGGTGGCCAAATGAGCCAGGCTGGGTTCTCCTGTCCAGCTTTCCCTTCTGTAAGGGGGTATATTCCTCACATGCTTTTGAATAAATGGCCATAGAAAGGGACTGTCTCAGATAGAGAGTGTGACCTGGGGATAGATCCTCAAACCTGTTCAGAGTCACAGGGAAATTCTTCCAGAGCTCCTACACCTCAGTCCCATGCAAAAGAGAAAGTACAAATGGGTAAAACATATATTGCAGTACATTTCTCTTTTGAACTTCCCTTTTCCTCTCCACTATTCACTAAATTGCCCAGAATGAATCACAGCCCAGAAATAGATGAAGAACATGAAAATGTATGGTTCTGTTTAGTCATGCTACAGCTGAGCTCCACACGATAATGCAGCAGTAACACACACAGAGCTTTCAGCCTGAGAGTAGCAGGGATTGCAATGCTCCACTGCACAGCAATATTCCAGGGCTGCCTGGAACCCTCCATCTGCAATTAAAACCACAGGTGAGTAAGCAGCCAGACTGCTTAAGCTGCTGTTCACAGCCAGTCACCAACAAAGGTGCATTCTCACCAGCAAAGTGTTTCTCTTACAACTTGTAATGAGTTACAGAAATTAATCAAGACTTCAACAAAACACTTCCATTAGTATGGGCAAGGAGTCTCCACAAAAGAGACACAATCACCTTGCAACAAAGAGAATCATATAAACCATTATATTCTAGTTACACCAGGGGCTGCCCTGAACTTCAGCTGAGTAGTGAGGTTTCCAATGAGATTTGCAGAAAAAGATCCTTTTGACTGACAGCTCTTTTTGAGGTGCTCTCTGACAGGACCTACAACTGTTGCAGACTATTGGGGGAGGTTTAGGTTGGGTATTAGGAAAAGGTTCTTCACCCAGAGGGTGGCTGGGCACTGTACCAGGCTCCCAGGGAGGTGGTCAGGGGTCCCAGGCTGACAGAGTTCAGGGAGTGTTTGGACACTGCTCTCAGGCACAGGGTTCTGTTTTGAAAGGCAACAAGAAATTCAGGCCCTCAGAAGAAATCCTACAATTTTCACAATTTGAAAGAACATACAATTGCTATTCAAATTATTTTCCAGAGACCACAGAGTTTGAGTTACTAGACAATGATTTTCCTGCAGTACAATTTTGCTCTTTGGCTTAAATACTTCCACAATTTTACAGAAACATCTGTGGATAAGGACAAATGGGTGAGCACTGAACACAAGAGTTGATAGAGACCATTCAGCTTGCAGCAAGCCCTAAAAGAAAGGATTGAAAAATTCTTTGGCCTCCCTGGGGGCTGGTGAGAAAGCCAGAGAGGAAAAATGATGGACTTCTGCCATGGGCCTTTCAGCAGGGCCAGGGCTTTAAAACAATATCTTATTTTATAGTAAAACTGTCAAATGCTTCAGACTTCACTGTGCATTCAGCTGAGCCTGCTGGTGACAGCAGTAGGGACTGGGAGATGGGAGTGCTCTGTTCCTCCTTACAAAGGTGCCAATCAGGAGTAACTTATTTGACACTACTAAGTGATAAATCAGTGAGGTAGCTGGATATTAAAATAGTGTGAGCAGTGAATCAGGGCTATTCACTTCTAACATGCTCTCAAACTATAAAAGACAAGCATTTACTTGGAAGACTAAATATACAATGAGAAATTTCAAAATCTTTTTCAAGGTTGCTCAGCTACAGATTCTTGTCATTCAGTTTTTCTAAAGAAGTCATGATTACCCACGGAGAAAAAAGATGGATGTTTTAAAACTACCTTCTGCATAAGAAATATTTGCAACAGAAACAAATTATGGTTTGGAATCTTAAAATGGCAATAATGTCCTGTAAGATTGGCTTCCTGCCTGGATTGCTGGCATTTTAATTCAGAGTTAGATCTCTTAAACAACTCTTCCTCATTTCCAGGGGAAGCCATTACAAACCAGTGATCTCATAAAGCTCAGTGACACCCGAAATACATCAAAGAAATGTACCCTTTTAAAAACCTTCCTGAAACAGGGTGCATTCCCTTTAATTACATTTTTAATACTGTAACAAACTCTGTAGATATTCAAAGCATTGTTTCAAGAAGCCACAAAACAGAAAAATTCTTCGCCATAGCTCAGGAGGAAGAAATTAAATGCTAATACTTCCCCCCCCAATTATTTAAAAAGTAATACACTCAGTGCCACTGGCTTCAAACTGAACTGTGCCAGCCTGAGCTGCAGCTAGCATGGCATTTCATGAAACATAACATTCCCCCATTCTCAAAATAATAGTTCATCAGCTGCAGTTTCCCATGAAAACTGAGTATTTGCTAAGTAATGGTACTTGGAGAAGTGCAGTGCTTAGAAAGACAGAGCTGCATCTGTGCTCCTTTGTCCTTGGTGGCATTTTAGGCTTAAAACAAAAAGTAAATCTAAAAGTTGCCTGCTTACAATTAGTATGTTACACTGACACCCTGACACAGTTTTGTTATGGTGGCAATGTCAAATTAGGAAAGAATAACATTGAAGCTTAACTGAAGCTCAGTCCAGTACTAACGTACACAGCTGCTTGCTTAGAATTGAATAAAATTAAGATAATTAGATGCCATGTCTCCTCTACAGAGTTTGTCTACTAAAATCATCATAACGAGTCCACTCCAGAGGTCCAACAAGCATTTTATATGAAAGACATTACATATGAAAAAGAGTAGGGCTCACATTTTCAGGAGGAGGTTGGGTTTGGTGGTTTTGTTTTGGGTTGGGTTTCTTGGTCCTTCTGATTCTTCTCCCCACTCCCCACAGCTCATACCTCATATGAACAATTTTCTTTAGCCATAGTTGTATTAGACTTTCCCCACAAACACTGTCCACACATTTCAGGATCACTGGGAAGCATTAACGATCACTTAAGCACTTTTCTTTCATCTCTGTACATACACAGTAATCTTTATCAAAATATTCACTGAGCTTCTGCTACCCTCACGCTCTCTTCCCAGGAGGTTTGCAGCAGCAAGGACACACTCAGCCATTATCCTCTCCCACGCTTGCCCACGCTCCCCCTTTAATGCTCCATAAAATGATAACATTTTCCAAAACAGAGCCTTGGTGAGAACTAGGACTGCTGCCCATAAATTTTCCATCCCTTCTGCCCCCCAGCTCCTTGTGTCATGTATTGCTCCCAGCATTTCCTTGAGATGACACGTGCCAGATGATTTCTGCAAGTCTGCTCTTGGGGACTTTCTGCAGCCCCCAGACCCAGAGGTGATCAGACAGGCCTAACGTGGAGAAACGTGACCAGACAGGAGCACCACTCATTTTTCTCCTGACAGTGCCACAGCTTCACTGGTTTTATTAGAGTTGGTTCTGCTTCACACATGTTAAGGGGAGAGACACATCACTTATTTCATAAACTCATTTAGCCTAAAATGCAAGTACTGAATCTTGAAACGGCCCTTTATAATGAAAGCAGTGCTGGAAACATGGTTTCCAGAACAGAACACAATCTCTGTACACGGTGTAATTACATCTCAGCATTCTGCAGAATACCAGTGCATGGCTTAAATGCTATTAATTGTAAGCAGTTTTGTTCCACAGGATGTTGTTTGCTGATAACTACTCAATTAGGGTTATTTTGCAATTAGTCTACTCACAGTAAATTTACTGCAACCAGAGTCATCTGTGGTGTAGCAAATTAAAATGCTGTCTGGGCTGCATGTGCAGTGGCTCTTACATGCTCCTTAAACTGTGTATAGCTCACCACAGTGATTCTGTCACACTAACAGATTAACACACAGGAAAGCAGCGGCAGCCAATGTCATTTGGAATCCTGAAACCAGCAAAAAAAGACAAATCTGGGGTTCAATGATCTGTAGATCAAACCCAGTGAGTCCAAAAATGCACTGCCAAAATGTTAAAAGCTAAACAAACCACACATTTAGATGTCACTGTGTGCATACATGCATATTGAGCAGATGAAATCCTCTATTTGCTTCATTACAGCTCCCATTCTTTTAAAATTCTGTACAGGATGCTCAAATTTCCATGCCTTGAAGAACAGCTCTGCTCCACGCCAAAAGTGTTTGGCATCTTGTGGCTTCTCCTCTCCCTTCCTGTGAATCACACTTCTTTCTGCTGAGTGCTTTGAAGTCATCAGATAAAAACATTATGGACATTCAGATTGCTACTACCTGTGTGTTGTTCAGTAAGCAGAGCTCCAGAGCCCTTTTCTCTCAGTTTGAAATCAAAAAGGTTGTGTTTCTAAAATAAAATGGAAAATTTTCTTCCCAGCAACCTCTAAGAAGCTGAAAGCACTTGCTTCAGTGTGCCAGAACAGAACATTATCAATAAGTAACCAGGGAGAAGGCAGTCTGATCTGCAAAAAGCTCATTCAGTGCTGATAAATTATTTGGAATGAGGGAAGTTTGATTATTTTCTTCCTTTATTGTAAGTTGGGTTTACCCCACAAGGATGAAGGTAGCAGAAAACCTGTTTGATTTAAAAACTAAGAAAAGACAATGAAAATGCCCATGGGAAATAAATCAGGATCAACTGAGGCTCTCTGCTTTCCTAGGGATTTCTCATTTGCTAGAACTACATCTTAGAAAACACTTCTCAAAAAACTCTGCTAGGTACTTTGGTTTATCTAGGGCCATAGATCTGGGCCAAGAATAAGGCTAATTGGGTAATTAATGATAAGGATTAGGCCAGAGTCTCCCCAGGGGCTATGGCAGCTGAGAGAGGCTGGCCCAGAGGAGGCCTGGTGCAGATACCACCTGGGGCAGTGCCTGTGATGACTCCTGACCTGGTGGCAGTGACCAAGCAGGAATTGTGCTCTGTGTCCATCCAGCAACCCTGCAAGGCAAGGGGTGCAGAGCTGCAAACTGCCATGACCCACATGGAAGTGAAAACCAGAGAACTCAGGGACTGAATCCAACCACTGGAGCTAGGCTTTTTTTCACCTCAGGAGGACAGGAAGCAGAAATCGCCAGTTCAGTATCATGTTGAAATGTGGAGTTGTGTAACTGCAGCTGCAGCGCTGCCCATTGCTGCTGGGCAGGGGCAGGGTCACAGTGGCATTCCAGAACTGTGCTCCTGCCCACAGTAATAATGGATCTGTGGGGGGTAACGTGGCACAGAGCAGCTCAATTGTGCTTTGTTCAAGGGGATTTTATCTAGGTACAGAGTGAAGGGTATTTTAGAGACAAGAATTCTCCTTTAAACTTCTGCTTCTTCCCAGTACCTCTGCACAAGAGGAGGACCATGCATGATGATGGACAAAGAAGGGAGGCAGCTGGTCCCCATGCACCCACAGCTTTGGTGAGCAGAATGGAGTCTGTCCCAGCAGGAGAATCAGTGTCTGTGCAGGACGAGGCCAGAGATGGCCCCAGCAAGGAAACATCTGCCACATTGTCCACGGGTTGCTGATCCCTGTACCATGTCTCCTGAGACAAAAGGAACTCCCCAAAGGTTGTCTGCAGGTACCTTCTCGACCTGCACAGGACTGGATTTACTATTTCCTCATCTAACCTTGTGCTGAGCCTGCACTTCCCGTCTCACATTTGCTGAATGCATTTTCCCCAAAACACACTTCTACAAAGGCCAAACATTCCCTTCTGAGCCAAGGGAGAGGGACTTGCAGGCTGCCCCTTGCCCTGCTCTCAGCCATGACTGGGTGAGGCTGCACCTAAAGCCTTCGACACCAATCTCCTGTGCCATAGCATTTGTGCTGTGGTTTTAGGATCAGCTTGCAGGGAAATGCCAGCTCACCTGCTCTGCAAGCCAGGTGATTGGTGAAGGTGCCTCCGGCAGAAATGGCCTTAGAGGGACTGCAGGAAATAACACCTGCACCTCAGATAGGGGACATCATGCTCTTGATTTTAACAATCCTTCCTTTTATCACTGAAGATCCTTATAATCAACTTCCTTTGCCTGTTGCCTTTGGAAACAATAGAACACTTTAAAAAGTAACAGCCTGTATGATCCTGTTCTCGTTGATAACCACTGAAGTGAATGTATCACTTAACATTTATGACAATCCAGCTGGATGGAGTCCTGCCCATGATTGATAGCTGCACTTAGCAGCGTCATGGTTTTGATCAGCTGAGACAAGATCCAAGGGGATTAAACGCTGGATGACATCTCAATGGAAACCACAGCACTGGGAACACGTTTATATGTTGGGATAATGGATGAATGTGCTGCTCCAGCGCATAAATATTTATACTTCACAGTTTTGCTGAAAACAGACAGGAAACCTTTGTTCAAACCAAACTGATGGGAACAACACTCACATGCTGAACACACAGACTCAGACCCCAGATGTCTGACTGCTGCTGAAAAACACCAGATTGCTTTTTTAAAACATGAAGTGCCTCTACCCACATCTCCCTCTACCAGCAGTCCTACCAATGGGGTGTCTTACATCCCCAAAAACTGACGTCCAGTACTTCTCAAACTCTCCTGTAATCAAGCTCAATTCCTTTCAAAGACCAAGAGAGTTGACAAAGTCACCTTTCATGAGGGATGGAGTCACTCTGTGAGTGAAGAAGAGCAGTATGGGAGGAGTGATATGGGACCACAACACACTGAAACTCAGACAATGGATCTTTAACAGGCATATAAATTTCAAGGCATCTACCAAATTCTATACATACAAGGCCTTCCAGTAGGCACTGGGTGCTTTCAGTTTTGGGGTTCCCCCATGTCTGTCTTGACAGTTCTGTATTCAAACATTTGGGAAATTACTTCAAGGTCTGGATATCCTCTGTAGGTTTGGTGACCCAATCTTCTTGTGCAGTGGTGCTTCCTGCATTAGCAGCTCGTGTCCATTCCATATGCTGCTGCTCTACCACTGCTGCACAGCAAAGCTCCCAAATCTGCTCTAAAGCAATCTTGTATAGAACACAGGATGTCCAGACTTTCTGCCAAGGAGATCTGGCAGCTGAAGTGGTTAACTTCAGCTGTCAGCATAGGCAGGAGGAAATAACCTTGAGGCAAAGAAAAGTCAACATTTTCCACATATATCCATCTGGATAGGCTAACATCTCTCTCAATTATTCTTTTTAAACAAGTGTCACCACTTCAAATAAAAAACTAAATGAAACTCTAGCTCAGCTAAAAAATTTAGACACAACCTTTTTACACCTATTTTTTTTTAATGCAGTATATATCCATACCACATGAGTTTTTCCTAAATTAATCACATTTGGACATTTTCATCATTTCTCTAGACATACTTGCAGCTCCCAGTTTTCCTGAGAATTTTACTCTGACATTACAATGGAAGCATTTATACCAACGTGCTATGTACATATATGCTGAAAGGCTTCAAGTGTAAAATGTGACACTGTTCTTGGTTCTAAGACCACACTATTATCCTGACTACAGGTCATAAGAGATAAATCCTGTATTTAGAAAAGACACAGTAAATCTTTCTTGAGAAACCTGTTTTTAAGGATGGCAGTTGTTTAAAACTTCTGGAAAGTCACCCTGCACCCCTGGAGACAGATTACAAGCAGACACGGAGCCACAGTTGTGTGCAGAATTGCACAGTTGCAGTGTCTGCCCACACTAATGGCAATACACCTTCCAGCTCTGGCCAGGATACCACTTGCATATTTGTATATGGGATACATTTACCTACACAAGATTTATAGCATTGGTCCCATTACTTAGAACATCTTCTTGATCCCAAAAGTGTAGGGCAGTGTTGGCAAGGTGCTGGCCTCCCTCAGCTTTCTCACAGACCACAGCTGACTGCCCTGCCCTTGGGGAAGAAGGGGGAAGACAAGGGAAGGAATAGTAAGGACATCACAGTGGGTTCCACCAGTGGCACCTCAGAGGTGCCCAGGGGTACTCACTGATGTTCATCCTGTTCCTGATATCTGCTTTTGCCCCATTTTTAACTCTCTACTGTTCTCTTGTCTTCCCTTCAACTTGTGCTGCCTTTACTGTCCCTCTTCCCTTCTTTGAACATCATGTCTTCTGCCTGCTCCATTTATTGTCTCCAGTATCTGCCCACCCAGCTTAACAATTTGGAGTATTACCATGATAAGAAAGGGAGAAAAAACACCAAAAGAGATGTAGCAAAAAACAAAAACAAAACAGTCACAGATGCACTGGGGTGGGGAATGGGGGTGCTCAGACCATTCGTCCTGGTAAGATGCACCATCTAAATTAAAAGCCTGAGAATCTTGTTACAGGCAGATGTGCTTTTTTTGGATACATTCTCTGGGGCATCTCCTCTTTTTCCCTGTCTGTACAGGGAATTTAACCTCATAATCTCTGTAACAGCAATGCTATCCTTCTCTCTACCACACTGAAATCATCCTGCAGTAACCACAGCTTTGTGATGGTGCAGTAAACAAGCCATTAGAGGATGTTCCCAGTGAAAGGAACTAAGTATCCCCTGGTTTCCATGGATGCCCATGTCTATTCTACAGTCTCAAAGCAAGACCTGTTCTCTAGTTTATAAATCCTCTCTGCACTTTCAGCTTGGACAAAGCCATGGCACATCCTTCTGTGCATGGCCAGTTACTGGGTTGGGACTCTGGACTGTTGTTTAAACAAATGCTGCTGTGGGTAATGTGCTCCTTGATCAATACCCACTTTGATCAACTGCTCAGTGCTGTTTTTTTAAAAGGCATTTTACTCTATGGAGATCTTATAGCTGGATGAACAGTGGCACATGAAGCACTTTTTGTAAAGGGAAAAAGGTCAGCTCAGACATGCAAACTGATAGCAAGCTGAGAGGTAACTCGTGATCTGAGGGCATGGAGAAACCAAAGCAACAATCAAAGCTTGGCTTAGGCCAGCAGAGGTAGCATACTTTCCAGCAGTGATTTTGAAAATAACTTTTGCTGATTCAAGAACATTAAAAATAGAAGTCAGCCCCAAAATTGGATTTTTCCCTGTGCTTTTGGAATTATTTTTTTTTATATACTTCTGATAATTACCTGGGTTATCAAAATGCTTAGGACTCCACTGTGACAGAAAAATGGTCATAACAGCAATGCCACTCATGTACTGGTTAGCATAAAGCTCCAAAATTCACTGTTTCACTGAATGGCTGTTCTCTGATTACCAAAAAGCACACAACTCCTGCACAGCATGGCAGGATTTTGACCATTCTTCTCTGTGTCTGTAGATTAAGAACTAAAAGAAACAGGAGTAGCAGCTGAATACTTAGATCACATTGTGCAATAAAAATCTGGTGAAAGTGAATTCTACAGGAATCCACCAGGGATCTTGTGACATCCACACTATTCCCTTGTTCAAAGGGAATTCAAAGCCTCCCTTGTTTTCATGGGCCAAGTCCATTACACATTCCTGCAATAAAGCCATTTCTGTCATCAGAAGGCCATTCCAATTACACAGAATGCTTCCCCCAAGACAGTGTTTTACTTCTCCATCTCCCAACTTACCCTCCAGGGCACAGAAGCGTGTCACCTGCTCCGGCATCAGCTTCCCAAGCTTGTGCTGGCAGTAAACGTCCGCGATCTCCTGGCGACACTGCGGGGACTTGGCGCGGGACATGGCCGAGATTGCCTCCTTGCCCGTCACCTCACACTTGGGTGGTTGGTCGTATTTCAGTTCAGGGGAGCTGATCTCAAGCTTTTTTAAAAGATGCTCTGTGGGAAACCTGTCAATCTCCTTCAGGTTGTTGCTGCTGCTGCTGTTTTTTCCCAGGTGATCACTGAACTGCACCACCTCGTTGGAGTTCTTCCCCAGCAGCAAGTTCTCCTTCATCTTATCCTCTTCCAGTTTCTTTCTCAAGTGCTCCTTTTGTTTGCTAAGGGGTTTTTTCACCAGCTCAGACTGGTGTTTTTGTCTCTGAGTCCTGGGAGCAAAGTTACTGTTATCAATAGTTTCAAAGTCCTTGGGGACCGAATTTTCATTATTGCTGTCTGTTCGCATTTTCTCTTTCGGTCGGTGGGAAAAATAGCCATCCTATAAATGGGGAGAGAAATTACACTCATCTTATTAAACAGACACATCCCATGCATGACAAGCATTTCTGACATGAAAACACAGATCAATTACAATCCAACATAGTGTAGAAAAACACCACTGTGTTGGGGTTTGCAGCAGACCGAAGCTGAGAGGCCTCTGGGGTGCCCAAGTCACCTGCACTGGCTTCCCTTCTTCACTGGGCCAGAGCCCAAGCCCTATCTCAGATGGAGCAGGGAGGTTTTACACAGGTTTGTGAGCAGTGATTAACCAGATACTTCACCCTGACACCATTAAATATCCATGAGAAAACAGACACAGGTTTCAAAGGAGCAAAAGCAGGTCCTTCAGTGCTTTCCTTCACTCCCTGTGATTAACCATCACAGTTTGGTATCCCAGAACTGCCTCGTCACTCTGCAAAAACCACCACATGACTACAGCCTGAGCTTTCTTTCAGTGAAGTAACTTTGCCACAAAACAAATCCCGAAGGTCAGAGTCAGGCTCAGGTGTCAGCTCTTATCCATCATGTTCCTTCTCTTGATGCTCTTAGATCAATACACAGCCCATAACTTTGCAACATTCAAAATCTACCATATAAAGCAAAAGGAATAGACCATATAAAATATTTGTCTGCATCAGGGATGAGTGAGGCTGAGCTGCCTTTGCTCCAGCTGTGGAAACTTGGGGGGGACACAGTTTTTAGATCTGTGGACATGGAAATATCTCTGTCTGCAAAAGTGAACAGTAGCAGATAAAATCAGTGATGAATGGTTATTAAAACATCTAAAGATAGGAGTAAAAATATTGATAGACTTTTTGAGTCTGTCCTGTTTCCTTTCCACTTGTAGAACACATAACCAAAAATCAGAGACGAGGAAATGACAGCATCACTAATGATGACTGATGGGAGCATCTTTTAGCAGCTATCAACCACATTTCATATTCAAAACATTTTATCAGCATGAGCTAATTGTTTCTCACACCTCTTTTGGGAGGAACTATTTAACAGTCAGGGTTTGCAGAGAAAGGAGAGATAATGACTTATCCCAGGCCATGCAGGAAGTCAGTATGAGTTTGACCTCTGAAGCTCAGCAATGGGAAATGTTTGAATAGTTTATTCATTAGAAGAAGTTGTTTAGTGAGTGAATAAAGTAATTCTCTCTCCATGAAAATGTCAGACACAGATGAATGCAAAGGAGTGTAAAAAAACACCCCAACACCAGACAACAACTCACAAGGCAAAATCCAAATATTTTTCAAACAAACAAGATACTTCTAGCTTGGGGAGAAATATTTAAAAAAAATAATTCTAAAGTTTAAGTGAAAGCACAAAATCAATTTATTTTCTCAGACTTACTTTAAGGAAAAGAATAGCATTTATACAGAAACACAGGTTCATTTAAATAGAAGAAGACTTTCAGGATCATGAAGCCCAGCCATTAATCCAGCACCCAAGTCCACCACATGTCTTCTAGTGCCACATCTAGACAGCTTTTAAATCCCTCCAGGGATGGTGACCCCACCCCTTCAATGGGCAGCCTGTTCCAGTGCCTGACAACACTTACCATGAATAAATTTTTCCTAAAATTCAATCTAAAGCTTCCCTGGCACAACTTGAGGTCACTTCCTCTTGTCCTGCCACGTCACCTGGGAGACAGGACCAACCCTGACCTGGCTGCAGCCTCCACTCAGGGAGCTGTAGAGAGCCATAAGGTCATAGTTTCAAAGCAGCCTTCATTCCCAGGAATGACCAAACTAAAATAAAGAAATTACTTTCAGAGCCCAGCTCCCACCACTTGTCCTGTATCTTCAAAGGAAAAAAACAACTCTGTCTTCTTCAAAAAACCTTTTCTAAGGTCTCCAAGGCAATGCCACAACAGGATATTTCCACGTATCTTGGCAACATTCTCTCTCACAGGCTGACTCTTACTAAATGATTTTCATCTTCAAATTAAAAAAATAATCAATCCTAATCTGTAAAGCAAATGCATTTTGATAAAAAGGAAATGAAGGGGGAGGAGATTTGCTATTGGTTCTTCACAGTAGCTCTTATTACCCACAAAGGAGACCCTGGCCTGCACCAGAGCAAAGGCACACACCTCCCGTGTCCTGGGGAGTGCAGAGCCCTGCCCACACTCTGCCCTCCTGCTCCTTCCAAACCCCTCTGCAGCATGCCAAAGTGCCAAAACATGAGGTGTGGGCACGTTCTTGTTTCACACAGCATCTGACACTACACTTAGGCAATGTTTCAATGGGAATCTTTGCTCCCTTTTGCCAGCCCTGCAGCAGGAGTGCTGGCCAAGCCGTGCAGCTCCCTGGGGCTGCAGCTCTGGGCACTGCAGCAGTGATCCCATCATGGGACAGAGCACAGGGCTGGGCTGAAACCTCAGGAGAAAAGGCAAAGCAAACAGCAGATTTATTGGTGTACGGTTCACCTCTTTAAACTATTTTCCTCTTTCAAGTGCTTTGCCCCCTCTGGGAAATGTTTCTCCAAGTCTGCATGCTGGAATCTGAAATAAACAAATGAATTCTAAATGCTTCCAAGGCAGACACAAAATGAAGCTGGGCCACAGCTCTTCCCTGCCTGCAGGGACAGTGAACACCACAAAAACTCCCACCACACAGGTGTGACACACCCAGTGTCTGCAGGGACATCTCTTTGAGAGGAGCAGGGACTGAAAATAAGGCAGGGTCTGTACAACAAGTGTAAAACCAAGAGCTACAGATAACATTGAAACATAAAACATGTAACAAATAGCCCAGCTGGAAAGTCAAATCCAGCCTCGTGCAATCTCACACCTGTTGGTGCAAGTGTTCAATGCCACAAACCCTGAAATCTCCACCCACCTTTGATCTGCATTTCTCTCTTGATTGCTTTCACCAAAGCCAAGCATGATTTTTACAGCACAGTGATTTCAAGATAGGCTGCACACGTGAGAGCAGAATGTTTGCAGTGCAGAGGAAATGAAACTCAGCACTCCCAGCTTAGAACAGAGCAGCTGCTGACAGAAAGTTGTGCTCATTTGTGAAGTTCAGGGCTACAAGCAAAAAGCAGCACATCAGGTGTTCAGCTGGCTACACAAAGATGGGTTTTACTTGCTCTGCAATACTTTATTTTTACAGTGCTGGATTAATTGCAGATTTTATTTGTCATGGATGTCTAAGACATTCAAGACAGGGCAGAGTCATGTCACAGAGAGATGATCTTGAAACCAGGCAATCCCAGTTCTGACAGTACCATGGGACATACATCAACAGGTTGATGTATGTCCCATCATTTATTTCAACTTTTATCAAGCTATTTGTTAGCAGCACCTCCTTATCTCTGTGCTTGCAAATCACTGAAAAAATGGAAGGCTATACCAGGACCAAATGAGAAGCATTAGCCCATTAATAGAGCCTGTATGTGTCCACAGCCAAAGATGAAAGCAGTGTTTTCCAAACAACACCCAACACTGCTATTGAAAGCACCATTTTGGTCTTTGCAATAGAGCAATTCCCTGCAGGCATAGACCAGAAAAGGCTATATCCAAAATCAACTCATTTCAGAGGCTACCTTATTAAATTTATTACAGGTGTCACACACAACACATGCTACTCAAGAGCACATATTTCACCTGTGCCTTTCCTGCAGTCCTAAGCTCTGTAAAGCCATCCCCTCGTCCAATCACTCCATGCCCTTGCTCAAAGTCCCTCTCCAGCTCTCTTGTAGTGTTTCAGGCACTGGAAGATGCTATAAAGAAACCTCTGGAGACTTTGCAATACTTTATTTTTACAGTGCAGCACCTTATTTCCAAGATGAAGTGTGACACTGTGGATGTCTACCACAGAACACAGGCCTAAGAGAAGGACTGCCACAAGCAGAAATGTTCTGTCCTAACTCTATCTGGTTCTCAGAAGACACAAGGAGAGGTTAACTGCTGAGTGCTCAATGGCAAGAGCCCTGGCAGGGAGGTTTTAATGACTGTGGGGCCTCTTCTGAGCATGCAGTTCAGGAATAACAAGCAAATACTCCGAAACTGGGAAAGAACAGTCTGTACCCAGGAGTGTGCATGAGATCACTGCCAATTGCATACTGATTGCCATTGATGTTAAAAATAGTATTATAATATTAATGCAAAAATAACATTTTAAGCTCAGAGCCATTTTATGTAATGTGAGAATTTGAATGCTGCCCCAAATCCCCCTCCCTGTTGAACACACAGATTTTAATTGTCCAAACTCCACCTCTGGTGTCTTTTACTAAAGTCTGTCAGACACGATGTGTGCTCTTTGGTGTATTAGCCACTTCATCTGCAGTGATTGAGGGTCTGGGGCTTAGGTACTCTGAGCTTGATTGAATTCAAAGTTCCATCTATCTCAGAAGGGAAAGCCTGGGTTTCTGCAGAGACTTTGCAATCTACTGAGGAAACCATGGAATAAATTGCTGCTGTCACCTACTACAGACCCAGCAACAGCTGCTGCTGCTCTCTGCACCTAGCACAAATACAGAGAATTTGGAGGAACTTCCCAGCTGTCTGTAATGACAAATGGATTTTAATGACAGCCTGTTAACACCCTCAGAGGCTTTTGCAAGTACAACCCACACCAGTTCAGCCAGACCCCAGGTAAATTTACACACCTGCAGACTGCCTCTCTTCATGTTTTGCTTGCCTATATTTGCAAGACACATCTGTCAGCTATATTTGCATCCAAGCTAAGCATGTTCAAGCAGAAACATGCATTTGGGTCTACCCAGGTCACAAATTCTCCTGTACTCTTACAGGTACATTTCTGTGTCCTGCATACTAAAGGCAGGAGGTTAAAGACCGTGGCTCCAATAGTGGGCATAGGAAACCTCCAACAAGCCAGCCCCTTTTCAGTGGGGCATCCCACTGCAGGATCAGAACACACTGCAAAGCCATTAGGTACAGCTCACAGAGTGTCCCACTGCCTCTGGAAGGAGTTCCTCTGCCAACAGCCTGGATTAGGCAATAGGACTGGTAATTTTTGCAATACACAAAAAGCCAGCACTAGACCAATTTCAAATCTGCTTTCAGAGAAAGAACCTAACGTGCATTTAAATCAGCAGAGACCCAAATATCAGCAGACAGGGGTGTGCCAGCTCTGCAGACACACGGGCACACAGACAGTGGCTGAGGGATCCAGCTCCAGGCACCAAAGCCAAGGGAAGAGCCCACACTGTGCAGGCAGGCACTGCTCCAGCATCCCCTGCCACACACCTGCAGAGGCACAGAGCTGCTGGAAGGCTCCTTCTCCACAGGCTTTGTAGGGAACCTAAAAGAAAACCCTACCCAGCTCACAAGTCACACAATAGGAGCTTGCATTTATCTGCCAGAGGTGTTCATTGCATTGTGCAGAGCACTTCCTCCTGACAGTAAGAAAATGCTCCCTTCTTAGGAAAAGAATTCACTGTACAATTTCTTTATCAACAAAGTCCTATAAATACTATACAGATGGATGGACCATGTGCAACCAAGCCCTGAATGGCAAATGTTCACAGTTACAGTTTATCTGACAACTCATTTTCTCCCCAGCACGGATTTGCTGTTTCTTTGTACTGAGAACATATTCTCATATTCTTCCTCTGGCAAAGCTTGGTACCTCAAAGACACAGCAAAACAAACCAGAAATATGCACATGCACACACAGAGCAACAATAAAACACACAGGTCTTCCTCTATATACAAAGTACTGCACATGCTGGCCTTGAGGAGCAGCTATAAATCTAACACTTGTACTGTAAAAAACTACATATTTTGCCTCCTTTCACATAGTAAAGCACCCAATTATTGACCTCCTGTGAAAATATACAATGCCTGGGCAGTCATGCAGGATCACACACAGCTGAGGTCCCAGAGCTGGTGCAGGCACTTGCTGCTTTGCTGGGCTGAGCTGTTCAGCATCCAACAAGCTCACAGCTCCCAGAGGTGGGGAACAGCTTCAAAATCTGCATCACATGTCAAAGCCTCAGAGACCTGGTCAGCTTTCACAGGACCATCTATTTTACCTGTCCTGTGACTGAGAAGAATTTAAAAAGAACTATGAAAAGATAATTAAAACAAGTTTCTACTCAATATTAATGACAGCTGTGACATATTAGTTGGTAGTGCTTGTTAATTACTTCAATAAAGAGACCTTCCAATTGCCAAAGGAGTAAGAGGATGGCATCTCTACAATTAAATCCTTTTTTCTTCTGCTCATATATTTGTGCATTTGTGGGCTGTTTCTTAGCTGAAATAAAAACCTTTTGCATCCAGAAGTACAAATTTTACGCTGTGGCCACCCCATTGTCTCCTGTCCTACCACACTCACATCTTTCAGACTGTGAAACCACACCACTGTGAAACCACCTCTGCTCTGCTTGAAGTCCTTATGCAGCCACATGGATGCAGAGCAGACATCCCACTGTGCCATCAAAACAAACAAGAAATTGGGAACTTTAATTGAAGATGTGGTTGATGTGCCATGAGACCCTTGGAAAATGAGTACTTTTGGCAGGTTCGAACAAAAGCGAGGCCAAAGACAGCAGATGGAGGAAAGGCAGCAGATGTTAATGCAGTTATATTTTTCCATATGTTTTGCTGTTTTGCTGTAATAAGTACATTGTACTTTAATTGTCAGTGGCTGAAGACTTAGGAGAAACATTTTGTGAGAAATATATTACATTACTTTATGCCTTTCATTAGAGAGGGAGATGCAAAAGGTGAAAATAGATTTATTGACTTGCAAGCTGGCAATGATGAAAGATAGAATTGCTTCAAACACTGCTTTCTGATATGTAAAAGGAAAATGAGACAAAGCAATAATTTGGGTTAAAAGGGGGATTCTGATACTTGAAAAAGCAGGAGTCCTTCAGGTTCAGCTCTAACAGATACAGGCACAGCCAACCCGAAACTATTGCAACACTTGTCATTTCAAAATGCAAACAGATGGACCACCACAAAGTGCACAGGGGACCCCTCAGTGGAACATCTGCACTCGTAAGTGATTGTTTGGAGGACTATTTTTCCCTTCCTTTCCAAAACTGTTGCCTTCCTTTTTAATTTTTCCTTAGCACCAATTTCAGCAGCGTGATCCAAAACATGAGAAACATCATAAAACATCATTAATAGAAGTTGCTTTTATCCCTTTTTACATACATACACTAAGGGGAGATGCTCTGGTTTGAAATCGAACGAAAACAGCTTCAAAACTTTGGCTGCTTTCCTCAAAATAGTTTTTCTGGTTTTTGCTAACATGTGACTTACTTTCAGAGTGATTTAGTTTAGGGAGTAAAATAATATTGCATCCCTCAAGAGACCAAACAGATCTTCACATTTGTTCCAGCTTAGCACAGTAACTGTACAAAAAGCCATAATTATATCAACAGTAATTTCAGATGTTCTGGTTATTAAAAAGTTTGGAATACTGCTAGAGGGAGCTGTGAAAGCACACATCCATGGTCCTTCCAAAATTGACCACTTTGTTTTCTGCAAATTTAAGCTTCTCAGGGAAGTTTGCACTTTGACAGCACAGACCAGTCAAAATGTATTAAATGTATTCAATCTGTAACAGAACTTGATTTATAACCAGTAACTTCCCCCACTTTACACACTTTGCTCTCTTTCAAATGACACTGAACCCCATCAGGATTCCAGATTCAGGCACAAGCCCTGCCTTTGGCAAGGGTCCCTCCCTGGGATCCACCACCAGGAACAGCAACACTCCCTGGGCTGGGGCAGTGACAACCCTGAGCTGGGGCAGGATTTCTGTCTGTGTACACACACATTTTAGTAGTTCCCACCTCTGCTTTGCAGCAGCTTTAGCTCTGCCTGGGTGTGGGCAGTGGAACCCAACCCCTGCATGATAAAGACATTGCTCAGCTCCCAGGCAAACAAGCCCTCAAAAGACTGCTCAGCTGAGCATCTGTCCTGCAACATTAACCAGGGTTACTGAGCTCCTGCATCCACTTCAGCACAGCCACATCTTTAAACAGAACTCACCACAAAACCAGGAAATCCATGAAGGAGGACTGGCCTGACAGTGCAAAATGCAGCTCCTGAGAAAGCTCAGGAAAACCCTGGAGGTTTATTTTCCTATAGCTTCTCCCCTAGAGAAGCTGGATCTTACAGCAAAGAGTTCAAACATGAAGGAGCTTACAAGGAATTCAGTTTCTTTCAAGGAAAAGTATTTAAGTGACTTTTTATAAGAATGTCTATACTTTGTGATCCTTGAACAGAACCCTCAGTTGAGAAGACTGAGCAGCAGCAAACACTAATTAATGCCACAAAACTTCTTAACAGGAGTTCAGCAGGTGAGGTCAAGAACTGATAAATCTACATGATGTTTTTTTCCTGTTGGCTATTCTGATACTAAAAGGAAAATGTGAGATGTTCTTTGTTTTTATTCCTCACCAAATTGTACTGCTTCATTATTTGACAAAGGTTCCCCAAAGAGACAGTATGTAAATAAATAACACAAAGTGAGAACAGGGCTAAAGCTCAGTCATTTCCATGTTTAAACTATGGCCATGATAACCACACTGAATACCCATTACCAGCCAAACTTTAATTTCTATTTTTTTACCTTCCCCTCCCAATGACCTAACCCACAAAAAATAACACTGTTAATCTGAACTGAATTCCTCAGCTTTCATCTCCATTTCTTTCATCCAGAATTCAGCCAATACAGATTTTATATCTTTCAGAGCAGTAGTAAACACGTGAAATTGCTTCCTGGTGACTTGTTATTAACTAGATTCCAACTAAATTCATGAGGATGCCTATTCTAACTCCAATCTAAACAATGTTGAGCAGCCCAGAGTGGATTGCTGAGACAAACAATAGATCTCTGGCAGCTGTAGAAATTAAACATAATCAGAATATGGATGGTAGAAACCAGAGACACCCTCTCACACAAATGAAAACATCCTTGTAAAATACAGTCAGTTTAGCACAAACGTATTCAGCTTTAATTAGGTAGAAAATCTATTTAGATGAATATAATACAAAGCATAATAATGAACTTCAGGATTACATTTTGTTACTTGGAGGGAAAAAAAACAACACAAATAAATGGGAAGTAATTGGACCTTATTTAATAGTCTCAGACTATCAGCTTGAACAACTATAATCATTAAAGGCCCTGCAGTGATCTTCTACTGATAAATGCTGTTAAATCAGAATTACAATACAACAAGCATGAAGAGCAAAGCCTATTAAAATGAGCAACACTAAAAGAAATAGATTAATTCAAATCTTTTTTCACCAGCACCACAAGGAGTCTTTGAGCCAAGCACAGAGAAATGAAAGGCTTCCATGTTTCCTCTGTTTTGGGTGAGATTGAAATATTAACACTTCCACCCAGGTGATTACTGCAGGGGGACTGCAGATGAGCAGCAGTTACCTGCTGCTGGATTTGTGCATGTGCTAGATACTGGTTTGTACCTTCACAGAAAGTTCTTCGGCAGGACCAGTAGTTACATTCATAAAAACTGCAAAAGCCAGAGGATTACTGTGGGCTCTGCCACCTACCTCCTTAGCTACCCCGTCAGCAGTTCAGCCTTCCTGAGAGTTCAGCCTGGGACTGGCCTCAGCAGGGGTGGTCTGTGTGGTACTGCATTCTCAGTTCTTGCAAATTCATTCAGAGCTATACACATGAACAGTTTTAACAACATGATGAAAGATGGCAGAGTTCTGGGGTTAAAAGATAGAGCAAAATAAGAATTTCCGACACCAAAAACGATGAAACTTAAGTTCAAAAACTTGTAATTTTATTGGCTCCAGCAAAGATCATGAAGCACAGATGCATCAGGAAAAGACATCAAAAAGTTTTCTAGGAAACTGCCCTCTTGCCTTTCTTGAATAGATACTCATTTTGGAGACCAAACCCTTTTTCTGTACTGTACTAAACACACTGACTACACTTGAGCCAAACACCAGATTGCATAGTGCCCAACCTTCTTTAGCCACAGAGCAGCTTTCCTCTCATGCTGTAAGCAGTGCTATCAAAACAGTTATTTACAATTACACTGCAGTTAACAATGGTCATATTTCCATAACTCCACCCTTACAATTCTGTCAGAAACAAGGACTCCCTCCACAAAGTGATTATATCCCAGCATATCCACATCCTCAGCTGACAAAACCAGATGGGCAGCACAGCATAATGTCAACTTAGTCACTGCTCATAGACTACGCCACACAGAAAAATCAAATCACAATATACTCCATTGTTATAATGAATATCATTATGTTAGAGCATAAAAAAAAGGAAGGCAGAGAAACAGTGATGAAAAATTACTTCTATCTAAAAATGTCTATCTAGAAATTCTTGCTTGTGTCTTCTTCTTACCTTACTATTCTAAACCAAAAAACAATGTAAAGTAGGCTGGAAACTTTAAATTTGCATCTATAAATAGATATTGTGTGAATTTTATCAGATTTATGAGAGATTTTGCTAAGTTGTCTTCTGTAACACCAGCACTAGTCCAAAACATGCTGTGAGGGAATAGAACAGTGGTGACACTCAACAGCGGCCTTATTTCCACTTAATTGGAATTAAATGGGCAGTGGAAGGATGATTGCAGGATGAGATTATTACTTTTGGCTTTCTATACAGTTGCTCTTTGGATTTTTTTCTTGATTTTGCAGCACTCATCAACTCTCACCAAGCACTGTGATAGGGTGAGAGGCAAAGACACGTTTCAGTTCCAGGGACAAGGTGTCAGTGATGTCACTTTCTCTCATGCAACAAACGAGAAAATTCAGTCTCTGTTTTTATATCTCAAACCTGGTGTGTAGGACAGGATTTAGTCTTTTATACACTAGAGAGTTCTATTTTACAAGCATATTTAATAAACTACAGCAACCTTAGTGCACATACTACTACTGTAGTGCACTGTAATTCTTTAGAAAGAAACTGTTTTGAGAATTTTCTGATTGCTGGAACACAGTTTCATTTGCAGAGACAGCACAATGATAGCTCACACATCATGCTATGTATATCTTTCAAAACATGTATTTCTCATTAGTAATTTTACTATGCCAACCATTCCAAATATCAAAGTGACACCTGACAATTATAATGCTACATGTTCACCAACATAATAATAACGCTTCAGCAGAGTGATATTTGCATGGGTTTGAAAGGAAGAAAATCTCTACCTAAAATCTCGCGTAGGATGCATAAACTGCAGAGATGAGGGCACTGCCAGGAATCAGCCTAAGGGAACTGTTGGTATTACAGATTTGAAGCTAACAGCTTCTAATGCATGGTTTGTAAGGATGGATCTATCCACATGAAGCAATGCCAAGGGGAGACAGACACACACTGTGTCTCTTTAGCGATGGGGGCAGATCAAGGACTGTCACTCTGCAAGCTTTGGCCCTTTGGTCATATATATCCAAGAGAATATATATCCAAGAATATATGTCTATATATTCAAAAGACTTCCAGAGTCCCGTTTAGTCTGATGAGCTGCTGTCTCTCAGTGACACGATGCTGCTGCGAAAGGTGCAAATTCAGCAAGTGCCCTCACTCCTGCTCCTTGTGCCCACCTGCCGGCAGCAGATCGCCTCCCCTGGAAGCAGCCTGGAAAACCCACGGGCGCCTCGAGGCTTTCCCGGAGAAGCCCCTTGTGGTGACAGGTTGCACACAATTCCCTCTCTGAAGGATGTGTCGGGAGAAGCAGCAGGGGAAGGATGCCGAAGCTCGGCCTCCTGCCGCTCCCCCGCCGCGGCGGCACAGAAGCGTCTGCCCAGGCCCGAGCTGGCCGGAATAGCAACGGAGCTGAGGGGCAGACAGCAAGGAGGGCAGAGCCCCAGCGGCACGAAGGAAACAGAGCGGGGAGATGCGCTTTGCCAGCAGGCACGGCACGGCAGCGCTGCGGCCGCTCCGGGGCCGGGAGCCGAGCTCGCTCAGCGCTGCCCTTCCCTGCGCTCCCCGGGCATGGAACGGTGTCAGCCGGGCACATCCCAAGGAGGCTGATGCGAGCCGAAGCCTGCTGTAAACCCGCATGTGGAAGGGTGCGTTTCGCAGGCGCTGAAAGCCGAGAAGGAGCTGTCGCCTTCACTCAGTTTAATTCCTGCGTGTCCTTTGGCCGTCATTAAGAAACAACGAGCGTCTCTCTCTCTATGGCTCCGACTCTCAGTTTATGCCCAAATAAATTTTATATTCTTCTGAAAGCCCTTTGAATGACTGTTAAAATGGGCTATTTTTGGCTTCTCGAATTGCTCAAGGAACTTAAAAAAAAGCAGACTTAGGAATGTATTAGGCAACATTTTCTCATTGCGTTGAAAACTCCACGATAATGAACGCCTTGGAAAGAGCAACAAGATTGTTATCATCCTTAACTCTTTGACCGAAGGCATGAGCTGGGCTGCTTCCAGTAAACAAGTGGTTCGTGTTAATTTTATAGGCGTGATTGAAATAAGTAAAGAGTCACTTGAATTTTTTTTTCTTTGCAGTTAGTGAATAAATGTGGGCTAGTTGGCCAAAAACTCCCACTGACACAAAATATTGCAGCAAGACAGTAGTGGTTGAAAAACCCCTGTTCATCTTATCTGCCATCAATCACCCACAGAGAGAGGGAAGGACAATTGCAATGTTACACATCTATAAATACAAATTCCTCTGTTCTCTACAGCCAACAACACTGTTTCCATGCATAAGGGTATTATTCAGTGCTGGTTTTATAAATAAGGTGAAATTCTGGCAGTGCCCACCCAGAAGTCAATGGACAGGAGGAAGTCTTACACTCCTGGCGAGCCACGCCAGCCCCACAGGGATCCAGCACAGTCCTGCTCACAAAAGACATCACAGAGTCTGAACTCAGAGAAAACCTAGATGATGAGTTACAACTGCTTGCAGTGCTAATTATTCTTTCCAGTGCCCATATTCTAATGAATCTCCTATAAAGAACTGGTACTTTTTTACAATATAATTCCATTTCTGTTCTGAACTGGCTGGCACTGAAATTTCTGAAGCTCTAAACACATCTACCTTGAAAACTGTCTCCAAGTATGTTCAAAGAAACAGGCTGCTGAGCAAGGAACAAAAACCAGGACGATATTACATGGGGCAGAAAAGTAAATATACTTCCACTGCTCTTACAGGCATTTGGAGGGGCAGAGCAGGGGAGAATGGTGAAATAAAGGATATCCAACATGAGAAAAAAACATGCATAAACTCTGATAAGAATAGAGCCTGAGCAAGGAAATGGCCTATCCATTGCACTGAGGAGTAAAACTGCAGATGCACAGCTCAGTGCACAGGAAAAGGGCAGAGCCAAGAGTGCAAACTGAAAGGCAACTATCTGACATGAAAAATGTAATTGACAAGTATTTGTAGGAAATTGTTTAACACCAGCCCTCTTGACTGTCAGCCTGACATTCATTAAGTGCAAAGAAAAAGTCCTTAAAGAGCAGCATTCAATTACTTACTGAATTGCTATTACAAAGCAGTTGTTTTTATTTACAGATCACATTAATACAAATATGATCTAATCCTGATCATTAGGATTAACTGTAGTGATCTTGTTTGCCAACAATAGTATCTTTGTACTTAAAGTAAAATGTCATTAAAAAGCCATGGGAAGTTCATCATTAATGTGCAAGCAGTGTAATCTTAATTTCCTCCTGCAGATACTGAGCTGAGACCAATCATGCAAGATTTTCCAGTATGTAAAATAACTGTCAGTTTTCATTACAAAGAATATGAAGCAAAAGGAACACTGAAATAACAAGGCTGAAACAATTTTCCAGATTTAGCAAAACCCATGCCACACTTTTTCTAAGAGCTAAAGAGATTTTTTTTTTCAAGGGGTAAATTTTCCCAGGAATCCTGAAAACAATATGGAATGTTGAGCCTACCTCTCATGCAGATGATAGCACAACCTCAAGTGTATGGCAGATATTATTTATTTAAGAAAAACTGACTGAAGATCAGTGGAATTGCCAGCAGTTAAAGATTTTAGTTCTTGATAGTACAAAAATGATCAAGCAGACTTAATGACAAAATGTACAAAGGCAAGAGTAATGCATGGCTCAAAAAAGGGAATTACAAGGGAAGAAATCCAATCTTCAATAATAACTTATGTCAAGCAAGTGCAGACTGTGACATCAGCACATATGGATGTGAAGGTAGACAGCTTTCAGGAATGTTAAACAAAGGGCTCAGATCTCCAAGACCCTGAGAAATTTACAAAAATTGGCCAAGAAGTAAGGAAAACAAAGTAGCTTTCTAAAATGTCAGTGTAAATGTATAGGTAGCAAAAGTTTTATGTATTATTCAGGACATACATGGTATAAACAATGAGAAAGAATGAGTTTGATAAATATCTAGATTATTCTCTAGAAATTATGGACAGTTTGAAGACATTAATTTGGGATTAAGTGTATTTAACACTTATTTAGCCTCAACCTCCTTCATACTATAATTTGTGACCCCATCTTGAACCTTGCTGCTGGGCACCCATCCTGTCAGATGCCATCCATGGCAAATACAATATGTTTTATGTTTGTCTTTTAATCTTATCTCTCAGCTTCTGCTTTGGTGTTCAATAGTTGACCTTTTGTCTGATTGCTACCCTTGCCTGGGTTCCAATCTTTGCAGAGCTGCAAACCTGTCAGACAAGGAACAAAAAACTCATTTCTAAATAGATAAGGGAACATAAAAACAGCCATGGGTCAGGTTCCACCTGAAGTCAGGACAGCAGGTTTTGTGAAGTGCTGCCAAGATGAGTCAGACTTCCTCCTCTACTGTCCTCCACATGAAATGTCCCAAAACTTTTCAACCTTAAAGCTCTAATGCAACTTCAGCCAAGGACCAAGGGCTGCAGTTTCTCCACCCCATCCATCCCTGCTCTCCATCCACCCCAGCAAGGCTGCCCCTTGCACTGCTGGACTGGCACAGCTGTATCAAGAGGGAGGCCTCAATCTGGCCTGGCTCAGGGGCCCTGAATGGGGTCAAGAAAGCCACCAGTATTTTCCAGTTCTTTGTCAGCAATGAAAGTCACCAAACAAAACTTGCAAGCCTCTCCTTAATAACCCCTGAGGTCAAGATCTTACCTCTTCTTTCTTAGAGTGACACAACAAATTGGCATCAACAGCTTGCTTTCTTCTCTTACTATTGTTTCTCAAGTTCCAGATAAAATGACATTTCACAATTTAGTAGTTTAGAGCTAAAAGCTTATTAGTCAAACTGGAAAAGATCTGAGTATAACTGAAAACATGGGTTTGACATTTTTAGCAGTTAACTCCCCAGGACATTGCATTTCTATTGTTGTCAGAGTGCTGGAACAAGCCTCAAGACTGCACCATGCAAGCTGAAACAAGGATGGGCTGAGGGCTCCCAGGGTTTTCCAAATCCATGAGCCCAGCACTGCAGTGTGCCCCAGAGACCCCCACGGAACAGCAGAGCCTCCTGCCACAGCCACAGCAATGAACCTGCAGGTGTTGGTCCGTGGGGCACAGGCTGGCCCAGCTGGCACAAGAGCACATTTAAGAGGTTCTGCAACCACAGCCATCGTGGCCATGCCATTGTTAGTGAAGACAAATCAAATGGAAGTCACTGGGAAGGCTACAGTGTCCTAAAGCTGAGTCTGGAACCTTGTGGCACTGCTGAGCCAGCAAAGCACAGCTACAAGGATTTGACAAGGTCTATCATGCATTTATTACCCCCACAGCACAGGGCAGGGCAGTTCATCATGTTCAAAGGAGCACGTATATTTTCCTGTTACAAATAAAATGGTTTGAGGTTGTGCTCCCTGCATGGTAACACTGTCCCAGTGTTTATGCTGAACATCTTTCACATGGTTTTGTTACCCAAACTCCCCCCTACATCCATGATGGTGGTCTTGGGAGGACAAGAAAGAGGCGTTCAAAAATGCAAGCAAACTGCATGTATTCTTCAACAGGAATATTTTCATGTGTGCAAAATGAATAGTTAACCAAGCAATTCAGTCAGGATAAAGCTACTCCAATACAAAAACTTTCTGTCTCTCTAAAATCTGGCTTATGTTATCACAGAAAACAAATTAAAATGGATGCCTTGTTCCTTTTCCAGACATTTCAATCAAATTTTTGACTCCCTGCAAGCCTCTGCCTGTCCTGCTGGTAATGACCTTCATCCAGGAGACAGGGCATGGAAGAGCACTGAGTGTTTTCACAACTTTCTGCCTTCCTTAATTTGCCATCTCTAACACCAACAGTCCCAAGTCTCTCTTGAATTATCACTCCTCAAACAGGCATATTGACACTGGAGATCTTCCTCCTACTTCTCAAGTACCATTAAAGTCCTTATAAAGATGCACACAAAATGGAAATATTTATAAAACTGTGAAGCTGAAATATGCTACATATGCTGAAGACTAAAGTAAAAACAGCAGATGTCATTATTATGCATACTTATTATATATTTACATTTTATATATCATTTACATATTACACACTTCCTGATTTATTTTTTTCAAATATCAACACACTTGATATTATCAAACAGCTTTTTAAACAAAAGCCTGGAAAAAGCCTGTTTGTCTTCACTGCAACCTCATAAATTTGCAACATCTCTTATAAAGATCTGTTTTGCAACAAAGTAAGCAAAGGAGTGGGTGGAAGGAAAAAGCCTTTTTTGACAGGCATCCTCTTTGCTGATCCAGTTAAAGGAAGCTGGATATTCAGACAAGTGGTTAAAATGTAAAAAAAAAATAAATAAATCCATGTTTTGCAATGGCAACAGATAAAGCTGCTGATGTGGCACCTTCCCAGTGCTAAGAATTACAAGGTTTGTGATTGGAAGCTTTCCCTGCCCCAGTGAAATTTTAGGTGCTAAGGCACAGAGAGGCAACTCCTGCTGTTTGCTCAGAAAAGGTTAAGGGAACAAAGGAAAAATCAGCACATTTGCTTCATCTCTGACACTCACTCAATCCAGGGTGACTCATGGCTGCTGACAAAGCCTGGGCTCTGGAGGAAGCCTAAGGCTTTTTGGTCTCATTTTTTTAATTTCCAAGTGAGAATAGCTGTAATTATCACGTAGCTGACACTCATCCCACTAAAACTAGTATGTGCATAAAACAGCTAATAAAACAAATAAATTAGAGCTGGATGAGAGCTGGTTATGGGACCGGTTCTGTGCAGCCTGCACAGCCCAGCAGCAGCTCTGGGAGGCAACCAGTTCCCAGTGGTTTTCCAGCAGCTCAGCCCAGCAAAAGGCGTTTCCTCAGCCACAGGGAACTGCTCTGGACACAGACACGGGTCCCTCTGAGCAGTACAAATGAGGGAGCACAGCACTGTGTAAGGAGAACAATCATGAGGAAGTACAAATAGAGCTAAGCAGGGCTGACCCACAGTACTGTGAGAATTCAAAAATCAATGATAATAGTCAGGTGAGAGAGTTGTCCAGACCTGTAAGTGAAACAGGCACTTTCCATGGGAAAACTACAGCTCATCTAAAACAAAATAGGAGGCAGCAAATTCAATTTGCAGATTCAGCAAATTCAGAGGGAGAAAACAAGGATGATTTATCTCTGTGTTCTTGCTGCAGTCTGTGGCCAGCTTTCACTAAAATGCAATGAATCTAATGCTTATACAGCATCTTCCATCCCAAACACTCCAAAACACACAGCTCCACTGAAATATTGGACATTTCAGTATCAGCAAAAGCAATAAGTAATTTCTACTGAAAAATTAAAAGAAAGTATCTTCCTGAACTGCTTCAGAAAGCTGTGGGCAAGTATCCTACATGAGCATCAAAACAGGACTCCTTTAACCAACATTCCCCTTCCAAAAAATCGAAACAACATCACATTTGGGCTGACAGTTCATTTTACATAAGAGAGGCTTCAGAACCAACTCACAAAGTCTATATATGAGAATGTGTGCCAATATTAAATTTAGATAAAGTCATGAAGTCTTTCTGACAGAGTTCTGGCAGCTGCCAGTTTGTGTTTCACTGATTTTATAGGTCAAATAATAGACATTCTGATGTCAGACATTTGAGTACATGATCATTAAGCAATACTTTAGCAAATCCAAAAGAGCTTAGAAGCTACACATATGGTCCACAGCTGATTTTAGCACCAGTAAAGCAACTGTATGTTGCTATAATAAGAGATGCAACTGCTGCACTCAGATGACACCATTAATTTAGAAACTACTGAGCAGCAAGCAGGCCCTGCTATCCAGACTGTTCATCTACAGCAAAGAATGACTTGTCAAGTGAGCTACTCAGTGACATACAAACTGGGGCCATGCAGCTTTTCAGCAGTGCCTGGCCATCACTGAATTGTTGTGGTCTGTACCATGGATCAGTGCCACGCTGATGCCAAGACAATTTTTTGCCTTTTCTTTTATATACATTTTAGGTATTCTTAGTGCCCTTAGCATGCATACTTATAATTCCTTAAGTCTGATAACTTGGCATAGTCTTGGTATTCTGTTAAACCAAAAGACCAAACATCCTGAAGACCTTGTAGTTGGAGGCTGGAAAACCTTACGCTATCTTAGGAAACCAAGGCCCCCTCTAGAATACATCCTGTAAACTGAGATTAGGCCCATCTACAGAAGAATACTTTGAAATAGAAAAATATCACGCTATTCATTCAAGCCTCTCACTGAGACATCTTCGTCAACATGAAAAAACAGAAAACTGACCACGCATGAACATAAAGAAGTGACAGAAGATAGAAATGTAGGAGAAAAGAAAAGGGAGATGGTGCTTGTAGAAATGTAGGAGAAAGAAAACAGGGAGATGGTGCTTGTAGAAATGTAGGAGAAAAGAAAACAGGGAGATGGTGCTTGTCTCAGGGCCTCAAGGAGACAATTTCAGATGAGTCTGAAGTCTGTACAGCTGCCATCCAATAAAGGATGTCACACTCTAGTGCAGCTCTGTACCTCGCTGCCAGCTCTGCCTGGCCCCACAGAGCAGCGCAGATCACCCAGCTGCACTGCCACAGCACACACAGAACGGGTATGTGGACAGCAAACAGGACACAACCCACCCACTGCTGGGCTCAGCAGCTGTGGAGAGGGGGTCTGCAGCTGCCATGGCACACCTACAGGTCACTACAACAGCCCAAGCTCTGCACTCCTGAGCCAAACCCGGGAGCTGCTGCCACGGCCACTCCCCAGGGCTCCTCCCTTCAGCCAGTCCTCAGCTCCAGCCACCTGCACACCAGCTGTCCCCACTGCCTTTGCCATGGATCTGCCCCACAAACCAGTGAGCACACGGCCCCTGCCTCACCCACACCCCTCCCAGGGAAACTGCTGCCACATTTTGGGAGCTGCACCTCTCCTGAGCACCAATAGAAAACATGGGGTGCCAATTTCCCACAGGTCAAGCAAAGGGAGCTCATTGTATTTTCCCCATATGGTTAGGATGGGTTAAATAGAAAATAGTATTAAAATTAGGTATTTTCCAAGAATTATCTATATGCCTTATTAACATGATTATCTTCACCTGATAACCTCCTAGGAGGTTACAAAAAGCATATGCACAGGAACATAGTAACTTCTCAATCCCTATCTCCCACCTTGTCCAGTTGTCATTGTTCAGATTTCCTTCTGGAAGTGATGGAAACATGAATCACTTAAGATGTGTAATCTGCTATGCAAGAGAATGACACAAGTTGGGAGGTAACTGAGACAAGACATAAAATTCTATTTACACATGGCTCTGAATTTCTGTAGCCATTTGAAGGAGCACAAGGGCTCATTTAGAGCTAACAAATGACAATATTTTGGTTTGCATCTCCTGGGTTTTTAACAAATCAGCTGTTGCAAGAATGCTTTTTAACTCCACACAGGGTCTTCTTCCATGTGAAGAAATTTCCTAATACAGAAAAAGAATTAACCAAATCAAGGACCCAAGTAGGTCCTAATACATACTGAATTTTAAGAGTTAGCCTATGAGATATGTAACCCCCAAACACTCAGTACCTTATTTGCATAAATATATACACAAAGCATGATGGTCAAGGCCATGAAATTACCTACAAATCCATGGAGGAGATATATGTAGCACATCACTGCAAATTATCCCTGAAGTAGGAGGGATGTGGGAAAACCTGGAGGAGAAAAGATTGCTCATGCTATTTCTTCTGGTTAATATCTTTGACTAAATGAAATTACATGCTATTGTTACTCTTAACAGAGCAATAGCCAAAAAGGCACCTTTCTGTAGTGCCAGGAGGAGCCCAACAGAGCCCAGGGGCTCAGCACCAGCACATTTCCACAGACTCTGCCTTTTCTAGACCCTCAGCAAACCTACAGCTTAGACACAAGCTATAAAGGCTCTTACAAGATTTCCTTGCAACTAATTAATGGCTTTTTCAAGCAATAAGATAAATGAGAAACAGACTTAATATATTTTCTTAAATCCCACTATGATTAGCAGGAAGATATCAATAAAATTGTAATTAAAAATATTTTCTTCCATTTTTACCTTATGTGAAATAAAGACCACCAGGAAAATGAAGATCACTTTTTTTTTGTTCTAAAGCTCTGGGATTTTCTGTATTTGCCTTTCACCCTTACCAGAAAGCCAGAAAAGACACTATGAAGTGATACATCCAATGGATACTATGCCAAGTAATGACAGGTTTATAACTCTAGTTAAAGATTTAACTTTCATACTGAGGCCATGCAGGCTATAAAAGATGAACTCATTGCTGTAACCTCCAGTTAACCAGTCTGCCAATTTTACCTCACCCTTTCTTTCTCATTTGTTTCAAAATACTTTGTAGTTGATATTTTGAGCAGAGAAAGACCTGAAACTGTGACCCAAGACAGAGCAAAACTGTAACCACCACGATGTGATAGAAAGGAGGCAAGAGGGCAATCTGGATTTTGAGATTTTAAGATCTGGGATGTCATTAAATGGCTGAACTACAAACACAGAGCAGATCAATGCAAACATGTTCAGAGTTAAAAGAAACATCTTTTGGTGTTAGTGGCAAACCAAAGACCAAAAAAGTTTCCTTTGGTACAGTAAACTTTTTTGACTCAACTGAAAAACTACGTTCACTGCTAATTTTTTAAATTTATTTTTAGCACAGAAGAGGAATTCTTTCCCAGATGTACCTTGGGGATCCTGTTTTTTGTGCCAGCACAGCGTGACTGTCAGGCAGCTGCTGAAAGAGCGCGCTGTGCGCAGCTGGAGCCGAGCGCAATCCTCACCCTGCCCACGTAGCCGGGGCAGCCCTGCTGCCTCGGGACAGGCTCTGCACAAAAAGGGCCTGTGCAGAGCACAGAGCTGCTTTCAGTGCCCAGCAGGGCACAAAAAGGGCCCTGCAGGAGCACAGAGGTGCTTTCAGTGCCCAGCAGGGCCTGAGCGGGCACAGCCCGGCCGCCTCGGCACTGATGGAGCCTTGCTGGGAGGGAACGAGCCCCAAACTCAGCCCAGCTCCAAGAATCACCAGGTCTGTTACTGTCCCCTGGAGCTGCAGGAAAACAATCTCACTATGAGCCCTTTCAGGGGAATTCTCAGTGTAATTCTCTAAAAAGAAGCTTGTTTCCATAGACGCCTTCAACATCCCTTGATTGCGGCTGCAATAATTCAGGAATTCAAATAACAATTCAGTAGTTATGTTTGGAAAATAACCTACAGAAAACCACCACACAAACAAACAAATAGAAGTCAAAAACCCCCACCCAAACAAGGCCTTCTCTGTCAGGGCAGACCTTCAGTCAGTAAATCAAAGAATTTCTACTGCTCAGTAAAGAATTGAGTTAAAACCAGAAAAATGCTTGGATGGAATCAATTGATTTCCTATTCTTCCATCTTCTATAAGCAGCAATGGTAAGAGGAAGAGAAGAAAGTCAAGATTTTCCTGGTCCTGCCAGGTGGGCTGACAGGCTCTTGCTCCACCTCACAGGCAATGGCTCCAGCTGGGACCTCGGGGCCCGAGCTCACTTCAGGTTTGTGCCTGCTCTCAAAGGGGCTGGCTTGTCTCAGTCAGACACACCAAACCTTGTGGGGTACCTTGTGGAAAAAACCACTACAGATCACTTTGACAGCTTGAATCCCACAGATTTAAAGCCAAATGATATTTATTAGGGAAGACTCTTGAGCATTTCATAGCTGTACGAGCTTTCTGTACTGGAAGGGGTGGGGTGTCTCTTGGCTGAGAAAGGACCTGGCTCTGGGGCTGATGAAATCATCTCTTCCACACCCTCAGCTCATGGCAGCCCACAACAAAACAGCAAGAAAAGTGATGACTGTTTAAGTGAAAAACAGACTAGTACCTTTTAAACCAGCTCCACAGGATGTCCCACAGCAAGACATGCATTTCTGGGATTCAAAATAAATGTACTCCAATTCTAATGCAGTTTTATCTCTAAAGAGAAGTTCTGCTGGTTGACATAGTTGGTACAGTCTGAGCAATCTAAAGCAGCTCTCTGGAGTCCCTAAGGATTAGTGGAGACAAATTATAATGAGCACATCAGTGGCATAATTGCACAGCAACCCAAGAAGCAAAGAATAGAAAAATTCATGTTCTTTGTTGCTAACTAAAAATCTTTTAAAAAAACAGTTGCAAAAAAAATTGTCAGCCAATTACGGCACTTGGCTTGTTTCTAGATGCAAGATTAGGCAATGAGAATTTCCAGCAGCAGCTGCCAAGGCTGCTGGAGCTGCTACAAGGATGGTACATCTTCCCCTTGGCCCAAACATGGATTGGCCATGGCTGACAGCTGCAGGAGAACCTCTACAACAGCATTCATGGAATCAGTACTTGCATGGTAATTATTTATTTAAATTCAGGTTCAGAAACACAAGACAGGATTATACAAGTGCAATGACATTGCAGGTGATTTTTCACCAGCTCTAAAGCAGGTTTTACAATCCTGCTGTTATATGCACTGCTGGTGAGACAAAGAGATTAGAATGAATTATTCACATGTGTGTATTTAAAATCTACAGGTGGTATCAGTGCACCACTCCAAGGTAATTTCCAAGGTGTCTCAGGGGGACAGACAAATACTGGAGAGCACTTACTGTCAG
This sequence comes from Passer montanus, assembly GCF_014805655.1. Taxonomy (NCBI): domain Eukaryota; kingdom Metazoa; phylum Chordata; class Aves; order Passeriformes; family Passeridae; genus Passer; species Passer montanus. The sequence continues at coordinate 8,407,355 of NW_024373256.1, forward strand.
AAGAGACATGTGGCAGCATTTGCCTCCTGCTTCCCCAACTCTGGGCAATTCCTCAAACCCACTTGAGCACAGGCCATTGTTGCCAGCAGCAAAGCTGCCAGCAGCAAAGCTGCCAGCTGGCCTCTTCCCTTCAGTTTCTTTTGGGCAACTTGGCTTCAGTTTCTAGAAGTACTCTGCAGAATGTGAATGTACAGAATCAATGTACATTTATAACAATGAGATCATTGATGCTACTGTGGAATGTATCTGTGTCTGATAGGTTAAGTATTTGTAAAGCTAATGATCCCTTAACTGCACAATGGTACTCTGGTGCTCTCTATTCATTCCCATCAGACATTTCAGGGCTTGGTTTATGAAAGAAATTCTCTTAAGTGTACCAAACGGAAAGCCATGACAGAAAAATCCTTCCTCTTTACTAGGAATAACAGCAGCTTCCATCACCAGAAAAGTTTACCTCTGAGGTGAAAGGATTAATGTTGATGCTGCTGTGTTCTCTGTACCTACCTTCAAATTCTCTGCCCATTTTTAGCACAACCAGTAGGATCAGGAGTAACTGAGCTCACTAACTCTCCCAATTTTTTTTTTCTGTTTTCAAGACATTTCCTGAAATATGAAGTTAAGGAAATGCTGCAACCATTTTTACTTCTAGAGAAATCAGAGACTGACAATGGAGGAAGGCAACTTAATAATTAACACAGCTCCACAAGGCTTTTGTGCAGAGAACTTCATATATTTGGCATGTAGTCCGCTAAGTCTGGGTTTTCTCTTATGGGAATTCAGAATGGTATGAACGTACTGTCAGAAACAGTAAAAAAAAAAAAAAAGTTGGTTCTATTAACTGTGATTACAGAGCTGGTGGAAAACATCCTGATCCCACAAGGCCTGTCTCAGTCACTGGTTCCAACACACTGCCAGAAATCACACACAAGAAACCTGAGGGGTGCAGCAGGTCACACATTTACTGCAACCTCAAAATTCTCCTATCCTGAAATCCTCTGCTTTTGTCTGTGGAGGCACTAGCACTAGCCCAGCTTATTTATGCTGATCTAAAGAAATCTTTATGGGATTACACCTCAGCATCAATATAAATGGTCACCTAATTAATGCCTAGTTCAGCTTCTTCCTGTGACTGATGGAAAGCAGTAACTGCTTCTTGCAGAGAAACCAGACTTAATTCTCCAGCCTTTTCCATCTAATATTGATTCAATTCTTCTGATTTCAATACTTTAACTGGCCTAGACTGTTTAGTATCTCTTGCAGTGTAAGGAGGTGTCCCACTGCTGCCTACATTGTATAAGACCTAGCTGTGTTCTGGCTCATAACAGCTTTAAGCTCTACATGAAATGAAACAGCAGCAGAATTCTGCTGGTAGGTTGTGCTGGTAGTGAGGTTCAACTGGACAGATGGGCTGTCTGGGGGAGAAATGGTCCTCTGCACCACAGCAAGTGCCACATATGTTGGAACTTATAATATACATATTTAAAACCAGCCAGTATCACGAAAGACAATCATACATTTTTCCTAAATAGGCTAAGATTTTGCATCACCCTGAAGAAAAAATACAAGAATCCATGAAAAACATGGAAAGATTGTGTCACCACTCTGTAGTATTTAACTTTCATCAGGCCTTCCCAGGTACAGACCTACCTCAGTGGATCAATTTTAATGCTGTTACTGCAAAGCAAAGAGTGAAATTATCACTAAATTGAATCTATCAAGTACTGCTCTTGATAGAACAAATGTGGTTATGTGTTTTTGAGGTCACTGGGATCACATATGGTTATTTCTTCTTTCTACTTTTAATCAGGTCTATAAAGTGGGAAAATTATAGATAGACTGATGAGAAGAAAAGGCATCTTTTTCTCTCCTTCCATATGTATATTACAGACAGAAAGAACAAGAGAGTTGTATAAAGCCAAGCCAGTTTAATCAGTGCTTGGCTCTGGGCAGTTTCACACTTCAGTAATATCCAGCTTCACAACACTGAGCACTGGCCCAGTGCCTTCCCCAAAAAGACTCAGTTGAGTGCATAGGTAGTTTTTGTTGTTCAAACACTGTATCTTCCAATGAATAATCTAATAAATACACTTAGATTTTAGTTGAGTTGTTTTCTCATTGGACAAATACCTGGTGTTTTTAGTGGTTTAACAGAACTGGATTTCTATTGTAAACCAGGATGAACTCTTTTGCAGTGCTATTCAAACAAAGCATCAGAAGTATTAATCTGACCCTTCTAAAATTTATGGCAAACACCTCAGGTAACCTCAAAGAATTTAATAAAATAATTGTAGTTTCTTTCAGTTTCATTGACAAGAAAATGATAATTTTTAATACTTGCAAACTAGAGTAACTTTGATACACACCGAGTAATCCAATGCAGACATAAACTCACTTCTGTTCTTTCATCAGCTTACCCATACTTTACAATTGTGTTCCTACAAGTTTAGTTTGATTGATCTTAATTTTTTTTGTTCCAAGCACTGGGTTTAGGCTCTGGAAATATGGGTTTAGGTGCAACAAAATCTTCTTTCTCTACTCTAATGAGGATAACATTACCTTACTTCATGGGACTTAAGCAAGAACAAACTCCCCAAGCCCTGGAGCATTGCTGGGTGTATCCTAGAGGAAGCCTCTCCCAGCTCTGTGCCACACCTGCACTCTGACAGCCAAAACCTGAGCCCATGCTGCCAGTTCTGCTGGTGACGCTGGAGCACAGAGGGTCTGAAATGTCAGCAGAAGACATTAAAGCTGGTATCAACTACTTTATAAAAACATAGCACCAGCCAAAATATTCACATTTCCACAGTCTGTGACTACAACCATTACTATAGCAATTACATTTCTCCAGAAGTGCTCATTTTACACTCACAAATGCTCACTTTAGACTGCATGACCTCACTTAAATCTGCATTTTTCAAGAGCATTATTCCTGCTTTTCCCACATGCATTGAAACTTGAAGCCAAATTTACAAAGGTATTTAGGGACTTTGCAGTAATAATTGGTACTTTAGCAGGTAGCTCAAACCATCAAAGCAGGCATGGGAAATATACTTCTATGTCATTAAATACTTTTCCTGTATTTTTACATGTCTGTGTATCATAATCCATTGTGAAACAGATCTAACACATATGCTTGTGCAGAAATATTCTTTGCAAAATGAATTTCACCACTGCAGAGGAGCTTTGAACCTCAGAGTAAAAACCACTGCTAAATTTAAGATTAAAAACATGTCTCTTTGGGGAATATTCTGCAACTGTCCATATCTAACAATGTAACTGTTTTGCACAGGGGTAAAAAAGACCCTCTCCTTAAAACTGGATGGGCACTAAACCTAGGGTCAGCAAAGATTATTGTCAAGCTTGTATTAGAGCTTCACACAGGAGAGAGCCTCTGCAAGATCCCCAAAGGCTTCTCTGCAAGAGATTGTTATTCTGGTGTTTTCCCCAAAACTGGGCAGTAAAACCATCCCAGAAGAATGGTTATAAACCAACTTTACAAAGCAATCTGCACTTCATGGTAACTGCTCTTTATCATTTTCCAATCAACACTAGTTGGCTTCTAATTGATTTTATATTATGTCCCTTACCAGAAGTAAGAATATTGTGTTTACTAGGGCAGCACAAAGAGGGCAGGCCTATTCTTACTGCTGTATTTAATGCTGCTGCTAATCATGGAGATTAGACTGAAACAATTACAACAGCTAATTAAAGAACAATGCGGTTTTTGGCATCTTTTCTCAGACAGCACTACTGGGAATTCCTAACTCAGGCAAAGCAGGGATAATTAAAAATCGAGCTCTGGTTTCCCCTGCACTGGCAGCTGGATCACGCTGATTAAACTGCAAATAAAACACATGAAACCAACACTTTGTAGTGTATCCAATTTCACTTAAAAGGGTCTTTAAACTGAATCATAAACAGAGAAACAGTGCACAACAAATTATTTAGCTGAAGCTGGATATAGTCTTCACTGCAGTTGCTTCACAGCTCGCTGTCTCTGGCACAGAGCATGGGACACTCATTAGTGCAGGGCCTGGTGAGCCACTTGAATCATCCATGGCCCTTCCAAAGGCAGCAATGCTCAAAACATCACACTAGAAGCCACTGAGCTCAATCAAACACCAGCACAAATATTTGGAAGACCCCTGTGGAAGATGCAGAATTGCACCCAGCGACACTCAGGTGTCACTGAAGAGTAAGAGAGGGCTAAAACCCCTTCCAGTGAGACTCTGGAGGGTGGAGAGGTGCTGAAGAGCAGCTGGTTTGTGACAGCTACAAGTTCAAGACAAACTTGCAGAAATGTCAGTAGAATTAGCTTTGTTCAAGATGATCTGGTGCTCTGCTGTAAGACACCATGGGCAGAAGAGCAGCCAGAATATCCCTTTGTCCTGCTCAGATCTCAGCACCACCTGGGCTCAACATGCAGTGACCCAGAGACAGCTTAACTTTGTTACAATGACAATAAAAAAATAACCTTTACTCTTGGCTAGTGTTTGCCTGTATACTTTTGAGTCACACAAGAGCAGTAAGAACACAAACAAACCCCAAGAATAAGACATGAAAGCTAATGCAAAAAAACCCAAATTACTTGCCTTAAGCTTGTTTGGGTGTTTAAAAATCTGCCTGAAGGTTGTTACTGTGCTCTCTGGACAAGTACTTAGTGCTTTGTTAAATAACAAGGGAATCTTGTTAAAATTTTTTAGCTAATGCCAAGAAATTTTGTATTCATGCAGCTCTGTGGAGAAACATCAGTATTACCTCATTTTCACTAACTGGGCATATTGCATATGAATTTGATACTGGTACAACTCAGCTACCCCGAGTCTGTAAACCAGCAAGAGCACCACCTTCCTTCAAAAGCATAACTATTTTTAGCTTTATATATTAAGTAAATATATTTAACAGCAACAAATAATAATAAAAAACAGGGAGGCTGCACTTGGCACATGCAATACCTGCACTAAAGCAAAGTGCTTAAGGGACAGGGTGCTGATGCCAGCAGATGCAGAGGAAGACATATAACTAAAGGGAAGTTTTCTAAGACAAGGCCCTTTTAAGTTTTTGGTAAACATTTGAGAGTTTGGGCTACAGGACAGAAAATCTGCTACAGAAAAGGATTAGAGACCAAAGGGGGAAATACATTGTTTTCTACCTACCTACCTACATATGGTGAACAGATTACACAGCAGTCCTGCTTTAGCCACATGCCATGGGAACAGTTTGGAAGGCTGGCTCAGAGTTAATTAAGAATAAAATTATGCTAAAGGTCCTTGTGGAAAAAGCCCAGTTAACACAGTGGTACTTCAGAGGAAACGCTCAGCTGCTCAAGAAACAACCAGCCTGGGCACAGAGGTGTTACAGACATTGGGCTGGCTTTTAACAGGAAAACACCAGTGGGGAACATCTCCTGTGAGCCCTGCCTTGCCCTCTGCCGCCAGGGAACTGGCCTGGGCTGTGCAGCTGGACAATGCCAGCCTGTACAGCTGGACACTGCCAGTGCAGCTGGACACTGCCCTGTGCAGCTGGACACTGCCCTGTGCTGCTGGACACTGCCCTGTGCAGCTGGACACTGCCTGGGCAATTGGACACTGCCTGCCCTGTGCTGCTGGACACTGCCTGTACAGCTGGACACTGCCTGGCCAGTGCTGCTGGACACTGCCTGTACAGCTGGACACTGCCTTGTGTAGCTGGACACTGCCTGGGCAATTGGACACTGCCTGCCCTGTGCTGCTGGACACTGCCTGCCCTGTGCAGCTGGACACTGCCTGCCCTGTGCAGCTGGACACTGCCTGCCCTGTGCAGCTGGACACTGCCTGCCCTGTGCAGCTGGACACTGCCTGCCCTGTGCAGCTGGACACTGCCTGCCCTGTGCAGCTGGACACTGCCTGCCCTGTGCAGCTGGACACTGCCTGCCCTGTGCAGCTGGACACTGCCTGCCCTGTGCAGCTGGACACTGCCTGCCCTGTGCAGCTGGACACTGCCTGCCCTGTGCAGCTGGACACTGCCTGCCCTGTGCAGCTGGACACTGCCTGCCCTGTGCAGCTGGACACTGCCTGCCCTGTGCAGCTGGACACTGCCTGCCCTGTGCAGCTGGACACTGCCTGCCCTGTGCAGCTGGACACTGCCTGCCCTGTGCAGCTGGACACTGCCTGCCCTGTGCAGCTGGACACTGCCTGCCCTGTGCAGCTGGACACTGCCTGCCCTGTGCAGCTGGACACTGCCTGCCCTGTGCAGCTGGACACTGCCTGCCCTGTGCAGCTGGACACTGCCTGCCCTGTGCAGCTGGACACTGCCTGCCCTGTGCAGCTGGACACTGCCTGCCCTGTGCAGCTCACTGCTAGCCCAGGGTCAGCTCTCTGAGCAGAGGCAGACAGGTGCACATGTGAACAACCACAGCCCTGCCTCAGCTTAGTGTAGGAATTTGGTGACATTTCAAAGCTCACAGAGGATTTTCAGAACCTAAGCTCTGGAGACCTCAGAGATTCCACTGAGGCTTCACATCTATTTCACCAGAGTCAGCCTGAACTGCCACCTTTTATTCTCTTCATTACCTCAGACAGAGTAATTTTTGCATTTCCCTCGATTTCATTGACCTTATTAACCTAAGAAAAACTTCAAAAATCATTTTAGCAGCCTGAACTGCCTAGAAATTAATGGCAGGAAGCAGTAAAAGACAACATCACCCTGACAAAGGGCTGCAAGGAGAAGTGGCTGTTGAACATCAGTAAAAGGAGAGAAGAACCAAAAAGACAAATAAAGAAACTTAGTGCCCTGGATGGCAACTTGCAGCATGGTCTTGAAGGTTTCTCCTCCACCTGATCAAAGAGTGACTGATAAGGACTGTGCTGATTCCTTTTTGTCCACTTTCTTCCTTAGATGCACATATGCTTTATTACAGGGACACAAGATACTCTTTATTTTAAGCTATTTGTTATTTCCTATTACTTTTGTTAGTCTCTGGTAACACATAGAAGAAGTTTATACTGGAGAAACAGCTTTCATATTTTTCTCTGAAATTACAGGTTTGTTCTCAATCCCTGAGATGATATCTTATGCTTAAATGAAATTTTGGCAAAGAAAAGCAAAGCACTTTACAGCTATCCTTCTCCATCTAGTACCATTATGTCTTTATATACCTGTGCAAAAGCAAGCTATGCAAATTTTCCTAAAAATAATGATGCTAGTGTAATTGTTCTTTCTAGGCTACGTTCCAAAACCAATTTTAAACTTGAAAAAACCATGAAAGTGGGATAGCTGGAAAAAAATACTTCGTTTTTTACTTAATAATAAATGCTTGAAAGGATCACAGCATTTTATAAGGTCATATGTAACACCAGTTATGACACCACAGTAATGCATTATTCAGTGCCAGCAAAGAATATAAATCCTTGTAATGTACATGGGTGAAATGTGGTTTAATTCTTATTATCCTTTGGCTTTGACTCAAAGTTCCTGCTGAGCGTTATAATGTTTAGATGATGCAAATTCCCTGAGATGCTTTAATTAAAGCTGCAATGTAAGACTTTGCCTCTGGCTGTTGGTCACAGTACCTGGCACTTCCATTTCCAGAGGTACCACTCACCAGGCTCCTCTGCCCAGCCTGAGCTCGGGCCCCCAGTGAAATGGGCATTTCTGGTACTGGGGCACACTGGTGCTACTGCATGGCTGAGGTTTATCAGAAAAACATGACAACTAGGAGACCGAGAAAATAAAATTCTTGCTCCAACCTCTCATTTTTTAACAAGGAATTTCTCTGGGGGACTACATGGATGTTTAAGGCCAGGAGTTTGCAGCACACATGCTGCTTCTCAACAGCACGCATTGCCACTGTGCTCCAAACTCTGGTAAAGAAAAGATTTGTGGAACTGTATTCCCTGGTGACTGCCATAATTCTCTCCTGCTCAGCAGCAGGGCAAACCCCTGAACCTCTAGGACCTCTCTGGTATGTGCATGCACAACACAGCACTGGGCTTAAGCAGTATCTTCTGCTCACCCTTTATGAAAATATCAAAAGACATGGTTTTGTTTTGAAGTGAAAAACCACCTCAGATCTCTAAACCCTACAACTGCCAAGAAAAGCTTTTCCTACTCAGCTCTGTGGGACTCTCATTCACAGGCAAGGACAGCTGGATGCCTTCAAGCAGTCTGGCAAACACCCTTCAGCATTTTTAGGAACTTCACTCTGTCTTTGCACAGCATTTGCACTCCTGTGAATGTGACCAGCCTAATGGATCCTTCTCTGCTACTGAATGCTGAAGCAGGCATTTTAAATGCAGTTGTTCACATTTGTTGACTCAAAGTGTACCCATCCTGGAAATTCACCACCTTTCAGCATTACTGCCAATAAATAATTAAAAAGCCTATTAAGACAGCAAAAGGCAATTCACTGAAATTATAAGCAAATATTTTTGCATCAGGGCCCAGACTTGGGGAAACACTTAAACAGCACCTTCAATCCAAAGCAAGTGAGCATTCACATTGATGCAACAGCCTGACTTGCAAGTCTTGTGTTTACTGAGTAAGAGCTATTACTCAGCTCTGCAAATTACTTTCTCTTGTGGAAACATACAGTTATTCAAGATTTCAAAATATCTCGCAAAACCAACAGTTTCATAAGTAGAAAGACAAGTCTGATTTCAGCCTAAGTCCTATAATTTTGAATCTGGATAGAAAAAACAAATAGTACTGACAGAATTTAGCCTGCACTGTATTTTTTCAGGCATCAAAATACTTAAGTTATTCAGAGACTCACAATATCACAAAGGCAGACAATAATGGAAATAAGGACATCAAGAAAGTGTTCTACTGCAGGCAGCATATTTGCAAATATTACTGGAACAGAATGAACTGCCACAGAGGGAACACAGGCATTAGACACAAGGAATCTCAGTTTGAACAACATTCAGAAAATGGGACACATCAAACTAAAAGTTAATTTCTAATTAAGAACATGAAACCTACGAGGAAAAGCACATGCTGTCAGAGCCACAGCAGTTACATCTGGCAGTGACAAGGGAGGAAAATCTGAAGAGGAACAGGGATACTTAGAGAAACAAAAAAGCCTCTTTTGGGAACAGAGCATCCCTGCCAGACAGCACATGTGTCTGGCAGCACACCTTGGCAGACAGGCAAGCCCTGCTGACCCTCTAGAGTTTGAATTTCCCAGGATGACCTTCCCCAGCTTTCTAATTCTGTATTTTCATGACCAGCTGAGATGATGGGCATGAGGGGCAGGAGAGGGTTTGATGATCCCAATGAAAATTAAAATTACCAGCTGGGACACCACTGGTCTTTGACTGACTGCAATGCCCACGCTCCCACTCCACAAATGGATTAATGCCATTTTCTGAATTATGCCAATATTTGGATTGGTGTTGGATGGAGCTCACAGGCTCAGACAGTTGCTTCAGGAGCATTTGCAAGGAAATTATGCTTTTGAAAATACACAATCTATTCCTGGGGTTGAAGGATTAGCTCAAGATGTAGGACTGTCTACTGTGGAAAGTCATTTAAGCTAAAACAGAGCAAGAATCCACCTTGGACCAACAATTTTTGATTAACTTCCTTTGCTGGCAAGCTTAGTGTAAACTAGGCACTATGCCAAAGCCTCCCAATCCACTCTGGAGCAAATGCAATTTGAAATGCTGCTCTCATCTTTTAAGAGCATGGACTTCAGGGTGAATTTTCAGGTAATGGTCAGAAGTGGCACAGACCTATGGATCAGTCATGATACTGGCACTTTGTGTAACAATAAATCAAACCAGGTCTTTACTAACTTCCTTCAGTGCAGAGTAAAGAGGAGCTTCCAAACCGGTGTGTGCATCAGGGTGTATGGTCTGCAAAGAAAAACTGTCACTTCTGTGCTGGAACCACAATTCATCAAAACCATCAATGTTTAGTACAAGCTAGAACAGTCAGAAATTTATGTTAAATATATTTTTAAATATAGTACATACCCAGACCCAATCCCTATATGTCTTTAGCATGAATGAATGTGCACACCCCTGGATTCACAGGCACCACACCAGCTCCACAGAATAACTCTGCAGAAGCTGCTTGGTGTTTTGCTGTGACTTCTGTGGCATCCTCCAGGCAATGGACACAACCTGGATTTCCGCCTTCTGGCACCACAAGAAACAGATACATGCCAGAAACCTGTTTGTCATGGAGATGGGAGCCAGTAACTTCATCAAATCTGCAGGCTACTCACACATCTCCTGTACACAGCACCTCAGTCACTACTGCTGAGTATGAACCACGACAAGAGTTTCATTTGAGTTTTAGCTTCTCTGAAGCTTTTGGGCTTTCCAAATCCATCAGTTTGCCTCAGGCCAGCTGGAACCATGCTGGGATTTGCAGCCTTCCTGCAGGAAAGCCAGAGGAGCTCTGCCCAGCAAACATGCACCCACTGAAACCACACAGACCTCCCCAGCTGCAACTGGAGCAGCTCCTCCTGCACAGCACAACCTGCATCTGTCAGGGACCTTTTAAATAAAAACGCTGAACTAAATAGTTTCCTTATGAACGGCCAAGTTTTACGAGTGCTAAATCTCCCCCACAAACACCAATTCACTGACAGGAGCAGCGCTGGCACATCATCAGCACTTTCTGTGCCAGGCTACCCAACCACCACAGGGCCAGGAGAGCCAGGAAGGGACTCCTGCACTGGGTGGCACAAGAAATCTGGAGCAGGGACCTGTGCAACTTAAGCTCCACATCTGAATTTAAAAACAAGATAAAAAACGTCAACAGTTCTATGTGTGTCAGTTTTGAAAGGCTGGGCTATAAAGAACACAAACCTATTCAAAAAGAGAAAAAAAAAGAAGAATGTTAAGAATATGTCAGTTTGATGCCTAAAATAAAAAGGTAATGACCTCCACTTACAAGACATTTCTTGTTTTCATAGGCAAAGGAACAGCCAGCACACCTTGAGAAAAGGTTACCAAAAGGCTGACTTGGCGCCTCATTTGTTATTTAAACTGTCTTTTGCCCTTAAAAAACCAACAAACCAGCTATTAGCCAAGGCTAACTCTCTGACCTTTGTAAGACACTGTGTTCAGCTAGGAAGTACGGTGATAACAGTGCCAACACAAGTTCAAAGCTGAGCTGCCAGAAAGGTGCTCTGTAAGCAGCGATCAAACATCGCTTGTTTCCTGCTTACTAAGAAACCAAACACTGCTGAAGACCACAACCAAATTAGCATCTAGATAATTTGTAAATAATTAACTTAGTGTCATTTTATAGACACTAAGTGCTTGCTCTTCTAATATCATTATTTAATTGTCAGCATTTATTAAAAATATTTTGTTTGCTGTACGTAAATACAAACATTATAAGACAGTCAAAAGCAATTAGAAATGTAGGTAGCATTTATTACATAGGATAAAGTACAATTAAATGCTAAAAGACACAGGAACAAAGAAATAATAATAATTCTTTCTGGTTCCTGTGGAGTCATGGAATAACACGTATAATAAATTGTATTACGCATAAGCAGCAAGATGAAAACGATTTCAGGTTTACAATTGTTTTACAGCTGACTCTCTAAGTAGAGCAAGGAGCTCATCAAACCTGCTTGTAGCAAAACCTTTCTTGGAAGCTCCACTTCAAGCTTGGCCTTACAAATTATTAACCCATTACCAATGGCAGTCCCTGGCACTTGCTACCTAACAGAAACCACCACCACAGGCTCCCCAGTCTTAAAACTGCTGATTTTTTCCTCCAGTTGAGCAGCACATGAAGTAGAGGAACAGTCCTGCAATAAGGGGCAGGGAACTGACCTGTCCTGCAAGGGACAGCATGGCTTGCACTCTCCAAAGTCTCAGTGCCCACTTGTGGGGCACAGGGCAGCGTGGCCAGGCCACCCTGGGATTGAGTCACAGAGGGGTTGTGCCATCCCAGTCTAAGGAGAGGGCTCCTCTGGGGCTCCCACTTCTCCCACTGGGGGCAAGAGCTCCCCACCAGAGGAAATCCAGCCTTTTCACAGACAGAAGAAACCCTGGCAAGGTGCTGTGTTTGGTTTAGTTTTGCCCTGAGGATATAAGCAATGCTTTGGGGTGATGGGCTGTGAATGCCAAACACGGCAGAGGCACACTCTGGCTCTGCTGGTGTGAGAGGCACCACTCTCCCAACCTCGGTATTTTTGCTGCATGACAGATTTTGCTAATCCTGCTCTGAGGCTGACAGCTCTCTACACACACACAATGCACTGAGCTCAGGCAGTAATGCAGGCTCTGGCTGGAGCTTTGAAAGGCAAGCCTCAGATTCAGATGCTCTGACAATTACTGGACACAACTTCCAAGAGCTCATACAGCCTTATCTAATGCATGGCTTGCTGTGGCTGGAAATACAACTGATAGAGGAGGGCAAGGCTGCCTGTGTCACTGGAAGGGATGGTGCACAGCCAGGGCTGTCCCTGTCATCACAACTGGGATGCCAAAGGTGCTGAAGGGGAGGGGGAGTAGCTGGTGGATGTGGGACCTGTCATTTCTACTGCAAAAGTCACCTGTTTGGCCTGGGCCAGCACAAGATTTTCAGTCATGGAAAGGAACCACACATTTCCCACCAGTACTAACAAGGGGCCACACCAGCAAGTCACAATTTTGATTTATTTTTCCTGAAGAGGAAATACAGGGAGTATTTCAAGTAACCCAAGATTATTAGCTTCCATCCTTAATTTCCCATGGAAACATATTTTCAGACAAATTTTGTCACTTCCACAAATATCCAGTTAGCAGCTTTGGGAGTGACAATTGACAGACTGCCCACTGCCTCATCATCGTCATCAACTGTGGCAATAAACACTGTTGTAAGGCAAAACAATCAAACATTTGTGTCTTTTTCTTTTAAATCTTGCTTTGGCTTCAGCACTACAGCCCATCCAGTTGCAGTCATTTTCCCAACCAGAAGCCAGGAGCAGGTAACACAGAGCTTGGTATCTCTGTGGGTAAGGCTTTGGTAGGTGCACTGCTAAAAATATTCATAACTAAAGACAACTTCTTAAGAACACCTCATATTCCTGAAGCTTCATCATGCTTGAATGGACTTAGGGACAATTAAAACTTGCCCATTTATAGAAAAGACAAGTATGTTTTATCAAATAAGCATACAGAAGGGGCAGACAAGGCACTGGACAGCTCAGGAACGCTTCTGGGAACAAAAAGAAATCCAACCTCGAGCTGACATGCAGAGAATACAAGCTGTAGTTCAGGCTTAATTAAATGAGAGCAAGGATGCTTAGCAAGCTGTGCTGCAGGGTTCAGGTGAGAGTAGAAAATACCCTCTGTCCATCACACAAGTTCCCTTCTGCATGTGCTGGCTCTGGGAAGTTTGCCCAGGCTGCAGCTCTCACAGAGGAGATTTCATTCTCAGCCCTGTCCAAGGGACAGCTTTTACAAGCACCAAGCAGACTGAAAACATGCTGAAAATATCAAACACCCTGCAAAGAACAAGAGAAAGGAATTACATTATTACAAGCACCCAGGTCACTGTGAGCTGACAGGGGCTTTTTTTTTTTCTTACATAAATTAGAAAGCTTTACGTAAGCCTATTTTTTTTTTTTAAACTTGATTTTTGAAGGAGGTTTCATATAAAATTCAAGCTTCCCAGCACTGGAATAAGGTTTCCATCACACAGTGTGTAGTCTTTTCATGCAACAGACTGTTGCAAAGAAATCCAGTGGCCTTCAAAGCCAGACTTCTCAATTTGTTCATAGTGTGCAAGCTCAAAGCCATTAAGTGCTTCCATCCTGTGTCCATGGCTGAATCCCAAACAAGGATTGTAGGTAACAAAAGTTACACAGAGTGTAACTTTTAAAACCTCCCAAAATACTGCATGAGATTGCACCTCAGTATCTTCAATGCAAATAATACCCAGTTAATGCTGCAGGCAATTTTCCACCTGTATCCAAGAGGGACACACTCAGCAGATACATTTGAAGATGTATTCCCCTTGTAATACCTAAACTCTTTCCTGTGTGATTCAACAATGGGGACATTTCTAGCCACTGTGTTTCTGGGCTTATCTTTGCCAAAATCAGTGTATCTGATTATTAGAGAACAGCAGCTCAGCAATTTGATTGCAGTGGATGCTTCTATGGGGATTGCTTTATGAAGATTTCAGAGGGAAGCTCATGAATTCTACTTGTATTTTCATGCTCCTCAGCAGGAAGGAAAACGTGCTGTTTCCTCTTCATTTTGATAGCTGAGTGCAAGATCCTCAATTACCATGTGCACAGTCACCACCAGAAATTGCAGAATTTTCCCCAGCAGCCATGTCCCCTTAGACAGGTCAGCCCTTTACTTGCCTTGGCACATCACGGACTGGCATGGAGCCCTCCTCACCCCCCAAACTAATGCTTTGGAAGAAAAATATTTATCTGCATTCTGAAAAGCAATTACCCTGGAAGTTTCCTTTATCTTCACAACAGCATCCCATCACACAGCTTGTAACAGGCACAAAGCCCTGGCTTTGGAAAGACAGCAAGAACCACCTCTAACCCAAAGGCAATAACAAACCCCACTGCTCCAAAGGAATGGAAAACCAGGCCAAAATTTATCTCTGGGCTAACTGCTGCTAAAGCTGTCCCATTTGGCTCCTGCTATTTCTGTGAAAGGAGGATGGGAAGTGCAAAATGGAAACAGCCACAATCTCATTAGTGGAGATAACTTCTGAAATCATGAGAAAAGGAGTCACAAACAGTCACAGCTGCTTCAGATGTAATGGATAAACAGGTAAGCTGCTGAAAACAGCTTTCATTCTCTTTTTGTTTGCTTCATCCCAGAGTTTGCTCAGTTTCTCTTTGTGTGATAGTGCAGGTAAACATGCCTGAGCCCTCCAAAAGAATCCTGATGTGACCTTATCAAACACCTCAGGGGTATCTGGATTTGGCATTAGCCCACAGTGAGATTTAGAGATAGGAAATGGGAGGCTTGTTTTTAAATGGTTTTTCTTCCAATTAAGACCAAGTTTCTGGGTTTTACCCTAGATGAGAATCATCTGCAACATACTGCAAATAAATTTGCCACTCCCTTGAACATAAGTGATTAAGTAGTTGTTAATCTGTTGCACCAAATTTATAAATTACGCTATTCATGCTTTTTACACACCATTTAACAGGAGAAAACCTAAAGAATAGTTGTTTGTGAGCTATATAATCACACTTGGGGGAAAGAAAATCAAATGAGGAAGAATAGAAACTTATCTGACTGTATCAAGTTGTGACACACTGTCCCAGCACAGACAGGTATAAGTGAATCACACTGATCCCCACTATATTGCTATTTCATTAGCACAAGTGGTGTGATTTGGCAGGTCCAATTTGAACAAACTGCTTTGATAAGCCTCTAAAAGAGAGAACATGAGGGAATTGTGCATCTTTTCCTTGGAAAAACATCAGGGAGAACACTTGCTTAGCTCTCCAGTCAATACTTTCTACAATTGCACACAAAGCAAAATATATCTTTATATGGGAGTTCAAAGAGATCTGCTGAGGCTGAGCACATTGGGAGAGTACCCACTCTCTCTTCAGAAGGCCACTTGCAGCTATACCTGTAAAATTTTCAACAGCTGTATGGCTGATTGAAAGACCAGAGAAAGGAGGGGAAATTATATGAAAAATTCATGAGAACACCTCAGAACACAGCATGGGTTTGAAATGTCAACATTCAAAATACCAACCCAACCAAGGCAAGACGGGAAACCAGAAGGCAGTGGAGAAAAACTCTCAAATGAGCTGATTCATGCCAGGATTGTGCAGGAAACCACCCAGCAGAGTAGCTGCTCACCAGTCTACTCGAATGAATGCAGTGCAATGCTCTGCTCCCATCTGCCCCTCAAAGAAAAAGGAGGAGAATAAAGCATAAAGGAAACTTCAGCAAATTTGGAGATTCTTCACTAGCCATAGGAGCTAACATCCTGTTCAAGTCTGTAAAATGTTAAAGCTGCTGATGCTATTCTTCTCAAAGTGCTTTTTCACAGCAGAGAAAACAGAGACACTTGCAGCTAAGACTGCTAATTTCTTAGTCAGGATGTAAATCATGAACTTCCACTGTTCATCCGAATGCTTTTGACCACTTCAGGTAAAGAGAAATACATCCCTAGAAACCAAAGTTGCACCCTGACCTTCAGCTGAGAAGCTCCTCCAGATGTAATTCTGCCTCTCACAGAGAGACACTGTTCCTTCCCCACTCCAGGACAGCTTCTGGTCTCAGCCCCTGCATGTGAGCAGCCCCCAGCCTACAACACTTTGGGACACAGGTGCATTGCCTGTACGAAGTTTTGACTCTCCTCATCTATTTCAACATCAGAAAAAATCAGCTTTCTACAGAAAATGGCTTCAGAAACAGATGTGGCTTTCAGTAACACTGACAGAAATACCAGTACATAAGAGGATACACATAATTTCTACCCTTATTATTCATTAAATAATGAATCTCTGCCTTCCCTGACCACAACAATATTAAGATCCCTTGAAAATACAGAAACTTTGGACTGGCAGTCTTGCTGGGAGTCTCAGCAAGGAGCTAATGGGGCAGAAGAGGGAATGCCATGCAGGTCAGAGAGGATGCAGGCTGGCAGGGCAGGGTAAGGAGGAGGTTTGTGGGGCTGAAGGCAACCCCTCAGCCATAATTCACAGCAGGCTGGAGCTGATGATCTTGTCACTTCCTTCTCCAAACGAAAAGTTCTCTTGCTCATATTCACATGTACATTCTCCCCCAGCACCTTCACTAACACAAACTCATGTTCTTACACTATTTCAAGTAGTAATATTGTAAGTCTTCATTATTACTGTATATTTCTAGCTCAACAGCATGCACAGATCAGTACTTTATTACATACACTGTGTTTTGATACCACTTTCTAATGCCACTGTGTTGAACAAACTCTGTGCGATCCTTCCTTGCCAGTTTTGACTCACAAGGACTTGGCTCTGAAGTGAGGTCCATAAAATAGATGTAGTAGGCTTGTTGAAACAAATAACAAAACAGTCAAAAGCTTTCTCTAGAGAAGGGCCAGCGGAAGACAAAGGTAGAAATATTTATGCAGTCGCTCAGGGGCATTGGAAATGTGTTCTGAATAAACACTCATCTTCAGTATGCAAGTTCCATAGCCCTTGCTGTCTCCCAAAGATCAGCAAGAATGGAAATCAATGATGCTGCCTTGTTAGAAAACACAAATCAAAGCATCAGTGACTTTGTAAAATCCCTTCTGTCACTTTGACCTTCTGGTGCCAGGCAGCTCCACAGATTCATTACCTTTCATTGTAATGTCTAAAGAAAAAATCAGCAGCACAAGTGTTTGAGAGCAACACCAGCAGCAGGAATTGGAAAAAGGCTGGGAAGCAGAATATACAAAAAGACCATGAAAGGATGCTCACTCTGCCTTGAGGAGTGTGTCCTCTCTTCCAACACAGACAAGTCAATTCTGCTGCTGCCCAGCTTCACACCAGGTCCTTCCTCACCCTCTGCACCTGCTGCTTCTCTCCTTGCCCAGCCAGTCATGTCAGGAGCTACTGCTACACTGCACCCTCTCCAGGGACACCACCAGTGTAAACACCATAAATGTGGTGGGCAGCACCAGCCCAGGCCTCTCTTTCAGAGAATCTCTTGCCAGAAAGAAGTGTGTGGGGGGTAGTACTAACCTGGGTCTCCAAGCTGGTGTAGGGACTAGGAGGTTCAATCTACAAAGAGAGCAGACAGAAACAGCCATTACTCTGGAATAGTGGAAAAGAGGGTGTTCTGAGCTGTTATTGGCCTAAAGTAGTGCTATCAGGAACAAACACACCTGCTTGAACAAGGATGGCAGGATTTTTTTTTCCTTTTAAGATTTACCACTTTTCCAGACATCTGGAAATCACTCTGAACTTACAGAATGTCTATAATATTTGGATGAGCAAAAAAAGTTGCAGTAACAGGAGTATACCAGAGGGCCATGTGCAGGCCCTCACATCTTTGATTTAATTCTCTTTTACAATTCTGTGATTACAGCTGACTGGTTTTAGATCACGCTAATATTTGACTGGTGCTGCTGTAATTTCAAGGCATTAAGACCTTTTCATAAAGATTATCAAGACTTGATGGTGAAAGGGTTGACCACATCCTTGGCAAAATTTTTCATCTCAACAGCTGCAGTTAGCTGTGGTTATTTTGTTTTCCATTACATTTCTTCCTAATGAAAGCTTCTCTCCAGTTCTGCACACTATAATGCAAGTGCACTGTACATTTTCTGCAGTCTGGCATCTTCCTTCGTGTCAAAATCTGAACTCTTAGCTTAGCTTGGACAGAGGATTCAAACCTCATTAAAGAACTTCTAAACACAAAAGCACAAAATCATCTATTTATCCTGTTAATTAAAAGGTTAGCAAGAGATAACATCCCTGTAGGAAACTCCATCATTAGTGTTCTGGGATTAGCACTCAAGCAAAATCTTTAAAAGCACATCTTTTAAAGTATAAGGAACATTTAAAACCTCAGTCCTGCTGGTCCAGGTATTACTCTGCAAGGCCTGGCTCTCCACATCCTGTTTAATTGGGAAGCCTAACAGAGCGGAACCAGGTCAATGGTGCTCTCTCAAATCCATCTCATCTGTCTCAATTAGACACTTTTAGTTCAGAAAATTCTTATCTATCAGATTATCAGGCTCCTGAGACTAATTTTGAATTTGCAGCCATTGTGATTCTCACTTTGGCTAAATCACAGAACAGAATGAAAAAAAAAAGAAAAAGTGGGCTTCCTCCAAGAAACTACATATCCTTTTTACTTTTAATTATGCCTATAAAGCAGCTTTTAACAATCAGTATAAATATACTAAAAAAACCCACAAGCTATCAACCCAGGAAAAAAAAATTAAGGAGAAAATTGGCCTTGAAAGCCTTGACACATCTTTCCTCCACTCAGCAAGTCATGGGTCAGGCAGCACAGTGTGCACAGGTGAAAAAGCCCATGATTACCTCTCTCACACTGCTAACTTAGAACTGCCTGATGAAAGGTTACATTTAACACCAGAGCACCATTATGACACAGATGTAGTAGATATTATCTGACAAGTGGCCAAATGACACCAGGAGTGGAAAGAAACTGAGAAACATCAATGAAAACCAAGTATCATGTCATCAGCTAAGCTAGAGGAGGAAAGAAATCATCTGAAGGTGAGAGATGAGGTGAGAGGACTCTTGTCCTTGGACTGCCTTACTCTAAAACAAATGATGGCAAAACTCACAGCTCATCTCATCTAGACTTAGCTGGGATAAACTCATCCATTTTGCAGCTGGACTCTTGAGCAACGCTGGTTTGGTCACAACATTGTCCTCCATTGTGCCACTCACATTTATATCATAACAAGAGGATCACAACACTAGCAGGTGTGTGGGGCAGACAGAATACAAAGTGTGTTTAAATGCAAAAAGCAAAATACTACTGTAACAAAGAGCAGCTCAGCTGCACAGGCTCCCCTTTGGGAGATCATCTGGATTTTCTCAGTCGGTGCCAATTTGACTACAGACAAAAGCTTTTTCAACATGCACTGTTCACTTCCAAATGACAGTATTTCCATAAGAGGAAGTAGCTACTGTATATATAAAACATCCTGGAAAGATCTGGGGATTCCTGTAAGAGATAAGGCTTCAGACTATTTAAAAGCTAGACAAACAGTCCAATATTTCCTGAATAGAACGGATTTCTTATGTTAATTACTAATTTCCAAAGCTTCCTGGCCAATGAAAGCTGTAAATACAAACCAGGTTTTTGAATGGCATTATTCACTAGGCATCAGCATGGGCCCGTGAGCTACAGTTTTTCCTGTTTATTTTCCCCCCTTTTTTTGGCTGTGGTGAGTTGTATTCACTTGTGCAGTCACCATTGTGCAGCATTGCAAGGGGGACTGTTTCATCATTAGAACAAACAACACTCAAATGTCACATTCACCTACAAATTATCTGAGAAAAAGCTTGGCTTTTATGGGCAAAAGTATCAACAATCCAGGTTAACTCCTTGTCCAGCTCACACATTTTTGCACAATTGCTAGAGATGGTGATAGGGAAAAACCCAAACCTTTCTCCCAACTGCAGCTCAATGTACAACATTGCTGCACTCCCCTGACTGTGAAACAAAGAGATGTGGCTGGATTGTCCCTGGTGCCACCTCTGCCCTGCACAGAGGTGTTTTCTTTCACTCTGTTTCCAGCTGCCCACTCTACCCTGTGCAGTTACAGGTACATTCAGAACAGCTCTTGGAGCCAACCTGAGGGTCCTCAAAACACAACTGCAGACAGTGCATCCCAATTCTCCTCTTTAAGCAAGGAAAGGATAAGGAATAATAAGGAAACTGAGGAGGACAAAGAAGATGGGAGGACATAAATACAGTCAAATTTGATTTTCAACAGCAAAAAATAGTTTTAAAATTCAAGCCCAAAGTCAGAAAGACTTTCACTCTTACCGCAGGAAGAAGCATGTTCTTAAAATCATCTGCCTATCACTAGTGCCAAATAAATGTCCTATTTTGGTAAATCCCAGAGCTCTCCTCCAGCTCCTGTGCATGGTTTGATGCACAGCTATGGATGACCATGTGCCCAGGAATAGCCCCACATGTGAGGGATGAGGGTACACACTTCTTTTTTTAAAGGTACAACCTCTGTGCTTTGTCCAACCTGCCTGCCCTCATTGATTATTAGTTGTTAACAAAAGGTAAGAGAGGAAATTATCACATGGAAACACCCAGGAAAAACATCAGAATAACTGGCACCATTCCAAGTGAAGTTTTGGTTGGTCTGTGCATGTTCCACTTTGATTCTAGCAGGTTTCAGCAGCCTGACACAGAACCACAAGAGCTGTGATAACTAAACCCCAGGGACAACAGCAATCATCCCATCTGAAATTTCAGACTGCCACTTTTCAAGTGCTGTGAATCATTAATCTCCAGTGCTTGTGATCAAATGAAATCTGTAGTGGGACTGGAGTGTAAACACTATGACAGTGCTGTATAAACAGCCTGACACATTGATCACCTTTAAAGACTGATCAGGGTAAGACTCTGTTTACTATTGAAAGGTGACACTGAGAACAGCAACTCAGCTCTGGGGTTAGGCCACTGTGTCTTTCATAACAGGTTAATGTCTCACTCCCACAAAGGAAATGCACATTTTCAAATACTTTGCAACTTTCCCAAAACAAAACTAAAGGATAGGAAGGTTTGGAGGAACTGAGGTACAGAAAAATAAACCAAGTATTCCAAAGTCACATGGGAAATATGAGAGAAACCTGCAAAGTCCAGGACCTT
Source organism: Passer montanus (assembly GCF_014805655.1). NCBI lineage: Eukaryota > Metazoa > Chordata > Aves > Passeriformes > Passeridae > Passer > Passer montanus. The sequence goes on from NW_024373256.1 coordinate 8,428,627, forward strand.
GACCACAAGACATGCCTCTCCCCCATGCCACAGAAGATGTTTTTCCAGCAGTTTAAAAAGACACCAGGTTTGACTATGGCAACTCCATCTTCTAATCACACATAACCTCAGCCTGGAAAGCCCAGGGCTTAGACTCCAGGTGCTGTTGGCTGCACTGGACCTGTTCTGCAGACAAACCTCCTGCTCCTCCCATCACTTCTGGACTGCACACCTTTGGTACCAGTGCAGTTCTGTTTGGCTTTGATAGTGGGGCAGAAAGTTCAAAGGATTTTTTATACTTGATGACCAATTTTCACTAATTTCTAGTCACTTCTCTCCATCCCTGGAGGCAGCACAGATCAGTGTGTGGCTTGGCACAAGGCAATGGCCCCCAGCTGCAGTGCCAGTCACAGATGCCCTCAGCCCAGAACCTCAGCACTTGCATTGCAGGAGGTTTTCCAGGTTTTGTGCAGCTGGACCCTGAGACACACAGGGAAACTGGCTTCTAAAGTTCTTTTCTAGTTGTATTGATTTTTGTATGTCACTTTACAGCTGAATCAGTTCTTTCAGTCAGCTCATGCCACTAGGCAAAGAGAGCTGTGCTGGTGCAGCAGAGGTGGCCAGCAAAGGCAGGAGCAGGAGGATACCAAGGAAGAACCAGCAGTTAGGACAGGATAAGAAGGCAAGTAGCAGTAACAAATGCCAGCACCAACACCAAATACTTCTTCCCATGAAACCACAGGTTCAGATAAAGATATGAAATATTCACCTAAAAGTGACATTTCACATGTTCTCTCCAATTGCTGTGCAGCCTGCGAGGCAGGACCATGGAACAGCAGCTCCCAGTGTGGGCAGTGCTGTTTTCACAATTTGCAGTTGAGGATTACAGCTATCCCAGGGCGCTGTCGCTTCGTCTCTTCTGCTGACTCATTTTATGACCCAGAGGTTTGTTAGCCTGCCAGCCTGTGGTTTTTATCCTACACTTGAATGTGGCTCAAAACCTTTGTTTACTCACAGAGACAAAAAGTAAAACAAAACAACAGGATTTGAAGGGACTGCCTGGACTGCCACTTCTCTGCGTTTCTGCCACCTCTGCACCAGTGAGGGGGAGCACAAGTCAGGTAACCTCCCACACACCCCAAGGATGGTGGTGACACCAGTGCCCTGGAGCAGCAGCCAGGGCACCAAGGCACAGAGTTTCCCTGCATACATGCCCCTGCAGTGAAACCCAGCCTCTAATTACAGGAAGTGTTCAGTAACCTTAATTGTAACCCTTAGCTACAAGTCACATTAACAGCTGCCTCTGCAGCACCAGCTATCTCACATGCTGACTTATTTGGGGAAGAGTGACTTCCCAGCAGTGCCAGTCCTGCCAGCTGGGGCACGAGCTGCAGGGCAAGGCACAGGAAATCCTGCAGTCACCCAGAAAATGGTCTTGCAGATCTGACTTTCATCACATTGCCCACCATCAGAAGCTGCACCAATGTCTGCAAAGAGTGAGCATTTCCAGGGCAGTCTGAGTGGAGTGCAGTGACAAGATGTGGATGTGGAACAGCCCCAGTCAGAGGTGCTGGGTGGTCCTGCAGCTCCTGTGAGCTCTCGGGCCACCAGAGTGTGCAGAGTCTGCTCCAAACCACCGAGCTGCCCTCACTGCCAACAGCCTCAGTGGTGCACAGCTTAACCAACCTGCTCTTCAGCAGCAACATGAGCCCACGTGGCTTCTGCCAGCCCTTAATTTTGACAAATGAACTGTTTGTGTGGTCAAACGACAGAACTGATCCTGACTAAACACAAACTGCTGGGTGAAAATGTATTTACTCAAGATCATTTTCTCAACTAGTTTGCTGAGAAGCTGCAAAGAATGGGAGGGCATCTTAATCCAGGACACCGACCACAATTTAAGATGTAGATCACCTCCATAAAAGTACTGTCTTGGGCAACACCCAGTACAAAATATAGGCTCTAGACAATCTAAACACTCCCTCACATACAGGGCTACCCCACCACCTCTACTCCCCTGTCTATCCCAACTCTGGATATTTTGCCACCAGAAACAACTGCAGCCTTTAATAGCTGATGGCTTTGGTACAAACTGTCCTTGGCTAGTAAAATAAATCTGTATAGCTTCTCCAAAGCAAAAAAAACTGAGGGTCTGTGTCTTCTCCCAAATGCATAATCACATGCTTATCCAGAAGTGGAAGAGCAGCTCAGTTAAATCTAAGACCTGCTAGTTCCTTGCTTTTCAGTAAAGAAAACTGTTCTCTTCTCTGAAGGAGTTGTACAGAAGACTGTAGTCATTTACAGAACCTAAACTCCAGCAACACCTACTACTCCTTACTTACAATAACAGTCAGTGCCCAGAACTCCCTAATACCTCTATAAAAACCATTACCCAAAATAAATCCATACCATCTTACTGAACATTTAAGCCATACACTGAATCTTCTGTCTATTACTGTTCCAGTTACAAATGAAGCTGGAATTATTCCTATCTTTGGTGTCTTTTACCACCTGAAAAGTATCTGTGCTGAGCAGCCAGCTCAGCACAGACCCGTGGACATAGTCAGGGCCAGTGACTGCAGCACACTGATAGCAGCAGGGAGCTTCCCCAGAGGTCTGTAAAATATGCCTGGCCACCGAGATGCTGCTGTCACAGCACTGCTCTGACATTTTGAATGTGTCAGCACCCCAGGCCAGACATGCTGTCTCACAGGTACGAGCAACAGACAGTTAATGTTTTCACTTATTAACTCCAGGCACACTTGTCTTTCAGCCCTGACACCTCAATACAGCACAGCTGCTCCAACACCACTTTCCAAATCTGTGCTTAAGAATGATACATCTGACCAACTCACAGCAAGGGTCAACTGTCCTGCTTTCCTTAATAATTTATTAAGAGCTGGCAGGAGCCACAGCTTTGCTGCACTGTTCAGTTGTTCTAACAAACTGCACAGTTGGTTTCAGGTGGCAAACGAATTTCAGCATAAAATGCAAATGCGTAAAAAGACAAGGAACACTAATCTAATGGATCAATATAAGAGGGTTGCTTAGAGATGGCAAAGTGCACCGGATGCTGCTGACAAAGATCTTTTCCCCCATGCCCCAGCTCATCTCTGAAAGCCCCACACGCCCTTGCTGCTGTGAACCACAGCTTCGTGCCCACTTCCCCAGCAGATGCTGCTATGGAAGCCTCCAAGTGGGCACCCCAGGAGCTACAGCCTGGTATGATTTTGAGTGTAATGACACTCATGGATGTGGGTTATTTGTAGTTCTTTTGATGGAAAGGGAAAAAAAAAAAGAAAAGAAAAAATGACACATGTCCTTATGCAACATTTTAATAGAGCTGGAGGAGTCTATATTTATAGAGTAACCAAGTGTCTTAAACAGCTACATAAAAAAGCACATGGAAGGAGACACTAATTCACTTGAGAGTATAAGCATTGCATTTATAGGGGGGAAAATGTCCTGTCTGACAACCATTCCAGTCATCATCTGTTATGAGAACAATCTGCCTGAATATTATGTGACACAGGACACAGTTTAAAAAATCAGCAAGAAGACCCTGACCAAATTTAAAGATCAGGCTCATTCAAAGCTTCCAGGCAAGTAAGCTACCAGAAGCAAATTAAAGCCTGCACAGCAAGGAACATGTTCCAAAGTTAAAGGAGCAGCTGAAGAGAACAGGGCAGGGCCAGTTTCAAATCTGGGGCAGGCTGTGAACAGAGATCAGCCCATCAGCACTAGGACTGCGTGCTGCACTTGGAGCTATCGCAGGTAATCAAGCTGGAAATCCACATCAAAGCACTTGGAAAAGAGAGAGACACGATGGTGGGCTTAAGTGGTGTTGGCATAACGCAAATAACAACAAAAACAACAAAAAGAAAACACATTTTCATCAGATTTGGCACTGCACACAGAAAAAGACACCCCTGCAGTCCCTGCTCTCAAAGCAGAGCAAAGCATGGCTGTTCAGGGACAGCCACACTGGGGAGTCACCAATTCAGGTCTGAACCCTCCTGAACCACCCAGGGCCCTCCCAGAGAGGAGAACAGCCTGACATAGAGCCGGGGTCCTGCCCTGGGCCTTTCCATCCTGTATTCTCATGAGAAGGATCTTTCAAAAGAATAAACCGAGGACACCAAGAGGCTAGGAACACAGCCCTGGGTCTTTCTTGAGGGAAAGGGAAAGGCAAGGGAAAATCAGCTTTAAGAAAATCCAGCTAAAAATCTTGAGGGCAATAGAACGAGAAGCAGCCCATATAGCTTCATACAGAATAAAGCCTGCCAGACAAATTTAATTGCTTTATTTGTTCTTTGATAGAGTTAGAGAGCAGTGGAATGAAAGGAACAAAGAGGAGGTCATATTTTCTGGATTTTAGGACGGCATACGTGTCTCACGAAATCCTAATTGAAAAATTAATTCAAAAAGACTTGGGAAGGGGCAAGCAGAGCACTGGAATTGAGAACTGGCTGCAGGACTGTAAACAAATGATAATGATAAATGGCACTGTATTGAGCTGAGGGGAGGTCATATTGAACAAATTCATTAATGACCTGGAACGAGGATTAAAGAGCACGCCAACAAAATCTGATGATTGCATTAAAGCTGGATTGTGTCTGACAGATGCAAGGCTGCTGTAAGGTGAAGGGGACACGTCCAGCACCAGGATCCTGCTCCCAGATCCTTGGCAGGCAGGGCTGGCATGCTCCAGCCACAGCAGCCTGTCATCCATCGCCCTCACCCCAAGCTCACAGCACTGCACATCTCCTTCCCCGCTGGCCACCCTGAAGTAAACAGAATTTCCTGCTGCCCAAGAGCCAAACGAGATGTGTGGCAGCAACAGAGCCCTTGGCACACGTCAGGAATGCAGGAGTGCACTGACAAGAGGAAGGCTGAGACCTCCCAGTCAAACACAGCCAGGAAAGGAAAATCCCACCACTAAAAATTACACAAATGCCTTAAATCCCACAAAGTTGTGCTTTCATGATCTCCCTGTTACAGCTTAAAAAATTGTGGGGTTATGGATTAAAGTCCCTGATAAATCCATTTAGGCCCAGACATTTCCTCTGCATGAACTTACTACATTCCAATCTTTATGATAGGGGAGAAGAAAATTAAAGAAACAAACAAACAAAAACTCCTAACACAAAACGATAGATACGACCAAAAAAATCCTGACCAAACAAACAACTTTTTGAAAAATTTGAATGAAACTTTTAACAACAGAATTTGTTAGCACTGATCTTTAAAGGATGAAATAGATAATTTACTTTTTTTAAATACAGTTGCTGATTTTCAGCTTTGGAAGTATAGAGGGTTTAGCACTAGACTTTGAGTTTTATCAATAAGCTACAGGAAAAGATAAAGAATATGCAGGTAGAACAGCAGTTTTGGCTCCCTTCTGCAGGTAACACTGATCTTTAAATGATGAAATAGATAATTTACTTTTTTAAAATACAGTTGCTGATTTTCACCTTTGGAAGTATAGAGGGTTTAGCTTTGGAAGTACAGAGGGTTTAGCACTAGACTTTGAGTTTTATCAATAAGCTACAGGAAAAGATAAAGAATATGCAGGTAGAACAGCAGTTTTGGCTCCCTTCTGCAGTTTTCATGCCAGAACTAAAACATATTTTTCCCAAATAACAGAACCTATCCATCATTTTTATTATCAGCCTGGATGCAGATCCAAGTTTCATCACTTGGTAAGTTAGAAAAACTCTCATTAGCATCTGTGTGTGTAGGGAGCCCATAAGAACACCTCATTAACTCATTAAAGAGGATTCTCACAGAGATTAGCTTCGTCAATCCTTCATTTAGCTACCAATCCATTCATGTGATGCTATTAAGCCCCTCATAAACAGCCAAGTGCTTAGTAATGGAGTGTAGGAGCTCAGGTTTGAACCCTACACTGGTGCACACTGCTGCTGCATTTGTGCTGCACCACCATGAAAATCACTGCAGCCCCAAAGGATCATTTATTTCCAACGATGAGCTGAAGCCAACACGTTGTAGTAAGATGGGACACAAAACCAGTACCCAAAACCCCAAGGTTTAAACAAACCGTGCTCCACATCACACATTTGATGACATGACAAGAAACATGCACAGGTAAAAGAAAGGGGTTGCAGTATTACAGTGCAAAGCAACTGCTGCTCATTGCCCGAATGGGGAAGCAGTCAGTGAGGAAACTCTAACCTCCATCCTTAATTTCCAGGTTTTTCTTCTTTTCCTTCCCTCTAGCCCCTCTTCCATGCATCACTGCTGTCACACCATCTGCAATCTATTTTCAATAAGCCACCTCTGCATAAACAGCACATCTGCCTCTGCCAAGAGAGGCTCCTTCTCTCTTCTGGAACGGGCTTCCAGCGCTGCTTTGGCTCACTACAGTCACAATGATGACAGAGAGGCAAAATCTGCCACTTCCACACACCAGACAGGTATTGTGTGTTGGTAAACAGCAATTGTCATCCAGATGGCCCTACAGCAGCTTCATTTTGCACTGGCCTTCAGATGGCACAGTGACAATTGCTCATGTAAGAACATGCACAGGAGTCCTTCAATTCCTGACAAAGCATCTCCATTCCCTGCACTGCAGTCAGTGCTGCCTCCACACTGGGAGGTGTCAGAGGATTTCAGCCCATCTAAATTCATATCTTTAATACAGATGCACAATTTTATTTTCAAGATGAATAATTCAAAGAACATTAATTTACTCCCATCTGCTTCAATGAAACAGGTTTTTAAGATCTTAATTAGCTTGTGTGTCCATGGTAGCCTTTTGACCAAGCACTGCATTGGTTTTGGCTGTGGCTGTGAATAAAAGGCCCCACAACTCTACTGCATCTCACTTGGTATCATCTGACAAACATTCAGCTCAGACCTAGCAACTGCTCTGTCACATCCAATCCACTTTGGAAAACATAAAATAATCTCTGTTACTGCAGGATAAACGTGGCAGCTTGCAGGATGTGCAGGGGAGGCCAAGCTGCCTGCCTGACCCCAGGCAGCTGCCCAGCACTGAGGCTGTGTAGTAAGTGGCTTTCCAGATCTCAGGAACTCAGACAAAAGATGCTATTAATGGCACTTGGGGCTGGAGGGGGGAAATCCTTGAATGTAAAGTTTCAAGTCACTGCACATTGAGGAAGAGGAGTAAACAATAAGAAAAACTTGCTCACAGTAAAGGATTTTGTGAAAGGGAACTCCACAGCTTGGTAGTATCACAAGCACCCTAGGAATCTGGAGAATGAGATGGGAGAAACTGTGGGGAGACTGAAGTTAAAAACTGCACACTGCATGGTTCATTTTCCTGTAATTCCTTTTATTCATTGCTATAATCAACTTGACATGCAAAGCTGTTCCCAATTTACTGACAGCTTTTCAGCTGACATCTAGCTCTCAAGGTATTTTTTTTTAAACTTAAATAGCTAATTATTCATTGCCTTAAACCAGGATATATAACAATGTCAGGAAATCATCTGTTCAAGTTATATCAAAAAGCCTTTGGGGATTAGTTCATCTCTTTTGTATGCTGCAGAAAACACTCACTTGTAAACAATTAAATCATCATTTGAAATCTGTCTACACTTTTAGCATCTCTGAATGTGGACTGAAAAACCATACAAACAAGTACCTTATTGTTGTATCTAGAACCCAGGACGAAAGGTTTTCCTCCACAGTATCTTATTTGGTGGAGGCTGAAGGCTGAATTTACAGGCTAATACAAGCTCTCTGTACAAAAATCTAAAAAAATGCAATAGCTGCTTAAGAAGACCAGTTACACTATTCTTAGGTTATGCTGAGAGCAGAAGACATGCCATAAGGATATCAACACATTTTGGCACAGAGGCACTTGACCTCCATGTAACAGAGTCATGGCTGACAGAAAAAAAAGCATTTAAATTTAGTCATAAAGACTCGGCCATTGGCCTGAATCTACAGTAACCAAACCTCAGAGTACCCTGCTTCAAGATGCAAACTCCTGCATAACTCACATTAGAGGAGACCAAGGGACATCATTGGAGCAGAACCATTTAAAACTGGGTTTAGATTCCTATTTTGACTACATTTTTAAGGGCTGTAGCTTTGTGGGATACAAACACAATGTAAGCAGAACATTCCATAGGAAGAAGCTCCTTTCTAAGTCTGTCCTGGGCTGAGCACTGCAGCAGAAAGTTACCAAGCCTGGACAGTGCTTGTGTGCACATCTCAGTACAGCTGTGCAGCCTGAGAGCTTCCATCACCATCCCTGAAAGGGAGCAGAAGGATTCCACCACCCAAAGTGTTCCTTGGTTTTGAAAGTTTGCTTGGGCAAATATATATTTTACAACTACACTGGTCACTCGAGGTTTTCATTACAGAGTTATCCCTATGCTCAAGAATTTAACTCTCTATTCTACTCCTCTAAATCAAAAACCTGTAAAAGTATTGAGATGAAAGGCAAACTTGCTGTTACTGCTTCACCACTAATTGTGTGATTTCGTGGCTTTAGTACCTTGATAAATGTTTTGGCTAATTGATTTGAATCACTGCAGCTGTATCCTTTTTATGATATAATTGCTGACCCAGTCAAGAGAACAAAACAAAACAAATTATCTTATGGAATGAAAGCCAAGTCTGTCCTTGTGAAACTACAACTTCCTTCCAGTTAGTGGAAGAAAACATAGAGCACACAGACAGAGGGGATGCAGACAGCACATCATTGTTTCAGAGAGGAACTCCTCCATGGCCAAGAAATCCACTGAGATGGGATCGCTGAGGCACAGAGCCCTCAGCTCCCTGGCACTCAGGGAGCCTTTGGCCACAAAAACAGGCCACAGGCTCTTTCTGCCTCTAAGTCAGTGCCCAGATCTGGGATAGTGAGTTAATATGGTGGAAATTAAATATATGACATGACAGGAATGAATTTTACATATTTAAAGGGTGTTTCCCAATATCTTGAGTCCTCAGTTGCACAGAAAAACTCACCTAGAACTAAAGGCAGAATGGTTAAAGCCAGCTCATCTCAGATGCCCAGAGGAGAGGTTTGGGTTTATTGTTTGTTTCTTTATGATTGTTTGGTTTGTGGGACTTGTTTGTTTGCTTATTTGATATTTTAACTAAAACTGAGGAGTACATACTTCAGTTTCTGACATGGTACCTTCAAGTAAATCAACACAGAAACTGTAGACTAGTGGGAAGTTCTTACCCAAAGTTCTCATACAAGCAAAAGGAAGTTTCCTACTTGCTGGAACAAACCAGAACTTCCAAGAAGAGAGCAGACTGATCTTCCAGGCTTAGTAAAAAAAATAATTACAAGAAGCTGCTACATGTACAACATCTCTGTTCTTGAAGATACCATCACTGATCTAAAGCGTAAATAAACACTGTTGCTCTGTCAGAGGCAGATAATTTACTGAACATGACATTGCTAATGGCAATATAATAGAAGACACAAGTGTTTCAGACAAAAAAAAAATTGAAGAAAGTATTTCTCATTCTAACAATTCTGCAACTGACAGGTGACTGCTGGGCTGCAGATAGGAAATTCAGTTTTATCTAAGAGGAAACACACCTCAGCTCATTCTTTGGGTAGTTTCCGAGAGCAACAGTTCCTTTAAGTAAAGTCAATGCATATATCAAACACCTCTTAAACTATAAATAACAAGATTCTTGTATTTGAAAAATAATGCAGATTTTCAACATTATCTCCTTCCTAGAGTAATTATATTCTTAGAGAGGTAACTAGTTTTAAAATGCAAAATTTCCACATCAAAAATCTGTCAATGTAATCAACACTGTTCAGTTCTTTCTAAGGAAATGGCTTTATTTTTTTAAACAGTCTACTAATTAACGTTTAGAAGAAAACATTTCATTTATTTGTATTATTTTGATTTAAAATGAACTGAAAGTTTCAGGGGAAATAAACCATAAGTCTACTTGCATGTGAGCTAACACTGCTCCTGCCCTATCATGCATGTATGTTTGAGCTGACACTGCTCATGCCTATCACGTACCATATCTGTATCATATCAGAATTTCACTTTGGGGATGATTTTAATTTGAATTAAAAAAGAGCAAGTCACCACATCTGACTTTGGAAAGGGCATAAGAGGTAGGTTTGTAAAGAAAGAATCATCAAAATAGCAATCACTGGCTTTTTAAACAGATGTCTTTGAAAGCAACCAAACACATCCTCTCATTCATTCATTCCTTAATGGCCAGGAGAAATTATGAGCTCTGCTTCAGGGGAACAGGCTATCTGAAAGCAGGGCTTTCTCACTAAGCAAGAAATACCATTGTTCTAAGCTAAGCAGAAACTTAATGCACAGCCCTTCTGATCTGTTTTAATGGACTGAAGGTTAAGAAACTTCATGACCTTCTTCAACATGTGCTAATCAGGATCTTTAAATAGGATGCATGGGTTTTATCCTCAAGTTATCCTAAAAAAGACAGCTCATTTCCGAAAAAGGAAGCAAGGAAATGAGCCTCTGAATTTTTGATTGCTAGCTGAGGAAAAGTAATACACAAAGCCCTAAAAAGGAGGAGTTACAATGCTGAAGTGAGATGACTCAGAGTGCTGCAATTAAGAGCTCAAACCTGCAGACAGCCCTCGGGAGGACAGGAGCAGAGGCCAGGGTGGTCTGGCTTGTATCAATCCAGGCCATGACTTTCTGGAAGTAATGAAAGATCCAGATGAGAAATCACTGATGAGGAGATAAAAATACCAGAAAGTAATGTTTGAAACACATAATTAATAAGTACTTCACAGCAGCAGAAAGGAAGCATTACTCTCCATGAACACGGGGACTCGTTCATTGAAACACTGATGTGCTCAGCACTACCCCCATACAACCAAAATGCCTTTCTACCATTAAGGGATTATAATCCTTTACTCTGTTTATACTCACAGATGTGGAAGTCTCTATTTCAGAGCATTACTGTGCAGTAAGTGACTATTAAACATGTCCACACCCTTCCCACCAGGAGACACATTGCAATGCTTTTTTGATCAATGCTCTCCTGAAACTTCAGATGGACTGGATTATTTTCCTTCCTATGCTGCATCACAGTGGTTGGGAAAACCTCTCTCTGAATTTACCACAGCAAATCCTTTATGTCTTCAATAACTTAAGGCTGTAAGAAAGACTTAAGTCTAAATTTCTCATGAAAAATTAAAAAAATGAAATTTTAAGAGAAACTTCTACGTTCAGTAACATGAATTGATCACCTCTCAGGAGCCGAGCAAATCCTTTATGCCTTCAATGACTTAAGGCTGTAAGAAAGACTTAAGCCTAAATTTCTCATGAAAAATTAAAAATGAAATTTTAAGAGAAACTTCTACATTCAGTAACATGAATTGATCACCTCTCAGGAGCCAAAAAAGGGTATTTTTAAAAATGCTTAACACTTTATAAATCCATTTGACTACACAGTAACTTTGGTTTTTGTATTTGTTTCTCCAAAATCCACTTTCTTACTGCATGGGATGTAAAAGCAATTAGAATGCTCTTTCCTTTCACATGTACATCCTGGGAAGACAACAATGCCATATAAATCAAACTTTTACTGAACAGGGAGATTATTCTACCACTTTACAGCAATCTACTACAAACTAATTTCTCCCAATCTAAAGCCAAATATGCCAGCTGATGGTGTCCAAGGAAAAGAAAAAGTATCAGGCAATGATTAATGCATAAACTCTAATGGCAACTCAAGAACAGGTCTTGAAAGCAAATCCTTTGGTCCTGCACAATCAGTCCTTGTTGATGGCAAGGCAGAGAGCTCTGAGAATGCAAACACTCGCTGTGCTGGCATCCTATAACATGGGCACCAGGCTCTAACTTTGCTATTTCCCCGAGGAGCAGCGATTTTCTTTGTGCAGCAGCAAGGCAGTGTGGCTTTCCAAGGGCGCCTTGCAGCCAAGTTTCACACTTGGGTGAAAGAAGGCCATTGAGTGTGGCTGCCAGCAGGCACCCTGCCCCAGGGACACGGGGCACAGACAGGGTCCTGCCAGGCTGCCCCCACCTGTGACACCAGGGGGACACTTAACACCTGGGATTATTGCAGAGGGAGGCGGCCAAATTAAACAAATAATGATTATGAGGTTTTAAAAGCAATTATGAAGGTTGCAGGGCCTTGCTTTTCTTTTCCTTGGACAAAAAGTTACTTGATTGAACCCAAAAGAAAGCCAGGACTGACTCCTGAAAGTAACAGTTACCCAAGAGAGCCAACCCTCAAAAGGCAGCTGAGACAGGGCTAACCTGAGACACCAGCTGAACATTGTCTCCATTTACACACCATTTTGTCTGTAGTTCTTGCAAAATACTAGCCAAAATTTTTCTCTTTTCACTACATGAAACAATAGTGATATTTGCTTTTCAATATTTAGGAGGTCACTAACAGTTTTAGTGTAACATAACATTTTGAATTGCACTTTCCAAGCTCTTTGTCATGGACACATAGACACAAACAGCCAAGCCCATTGAAATTCACAATATGAAGCAGCTGCATGTATAGGGTACACCAGATCTAACATTTTGGACCACAATATATTTAAATGTTTCTGAGCTGACATCAGACGCTGCTTAAATTCCATGCAGATAATGGATGGACAGTAGCACCCACAGCTCAAAGCTCTGGGAACTTTTGCATCAAGAACGAGTTGCAAAGAGCAGTGGAAGGTAACTAGACATGTTCAGGGCAGGAGTGGAAGCAATCAGCACTAATGCAAGAGTGTGCAAAACCATTCTGCACAGCTCTGCTCCCAAAGGAACCAAAGGCAAGGCCAGTCTAGTCAGCAGACCAAGAATTACCCAATCCTGCTTGGTCTACTGCTTAAAAATTTAAAAAAAGTGCAAAATAAAACAGTGATGTTAGGCAAGCAACCTAAATTACTTGTCTTTTTTACTGTCAGGTGTGAATATCAGTACAAGCAGAAGTCTGAAGTATGCCATCACAGAGTATCCTGAAAGTGATAAAAAGACCTCCAGCTAAAAAGAAGCAAAGCCCTCCTACAACTCAATATGTAATGCAAAAGCTCCTTACTTTGGATCATACAAAAATAGCAGAGTTAAGTTGATCACTCACAGACTATCAATTAACATGTTCTTTTTCACATCCTCCCAACAACAGCCAACAGCTGGGAGCCAGTGGTGCTACTTGTCACAGATGACCTGGCACACCACAGCCACTTTAACCATGAAGCCAGCTCAGGGGTCCTCAAAATATTCTATACACTGTCATTGAAAACTGTGGCCAAGAGCAATTTGAACTGTGTAGCTTAGAAAATCACAACAGCAGCCTGCCCACGTATCAGTAAATAACAAGGCTAAGCAACTTATTAATAAATTAAACCAACCTACACAGAGTGCTTAGCAGGAGAGGACTTGTTTGGGATTTCTGCAGGGTGTATTTAAGTATTTCTGCCTGACGTAGCTTTTATGTCAGGGAGGTAACACAGTAGAGCTCACTGAACTTAATTTATGCTCACTATGCAAACCACAACCAGCTGTGAATTTATTAAAATTCTTATTGCAATAACCATATCACTTCAAGCATGAAAGTCATAGTTCCACTTTCAGGCTTAGTCAACTGATTTTAAAAAAAGGAGGGTAGGGCTAAGATAATAGTGTTAATAGTGTTTAGGTGACCAAGTTGAAAACATGAGCAACTGAGTAGCTCCCACCAAGCAGGCCTGCTCCTCCTTACAGCAGTCCCCAGTAGAATCTCCTGTGGAAGAGCCTGAGTCAAACACAACTGGGTTTTGGTAAAGATGAATGATGCATGCACACACAAAATGAACTGCTGAACTCTTAGGCACACCCTTCCATCACCATTTTAGAGCCATCCAGCAGCTCCAGTTTTCCATTCACTAGGCAAATAACTGAATTTTTTAAAAGTGCTGAGACTACCTGCAATGGCTAAAGGTAGTACTACCTGTGGGTAATGTGGAGAGAGATATGTCTTTGATGAAAAGAAAACATGGATCCAGACAAACAAGGGCAGATTCAGGCAGCCAGGAGACGAGGTCTTGATTTCTTATTGTAGATCTGCCACCAGCCCTTTGTGAGGCTTGGGCTACCTTTCGTTTCCTCATCAGATGTGGCAGCATATTCATACACATTTACAAGGCACCACACTTGTACTGAGGTCAAACAAAATCAGGAATCTTTTTACCAGATCATCCTACAGATTTCCAGCATTACTATCAAGTGCATTACTCTAACCTAATCCAATCGAAAACAATTCGATGGGGAAAAAAGCCCTTAGATATTTCAAATTCATACTACAGCCCAACTTCAGCAAAACATCATGGGGGTACCTCCTTTGCCTGAGGGCTCTCACCCTTCCAGAGTTCAAAGGCTTACCACAAAAACAGGTGTGACAGCATTTCAAAAAAGGCTGCAACCCTATTTTCTTGTCAAGCTGCAATACGTAGTTTGCAACAGAACAACTTAAATGACAAAAATTACTTTTGTGATAATTTCTGCATTTATCTTCTTTTCCAAAATCATGTAATATGGCTTTACCCTAAAGGGATGACACCTGAAATGAATATAATCATAACTCCTCATTGGCCTATTAAATTAAAACTGTAAGGAGATAAAAGTCAGTAATAAAAAATTAACTTAATTCCTGCTCAAAGCTGGGTGGAAATTTCACTGTATTTATTGAAGTCAGTTTGCAGCCAGGCCTTGCTCTCTGCCTCAGTAAACTGCATCCTGTTGAAACAGTGTTGTGGAAATGAACCAAGCTCTAGCACTGCTGCCTCTCAGACAGGTACCAGCCCCAGCTCTCTGCAGCTGACACCCACCCCAGGCTGCCTGGCCGTGTGCTCATCTCCTGCCTTGCCAGGAAGCAGAGCCACAGGGCACTACACACTGACACCTATCCCAAAGCCAAACCACAGAGAGCAGGCATCCAGATCCCATGCACGGCAGCCTTTCCTGAGTAAACATGCCATACTTTGCTGTTGTTGTTGTTGTTTAAATGCTGTGTTTGTAGAATGGAGCAATAAAAACTTCTAGCAGGTAATGCTGTCAGGCTACTAAGTTGGAAATTGTATGTGAGAAACAAGGGCATCCCAACATGATGTAAGTAGGAAGCATTGGTGATCCCAATGAAGGGAGCTGTCCCACTGAAGGACACACAGCTGAGGTTTGCAAAAGGAGCCAACTTCACTCAAAACCAATGGCATCTGCATGCCTAAGTGTCAAACACTCTTCAAAATCACAAGTGTTAACAAATACTCAACTGGGACTTAAATAAAAAGTGGCGAATGCCCTCTGGATGGTGCCAGAGATCTGCACTCTACTGAAGTTCTTAAAAATTGTGGGTAGTTACACCCATAATGAAGTGTTCCACATATGTACCCTAAAAATCCCAAAGTTCAGCTTGGGAGCAGTCTTTTCTTTAAGTGATGCATTTTGACTGCCCAGCATCACATTTCAACAGTAAATCAATTGGAGACAGCAGGTGGGTGAGAGAAAAAATAAAACAAAATACACTATTTGCTTCTCACATGTGATGTTGGCTCATCCTTGTCAATAAAAACAGCCAAGATGCTCCTAATTGTGTCTATGTAACCACTGACCTTTAAAAGAAAAAGTCACTTCATTTCAGAACACAGAATTCCTGAAAAATAAAATAAATCTGTTCTGTCAACAGACGACACATCATCACAACAAGCAGATATAGAATGCCATAGGCAGCAGCAGCAAATTGTTTTCAGCACTACACAAACTCCACAGATTATCTGAGCAATTATTTATGCAAAGCTGTGAGGTGCCGAATGTACAGCATGGATGATGTTCTGAGCTGGCCAACTTCAGCCACTACAGAAATGTAAACCAGCCCTCAGCAAAACCCAACACACAGAGCAACCCTGCTCATGTTCACAGGAGCAGGAGACATTTCTACAGCACCCTGCCTGTGTTCAGCCCTGGCCTCACTGCAGCACACATCTGTACAACAATAACAACTTTCTTACAACGATGTAGCCCAGCACAATGACATATGTTAAATATAGCCACGAGAGAGCTGGGAGCAGAAATCCATGAATAACTGTATTGATTGCAGTAAAGAAAACCTGGACGTATTTGGAGTGGAGACATTTCCTGATGAAATTCTTTCCATTTGATAAAAACACAGACGTTGTCTTACACCTTTCCACACACTAAAACTGTAAAACAAAGCTCCAGACACTACTGTTAAAGAGTTCAAGTATCTGCTCAACTATTGCTGCAGACAGGGACAGAAAATGGATCTTCCAGCACAAAGAAAATCTGATGCTTTGAAATTAACCATAATTCTTAATATCAAACAGAAGTTGGAAAATTTTAATTTTCTTCTATGAAAATTCTAGATAAAATTTCTTGAATGTTTGCTATGCTTTCACTTTAGAGGATGAAGAATTTACTCTAATGCCCACATTATCCCACATGTATAGTCATTAGCAGGTACTGTATATTCAGACCATATCGTAAGTGATGGGATAGAACAAGATGACAACACTAGGAGGGTGGTAGAGCAGTAGTGTCTCTTCTGTTCTCTAGCTCTTTAAAGTCTTACACTGAGTTTTCACACATAAAAGTGCATTTCCCAATGTTAACACATAAATAAATAAAAAGTCAGATATCCTACACTGACTATCCAATCTGTATGTGAAATTCCTCCAGACTCTGGCTGAGACCCAGACTAAGGTTGATTTTACTACCCCTGAAAATTCAGGCAGTTACTTTATGCAAGTATTACCGGTTTCAAGAATTCACTTTATTGCCAACAAACGTTAGGAAACTTCCCTAGAGACAACTCTGCCCCTCTGAAAGCCACAGGCAGCACTTTTGAGAGTCACCTCTCGGGGTCCATGGCAGTACTTTGCCTGGCACATTATCCTGTAACATCCTCACTTTGTGTGCTGCTGGTCTCAGTTTCCCCCCTTACAGCAGACGACAGGAGCTAGCGCTGGGTGGCTCCACAGCTGGGCCATTTTGGGCCATTTTGTGACCACCACACAGCACTCTGAGCAAACAGGAACTGGCTCAGCCACAGCCTGGCCTCAGGCACAGCGTGCCATGAGCACCCAGCAAAGCTGGGCTGAGGCTCCCTGCAGAAACCCCAGGAGGAAGCGCCACAGCAGTGAGAGTACAGCACGCACAGCTGGGATTCCAGGGGAAAAGAGAAAAACGAAAACCAAGAGTGGTTAAAAGATGAGGAACAGTGATAACAGCCAGGGAAAGGGAGGAAGAGGTAGAGATAGTAAGTTTAAAAGTAGGAAGCTGAGAAAGAACTTTGCAGGAAGCACAGATGGAAGCTCCTCTTTGTGAGCACCTACCTGTCTGCAGGGGCTGGCAGAACACAGTGAAGCACCCAATGCTAGCATCACCTCCATGACAGGCACTTCAGCAAAAATAAAATCTTTCTCTTCCTGAAAGCTTAAGCTTAATCCTCTGCTGTTTGCTTTTCTGCTCGTCTCCTTCCATCAATCATTCAAGTGCTGGGAACCCGCAGTCCTTGCTGCACCCAGCAGAGTTTTCATTAACGATACCTCTGCTACCTTATCGAAAAGATCAGAATTTCAAAATCTGCATTGTAGGACACATTCAAATTTCCTTTTAAAAAAAAGCCCTACAAACATGTAATGAACATGAAATAGCCTATATTGCTGCTGTGTTTGTCAAATTTCCTCAGGGAATCCTCTGCATAGCATTTAGAATCCCTTTGCGCAAAACTTTCAGCCATGCATGAATTAGATTTGCAGTGAAAAACCGTATGAGAAACCCCAACAGGCAAGTGAAACAGCTATGTTCTAGCACAGAACAGCTCCCCTACACCAAATAAAACTCTTGCTTTGTCATTTACTCACATTTAAGTGTTCATCTTTCTGTTACCTAAGCAGCAACACGGAAGGTTTCTGTCACACTAATCTGTACTGTGTGAAGCAGATTTTAAGCAGGTAAGCAATCATGAAAGTACTTCCAACCAACACAGTAAGGAGCAAGAGCAGTACATCCTAATTTGGGAGCTCAGGATCATCACCTTACACACAAGTCTGCAGCAACTGAGAAATCAACACCAACACAATGATAGCTCACACTAACTCATTGCTGTAAGACAAAGTGCAGGCAATGACCAGAACACATATGCAGGAGAGTACAAATGAAACCTGCAGTTGTGCAGGACACACAACCTGTTCACTTCAGATGAGACTGGTGAAAATACATATGCAGACGAAGACAGAGGCTACCCACATTGTTATCAAAGCCCAGTTAATTTAGTTTTCCATCCATTATGCCTAGAATGCTTGGGCAGAAAAAAGCAAGTTTCTTTCTTTTTCCAAAGCTTTTGTTCTCTCTGCTCACACACGTGCACATGAGAATGTTTAATGCCTGTTCTTCCCTGGAAGCACATGCCCCAGGGAGCCCCCTGCCTGAGCAGAGCAGCTGAGGATGTGATGCTCAGCTGCCCTGACCCTGTGGGGTGGGTGTCCCACTGCAGTCCTGGGCTCACTGAGAGCCACTGGCACTGCTGCCCAAGGCAGGTGCACACAGGTGGAGTTCTGATGGGCTCCCCACCACTCCCACACTTTTAACGGGGCTGGCAGCTTTTGAGGCACTGTGAATGAGCCAATATCTACAACTGTGATTTTACAACATGATTGAAGTGTCACATCCCAAGCAGTGTCTGCAAAAGACTGTCCAAATGCAGATCAGGCTACAGCATCCAGAGATCCTGGTGTGGGAAAAGCTGTGCAGCCCCATCACACAAACCCATCTGACAGGATCTTGAAATGAAGCCTAATACAAGTTTCTCCCCAACAGAGTCCACACCAGGCCTCTTGCTCTCCAGAGAAACAAAACAGGCATTTTTGTATGGAAACACTCTGCTCCTTTGCCTCCTGAAGACTCTGAAATCACACGCACTTATTAGTTATTCCATGCAGGCGTGTGAACCTTTGCACTTGGATGTTGAAGGAAAAATTTATCCTTGACATAAAAATCAATCACATTAACAGTGCAACTTTCCAAACTCCTGCAGGTTCACTCCAAAGAGAGCACTAATTCTTTTTTTAACTTTGAATGAGTCAGATAAAGTGTCTGCTCAGGGCTTTGTTTGTAGGAATTAAACATTTATGTGAGATCCCTGAGAATTTTATGCAACAGCATTTAGCAGAAAATTAATGTTTCCAGCCAATTTTTATTTGAATTTGTATTCAATAGCCCAGCATTTTCTTATGGTATTGTATTGTAGCAACTGTTCAAAGCTCCCAAACTTGTTCTCTTCCAAACTAGGGAAATTTGGCAAATCAATCAGAATTTATGAGGTATTTAAAACAAAAGGATAAATGGCAATGGGAAAAGTTTGACAAGCTGATGAATAATCAGAAAGCTAAAGAGAGAACATCTTAGCAGAAAATGTTACAAAGAATTAATTTATTCCTCGCAGAGTAATAAGCCTGTATGAGATAAAATTCAGTTTTTAAAAGGTTTACCATCCCTGCAGTTCATGGATTGGTTTAACTACCATAGTTAGGAAACTGTAGCATTTTGTTGCCAACATGACATTTCTGAAAGCAGCAAACAGCAACACATACCAAACCCTGTGTGTAAATCAATCTGCTGGGAGACAAGAAGTGCTAAATGAATCAAAACTCCTAGTGAATAGTATGCTGTAGAATAGCTCTTCAAAGACGGATGCAAACAGAGTAACAGAGCTCTGCAGACAAACTGGTAGAGTGGTGTAAAGGCAAACCTCACTAAACACAATTTCAGGAGATAATAATAAAGCTCTAAGAGTCTTGCCATCAAATCCAAGAGGTTTGACTGCAAAGCAAGCAGCCTGCCTCTAATGTTAGCTCCACAAAAGTCCTAGGACCACCTACTTTTGTTAAATAGCAAAATACTCATTTAGAGTATGAACCATTTAGATGCAGGGAGGAAGAAAAGAAAAACTGAAAATCTGGAAGTGTGTGGAAAGCTGCAGCTAAACATTTCTTTTGTAACAAACTGCAGTTTCCTGAAGTGAAACAGATATTTACGTGCAAAGCTGCCTTCAAACCAGAGGCACATTCTCCTCTCTGGGTTTGTTTGCTTTGCTGTTTTACAATGCAGACCATCGTTACACGTTACACAAAAGCCCCTGAGTAACCCCACTGGGAGTGGGGGCCTCTCTGTGCTGAGCATACAGCAAAATAACATTCCTGCTTCAAAGCAAACTTACAAGATCCAAAGAGACAAAAGACTCAATCCAGAAAGAAAATGAGGCACAGAGGCCACCAAAGGCCACAAAAAAAGGTCAGCAAGAATAAAACTTCCGAGTTCTGTCCCCTTGTATGCAGCATTACCCCTGCAGAGTCAAGAGGTCTCCCAGCACCGACTGATCCTTGCTCCCAGTCCCAGTAATAAACTGTAACATCCTCTGAAGTCAGGAGGAGACACAGGACAATGAGGGAAGCTACTCTTGCACTGTGCAGAACAAAAGTCATCCCTACAGGGTCTGCCTCACAAGGCGTAAGTGTAGAGTTCATTTCTCTACAGGAACCAAGATAAAGATCACTCTATATTTAATTCAACTCAGGTGAAGTTACTGCTGGACAACTTCACTGAGGCCTGAAATGCAACTTGTAACATTAATTTGAAATTCTTGCTAGAACTCTGAAATTCAATAATTATTAAATTATCAATGTTTTAGTAATAAAAAAATAATTCAGGCTATGAATTAATTTGAAATTATAAAACTAGGGCCTCATCACATAGTATTAATTTATCCATCTTTGGATGCTATATTATGAATAGTGATTGGTTCATTATATATTCTTACCCCAAGATATATTTTGAATGTGGTTTAAAATTCTAAATAGGGCATTATCAACTGAAATGTGGCAGCAAGAACTAATTTAAATAGAGAACAAATAATGAATACGGTGATAGTTTCTGAAAAACTGCCAGATGACAAAGAAAAACTAACAGCACAAGGTCAGCACTTGCTATCATCTTGTATTTCTCAAAGTTTAATACAGGACTTAATTTGGAACACAATACGCTTTTCTAACTGTAAACATGCTTTACTTTGAGAGAAGGCCCAGAGGTCATTGCACGTTACATTTTGCTGTCATATCTGTCCTTTCAACTTCTTCAAGCTAGAAAGATGCCAACAGGCAACAGGAAACAGAGGTGCATGAGAGTTACTTTGTGCTTCAGCTCCTGCAAGGTTTAGCTGGCATCACCCCTCAGCCAAGGGTGATAAGTTGCTTCCTCAGCTGAGGTTACAAGGTTCTGTTAAATGTCACTCAGCCATGAGAGCTCCAATCGCTCCTGACCAAGAGGACACACAATCCTTTCTTCATGATGACGTGCCCTGTCTGCTACTGAGAAGCAACTCAGGGAAAACACCTCTTCAGATCTCTTAAAAGTGGAGGAATAAAAGCAAGCCAAGAAAGGAGGATCAGTTATTTATTTGACAAAGAGATTTTCAATACAGATTTTAAAACAAAGCTATCATCTCCACGATACAAAGAAGCACTACTAATCTTATTCCAGGTTTTAGTCAGAGGAAACTCTCAACAAATGCATTGCAACATTAAAAACGGGTAATTCATTTTGAATATTTATTTCTAATCTTTCAGCCAATGCCCAATCATGGCAGGCAGGATGCTGCTGGTCACTTTCTCACAACTTTCTCTAGCAGTGTGCTGTCAACAGCTCTGGAATGGAATTGCTCATTACTACTCTGCAGACTCGTAATTCCTCACCTCTTTATCACCTATTTTGCTGATAACTTCAGCAGACCAGCGAGAACTCATTTTCCTTTGCAGAAACTGAACTGTTTATGCTCCAAACCCCTGATAATGTAAACACTGGGGGGAAACCCACAGAAATTCGCAAAAGATGGGCAGGATCCCACTACAACCTCTATAACCAAGGAGACTGCAAATAAATACAAGATATCACACCTTTATGCTGTCAGAAAGGTCACCAGATTATCAACGTTTGTTTTAGATAGAGACAGACTACTTCCCTTTCCAAATCTTTACTTTGTTGTGCTTTCTCTTCTAGCTAGAGAAGAAAAATTTGTGCCAATTATGTACTTTGTCATGGAGTGAACACAAAACAAAACTTAGTTAGCGGTTTTTGTTATAAATACCAAAGAGAAAAGTTTCAAAAAGGAAAAAAAAACCAAAACAAACAAAAAAAACCCAAAAAACCAACCAAACAAAAAAACCCCCCAAAAATACCAAGAGTAGCAGGCAGACACCACTTCCCAACTAAGAGAGTAGAAAAATTTAAAGTTCTTTAAAAAAAAACTGAAGGCTTTACACAGCTTTAACCTGAAATCAAATGTGACAACAGCTTTTGGATGTGCTGCAAGAGTCTAATAGCAACAATTTTGTTAAGAATAAAAAGCTGGTTTGTCACAGCAGCACAACTCTGTGCACAGCCTGTATCTCCAAACACCTGAGCTGTGTATGAATACAAATTCCATCTTGTTATTTGTTGAAGTTCTTTTTCCTCAAGATTCACTCTCCACAGATCCTTGTCTTCCTCCAAGCAACAAAACAATGCTCACTGGGAATCTAAATCTGCTTCATGCAGCATCAAAGTGCTACATCAATATTTTTATACAGTAGCTGGGATGGGCTGACTCCCTCCTGCCTTTCAGGGTGAGCATTCACCCTTTGATCTCCAGCTTCACGTAGCAACAAATCTCCTCCACCATAGAGATCTGCATATATATGCACATAAACATATCAATATACATATATGCATATAAGTACATATACATATTTAAGTAAGGGTGGCTGATTTGTCAACAAATGGGCCATAGGGGAGCATTTATTCTAAGTGCATTTGATTATACCATATTTGAGACAAGTGTGTTTCATAAGCAGGGAGAAAAACCCATAAATGCTTTGCGTTGGGAAAAGGAGCCTAAACATCAGCTCAGGACATTGCTGCATGTGCCACAGTATAAATGTCACAGCACACTGCACTGCATCAGCTTAGGGCAGAGCTTGCTTTGCCTCTTTGGTGATGTGAACCAAAACTGAACTCAATTTTGAGTAAGAAATGTTAAAGGAAACATCAACCTGAGCTTAGAGAACTAAATGTCAACTTGGTGAAAAGCTCCAGGTGACTTTGACTGCAGTCAGTCACTACCAATCACTACTGAATATTTCAGGTCTTACAGCTCTGCCAGGACTTTACAACTCAAAGGACAACAAGCCTTAAGGGAAGTCTTAACTCCTTCAAAGTAATAGGTCGGGCTTGATGATCTCAAAGGTCTTTTCCAACCTAGTTAATTCTGTGATTGGGAATTTTTCCACCAACTTCAGAGGAGTTGAGAATTCACTACATATTCAGTGCTGGATATTAAAGGATAATGGGCATTGTCGTTTTATTTTAACTCATAAGGGATCTTGAAAAGATAGAAACTAGAAATATCAAGCACAGTGTCCTTGAGCCCAGCTAACAGAAACATTAGTACCATGTAAAGCTCCTGCACAGTGATGTGGATGAATCACACAAATCCATCAATAACAGTACTTCACCTTCAGCCTGAGCTCCACTACCTGTCTGCCCTTTGATATCCCAACACACCACAAACACAGATATGTTGAACCAAGGCCAGGACATTACCCTGTGACACCGGCACTAACTTCCAGTTCCCCTAGAGACTCTAGTCACCATTTAAGAGATTTCAACATTAGAAAATTCACAGTTTTTCCTTCCTTCCTTAATTTCTTTTACTGCTGATACAGTTTATAGCATTTCAAACAATGTCTGCAACCTTCCCATTATGCCATGCCATATTATGCCATCATTGTAGGGCACAAACTGCAGTGCCCTTTGAGAAGATGTTGATAACCCCTCATTCATATTATTCAATATCTGAAAGGACTGTGAGTTCATATCAAACATGAAGCATTGCCAGGGTCCCTCGCTGCACAAATAAAAGCTGCATGGCAGAAATACACTTCCAGAGGCATTATGCTAAGCACCAGCTACAAAGACACTCTACAGAGTATGCAAGTGCACCACGTGAATTTCTACAACCACTTTCTTTTGCTATTGATCAAGGTTGGTCTATCTCAGCAAAAAGGTGACAAAACTGCTACTCAAATGCTCAGAAACAATGAATTATCTTTGTTCAGAAAAGGGATGGAAGAACAGAAGTAGAGAAACACATCAGTGAGAATAAAATTGAAATGGAGAACAGGAAAATCTGATCTTTAGAAAGAAGAAAGGTGCGAGCAAAGAGGAGCATAGACATGGACATGAAAGTAAATTTCCATGGCATGCTAAGGGAGCATCCAAACAGAGAGCTCATCTCTGCCCCAGTGAGGGGGCAGGTGAATCAGCCTTGTGTGGGCTGGGGGGTGGCTGAAGGTGCAGCCTCCTGCAGTCAGCCCTGGGCAGCGGCCGTGCCACAGGGCAGGGACAGAACAGGAGCTGAGCTGAGCTTCCATGGCCACTGCCCGGGGCCCACAGCAACTGCAGCTCAGCCTGCTGGGGGAAGGAACCAGCCAGCTTTCAACAAAAAGGGATTTGAGGAGAAGTGCAGCAACAGAGATACCAAGAAGTCAGGAGTTAGTAGCATAGTAACAAGTCAGCTGCTCTAAAATAATTTAATCCTACACAAGTTGCTTTGAACATCTCAGGAGCAAAGCGGCTAAAGCTACCTTCCAGTAGCAACTAATACCTCCAAAAATCCATGAAATGCATAGTCTGAAATCATTATTAAAACACAAGTTCTCTCAAACATGTGCCAAGTGTTTCTTTTTTATTTTTTTAACACAACAGCGGGTCCTGCAGCAACACACAGAGCCTAAATGGTGA
Organism: Passer montanus; assembly: GCF_014805655.1. Lineage (NCBI taxonomy): Eukaryota > Metazoa > Chordata > Aves > Passeriformes > Passeridae > Passer > Passer montanus. The sequence goes on from NW_024373256.1 coordinate 8,453,418, forward strand.
GATTCCTCAAGCTTGCCCTAAAGCCTTAACATACTCCTGCTCTCCTCTACAAACCACGACCTTGTCTGTAGGCAAACTGTGAGAGCTGTCTAAGATCAGGGCATCCTGCAGGCACCCTCTGCTCCCAGGGCACATCCACCACTGTGGCACAGCTTCACTGAAGATCTGGACACTGTTTCTGGTTTCTCTTTCACAGCAACATTGTCGAACTCTGTTCCATAAGCCCAAAGATCTTACTCTCACAAAAAATTGTCTAAACAAGGAAAATAATATTAAAAAAAAAAAAAAAGGCAAAAAAAAAAAGCAGAGAGGCAACTTGACCAGAGTAACAGAGTAACAGCAAAGAGTTGCTTTGTCTGCAACCAACTCACAGTTATTCCTCTTTCATCATGTGTAGAAGGTTTCTTACACAATTGTTAAAACCAGCATAACCAGAGATTACCCAGAATTAAAACAGCTGTGAAGGATTTCTGGACAGTACTGATTTTGATTCTGGTTTTGCTCAAGTATGAGCCACAGAACTGCCCCCCAGAATGGCAGGCAAATATCTGTTCCTGTGCTCATTCCTGCAAGGATGGGACTTGACATCAGTAGTGCATTGCAGCATCCTCACAGCACTTCCATGTGGCAAGGAATGAGCTTTTGGCTAATTTAAACACATCAGGGTAATTCATTAAGTGGTTAATAAACTGTTAACAGAAAAGGTATTACTCAGTAAGCCTGTTCAACTTCACAGGAAGTTTCCTTGGGTAGGACTGAATTGTTTGGTCCACAGATTTCTGCACACAGAAGTTGCAGCTGAGCAATGCCTTGAGTAGTGTCTTCTTATGAACTGTATCACCAGCAAGGAAACATCTGTGTTCATTTTGTTTATTCAGCAAGCTTTGGAGCATTAGGGATAATAGAAAAGCTTCTTCTCAAGGACTTATGCTCACAGTCAGCAGCTGGAAGGCCAAAGGTTTGGGGGGTTGCTGTGTGTTTTTTTTCTCTTCATACACACACTTAAGGATATTGATAATCTTAAAAGAAATATTAGGCTTGCAACTAGGTATGTTCAGAAGATACTCTTATTTATGCTGATCCATGCAAAACAAATGACTTCATAAATATCTGTGTTAAATCCTGAGAAATAAAATGCACAGAATTAAAGCAGCATAAGCTGCTTCTGCTACTGGCAGGTGAGCACTGAGCTGTGGGAAACGTTACCTTTCACTGACTTCCTCCAGGCTGAGACAGGTTTGGGGCCACAGATGTGTGCAGCTCACAGAAAAATGATCCCAATTACTGATGTAGCAGAAAGAAGATAAAATGAGTTCCCTCCACCAACTGCTCCAAAACAGAACCAGCTGCTGCAAAGTGAGCCAGGCAGAACCCCAGCCTGCAGCACTGGTAACAGGATCTAACCATCACTGGCCAGACCTGGAGCACCCATCCCACCAAATCAGGACAGCTGAAGTCCTGATACCCTGGGAGGGTCTCTCCCCTTGGGGCAGGAAAGGTGCCTGCACAACACAGCTGGGCACCTCGAGGGCTGGCTACTGTTTTTAAACTGACAGTTTCAGGTTTGGCTTAAACAAATTCAAGACTCTGAAACTGAAACAGAGAAAAGAGCTCACTTTCTTCTCCTGAGAATCCTGCACAAGGTGATGCCAGGCACATGACTTACACTCAAAAGATGTAGGCAACAGCCACGTTTTGCACTGGTATTGGAATAAGAATTTGTCACAGCAAAGTACATTTCTGCCATCTCCTTAGGCACAGCAACCCCCAACAGATATTGTGGCAAAAAAACCATCTCATGCTTTTCTTCAAATGCACCTTCTCTTCTGCATTCCTCAGTGGGTCACTTACCAAGCCATGAATGCCCTTTAAACCTTCCAGCTCCTTTGGGAGACTGCTCTATCCAGGATAGTCACCCTGCCACTAAAAAGACCCCAAACAACAAACGAACACAGATGTGTGGCAAACATCACTCCTCAGAGCAGCTTCAGTCCATGTGTTTGCTGTCTGCCAGGCACTGGTACACACCAGCCTGGTCCCTGTCCAGTGACTCAGAGCTTCTGTTTGACTGGGAAGCAGAGACAGCCAGCCTGTGTTTTCCTCCTCCAGGAGAGGCCACACAAGCAGCATTCTGTAAAGCTGGGAGGTGAATCTACATCCACACAGAGCACCTTTCTTCTAGACCCTGAGGCTTTGTTTTATTTTTCACCAAAGTTCAGTTCATACAATCATGGCATCATTTAGGTTGGAAATGACAGTAATGCCATTGAGCCCAACTGTTAAAAACACCATAAACCAGCCATTGGAGCTGACACACTGTACAAGCTGATCTGAATACAAGACAACAACATAAATGTTTGCATAAACATAAACTTCAACATAAATGTTTACAGTTTAACCTCACACTGGCAGATGCCTGGGCTAATCATCACTTATGGGTAATTTGTATATCTCCTTAGGTGGGGATCAATACATTTAAATTAAATTCTAACACAGGTAATCCACTTGAATACAAAGCAGGCATTTCAAACCATTCAGAAACCCCACCTATTCCCCTTAAATCTGGCCCAAGGAAGTCCACCAGTCACACACTGAAGCACATGGCCTCTAAAAAGCTGACTGAGAGAATCAGAGCTAAAGCAGAATGCAACAGAGATGAATTGAAAACACTTGTCATCAACGTAATGTTTCCATAATGCAAAACTCAGCACAGTCTTCCTGCGTGAGCATCCTTAGTAATTCAGCATGGGATTAAATTATTAACTTTCACTGAGACCAAACAAGGCCAGCAGAATATGAAGAACCCTAAAAAAAATTTCCTGAATTTTAGGTTTTTGCACTCATAAAACCACTACAAATGGAGAGTGATTGTTAAATAATTTCACCACTGCCAAGAGAAATATGCAGGAACTCAAGCTGTAACTGGCCAGCAGCACCAATCTCTCCTATCACAGGTAATTCCATTCAGACCACCAAACAGAAAAGAACATTATATCTGCACTCCATGTCCTAATGAAGACACTGTGGCTCTGAAGAACCACAGGTTATTCTCAGTATGCTGTTTTACTTGAGCTCTTACACACCTGCATCTTCATCCTACAGTAAACAACTGAGAACACTGAAAAAGGTGGAATTTAGCTGACAAAGGTGTCTCAATATCAGTCCTGTACAAAAATATCTCACACATCATTCTTACACAGGACAATGATCAAAGGTGGAACCAACCCTGAATGTGAAGATTTTCTAAAAGAATCTGCTAATAAAAGAGCACGAATTTGATGAAGTGATGACTTGCCACATTCTAGACTTGTTTAAAGTGCATGCTGCAAAGCAAAATCTTTCTAAGCAACATTCAGCCTGGAAAATTCTAGCCTGAGCAACTCTTGCTTATATTTGACCACAAATATTTGACTACTGTGGAATACAGGTATGTATGCATGCCTCTGTTTGCATGAGAGCTGCAAAAGTGAGTCTTGAACACATTTTACTCTAATAAACAGGAAGGGGAGAAACACAGAAACCACCAAACCACCAACTCTCTACTAAAGAGAGGATTGTAACACCTGTGGTATCTCTGTGTTGCTATGAAACTACCATCCTAAACGTAGCAACAGATTTAAACCTTTAAGGATACATTTTGCTCTCTGTAGGCAACATAAAACAGGAAAATGCTGCAGAAGGGTTTATTTTAAGCCAAGAGGAAACAGTATTTCAAACTGGACAACACAAGTTAGGAAGACAGCAATTTACCAATGACAGCAAGCTAGGAAAAAAAACCAAAACAAACAAACCTAAACCAATTTATTCAACAGTGAAACAGTATTTCATAATGGAGTTACTATTTACCAAGTGTGGAATAGGGACCTGAAGCACTTTCCTCACCGGTTACCTTAATCCACTTCCTACCAACACAGTCCCAGCTGAGCTCCTGAAGTCACTGCCATAACTCCCAGTGACTCCCAGCTGGAGCCGGGAGCAGCCTCTGCAGCCACTGACAACAGCCCCAGAAACAGGAGGGAATTGTTCAAGGATGAGGAGGAAGTGAGTACATGAGGCTGTGTTAAAACTAAGAACAATACACAAATAATACAGAAACATTTACAAGCAAACAAAACACACAGCACCCCGTTCATTTCCTACCAAAGGCTTGGAAACACTGAAGCTTAGGTGGCAGAATTGAGAGCAAAGCTGGGCTAGTTCTGGTAACTAAACTGGAAACACAGCCCTGGGGCTGAATCCAGGAGAGTATGAAATTCAAGGGCTTCCTTTCACTTATTCCTTCCAGGTGACACCACTCCACAAACAGGGAGCATCTGGAGCACAGTGCATGGCTGATGAATACGCTCTGCAAAGTTACACTGACACTTCAAAAGCAACAAAATGCTCCAGCAGTTCTGAGCTGTCCACATAGCACAAAAATAGAGATTTTGATGAACCATTTGGCCTGCAAGACCCTTTTTTCCTTCCAGTTATTCATGCATAGGTTCTCTATGAGAATTACTGTAAATTTACATCAGTGCAACCAGAAAGTGAAAATCCCCTGAAGAACTCAAACTACAGAATAAACTATTGATAACACCCTGGGAGAAGGTAAGATCATTGTTCAGACTCGTGATGGTGCTAAAATGGACAAACCCAAAACCACTTTGAATAACTGCAACAAATTTGTCTGAAATCTTTTAACATATATTTGGTTGCATAATGGCAAATGAACCCTACAACAACTTTCACATAAAATACCTTTAGGTCAAATTTTGCTGAGTGAAGTACATGCTTAAACCCATGCATCCCACAGCACCTATAGAATTAGAGTCCCAGGCTACACAAACCCACCCAAAATTCCAAATTAACCTGGTTCTTGCTCTGCATCAGCTACATTTTAAAAAGGCTATTTATTATGAGATTCATGAGGTTATTATTATTATGAGATTCATTTATTATGAGATTATTATGAGGAACTTTTGGAAAATTCCTGTCTTCTGAAAGCACAATAAATGCATTTATATTTATCCAACTTTTAAACTAGTTGTGCTCTCAGAGGTCCCATGGAGCCTTGCAGCTGACCCAACATTTTGTTCTTCCCCACACAGGAGCTTGTCCTCCTGCCCATTTCATGTCACATTTCACTGCAGCCCTAACCAAGGGGAGCAAGCACCCCTAGACTCACACTCTAGATGCCCACTGCATCTTCACACAGGGGGACAGGAACAGGCCAGTGCAGTCTGCTTTTCTTAAACATCCAGGGATGAAAAAAATCAACTTCAAAAGAAAGCAAAGAGAAAAACCACCATATTTTTAAACTGGGGGTTGAGGGTGAGGAGCAGAAATCTCTGTTTACACTGTCAGTGAAGTGAGAAGGTTTGAGACCATCTTCTCCTAATAAATAGTCATTAATCACTTGCAGTCACTTAGCACAGGAGGTCATGTGGTGGCAGCCTGGCCAGTGTAAATGTTTAATACTGAATTAGATTAGAAAGGCTCAGGACAGTGTCATCACAGCTACAGTGCTGCCTGCAAAACCTACCCAACTTTCCTTTGCTTTCAGTGTCACTGAGGCCTGACCCAGGCTTTGGGGATGGGATGATGTGGTCTTGCTGTGAAGGTGAGACACAGCAAAAGTCACAGAGCTAACTACAGAAAGCCAGATGGCCAGGAGTTTATTGCACCATTTTATCACTGTACTGCTGGAAAACCCTGTCACCTATTCGATCAGAGCTCAGTTAGGAACATGAACACAGGGGTGATGAGCTGCCTGCAGGACAGACTGCACAGGAATCTCCAGCTCTCTCCTGGGGGTCTCACCCAGCACAGGGGCACTGCCATGTACTGGCACAGGACATGCAAAAATACAGAGCCAAACATCCTCACTGCGTGTGCACAGAGCTGGAGAAGCAGCACTCAGATGGCTTCACAAGAATATTTCATAACCCTCCTCCCCCTGTCCTCTACTCAGCAGCTCAGTCAGAGCCAACTACAGCTATAATTATTGTCATAATTATTATTTTAATAAGAATCAATGACTTATCAAAATATTGCGCTGAAGACTTTCACGTCTTTTGTTGTAAGACTGCCAAAAAGGCAGCTCATTGCTGAGGTACTGCTCCATGTACTCTGCTAGCAGGCAGCACCTCCAAGTTTCTATTTCTGCCACTGAGTGACTAAACTCAATTCCAGTGAATGCCAAAACGTAAGCAGTTTGAGGCACAGTAGCTGTGCAAAGTATTATTATTCTCGTAGTGCATACACACTAACAGCTTTGTTTACTACACTCACTCCTCTTCTGCTTGTTTCCTTGGTTTTACACACTGTGGGCCAAGTTGCTGAACTTAGATGCCATAAGGTAGCCACCTGAATTCTTATTTACATATTTAAACAGCTGTCAGGCACCCACAGCAAGTTTCAAGAGCATAAGCAAGCCTGTAAACATCTAAGTCAATACAGGTAGGTGCCAAGATGTATCCCCAGCTAGCCAAATGTGGATTTCTGCAGACAGGATGCTAGTTTTCATGAGATTATTCTTTTCTACAATGGAGGATTAGCTTGAAGATAGATTATTTTTTATTTACATGCCTGTTCAATATGACTCCAATCCAGATCTCTGCTAACACTCCATTTCCACAGAGAACTCCAGTTTACATTTTCATAATTAGCAGATGGCCATTTATTTAGTTGGAGCTCCAGGTACACAGAGAAAAAGTTCCTTAACTAATGACACTGGCAACTGTGGGACTCCTCATCAAGGGTGTCAGTTGTCACCCCACTGAGTTCACAGGTAGAACACGTAGGACTCTACTTGCCTCTGTGACATGCAATGGTGCAATTCTAAAGAACCAAAAATTCCTCTGGAAATGTCATTTTTCAGGTTTGTTGCGCGTCTCCCAAGTAAGGGTCAACAGGCTGGATGTAGTTTCAGAGAGATTGCTTCACTTTAGTCAATACAGTCACGACCTCACACACTTTTTCTTTGAAAGAAGACACTTTCAGTTTCAGGGAGATTGCTTCACTTTACAGTCACAACCTCACACACTTTTTCTTTGAAAGAAGACACTTTAAATGAACCCTGTGTGCTCCTGAATCAGAAATAATGCAATTATAAAGAACAAAGATAACCAGAAACAGGTTGGGTTTTAAGAACAAAATGAGATACATCTCAGAAATTCAGACAGCATGAAATCCAAAACTGACCACCACAAAAAGTCAGCGAATAGCATCAGCTTAAAGAAAAATACTCAGATTTCACCAACATAACTGAACCAAAAAGTACATCTGAAGGGCAAGCAAAGGCTGCAGCATGAAGCAGAAATGAGTGTCCATGACTCATTCAACCAAATCCAAGTTAAACTGAAGTTTGCAGTGTCATTCAGCTTTGTAGAATTGTTTTAAATAAGCATCCCACTTACTCTCTAATAATAGAACAGCAACAGAACAGTAGCTTGAAAACAAAATATATGTGGGAGGCATTCACGATCTGACCTCAGAGTCAACCACACACTAGTGTGAAATCTTTTTTAGCTAACTTTTTTAATTAACTGGTATTCATTTATTGGTTTCATTTCATCTTTAAAAAAAAAGCAGCATATTATAGATGTGTTATAAATAGTTGTCCCTTGGAGGAATTCTCTAATCATCTCTAAAAATAAGAAGTCATATGATTTCAGTGTCCTGTACTGACCCTTTCAGTATTCAGCAAGGTTACACTGTATATATGTTTAGGTAATGCTACATGTTGCTCAATTTTTATACCCACACAGTTATAAAAGCCTGTTCTCTCCACTTCTAGTGCATACTCACACTCAGTAAAGCACTTTTTTCAGTCCTGTATTTGTGGTAAAGCTTGAGAATTACTCCATAGGAAGCACAGGTCCACAAGGCATGAAAACCATTTTGTGCTTCCAAGTGAAGCCTGGAAATATCCTTTACTCACCCAAAACTAGCTGGGCAGCCAATTTATAATGCTAGCCCCTTGCTGTGTTCTTTCTTGATCCATCCATGCTAATCAATCCCTGAACTTATCCCACCCCTAGGCTGTACAGTGCCAATCACAGAGAAATTCTGAGTAGGAAGCCCTGAAGCAGGGTTTGTGGAATCCTGTGCTGAACAGGTCCCTGATGGAAATACTGCAAAGTTCCCTTTGTGACTCTGGTAAACTGCTAGCAGCTTTAACTTGCTATTCAGCATGTAAACTCTTCAAGACAGGGACCTTTCCTCACATATGTCTGTGAAGCTTCTAGTGCCCAGATGGTGCCATACAAATGAATAATAATTATATTTTCATGTAGACCATTATTGTGCATAATGTAAATTACTTTCACTGATCCAAGAGGAAATAATTTTCTCATTTTGAAATGAAAAGAGGGAGTAAAAATAATGATTACTTGTTTGATGCTCTCATTATAACAATAATTACATTTGTGGGTCCAGAATCCCCAGCTGGTCTGTACTGACTTTAATGGAGTTACACCAGTGCATGGCAGCTGACAAGCTCCTGGTCCTTGCTGAAGATCTCAACTGCTTCACAAGAACAGCTTACTTCAAACCCACACTGCTTTCATGAAGGATGGGACATTAATTAAGCAATCAAGCACACTTTGCAGACTGGGGAAGACAAACACCAGACCTGGCATCTACAGAAATGGATTCCCACACACATGGCAGGTACCTGAGCATCACTGCCATGGCCCTGCCTTGCTGGCACAGAGGAGCAGGCTTCTGCACAGATGCACACCTCAAATGAGCTGAATTGCCTTCTGGAGACACTCAACTCTGCTCATGAGAAGGCCTCAGACCCCATGTGTGTTTGAGATTCAAGACAAGCTTAAAAAGGAAACACCCAAATACCCAAAAGGAAACAGCCATAATCAGCAGCACCAAGTGTGAAAGGGAAGAATAAAGTTGTGACCTGCCAGGGCTTGGCTCCTCTGGAGGAAAGAGATAAAAACCACAATTATCACACTAAAGAGGACTAGTCTGGAGTGCCAATAATTGAAAAACCCAAAACTACCTGTCACCCTCAGCTATGTGGCCCTAAACATTTTGCTAAAGATGTCAAGAGGTTACTGATGAGAGTAGGCAGCCAAGACTTTCCCTTGTCTCACAGAGCTGTCTCCCATTCAACATGTGCTCTGTGGAACAGCACCAAAGCCTACCTTTCTTAAACAAAAACAAAGGACTGAGGTTCCAAGTCTAAAAGTCAGACTCAAACACTTGGAACTGCTAGTCCTCAACCCCAGCCACACACACCAGAACCCACGTGCCCTCTGAGTATCCACACAGGGATGCTCCTGCCTCTGCCCAAATCAGACATCCCATCAGCCTCAGCCAAAAGAAAAAAATACAGGACATTGTATTCCAATTAAAGAGCTACTGCAAAAGCTTCAGTGAAGTGCCAGATCTAATTTTAACACTATAAAGAAAAACCAGGAAGTATTTGATTAAAATTAATCCTTGAGGTTACATAATTTGACTATTGCTACAAATTAAGATCACTTCATGCTTCCATTGTACTCCTGGCCCTTCAGCAAGCACTAATAAGATGCCATATCACAGACTTCCCTTGCTGAAAGGAAGAAATATTTTGAAAAATGTTTCTGAATAGAGCCAAAACATGTGGCAGGTAATGAGGGCCTTTTACACCAAAATGTACCCATTTTGCAATAGCTGACAGGAAGTAAATGGGATTTGTACATCCCCTGTACAACAGCTGGTCTTCTCTTGCTAAAAAATTTAAATGCTTCTATTTCAAAGGGAACATCTGCAAAATCCCATCACACATTAAAGAATAAAAAAAACCAACACAACAAAAAATACACCAGTGGCCTGGAAACGGCTTCTGATCCATCTCCTATAACACATTCCCACATTCCTGCAGAGAAGATGCTTAACAAGGTAACTGCTGCAGGAGACCAACAGTCTAATCTGGCTCTAATACTCCCCTTAAAAGATGCATACATTATTTCTCTTGCTGCAAAGATTTGTTTGTTTTATTAACGTGTGCCTTGTTAAGTGCTAAGACTTTGTAAAAATGATTATGCACCTTCCAGCTGCAGATGAATTGTCTCCCCCCTTTGCCATTACTAAATGATGAGTTGTCTCCATTCCCCTTCTCGATTGTTATTAAAGCCATATTACAGCATGATTAAGCTCCTGATAATAAGTAAAACTGTATTTAACAGTCAAGTCAGTACTATGGGCCCATTCTCTAAGAAATATATCATTTTTGGCCACATAATAGCTTGATGCTATTAATTTTATTCACAATGCAGAGTACCTTAACTCAGCAGTTTCACTGAGCCTGGTGTTCCAAAGTGAGACTCAGTTTCCAGAGATTGATTTATTCTGCACTGAAGTTTAACACACAAAATTATTAGCTCACATTAAGCTTCTTTGCACTTCTCAGGTCTGGAAATTTTTTTCTGAAAACCAGTTTTCCCTCATTACCTGTGTTCAGATTAAATTACTGAGGCCACAGGTCAGCATCAACAAGATACTTAGAGTGGAATACATTTAAATAGATATCATTTGATTGTGTGTACATATATGGAACCTATATATTCACTGATTGAACCAAAAAGGATAAACCAGTGGTGGGATAGTTCCTTTTTTCTTGAAAACTCATTTGTTGTATGGAGCTTAACAGCTAGTTGACACTTAAGTGCAGCTCTGTAGAGTGAACTCCCAGGGACTACAGTGACTCTTTCAGCAGCAGCCCAGCTCCTCTCCCATGGCAGAGGCTCCCTCCTCCAAGGCACACCTTCTGCCACCCCTGTGCAAAGCTGAGCTGTAGCACTGTGCTGCACTGAAAGCTGTGCTCCATCCAGAAACTCACTGGTCCTGTACCTCCCACACGGATGCTCAGCACAGGGTAGGTCCAGGCTGCGTGTTTTGTTTCTGGCAAAACAGTGCTGGGAATCTACCTGCACAATCTAAACATTCCAGGGGCAAATACACTTCAAAAGAAAACTCTCATTTCCAAACCTGAAAGAATCCCAAGCCTTTATGTGATGCACAAGGTGAATTCTGCACTGGTCTTACTTTGGGGAAGCATTTGGAAAAGGCTGGGGGAAATAACTCATGGATGAACCTTAGGGAAAGTGGAGTAAAGCCTCCTGGGTTTTCTTTCCTCTATGATTCCCATGGTGTTTTCCAGCATTAGACTTGCTGCTGCTTTGCTTCTAGTTACAACAACTGATCCCAGTTTTTATAACCCTTAGCATGGAGCAGAGCAGCTCCTGGATGCCTTTCCTAGCTTCAGCAGCCAACAGGGATTACAGACTTTAGGCACACATTGTAATTACTTTTTGCTTCTTGCACCTTTAACCTGGTGGAGCTCAGCATGAATCACCAGGAGGTGACAAGGAAGGAAAAAGCAAGAAAAAACAGGCTTGAGCACATTCAGCTGATCACCCTGTGGAGGACCCAGCCTCACTCTCCACACTGCCAGGAGAAGAAGAAAAATCCACATTTCCCACAACAGATATGAAATTAAGGAGAGGCACTGGTGATCCTCAGGACTGTCCTCCCTGGCTTAACTTCTGCTTGGAATTAAAACACCTCACAGGAATTAAAACTCCTCACTGACCCCAAACACACTTTCTTTTCATTCTACAGTTCTCAACATTTTGAGCTATCGATATGTTTGGTTCCTTTGACAGCTTCATGCTGAAAGAAACATACCATTTCTTTAAAAGAACACACAAAATTTCAGACTGAAGAAATGCTTTGATCCCACACCAGCAGGCAAGAGCTGTATTTCACTGAACTGACAGTAACAGTGCCCTGGCATTTCTGCTTTATGGCACAACAGGCAGCAGTGAAAACCCAAGGCTAGCAGGAGGCTCAAAGGAGCAGCACGTACCCACAGACAGTGCCTTCAACACCCACTTCAAGGCAGGGGCCACAGCTGGGCACCACAACTGCATCCCTGTGATGCACAACAGCCTGTCAGTGCAACATCACAGCAGATGCTCTGCTGTCACATCCCTCTCATCCTCAGCAGCCCCAAAGCAGAGATTTGCATCCCATTTTCTTGCCTTTGGGTTCCCAACACGCAACATCCACAAGCCCCTTCCACCATTGCTAGCAGGCTGCACTAAGGAAACCCAAGACTGAGCAGCATGCTTACAGTATTTTCACAAAAAGCTGTTGCATACTTTTCAAAGATAAAGACCCTTCCATAAAAATCAACACATTCTCAAAAGGGAGCTTAATTCTTCTGTGCTTTTGACACTTGAGTAGTGCTGCATGAATAAAGCTTGTGCAAAGGGTGCAGCTGCCAGAACGGTTGCAAGTACACACTGAAATCAGTGCTAACCATACAGCTGATATTTCTTTAGAAGTATCTATACGCTGATTTAATTAAATATGGAACAACTGCAGGAAACTGCTTATGACTAATGAAAGCTCCAGGTGTAGCTGGTCAGGGGATCTAGCACAGTAAGTGTTTTCAGTTGCAAAATTGCTCAATTCAAAATTGTTTCTTCCTGCCAAGTTGGCAATTCCCATTCAATTACATGCAGGTACAGTGGCAAACCTTTTACTACAGCACAATGTTATTTTATCTACCAAATGATAGTGCTTATTGCACGTATCTGACAGCACTTAATAAAAATCTAAATATATGTTAAACACCTGGTTCAAAGGATTATGTTTCTTTTCCTGCAGACACAGATTACCAAATCCTCACATTACTTATGTCTAACTCAATAAAGTAAAATAGGGACCCCCATTTCAGTCTTTTACACAGGACTGAGACAAATTAAAAACAAGATAAATAAAGGCACTGTAGCCTCATATGGCAACTTTCAGACATAGGTCTGAAAAGCACTGTCTTCTGCCAAGTGTCCAAAATCTGGTTTGCATAACTATTTAATATAAGGGCTCACATAAGGGTAGTTAGCAGGGCAAGTGAAAAAAGTACAAAAACCACAATCAAGTACTACATCACAGACGAACATTTAGCAGCCTTTCAAAAGTATGCTCCTCAAAATGCATTAAAACTCACCATTCCACTCACAGACCAAAGACACATTGAAATCAATACTATTTTTGGTTAAAATGCAAGACTGAGAAATCTTTGAAAAGTCCTTGGAGGGCCCCTCAGATGTGCTTAACCCAAGACATGTGGATATAATGGAACCACTGTACTCACACCAGTCAGCTTCTCCAACTGTTGCAAAACAATTTCACATACACAAACTATGGAAAACATGGATTGAGAAGGATACTAACTTTGCTTGGATATTAAATTTCATTTTATGTGCAAACAAAGCAACAGGGGAAAAAAATCTTCCTTTATATAGATGATACACAATTCCATTTCTCAGAGATTTTCCTCGTGAACCGAGTCAGAAATCAAGACTGGTAACATAGGCGAGACTGGTAACTTTACCTACCAATTTAACACAGCTGCCAAGTTTTTAAGGCAGAAGACTACACAAAGACAATTTCCCTGTCACTTTTCCGCCAAGCACACATTGCAGTCAATAGGTGGATACTTGAGTGTGAGGTTTTGTATTCCGACCAAAGCAATTTTAAGGATGGTGGCCCCTTCCCAGTGTGCAGGCTAAGCAAAACCACAAGTGCCATAAAGTCATCTTGAAGAAGCCTTGCCAAATCACCTTCAGACAAAGTGTTGTTAAGTACCCTGCCGCTCGCTTTGAGCATTGTTGCTCTTTATTTTTTTTAATATCAAAGTCAGACGTTGTGGCACAGCCCAGTGCGATCCATACCAGTCATTTAGATAATGAGGAGAAAATAGGTGCACTCAGCATGTGTTTTAAAACATGTTTTCCATTCAGAACCCCAGTGCTCCATCTTTAGGTCTTTGATCAAAACTGTATGCAAAAGGCGTGATTCATAACTGCCAGCATCAAAACACTCAAATTCAGTGTCTGCGTGTGGCCAGCACGGAAACAACGCGCTCTCCACCCGAACCTGGCACTCGTTCCAGCACATCCAGGGCAAGCTGGACACTGTGCCAGGACATTTGTAGGACAACTGCTTAGAGTACATGATCCAACATAGCCCTGAGCCCACAGAAGAGGATGATTTCCTAGAAAGTCTGGGGAGCTGGGCAGCGGGGCTGAAGCTCCAGGTGCAGCCTGCCCTCTCCCGGCCCCCTGCCTGCCCAGGTAACAGCGTCTGCCAACCTTGGTAACCCACAGTGGAGAGATCAGGAAGGAAAAAGCTGAAGACTGAGAGATGAAAGCATAAAATACTTGATTGACAGGAAAAGAGGAAGAGGGTAAGGTGATGGAGGAAAATAGTGGAGCCTAAATAGCTACATTTATGAGCACAGCAAATACCAAGATAAGATTATCTGTAGAAACAAAAACTGAATTCAGTAAACTAGAATTTTAACTTTCACATCTAGAAAGCAGAGCAGGATCTGCACTCAGTGGATGGGTACATACTACAAATTGTCCCAAACGTTAGTGATGGAGTACTCGTGTGCTGGGAGCTCAGCTCTTTGCAGCCTTTCGAGGCCAAACCACTCAGTTGCAATTTACAAGGGTAAGTCACCTCTGAGCCTCGCGTTCTTGCTTTTTCTCTCAAGGATGTAAACAAAAATACAGAAACTGACAAAACTAAGCATGCACTTCCAGACGCATCACATACTTAATGTAAGCCTACTGCTGAAAGAATAAAATGAAAACCAAAGGAAGCTTCTCCTGAGCTGGAGAATACCAGTATTGGTGGTACGTATCTGAGGTTTGCAAGAACACTGTTAATTTGCTTTTTCACATGCCTAATAGAAAATTTAAAAATAGAAAATTCAAAAATAGAAAACCCAACTGGCAATAGAGCCGGATTTGCAACCCCTTCTGGTTTCAGGCCTGAGTCATTTGAATGAAAACCGAAGAGTTTGCAAAAGAATGGGCTAAAAGACAAGGTCTTCATCCCGCGTGGGCACAGTTTCAGTGTCCCCGAGTTGTCAGCGGTTAATAAAATGATTGCATTACATTTCACTGCCCGTCACCTCCTGGGCCTGTCAGAGCTGTGCAATAACGAACAGCGCCCGTGCGCTTTTCCGAGTGGAAAAAGCAAAGTAGCACTAAAACAAACCCCTAGGACGGTGTGGGGCAGGCGGCTCTCCCGCGAAGTTCAGGGATGCCAGGATGCCCGCGGCAGGCAGCGCGGGGAATGGGACGAGAGATCCCTCTCTCGGGGAAGGGAGAGCATCCCAGGGATGCATTTTCTGCCTCTGCACCGCGGCCCCCCGGGCGCTGCCGCCGGACCGGGGCAGGACCGGCCCCGCACCGCGGCACCTGCGGGAGGCGCCCACGCGGGGTGCGGGCACCGAGCCCCGGGGCGACTTGCCCAACTTCCCCGCGCCGCAGTCCCGGCACGGGCGCCGCCAGACGCCGTGAGACACCGCCGCTGCCGCTCCCCGCCTACCATCGCCTTGCCGTGCGGGGCGGCGGGTCCGCGCCGCTGCGGCTGCCCAAGCTGCTCTCCGCCGCGGTCTCGCTTCTCGCGGCCGCCGCGCTGCTCCTCGCCGGCGTCGAGGGAGGAGAAATTCCAGACGAGGAGGGTCTGCAGGAGCAGCACGGTGAGCGCCGCCACCAGCGCCGAGCGGGAGCGCCGCGCCAGCCGCCGGGCGCACGGAGCCGCCACCATCTTCGCTGCTGCTGCCGCCGCCGCGCTCCCGAGAGCCGCCGCATCCGCCGCGGCACCGAGTTTTCAGCCGGGCAGAGCCAGACGTCAGCAGGAGGAGGGCGGAGGTGGGGAAGGAGGGAGGGGGGGAAGGAGGAGGAGGTGTTCGCGGCGCGTGGGGATGGGGGAAGCCGGCGGGGAGCCCTGGCGGCGCGGCAGCCCGCGGCCGGGCCAGCCCGGGGCCAGGGGTGGGGTTGGCGGAGGAAGAGGAAGGAGGAGGAGGAGGAGGGTGGGTTGAGGCGGAGGAGGCCGGCGGCGGGCGGGCGGTGACTGCCATCTTCTGAGGGAGCGCGGCCTCACGCCGCGCCGGGCCGGGCCGGGCCGCGGCACCTGGCGGGCGGCAGCCCCCGCCTGCGGACCCCTCACCGGCAAAATGGCCCAAGTGCCCCCAGCCTGAGGTGATGTTTTGGGGTTTTTTTTTCTTTTTTAATTTTTTTTTCCCCCTGAAGCACAAAGGGTCCCTGGCATCATTTCGCCTCAGCGGACTGAGAGCGAGAGCAAGGTGCGACACCTCCACAGCCCGGTGAGGCTTGCAGGGATCAGGCACAAGGCGACTGTGACTGAACGCCCAGTGCCTCAAAAAGTGAACATAACGGACGAGTTCAGTTGCCTTTTTCTCCCATACTGATATTGGCTTTCTAATCTGAGAGATCTCATTATCTGATGATAGGACCGGAGTAGGGAGGTTTTTTTTAATCTGCCTGCACAGTACTTCTTTTTCTAAGCCTAATTCCACTTTACAAACCAAATCCAAAGGTAAAAAAATCTACTTTACAAACCAAATCCAAAGGTAAAAACTGTTCTCCTGGTAAGAACAGTTGCTTTTTAAAATGATAGCCAGGTAGGATTTGCACAGACCAGTGGGATTTTGTTTCCATTGGAAGTGCTTTAGTTTCTGATCTGAACAAAATGAAACAAGTAATAAGATTCAGGAGCATCCTTTATTAAGGGGATTTTCCTAATGATCCAGTGAGGCTACCAATAGAATTTTACAGGAGGTACTCTTCATTGCAACATTTCACGAGCAGATGAAGCACGTGTCAGTTTCAAGGAGTGTCTCTCTCTGAGTATTGCTGACTGCAAGGAGTCTCTAAAACACAGAGGTCAGAGTACATCATTAGGAACTTCCAGGAAAGTCAGCCCAGAAAGGCTCCTCCTCTCCTGTGTGACAGCAGAGCATCGTCTGCCTGACCTTCCATTCATGCAGTGGAACCGAGTCCCATTTTTGCCAGCTGGGGTGATGGCAGAGAGCCCATGATAACAAATTTTGACAGTGTCGGGCTTCCACACCAGTTGCACATGCATCAGATTTGCTGGTCCCACAGTGCAGTGAAGTGAGCTGTTAGAACAAAGAAATGAAAAAGGCTCAAAGTGTTCCTGAATATTCTGACAGGTTCTGCACAGCTCGGGAAGATGATGGATATTTTTTATTTTGAACTATCAAATAATTGGGCATTGTAAACACAGTCAAGCAAATTTGCTGACAAATAGAAGATAAAAGCATCTTCTATTAGGGATTAAATGCTTTTCTCTTCAGAAGGAAGTTATGGTCCTAGTAAATGATTGCTCCCTGCCTTCTCTTGGGCTTGTAGATGGCAGGAGGTGTTTATGGTGCCAGAAAAGAAACAGACTCTGAAGAGGCCAAATGACCAAGCACTCTCAAGAGCCTCAGGACCTGATTCCAATCCTGCATGCCTCATTGGGAAATGGGAGACTCATTCCCATGGATACCCTAAAATGGCTAAAAGCCCTAACAGCAACATCCAAGGCAGGCAATACTTCAGCACAGGGCAACACTGCTTTCTATAAAAGGACCAGAGCAGTAATTGTGATGAACTTGTGATCCATGGTTCTTAAAATTTTTATGACCTATTGGAAAATTTCCTCCAGATTTTATGGGGTAACATTTATGCTGGAAAATGTCTCTGGGTGTTCCTAATCTCTGTATATAATTACTGTGACTGATAGGGCAGTGAGGAGCAGCAGTGCATGCTCAGTCTCACACATGTCCTACTGAAATCCCTTCTGGAGAGAAGATTTGTATCCAAACCACAATAATTTATAGGCCATAAAGATCTGAGTCTTCAGTGTAAAGTCAGCCCTGTGGAAGGGTGGGAGCCCCAGCATGAGACACTTCTGCACTGACAGAAAAAGCAGAGCAGAGAGAGGAGCAGACTCTTCCTCCTTCAACATCCTCCTTTCCCCATATTTAGAGATGTGTAAAATCTGGAAGGGACATTGCAGTAGGTATGGCATTCATTTTTGAAACTGTGGTATAACCAATGACCACTAACTATTTAAAACATCCTTCTTCTGAGCTAAAGAAGACAGCCAAATAGAAGGAAGAGAATATACCTAATAACATTTTTTTCTTGTGCTGATTCAAACTAAAAAGGGGAAAGGGCAAGGTTGAGCATCTTGAGAATATGAAGATGGAAAAAAAAAATCACAGAAACTGAAGAAATGAACGGTACCAGTCTACCAATCCAAAGAACAAACTAAAATTATAAACTGCATAAAACTGTTAAATTAATTTTCTTATTATAACATTTATGAATAATTGCAGCTTGATTGAGTTGTGTTGCATCAGAAAATATTTAATCAGGTTACACAGAAGACACTTTGAGAAAGTTACCACTCTGAAAATTCCCCATGTTAGGTGAGAATTAGTATCTAGCACAAAGCATATGAGAGAAAAACCAGATTTGATTCTTATGTAAGTATTACGTTGGTTGCACGTAACTGTCAAAGAGATGGTGTTTTAAGCACAGGTAACAACTGTGTCTTGGATAGCTTGCTCTAAAATCCCAAGACATAATTGATTTAAATATTTTTTTGCCACTGTACAGGTATGTAAATTCAGTGTGGGTGTGTTTGAGAAATGGAGGGTATCAATCTTGCCTACTTAAAATGACGTAATAAAGGAACCATACTCAGTTCCATTTTAGTCTGATCTACTTTGCTAGATTTACCCATCCTGTTATAAAAAAAATTGTTTCCTCCTCCTAACAGTGTAAATTCAGTCTAAAATTGCATCAAGTAACCAGACTTTGTACAAAGAAATAAGTGAAGTTGGGAGCAGTGTTAATAAGCAATATCCTTTGCTCTACTTTGCAGAGCTTATGGTCCATCTGGTGAACAAACACTGCAGGCTTATCTGAACTCCAACTCACAGCCTGACTCATAGGCAGTTTCGAAGCACATTCTGTAATCAGTGGAAGACTAAGTTATTTCAGAGTGAAGATTAGCATTTTTCTTAAAAACAGTCAAGTCCTTATCACATCAAAAGTTAGATTTTGGATATGTGTTATGAGATGAAGGGGAAAAAGGTGAATGAACTGATTTGTCTGAGAATGGGTATCTCTAATATACTCAGTCTTAAAATCTGTGAAGGATACAGAGCAAATAGCAAATTTGTATATATTCCTATGATATCAAAAAATCACAGCACCTAAGGAATGTGCCTTGGGAATAGAAAAGGTTGGAAATAGGCCACGAGCAGTTTTTAATGAGTAATCTGCAGTAGCAATGTCTTCTGAAGACTGGGCTTCTTCCCTGAAGTGACAAAGTCTTTCTTTTTTTGCCCTTCCATCACTACCAGAACAACACAAGACTCCTAATCCCTTTAATACATATGGAGGACATAGACCTTTTCCCTGGGAATCTGGAATTTTTACTAGTCTAAGCATCAATCTGAAAGAGCAAAACAGGGTAAGAAATTACTCCTTGAGAATTTCTCCATCTCAGACTACAGGTCACTGTCTGCTCTGCAAAAAGTTCCCAAAACATTGCTTTTTGGTTTTAAACACTGATATATTGCTAGACTTCAAAGGTAGAGGAAGTGTATTTTGATTTTTTGGAACCACAGAACCACCATTAACTTCATGTTCTGCAATTCAGTCATTTTATGGTTTACATGTGTGTTCTTCACAACTCAGGTATACTGTACCATGGAAATGCACTCTTCCACATTTTCTTTTCATAAACAAAACCACAATTCTTTTCCAGGTACTCATTTTACATCAGGCTACTCTCCATGTGGGTTATAAAATTCAGGATCTCTCTTATGTGCATGGGCAGAACTAAAGTCGAAAGAGACATGACCACTGCATGCAAGAAATGCCTTCCATTTCTCATAAAACTTGAGATTCCAGCAAACGTTTCTTAATCCACCCTGGTTTCATTTTGCCACATCACAAATGCAAACTCTGGTGTCAATGAATATGCAAAAGCCAAATTTTTGACACCAACATTTCATTGTGGTAACACTGTCTATAAATTGTCAACTGAACATACTGTGTCAGGATTCAAAGACAATAAAAGCAGGTTCTGTGTTCAGTTTGTATGAAATACCTGATATGGATGTGGAATGTATATGACACCTTCCTTGTGAGAGATAAATTTAGTTCAGGACCTTGGCATATGCTCCACTTCAGGAAGTGAAGGAAAATGGAAGAATTATTCCCTTCACCATCACATTAAAGCATCCCTTTTTCTTTATAATCTCTTGCATAAAAACCTTTTACTATCAATGAGGGGAAATGGCTGTATATGTACTTTATATACAGCCCTCCATGTTGTGACAGCTTTTTCTTTCAGCCAGTGGTCGAGGATAATCACGGAAGGATTACCCATCTGTTCTTGCCATGTGGCATTCTGTCTCAGTAAGAAGATACTGCAGTTCACAGCTTCCTGCAGTTCTTTTTTTTTCTGATGTTCTCTCATTAACTAAAAATTGTTTTATTATCCATCTGAGTTGCTAAGTTGGAAAGTCTGGAAGACTCATGAAGGTGACCTACTTTGGATTATCTAAATTAGAACTAACTGCTGCCTGTTGCAAATATCATTTTGTTTGGATGCAGAAGGTTTCTTTGGCTTGGGCTTTCATTCTAAGTTTTGCTTTTTTTTCTGTCTGTCCACTTGATGGAAAAAGACAAGTGGTACACAAAGAAGGGTAATCAAAGGAGAAGAGATGGAAAAAGAAAACTTTTTCACTAAGAGTGACTTTGTAGGTTGGGTTTACATGATTAGCCAGTTTTTCAGAACACCCAACAGTTTTCAGACTACATTTGCTATGATGTCATACCAGTGCAAAGTATATGTAGAGATTTATCCCAGTAATCTCCTGAAACATGTTCTATGTGTCTAAACTCCTACTGAGATATCACTATTGCTGCAGGAAGAACAACTAGAAAGGAAACAAGGTTTTAAAGAAGATTTCAATAGTCTTTCATTTTTCCTAACACTGGGAAATACAGTATTTTAAAGACAAAGTTTTATTCTTAACCTCCTGATATGATACAAATTCATCTGCATAAAAGCTTGCTCTGAAAACATATATGATTGAATAGTGTGACTGTTCTTCTTGAACAGAGCCATTTTGTGGTAGTTGATTTAATGCAAGCTTTTCTGTCAGGAAACATTGTTTATGATGGTGTGTCAAACCCGGTATTGGCAGCCTCAACAGATCATTTGCTACCACTGACGCACTCATGTCCCTTGTGCACACTGGGCAGTCCCACAGAGCAGAACGTGTCAGGTGGGGCTGGGACTCTGCCAGTGTGTGACAGGGACATTTGCCTGAGCTTCTGCATAAAGTGTCCAAACCCTTGGACAAAGCTTCCCAGAGCAGGGAGTGTGGGAAGTGCATCTGGGCCATTTTCCCTGGGAGAGGGTAGCTGAGCAGGTACCCTGATTTCCTGCTGTAGTTTCTAACAGCTGAGTTGGCAAAAGAGTGTTTCAGCTTCCCTCTGACACCAGTCTGCCAACACCATGGGCTATGTGGGATATTACAGAGCAAAGACAATTATACAAATTTAAGCAAGCAAACTTGATAATTATCATTAATCTTTCTGTATTTAGAAAGTCATTAGTAAAAACAGGTGCAAAAATCAGTTTGGCTGTAATTTGGATGCTACAAGAAAAGGAAGTTTTCAGATGTGCCTTAAAAGACATACAGGGTTGTTTGTTTTTTGAAGAGTAAGGCATTAGTCCATGTATGGCAAAGTTGACTGTGTCATACATTTTATCTGTGTCATACATTTATCTTCTGAGCTGGATGGGACCCAGAAGGATCATCAAGTCCAACTCTTAAGTGAATGGCCCATACAGAGATCCAACCCACAACCTTGGCACTATTAGCACCATGCTCCAGCCAAGTGAGCTAATCCCAGTGTTGATCTATATGCTTTGGGCTTCATAATGATTTCTGCTTTGATGAACTTGAGGACTGGAAGGAAAAAGAGCTGGTAAACCTATCTGTCCACATCAGCAACCTCACAGAAAACACACCAGCCCCCTGCAATTTGCAGAGCTGTGCTGCTGACTGTGCCTGAGCAGAGGCTACTGTGCAGTGCTGGCTTGCACACACTTGTAATCAGTGGTTTGTCTGCTGGTGTGTCAGCCTGCAGCTGCACAAGTCAGGTGTGCATGGACATGGCTCAGTTACACCACAGAACAGCATATACTTTCATAACCACTTTTAAGGAGAGGGCATGGTTTGGTGCCCACCACTGCAGCTCCATCAGTTTTTAAAATTGATACTCATCTCACATAGAGGCACTGTGGATGTGCTGACTCTTCAGTGAGGGCTGCTGGAGGCAGAGGCTTGTTTGCTCTGTGGTCTCACTGAGGGAGATACTAAATTCTGCTGCTTCTACTTCATTCAGGTCTGCCTTATAAGAGGGAGATACATGACTGCAGTTCTACCTTTTGAACAGTACAGTTCTTGCCATGACAACTCAGTGCTGAAATTACTGGTTCCTTCCACCTATTTCGTTATTAAGCTGTGGGTATGACACACATCTGACAACTCGTTTGCCTGGAGAACATTCTGCTCCAAAAGGCCAGGAGGTGTTTGCCACTGTTGTGATGTGCAGGAGACACCTGCCTGCTCAAATACCTAAATGCCTGTATGCACAAAACCCAGGATATGCATGCATAGGCCTTTTGAATAGACAAGGAGATGCCATGGATAAAAGTGTAGCTCCCAGAATACAGATTAGGGATTGGAATTTAAATTGCAATATTTTACCCTAGGACTGATGCTAAAAGGTTTTATGTTTCTTGCACAGGCAGAGAAAATTAAGAAAATAAACTAAATATTATTCAGTGAAAGGGAAAATAAGTAGACCCTAAGTGACTACACTGTGCCCTTAAACTATTCAAGTATTGTATTCTCCAAATTAAAATACAAGATAAATTCTTCAGGAAGTCCATATAACAAGTTATTTGTCTATATTGTGCAAGTCACCCTTAAGATCAAACAAAATGTTATGATGAATTTTAATCCAACTTCTGAATTGTAGTAAATTTTGACAACACATGAATGATCCACTTCAACACAATCTGCATTCTCAACACAGTGACTTGTGTGACATATGGCTCTTTTGCCCTGGGATGGCTTCTAGTATTGCAATTTGATATAATAGTGGCACACACCTTTCTTGATTAGTGAAAGTTCTTCATTAGATCTTTCTTTTGCTGAAAAGTGTTACAATACAATATTTTATATGTCTCATGATGTAAACAAGCACTTGAAATTCCTATAAATTCAAGCAATTAGGTCTCAACCCAAGAAAGCACTTAATGACATTTATGGTCCCAGTGAGTTTGGGGACATATGCAAGGGCTTCAATCAAAACATGTACTTAGAAGCTTTGCTGAGTTGAGGCCTTACAAAATGATGCTATGCAGATCAGATACTATTCATAAAATATTATTTAGTGAATAAGGTAATTTGCTTATTAGCCAAAAAAGAGGCTCTAGAATCCTTCTCAAAAAGTTATATACAGGCAGATCTCACATTGCTATTACCTCCTTAACCCTGATCCTCCAGATTTACACAAATGTTGAGGAGACTATAGCTGATCCTATACAACACTGAAATTTCTCAAATGGCCACATTCTTGCCTGGAAACGAAACCAACAAATTTGGTAGCTCATTCTGCTAGATGAACTCCACTGAAACAGATTCTTACCTCAGACTTAGATTTACCTGAGCACAGATGAAAAATGCAAAGAGGATCTGTATAATTTATTTTTAAGCCCCATGTAGTGAAGAAAAAGGCATATTATGCATTTAATGCATTATTCTCTACTTTGTGCTGTAGATAATTGGCAGAGCTTTTCAGTGAAAAAACAATCTGACCAAATTCTCAGAGCCTCATGCTCTGCAAAAATCTGTCTTAAGTTAATCTATATTAGAAGTAATATTCAAGTTGACTGCACTCATATGAAAAATGTATTTAGAAAGGTCTAGAAGATACAATCTGCTATTTCTTGCCCAACTTTGTTCCCTGCTGTTGTTGGTCTCTCACGGGATTTCTTGCAGAGTGGTTAAGTGATCTATACTGAGGTTTCAAAAGCAAAGATAATAGGAGTTCTATTCATGGGTTAAACACTTAGCTGCTTTAATACAAGATGTGTAGGAGCAGCCCCTAATGACATTCAAATCTTGTTATTGCTGTGCTTCAGTATAGGATATACTTGGTTTTGTGGCTGCAAGAAGCAATTGCCAGAGATGACTGTAAATCCCAAACAGCAAATAAATCCCAGCACATGGAAAAGATGCCTGACTTTGCTCTCACAGCAGGGCATCTTTGGACTTCACCGTGCTGGCTCCTGACTTACAGCAATGCAAGTGACCCAGAGCAATCAGTGGCTGATCCCATATCTACCCTGGGGTCTGGCTGCAGGGGCACCAGCTCTTAGCTTCACATTGGCATAACATTTCTAACCCTGCTTTGTAAAACACTGCTGCCTGTTCTTAGGGTCCTGGCCATTCCCCTAAAAGCAGTATTATGGCAAGCTCTGAGCCTTCAGTATCTTTGAATACTTTTCTTTCAGTATCTTTGAAAACTTTTCTTATGTCCTCCAAGGCTTGCTTATACTTGTCATCATTCCCTGGTGGAGATAATTCTACTGAAAACATACAGGAACACTCCTACAGTTCCTCAAGCAAATTTGTTTGACATAGCTCAGACTATCCATTTATAAATTTTAAACTTACCCAGCTGGCTCTGTCAGAAGCCTATTAGGCAGGACTCTCATAAACTGCTCTCCTTCAGAGCAGTAAAGACTATTTGAGAATGGTGATCTTGTCCTCTGACACAGCTGGACTGGAAAGGAAGTAAAAATGAGTGAAAAGAGCAACCCCCTCCCCGGGTTTCTAAGTAATTGTGCAAAAGGGCTAAAAAACTGCTTAGTCTTGCTATGGAGAGATGAAAATGAGCACTCTGAACAAGGAGAAATACTTCTGTCTCTGCTGTTCTTTGCTTCCTCCTCTGGACTAACCTGCAAAATATCACTGTTGGCCAAGCACAAGTGTCACAGGAACAATTAAAAATCTTGTGGAGGAGAAAGTGCTGTATGCTTTACCACCCCTTGCTAAAAGTCAATGAGCAAACCATCTAAGTCCTTAACCCAGCATGGGGTTACATTGGAAACGGTAAATTCTGTGACACAGCCTATCTGTGCTGTGTCATAAGGGGAAAAAAGAGAAATGAAAATATGTATCTTGGGACAATATTAGTAGATAAGCTTATGGCCTTTAAATTTTTCTTGGAAAGAAAAAAACAATTAATTGTTCTGAGTTCAATTACAACAAGAAAATGTTTAGAAAGACATTAATAAAACTTTCTAGGCACTGTTAAGATAATTTGGGGAAGTTGTGAGATCTCCAAAACAGTTTAGTTGAATAAGCTGCTGGAGTGGCTTAAGTGCTTCTGATTTTCCTCAAGATCAAAATGAGTTTTCAGGATCCCTTCCATCCCAATATGCTGCAATACAACAGAACACGCTAGCAGGGAAACCAAAGGGGCAGGAGCCCGTCAGTTCTACGTGGAAACATAGTTGAATTTGATGTTTCCTATCTGCAAATCAGGATGCTAGAAAAATAAACAGTATTAATATACAGTATTATTTCACTGAAAGAATCTTGAGAAACAATTGCAATAAGAAGATCCAATCATGGCTTAAGAAATGTTTGCAAAGAGCAGAAACAGGAGACCAGAATTCAGTGTTTGTGGAAGGCTGGCAGCCCCCCAGGCGAGTGCTGCATTTCCCACCCCAGCGGGCAGTGGCAGCGAGGTCGGGCAGTGCCTGTGAGCTCCAGCAGAGCCCTGTGTGGGCAGCTCCTCTGAGCCCCTCATTCAGAGCTAATTCTGCTTTTCATTGACTGAGCTCACCCTGCAGTTATTCTGCAGGTAGATCCCTGGCTGTCTCTTGCATGTTGCATGCACTGCAACTGCGTGGCTGAGATTGCCCCTCTCCTTCAGAATTCATGGTGAGCACAGCCATTACAGCAAACAGCTAAATACGGCTTTTGGCCGCCAAATTTCACTTTCATTGCTGTCAGAACATCACTTATCATGGCTGGGCTATAATTTTCAGGCTTGTAAAACCTCAATTGTCATGTTTGGATTTTCTTTAACACTTATTATAAATGCATGAATTTGATTTGTGTAGAATGGAATGACTCTCGGTGGCTCAGGGATTTGGCAAAAAGCTTCATACATTTCATCAAAATTCTGTTTGGCCTAGAGAGGCGTTACAATTCTAGATAAAAAATGTGCTTTTTTAATACAGATGTAATTTGTAATAGAATGTTCCAAAATAATTCTGTATTACAGATGAACTGAAACAAAACCAACATGATCTTTTCCTCTCTACCATGGGAATTAATTTAGATTGAGAAAAAGGAATTGGGAGAGTCTGATTTGACACATTTTGCAAAATACATGGTGGGTGAGTGCAGGGGAAGGAAGCAATTCCATCACCTTGAGCAGGAGGCCAAGAAGTGAGCACATACAGTTCCTTGCAGTAATCCTTGGAGCTGTCTAGGAGCCTTAGGCAGTGTTAGGGAGCAGCAATATTTGTGTAAATCATAATTAGTAACAAAGCAAATTACAGTGAGAGCTCTTTGGTAAACAGAAAGAGGAAGTCTGCTGAAATTTGCTTCCTTTTAGTAGGACAATTTGGATTATTTATAGGCATCTGAACATTTGGAAAAATCTAGGAAGAATCTGAAAATGCCATGTTTCTAAAACAAAAGATAAAGTTTTACCCTTTTTGGGTCATATAACTTGGATCTATATTTACACTGGGTTGAAGCTTTTGACTAAGCAAATACATATGCATGAAATCTTATTTTTACACTTAATTTTGGTGTTTTGGTAAATGCAAATGATGGAAGAAGTTGACATGAATAAATTGGCACCAGCTTAGAAGTCACCTCATTGCAAAGCGAGAGACATTTGGGACTGTTCATCACCTTGCTGCAGGGAAGGCTTCTGGTGTTAAGTCAGTCAGTCTCATGTTATGTATCAGGAATGTTTTCAACTCTAGGCTGAGGATCTACAAGCTCTTGAAGGAGCCAAGAAACAAATGCAATACTTGAGCATGTTTACTGTAAAATGAAGGGCTATTTTATCTCAATCAAATAAACCAACAAGTGAACTGCAAATCTGATACTGAAATAAATCCAATTTACTCTTGGGTAATTGCTTATTTGATTCTCAACTATGACATGAAGTTAGAAAACAAATTGATATTCTGTCACTTCTGTTTCAGTAAACTTAACTCAAACAAGTTGCCCTTTAGGTGCATCTTGGATAGAATGGTACTTTATCTTCATCCCAAGGAAATCAGTGTATTAAATTTGTTTGAAAAATTATTATCCAAACCATGAGTCCTTTTCAGACAGTGTTTGAACTGCATACTAAAAAGGCCAAATTTCCCCTGAGAGCCAGCACAAGCACAGAGAAGATAAACACTGTGGTATATCCTCCCTCTGCAAGAAAATGTACCAGCAGCAAAGACACAACATAACCACAGACAAACTCAGTGAGCACAGAAACTGCAGAAATCTTGTGGGCATGGCCATCTTCCTCTTTCCTCATGGCCAAAATACAATGCTGATGTGACTCAGCATTTCAGGAATAAGCTATATAGACCCTATACTGCCTCAGCCATGAGCAGAGTACTAAATCCAGCACCACATCCACAGTGGTGAAGTTAAACTGAAAGGTGTCAAAACCAAAGGAGTAATGAAAGGGCAGGGAATAGGAGGAACACCCTTTCTGCTGAGAAGTTCTAGGGGCTGAAAACGTTTGT
Organism: Passer montanus; assembly: GCF_014805655.1. Classification (NCBI taxonomy): domain Eukaryota; kingdom Metazoa; phylum Chordata; class Aves; order Passeriformes; family Passeridae; genus Passer; species Passer montanus. The sequence continues at coordinate 8,481,186 of NW_024373256.1, forward strand.
TGAAATAAAAGAGAATCAAGATTCACACCAAAAAAACGAGGCTAGGTTGTTTAGCACAGCTGAGGTCAGAAAAGGGGCTGGCTGACTCTGCAGCTGGGCACTGCATGGAAAGGCTGGGATCGAAACCTGCCCATAGGACACTCACCCTGGACTCACAGGGAGTCATCGTCATCATCTCTAGTTTAAAGGTCACATCAAGGCAGGTTTAGGGAAAAAAAAAAAATTCCCTTAAATGGTCCAAGGTATAACTAATGTCTGTGCAAGCTGAGAGAAGATTACAAAAATGGGTCCTGTTTTTTTAATAATTTTTCAATTTATAAATGTAGGGAAAAGGACATTTGTTCTGGACAAATTACCATTTTTTGTTACATGTTCTACTTTAATTATAAAGAATTTTGGATTAGTTTATATGCTTAAAGCTACACTAATAAAATTACAGTTACAGAAGCAGATATTAATTAAATAATGAGGTAGGACAAGTTAAGACATAGCATTTAGTACCAATAGGGGTGGCTTAGCAGTTTGTAGGAACTAGGAACATCAAGAAAGAATTTCCAGAGCACCCATTCAAAAATTCTATTAATGTATATTTATACTCTGCATACAATAACCATTACTACAGCTAAAATATTTAGATTTTATGTAATATGTACTAGTTCCTCTGCTCTGGTACCCTTGGCCCTTAGATAATAAATAACATTAATTTTTTTAGGCTTGTCAAGGCATGCCTTTAGGAGACTGTGGATAACATCCAGATGACCCTTCCTTATATCTTCCTTGAATAAGAAGGTTGCTACACATGGTTTGCCTCTAAATAAGTTACATGTAGAGGGATCTTGTTTTGTAAGATCTTTCTCAAAATCAAAAGTATTAGAGCTTGTAAAAATAAGGTCTCTAAGACTGGATAAACTCAGATTTTTCGACAAATCCTCAGTTCCAAACCATCATCACTTTCTCTGAGTGGGAGTTTTCTACAGAAAAACTACATCTTCTTTTCATTTTGCTCTTCATTCACAGTTACTTGAAAAATTGATGTTTCACGACCAGAATTTGTGCTTTACAATTGATTACCCACATTGTGGTTGTCCTATGGAAAACATCCCATGGGAGAGCCATGAGGCTCACAAAAAGTTTCAAAACCTATGTATGAGCACCTTCAAAGCAGAAGCAAAAATCCATTTACATTTGCACATGTAGTTGTTTTAATTAGAACCATGGATTTATCTGTATAAGTAAGCACAGGGCAGAATTACTTTCAAAAGAAATCAGTGACTTGAAGAACTCTTCCCCCACCCCCACACCCCCACTTCATCCCATTGTAAGTAACACTGTAAGTGTTGATTATTTTAATAATAACAAAAAATGAAGAAAGAACAAACCCCAAAGAAGATTTAAGTGATCTGCAATGTGCAGTGGAGTGTAGACCTGTGAAAGGGCCTGCAAGGGCTCTTCTTGCTGGGAGAAGCTGATGTTGCTGTGTCACAGTCTCAGGGTCTGTGCTGCTCTGAGAGCCTCCCCAGGACCTGCCCAGCAGAGGTCCCTGGGTGCAAATCAGCTCTTGTCACCAGCCCAGCAGTCCTGTTTCTGTCCCCGGGGTTTTACATGCAATAAGGACCTTCCCTGGGAGCTGAAGATCACAGCTGGGACACAGAAAAGAGGTGGCATGGAGAAATGTGCTAGAGGGACAAACTGAGGGGGATTTGGATTAGAAGATTCAGAGGCTGGGGTGAATTTGGTGAAAAAAACCACAATTTTTGGGCATTTAACCAGAATTATTCTGTTTAGAACTCAACCGAAAAACCTGATGTTAGCATAACACCAGAACAAAACAACCTCTTCAGTCCCAGTATGTAGGTATGTTTTCCTGCTTTTTCAAAATTATGGAATAAATACCTGCCCTGATTTACATGTAATGCAGTGTATTAAATTTTTAGTGTTTCTTCTAGGCTCAGTACAGCTCTTTCATCCCCACTACCATTATGCTAATGATGTAGTGAAATAACATTGATTTTAAAACTGTCATTTTATTATTAAAAAAAAAAACAAACCCAAACAGATGTAAAGCCTAAAATATTATTTTTCCCCCAAAGTCAGAATATTGTTGTCCTACCCTACAGCACCTGGATTAGGAACAAAGGTGAAGCCATAAAGCTGAGTATCAGGAACTCCCTTGAAATGGGAGTGGAGAGGGAATACAGAACCCACAAACAACAAAATATCTGAAGGAAGAAATGCAACAAAAATTGGGTAAAATTATCCCTTGAGTAATGCTGGATGAAGTCCAAACTAAAATCACTGAACGGTGAAGCTATTCCAATTTATGCCACAGTAACATCAAAATACTTCCTTCTCCTCAATAAACATCCTTTAATTCTTTCTGGAAAATGGAAGAGTACCACATGTGACAAGTGTTCCTAAGCAGCATGCTGAGCACCAAATGTGAACTATAATTCATAATTCATGCTCAATTAATCATAATGTATAAGGAACGGCTCTGTTAATGCTTTTGCTAACTACCTAACCTATTTTGAGAGATGCAGGCAGAATTTCAGCTCTTGTGACTTGCTGTTGTGAGTGACAGACTATGGATACCCCAGCAGCTGTCAAAGTCACCAGCCTTCCCTCAATGAAGAGAAAAGCAATTCTCAGTATTGCAGGAAGCTAAGAAAAGCTCTGAAAAGCAGAAATGAAAGTATGTGAGGGTGGAGAACGCTATCTTTTCTCATGTAAATCCCGATGAAAAGCAGCCTCTGTAATCCAAGCCTTGCATCAGACTAAGATTTGAAACAACCTCAATTTAGCAAACGAGCAATTTCCTAGTGATACAACTGAAAGAGAGGAGGTCTGGTGTCTCCAGGTATTGTTCTGGAGTTATTTTTACAGGACAGCCAGGGAGCAAATCCTGATTTAGGGGAAGAAGCTTTACCTTCACATGCTACTATTTTTGTTAATCAGAAGGAGGAGTTAAAATGGACTGGCTCTTTGCTTTGCTCCCTTCACATTCTCACAGAGGAAACTGATTTGAGTCATTAATGCCACACTCACAGCTGATGGACCTGGAATCAGCCTCTGCCCCAGAATCTGTTTGTGGATATTAAAAAGCTGGACTTCATGGCCCACCATTTCTGAGCTGCATAAGCTGCCAAGAAGAGTGATAACGTGATGAATCCCTGAAATCCTCTGGCCTAATTTGTGTCATGTACCCCACAGGTACATGGTGATATTCTAGAATGCCTGCAGCATATTCAGGTAAGTGCATATGTTAGAAAACACATATAAAACTACTATGATGAAAGAGGAGATTGCATAAGGAACTCTGATGTGTTCTGCTAATGAAATTTTGCTATTTCACCCTGCCACCTAAATCTTAGGAACAATATGGAACATATTTTTCAAGCTTCTTGCAATATCATTCCTTCTTGCAATATCATTCCTGCAGTCCTCAGTATTGCAGGGCTTTCCAGCCAGCAGAAGCTCAGATAATTGTATTCCAACCTGTCATCACTAGACTTTGGGGTATTTACTTTTTCCTCCCTCTCCATTTTTAACAGCTATTTTCCATCTCAAACCAGTAAAACCTGCCATGGAAAGCTGAGCTCAGCATTAGAGCACCGCTCTTGGAAAATTTCTCGTAAAACTATTAGAACACGTAGCATTCTCCTCTCCTGAATACCGATTCCCGGCTGTTACCAACATTGGGAGAGCACGGCCGGACAGAATCCCGTGCAGGCAGGGGCCGTGCTTATGGAGGGGCAGCGCTTCCACCTGCAAGGCTGGGCAAAGGGGGAAAGAGGGCAGCCCCCCGGGTCACAACACGGGTGTGCCGGGCCAGAGGGGTGGCCAGTGCCCACCTGAGCCCTCCTGTGCTCGCCTAAACTCACTTGAGCCCTCCTAAGCTCACATGAGCCCTCCTGTGCTCTCCTAAACTCACCTGAGCCCTATATGAGCATCCTGTGCTCACCTGAGCCCACCTGAGCCCTCCTGTGCTCCCCAAAACTCCCCCGAGCTCCCCCGGGAGCGGCCGCGCCTCCGCCCCCTGGCCGCCAGGTGGCGCCGCAGCACCGGCTCAGGGGGGAGCGGAGCCCGCGCGGGACCGGGACCGGGATTGGGATCGGGGACCGGGACCGGGATGGGGATCGGGGACCGGGATTGGGACCGGGGATGGGGATCGGGGACCCGCTCAGGGCCAGCAGCTCGCCCAGCCGTCAGGGAGCGCACCCTGAGCCTGCCGTGCAGCTTTTATTCGGAATAATTTCTCGCGCTGCCCCGGGAGATGGGATCTGTGCCGCGGCGGGCAGAGCCTCACCCGCCTCATCCACGGCCGCCGGGAAACTGTTCCTCTGCGACCATGAAAGTACTCGCAGCAGCCTGATCCTCAGACAACACCCACTCATGAACAACTGTACTCAAACTCACAGTCCCACAGAATCCAATTAAACAACACAAGAGCATAAAGCTACTCATGTATTCATGGATACGGATAGCTGCATCCAACATTTACTTTGGTCTGGTGCCAGTTACAGTAACCATCCCTTATCTGCATTTCAGTTCTCAGCTCTACAATTAAAAGTTACATTCAAGCATCCTCCTCCCAGTGGGCCCACAAGGATGAGGCTTTTATAGGTCTTGAAATACATTATGCATCCACTACTTGTGTTTGCTGTCCAGGAAATCTCCATTGGACTCTACAGGGAAAGCACAAAACAATGTGCTATGGATTCAGGATTTTGTGCCTATCTCAGTGATTGTTATAATGTCAGAATAAAAGGAACATAGCTACTTGATAATTAATTACACTCTAATTGCATTCACCTGGAAGAAATAGATAGCACTAAGGGGCAAACAGGTCAATAATATTAGTATAGATGATCACCAATCTTGCATATACAAGTACCAATTAGTTAAGCAGAGTCAGTGATAATTTGCTTGAAGGATCCTGAATGTAGAGATAAACTAAACACATGGACAATAAGAGAAATAAAACTACAACGTAATCTAAACTGGTGATCTATTTCCCTTTTTTATGGCTGCAGCAGCAGGTTAACCCCTGGGAGGAATGGGAGCATCGATGCCACCTCCACAGCTGACCTGTGCACAGTCCACCTCTGCAAAGAGCCTCCCTGCAGGTTTTGGAATGCAGCAGGGTTATACTAATGTGTGCAAGAGAGATGGAAAACCAGGGCTGCTCACTCCTGTGTAATGACAAGAGATGGTGCAGGGTAACTTGGCCCAGACGTGGCTGGAGCTGGCTCTCTGCTCAAGGAATGCAGTTGGACCATCCACAAGCAGAAGGCACTGCTGGTGAAACTTCCTTACTCAAGCGTGGGGCCCTGGTCTTTCACCTAACAGAGGGGAAAAATAGATGGAAACAAGCCTTTAGTGCTGCTGATTCATGGGGTATTGCACCAAGCCACAAAGAGAGGTAAACTTTGGGCTGCTATTTCGAGGCCTTTTACTGATCTTCAGAATAGCAGAGCTTTTCCCCAGCCCTCAGCCCAGCAGCAATGACACAAGTGAATGGACTCTTCCGTGGGTTTGGTAGCACAGAGCTCCCCCAGGACTCCTTGGCCTGTGCCTACAGAATCTGGGAGTCACACATGAGCCCCACCCAAGCACCATAAAAATGACTGCTGCAGATCCTGGCATTCCAACACATTGATGAGTCAAGAAACAACAGCTTGGTACAACCAATGAGAACATGAAATTTGCAGTCCCTGAACTAACAACTTCCAGCTCAAAAACCTGTGGCTGTATTCAGTTGGTATCAGTCCAAATGGCTGAGCATTTCTTAGGGAAAACAAGAGTCAGAAGTACAGCAGAGCACTCCCAGGGCTGCTGGGTTTAGAGGAGCTCAGCTCTGCCCTCAGCCTGAGCCAGGCTGCCATACAATCAGATATTCTCCTCAGGCATTGCCAGGGTAGGGGAGGAGACAAATCATCAAAAAGGAGCCTTGCAGCGTGCAGAGAGAGCACCATGCTCTGCTATTGAAGTGCAGGGTCTGCTCTTGCACATCTGTGCTGCCATTTAGTCCTTACAGACTAATTCCTTCTCTCCTGGGGCTTGCAGCTCATTCAGCATTTCCACTGCTTTTCCCTTTGCTGATGTGCAGTGGGTGTAACTGGACTTCACACATGGTCAAGTATGTACAATTTTGTTATTATCATGCAAACTACTGCCCTTAGGACTGAAAAGCATCTGCCTCTCAGATGGAAGAGTAGAACTTCTTGGCCAGGGTGAGGAACCATTATATACCTACTGTTCAAAGTGCAGTTCTTTTAAACTGAACTATGATGAAAAATACCAACTGTAAAAATATCTGTGATGAAGTTTCCATGCCTCATAAGGACACTGGGAGACCTGCATGGTTGTTGGATAAAAAAAGAATGTGCAGTTGTTTCACAAACAGCTATGAGGCCCCTGTTCTCTTTGATTGTAGCCATTGGTGAAAAGACAATTTCTCATTAGGCCCTTTCTATGGTCCATGGAATGAAAAGCAGTTTGTCCAGCACGAGGCCAGGACAGGCCCCAGCAAAGCATCTGAAATCCAGCTGCTAATCAAGAATGCTTTTGCTGGTGGGATCCACAACTGGAATTGCTTATGGACCCATCCAAAGCCACGTACATGCCAGATCCTCGGGAGCATTATTCTCACACAACTGTTCTAACCTTGAGGATGACTTGAGCTCTCATCAGCCATCTGCCTTACAATAAGTTGACATCCTTATGTATTCTCTCCGCCAAAAGGCAACTTTTAAAATGCTATTTAAAAAAACTGTGTACAAATTAAACAGTCAACACGTTTTACTGCTGCTCAGTAACTGAAATGTTTTCACTATACTATGCAATCTATAACTGCTGAAATTACTTTCATGTGTGTTTATAAGTCTTCCTATATTTTCTCCTCATTACTCCAAATACATTTTAAAAGCTTGTTAAGATAGATTTGTTGGTATTTTATATCTAGCTGACTGTGCATGTTAAAGGCTTCAACTGTAACTTTCCTAACTTGAAACACACTATTCTTCATGCTGCTTGCTAAAACACATATCATTGCAACCATGTACATTAATTGGCTTGTCTGGGGAAACAGAACTCAGTTTATGAAGTCTGTCATCCTGCTTTGTAGCTTAATTATAAAATAAAATTAATTTTCTTTTCCCCCAGCCAGACTATTTGCTCTGCGTTTTTTCTTTTTCCCCCTTCCTCATGCTGCTGTTTAAATTCCAGGGCTGAGTAACTGATCCTGCTCCCAGGGCTGGTGGTGAGTGCAGTGTTCCTGAGGGAATGCAGGCTCTGCCAGGGTCCAAAACTGCACTGGTAACCACCTGGAGCTGAGGGGTGCTGGCAGAAAATCATGCCCAACCTAAAGTCTGCCATTTCCAACAGAGGCAAAGGATTATTTAATTTATTGCACACTGACTCGTGATGTTCTGTGTATACCCAGTCCCTCTACAGCGCAGCAGGGGCTGCCACATACCCAAAAAGCAGGGAAGATCAGACATGTATTTACAGGGACAAAGGAACAACAAACCTGTAGGAAACAGGTGGAGCAACTCTTGTCAGAGGCCTTATTGCAACTTAAACCTAATGTACAAAGCAGGGATTTAAAAAAATATCCAAAACTATAAGATATCTCTGTGAAAATTAACTTCTTTTGTTATACCATACTGCTCAGGGTCTAAGTCCAGAGGTCCCATCCAGCAAGTCCCAGCTCCCTAAACTTCCACTCTTCTGAAAGAGTCCCCATGATAGGTTGATTTTAAGGCAACTCTTCAAGCAGCAGGATCCTGAAGCACTATACAACCCTACAATACCCAGGTATGCTAATTGTTTCTTCCTTCTCTAACACATAATTCTGCATGTTTTAGAAGTCAGATCCTGTAAAAAGTCTTCTGAATCAGAAGCCAGAATCTTAACTATTAATTTGGAATAGAAATCAAAACTGTCAAAATTCACAATGCACATGCTACTGCAAATTTGGCTTCTTATCACACAAAACCTAATTTCTCTTTACAAAGAGATCAATCTAGATCAAGACACATGTCCTCCAATAAGCAGCCCCTCTGTAAAAACATTCAGGTAAAAATCCTTACTTTAAGAAAGGCACCAGGATCCTCCAAGTTCTCCCTTCTGACTGCACCAGCCCACTCCCCCCACAATGGCAGGAAGGCCATATACGCCAAGAGTTATTGGCATCATCTGTAACTAGGCATGCTGCTAGTGATTTAGGAAATCTGCTAATGGGAAATTAATTGGAATCAGGATCAGCCAATTGCACAAATTTTCCCCTTGATTAACACACCCACTTGTTGACAGGATGAATTACAAGTCGTGCCATTCACTGACGTAGCTGGGCCCAGGGAACTCGTCGGTGCCCTTGCAGTGTTGTGGCATTTAATGTGTCCAGGAACTGTTGATGCTGGCAGGGTTTGCAAAGGGTGGGGGTGCTGGGGGTGCCACAGCAGGAACTAAGCAGGGAGAGGAGCAAAGCTCAGTCCACCCAGCCCCTGCCTGTGACCTGCCCTGGGCTGGGGCTGGAACCCATTGCTGGCTCTGCAGTGACAGTGACAAACACGGTGTGACCGGCCAGGAGCTCCACAGCTGCAGCACCTGCACCAGCCCTAAGAAAGCACAAAGCAGGAAAGGGGAGCTCAGCAGAGCCCAGCAGAGCGTGTGGTGCCTCCCTGTGCTGGGGGAGCCGCAGGTGTGGCTGCTGCACACCCTCCTGCCGGGCCTGGCCAGCACGGGGCCTGCACACAGCGCGGCTGCCGGCCTTGCTCCGCTGCCCCCTGCAAGCAGCCAGCTCTTCTTCTGTGGTCATGGCTGGGCTCAAATCTTCATCTTTCTTATGTTTGTAACTTTAAAAAACATTGGGGAAGCCACTGAACTTAGAGAAGTGCCAGGCAAGTGTGGAGTCAAAGCGGGGAGGCAGATGCCCAGCAGAGCTGTGGGCTGAGGGCACTCTGACCCAGGAGCACCCTGAGCTCTCTCCTCTGTCCCACTGTGTCCTGGAGCAGCCTCTCCAGAGTGTGCCAAAAATACCCACAGCAAACACCAGCGGGTACATGGATACTCATTTCTTCTGTGCCGTATTACCAAATTATTTCTGAATAAAACCCAGACAGGGTTGCCACAAGCATTTAGATTTGGCCTAATGCTGCCCCAGCACCGCAGGAAGAGCATGGCTTGCTATGATAGCTTGCAGTTGGCCATGGGACTTAAGGCAGGCTGTTTTTCTCCAGTTCAGTGTTTTACAATTCCACATTAAGTACAGCGAATGCTAATGAGAGAGCCCTGGAGCTGCTGGGGTGGTCTGTAACAGGGGATGACAGGTCCCCAAGGAGAGGATCAGACTCCCTTCTAATGTGACAAGTGTGGCTGTGTGATTCTCTGCTCTCCTGACATGCTTCCCCTGCTGCCTTGTGAGGAAGGACAGCCTTTTATCTCAGAGGAGAGGCAGTGGGTTGGAAGAAGATGATGATCAGCTTTGCTCTCACATGGAGGGGGATGAGTTGCAAATTACCTGCTGTCAGTGGAAGGCCGAAGCCAGAGCAGAATGCTGGGCAGGGTGCTGGGCTGGAAACAAGATGTGTGTTAAAAGGGGAATGGAATGCTTGAAGGGTACTGAGTGTTTTGAAGCAGAAAACATTTTGCAGAAGAGATGTCTGCATAAGTAACATCTTTATAAGCAGGGATATATGGAGATTAGAAATTGCTCCAAGAGCTGTGAGAAAATGAAGATTTACTGCTTTAAGTAAAAAGGGAAAAGGAGATTCCAGGCTGTGCCCTTACTTTGCAGGGAAAGCATTACTATGTGAGGTTTTGATGAATAGCTGTAAGGAAGGCTGAGTAGGCTCTGCTCACTGTCAAAGGCAGATTGAACCTGAGCTCACTCATGGCAGAGCAGGATCAACCTCTGCCTCTGAGAGAGAGCAGTGGGGTCACTCTGCCTGCCCCAGTGCTGCCCTGGTGCCCGGGGTGCCCTGCAGCAGTGAGTGCCCTCCTGGCCCCAGGCAGCCCAGCCACAGGCCTGAGGCTGGGCAGGATTTGAGCACTGGGAATCCACCAGTGGCCTGGGACTGGGAAACTGCTGTAGACACAGCCCAGGGGAGCACTGGAGTTCTTTGCTGGCAGGTGCAACAGGAGTCCCTGGAACAGCAGACAGAGCAGGACAGTGTGGCACAGTCCCAGTGACTGCAGCCAGAGGGGAGAGCAGCCAACAGACACCAAATCCATCTCCTGAGCCCAGAGCCAGCCCAGAGGGCACACGGCACCCAGGCACATCCTGCAGCAGTCACTCACTGCCTGTCACAAATGCATAAATCATGGGCTTTCCATCCAATTAGTACTCAAAGGTGTGAAGATTTTTCTGCATTTAGAAATTTCTGAGAAATTAATCTCTAAAGCAGTTGCTTTCAGTCTAATGCTCCTGAGGGTTTGGAGGGGGTTATTTGTATGGATTTCCTTTTTTTTTTTTTTTTTTTTTTTTTTTTTTTTTTCTGACTGTTGTCAGGCTTACTCTGAATGCCAAGCTCCTGTTGCTTTACCTGTGCATAAGAGGATGTTGCAAATGCCAGAGACAGTTTTCCTTGCAGGAGCCCAGGGCTTCCCACCCAGTCAGTAATGGCAAACACCACCCTCATCATCATGGAACTCCCACATTCTGTACAGAGAGCACTGTGGATACATTAGTGATCAAACTAATGTCAGCTATGACAGAATAAAAGTCTTTGAAGATTAAGCAGGAAAAAAAGTCTTTGAAATAGATATTGAAAAGTTATGCTGTCCTTTTACTTATCTAAAGCTTCCAACAGTGGTCTTGCAGAACAGAACTGACCAGAGATTTCTTTATCATGCATGAAATTATTTTATTTCATCCTGGTGCGGGAAAGTACATGAAAATCATGCAGAAAAGAGTAAAGTTTTAAGTCTGACAGGAAAAAAGGCAAATAGAATGATTAATGCTAAGCTCTCTTACCTGCTGACCATCCCAAACCTGATCTCTGTGTGGAGCCAAGAATTAAAAATACATCAAACTCCATTCAATTTGCAGGTATCAGAGAGGTACCAACTGGAAAATATTAACTCGTTCCTTCCTCTGATGCTGTTTGCAGAAGCCACACAGTGCACAGAGAGTCCCAACAGAAAATGGGATCTCATTTTACTGCAAGACAAAATTGCACACCTCTTCTTCAGTCAATCAAGCTGTTAACAACATTAACAAAAATAAAAACTCAACAGATTTTTTTAAAATCAGAACAGCTTTTTAAGACACTGAAAATGAAAACATCTTCCTTGTGAGAGGGCAGGGGCTGTGTTCTCTGAGCCAAAGGTGTGAGTTCATCCACCTGAACTCACATCACACCTTTGCCACTCAAGGAGTGCCATCACAGGAACTTCATTTTATATTTTATACATAAAGTTATATTCACATTATATTTTCCTGGTGTAGCTGTAGGCTTCTGTCAGAACCAGCAGTTTGCATTCCCTCCCTCAGTTTGTCCTGCTCCACAGTCCTGTCCCCTCGCCTGTGCTGAAATCAATGACTGGGCTGGTCAAAGGGGACAGGCAGGTTATGGGATTTTGTGGGGATCTTTTTACTGAGATAGTTTCCTGTCAAATTTGGCCAACCACCTCTACAAGATCCAGTGCAGGAGGGACAGCAGAAATGCAATGCCAAGAGTGGAGCTGGGAGCATTTCTGACAGCAGCTGTCATTAAGCAGGTGTAACACCAGACTGCTCCTTATGGGGACTAAGGATGTTTGTTTATATAATCTGGAAGTCAGAAACAATTCTGAGAAAGAGAGTGAAAATTTGAGATAAGTAAGAAAAGGCATTTGAAATAGCAGAGAAATCCATTAATTGACTCTGATTTCAGGCAACAAATCTGATTTTCCTTTAGCTCATATCAAGCTAAATCTGTCTGCCTCACTCACATTGTTCTGAACTCTGTTAGGATTTGTTCAAAATCTCACAGCCCACCCAAAAACTCTGCTGGGCTTCATTAATTTTTGTCTTTGGGTGAGATCAAACACACATAACCTTGCAAAATTCAAAAGGCAGATCACGTGCAAAGAAATTACCAGATACTCAACCTCCCCATGGTGCTTGTAGGTAAGCTTTTACACAGCTGTGTGTGTAACTATTCCCATCTTTGATGTTACCAGATCTCAGATGGCATTTCCCCTTTCCTTTACACTTCCTTTAAGCAAGTGTGGCATTTTTTAACTAGAAGCAGAAATCTCTTGGATTCTGAGAGCTGCTTTCCATTGTCAGCCAGAGAATAACAGGTTCTAACTTCTAAACTTGCATTGTCTTTTAAACTAAAAACTGCCAAAATCTTCTGCTAATGGAGGCATGTGGTGACAGAGGCGGAAACATTTGCATACAAATTTGCTTCAGAATGATTTAAAAACTATGTTACTAGCAGCCTGAAGAAATAACTATTTAAAAAGCCTATCCAATATAATATTTTTATTATTGTTTGCTATTTATACAATAACACTGATGTCCCTGGTATTTAACAGGGACATTCATCACTTTACACATTAACTGATTAATCCTTGAAAACTCCCTGTTTGGAAGACAAGTATTATAATCTTTCCTCTGCAGATGAGGATGTTTCAGTGCCACATCTCTGCATCTTACCCTGGAGCAAAATGCAAGAGGCAAAAGCAGGCTGGCAAAGAGGCACCTGGTGCTTGGGGCCAGCTCTGGCCATGCCAGAAGGGTTTCCCCAACAGGAGGACAGCCTCAACTTACGGAGCAACAGTGAGGGAGTAAAAGCTGCATAGTGCTGAGGTTAGTGCCAAGAAGAAAGGTGGCAGGGAGCCATGTTTTGTAGTTCTGTGTTCCCCTTGGGATGCCTTTTGCAGCTGCAGTGTCGTTGGGGTGCTGGGCTTTGTGGGTTTTGGAGCCCAAACCCTAAGTGATTGAGTAAAATTTGCCTGCCTGTGTGGCTGGTGCCAAGGAGAAAGATTGGTAGGGAGCCACGTTGTGGCAGGTTTGCATTCCCCTTTTCCTTCCTAATGGAGCTGCAATGTGCTTGTGTTTCTGGAAGAGTGCTTGCATTCCTGGTCTGCTGCCCGTTTCCATGGATGGGCCTTCCTGCCTCTCTGTTTATCCATGGATATGAAGAAATCCATCCCAAACTAGAGCAGACTTTGTGCCTGTGTGTTGTTTTGCTTGAATGCACTGTATGATGTGACACCATGTAACATGACTGCTCCAGACATAAGGAATAACTCAGCCCCTGGACCTGCAGCCTTAGAGAGTCCAGGAATGGGCACCATGGAAGCAGATCTGAGGATTGCATACCCAGCTTGAGCTATGGACACAGTGTTCACCTTCACTTAGGGAACTATCACCTGCACTGGTGTGAAATATCTTCCATGTGATCCTTGATTCAGTGCAAGGCTCAGACCAGCCTCCAGCAGACACTCAGTGTCACAGCTATTTTGCTTGTTACCTAAAACCTCTGGGGACTGGCCTCACTCCACCTGAGCTCCCAGGACTGATCCCACTGCTGCTGCACAGAACCTCACTTCAGGGCAGAACAAGAAACAAATATTTGTTTATTTTCAGGCCTTAAGGAGGTGCCTCCTTCCTAGAACTGCTGCCTTGGCTATTAAAACAACACAAAATGGTTTCTCATTTTCATATAGACACATCTTGAATTTCCCAGCTGTCATCTGACAGATAGGAGCATTGGGAGAGAAAAAAATAAACAAGCATATTGTATAAACAACCCTGGGGAATAAATTTTGTAGAGTCTGAACATCAATGATGTGCAATTCTTTGTTTGCTGAAGTGAGCAAGTACACAGGGAGAACTGCACATAACAATTATATTAAAACACTGCACAGGGCTTGAGCTTTAAATATCTCAGAGGAAGAAAACATAAAAGCAAAGATATTTTCAGCTGTTTCTTTAAGAGGAGAGGTGAAGGTTGTACACAGGGTACTTTAGGTGAACTGCCTTGGGTAATCTGAGAACTGCAGCCATCCCTGGGCTGTGACTTTGGAGCTCAGCTAGAAACCCTGCAGAAATCAAACACAAACCAGGATTTCTGATTAAAAAGCTAAAAAGGAAGAAACTAATGACTTTTATTCCACCCAGCATTTCTATTAAAAACCAGTGGGTTTTGTGACATGACAAAGAGGACACACACTCTCAATGGCTCCCACTGCAGGTGCCACAAGGTTTGCTTGTGAAGGAGAGCTCACATTTTGGGGATGTCTTTGGAGGGGCTAAAGCTCTACAGTGACATCTCCTAAAACAATGCTTCCCCTGGAAAGATCTGTAAAGTCCAGAGCAATACAGGGCCTCGGATGCATCCGACTTCTCTTTGAGACAGAAAAGCCTTTATAAAAACAGATCTCAAAACCTGATTATTTGTCTTTGAGAAAAATGTCTTCTCTGCAACCACACCCAATTTCTCACCAGCATCCCCCACTCTCAAATTTCTTCAAATCATTTGACAGATGTACTCCTTAAGCTTTATTTTGAATAATTTGCTGACACAAAAGTCTCCAGTAATTCCAAAGATCTCAGTTCACTCTGCCACAAACCCTTTTCCCAGCCACTCAGCCCTAAGTGTGAGTTTAAGAGCAAAGAATAAAGAGCACAAGGAAAGTAACCAAGAAAGCTTTAAGTAGCAGAAAAGTGCCAATAATTTCTTTAGTATAAATAACATTTTCCAAACACACCTATCAATAACAATTCACAGCACCAAAGGAAGAGAAAATACCTTATAATGGCACCAGAGTGATTACAGAAATGGTTCACCCCTACAGGAGTGACACAGATGTGACGTTAACCCTTCCAGCAGAGAAACCTCCCCTGAGCTGCAAAGACAGTCCCATGCATGTCTGGAAAATCTGTCACATAAGAGGCCAGCACTGCCCTTCAGCGTGCCCAGCCAGATCTGGAAAATCTGTTGTAGCTACAGCTTGCCTCCAGCCTTTTGCTTCCAGCAATTATTGATCTCAGGTCTCACTGATCCCTGTGGCAGGTCTGTTAGACAGAACAAAACACTCAAAGTAAATGAACAAAATTAATGAGCAAAATTAACAACCAGGAAAAAAAAAGCAGAAACCTGTTTATTCAAATAATATAAATACTTAAATTCCATTAAGCCTGTTTTAATCCACATGTGGAAATATGAAGTATTCTGCACTGCTTACACCAATGAAACCCTTGGTTGCAGACAGAAGTGGCATACATTTATTAACTCAAAAGAATAGACCAATATTTTTCAGACAAATTGAGGCAGTAAGGACTAAAGAGCAATCTGATCTATTTAAAGATCAGCCTGGGAGTTCTTACAACTACAAACAGAAATAGGATTTTGCTGTAAGCATGCTATAAATGTAGAGCCACAGCAGACAGGGAGACAGTCTTCCGGCATTTATAAAGACATCAAAGCAAGGAGGACAGAAATGAGCTTTAGTTCTCAAAAAAATATTTGAAGTTATTAGGGAAAACTTGCGGTTTCACAAACGTTCTAAAGGTTTGGGATCTTCCCACTGGCTGTTAGAAAAAGCAGTGCCTTACCTACACTAAAGTTAAAGAGTGTACTTCCTAAATGGAGTGGGAGTTGTGTTTCCTTGACAGACACCTGATACCAAGAAACCATGAAGGCAAAGAAATTCACAGGAAAGGCTAGAACAAGGTGTATTTCCAAACATCTTGGCAGTAATGCAAGCAGATAAAGGCTGTCAAAAATCACCCCTTCATGACAGGGTAATGAGGGGCAGATGCAGCAAATCTGTTTCAGCCTTCACCAAGATTTTCCTTCCTCTCTCTGTTCTTTGTCTTTAAGTGTTTTCAAAGTTATTTTAACAAAATGTCTGTTGCATTAATAAAACAGTGCAATGGAGGCATGGGCTGAAATACTTCCAAAATTTCAACAGCTCAGGAAAGAATACTTTCCCAGTGGTTTGCAATGCACAGAGTTTATACCTACTGGTACAAGAGGACATTGTACTGCTGCTCAGAATTTGACAGCCAAGGACACGATTCCAGCTGTGTCTCAGAGGGGTACAATTTTGTCCTACCATTGAGGACAATTTTGTCCTACCATTGGTGGACCACGGGCTGGGAGTGGTGGTAGATCAATGGTAGGACAAAATCTGTCCCCATGAGGGACAGCTGAAGGTGCTGGTGACTGGAACCCACGGTGTGGTGTGACCCAGGCAGAGTGGCCATGGTGCTGGACAGGAGCTGTGCTGAGGGAGCCCAGCTGAAGGTGTTGGTGACTGTAACCTACAGTGTGGTGTGACCCAGGCAGAGTGGCCATGGTGCTGGACAGGAGCTGTGCTGAGGGAGCCCAGCAGCTCCAGAGCAGCCGGGAGCCGCTCCTGACTCACCGCCAGCTGTGCCCACGGGTGCCGGCGCTGCCTGCAGACTCCTCCTGCTCCTCCTTCCCTGCTGGGACAGCAGCCAGCAGGCTTCCAACTCAGTTCACTTGGCACGAGTCACCCCTGGTGACACAGCCCCTCCTGGCTCTGTGCATGTGGCATCCCCCATCGCGCGGTGTCACTCCTTGGCTGATGCCGCTGGGCGCCCGCGCCTCAGCAGGGACAGCAAATGCAGCACAAATCTCCCACTCAAGCTTAGATAAGGCTGTGCTCCTAAAAAGAAAAAGTGGTGTTATAACACTGACAAGCTGTAGTGTATTTCTGGGGGAAGAACCAGTGTTGAAGCCACCCTGGGCTGTGGGAGCAGAGCTGAGGAGTTTGCCTGCAGCATCACCTCAGCATTCTCTGCCCAGCCAAACCCTGCATCCAGCTGGGGAAAAATCACAAGTGAAGGCTAGGACGGTGTAATATCTAAGTGGAGGCACAGGAACACTATCAGTATAACTTATTTAATACTAATGTTAAGTTACAGTCAGAAGCTTTGAAGAAAAAAAGGGCTGTGCTGTTAAAGAGCTGTGATAGAAAAAACCCACAATTTTGTCCTCATATGATCTTCTATACTAAGAAGTTGAATATGAAGTAAAATCCATAAAATGCAATCAGCAGAAAGTTGTTATGTGTTCCTTACATTTGTGTTTTTCCATGTTAACCTTTCAGCCACTGTGAATTGTACAGCTGAGCTCTCTGCATGGCAGCTGCTCTAGAAACTTTGACAAAAACCTACACGTGCAATCAGTGGCTAAGTCACAGGGGCTCCAACAGATGTGAGCATGGAGTCACACAAATAAGGATGAAGGAATGTGAGAAGACCAAAGTGATCCAGACTGTAGGTTGAGTAGATTTCTGTCAAGAGCTACATGTAAGATAACTTCAAACCTGGAAATCAAGAGTGTAGGGATTTATTTATATTTTTACAGAAGTTAACAAACCTTTCCAAAATACCCCAGATGTTTTAGTTTGAGTTCACTTTGAATTTTGGACCAGACATGCAGATTTTTTGCTTCTTTCCCCAAAAATGTTTCCACAAACTTATCTACACTGTTCTCCTTAGGAGAACAAGGTTTGGAGAGTGTTACTGAGCCACTCTGCATATCATGGATAAATCTTAAATGCCACAGGCTGCATCTCACTGTGGTGCTGCATCTGCATTTAAGACATGACTGAACTATCTGTACATCTCAACCTTTGCTGTAACAATTTTCTTTGAACAACTGAATCAAGAATCCATGAGTCACTTAGGCATTTTTATCAGCCTGTAAGCATCAGCAGCACATCTCAGAGTTTGCCCTTTACACTTGACTGGGACAAGAGGGACATGCACAGGTATCCAGAGCTTTGCTGTGCCAGCACAACTAAATTTTCAAAAGAGAAGTGACTTTGCACAGCCCATGAAAACACTTATTCCATAGCATCAGCATCCCTTACCATAATCCTGGTGTTATTCCAGGAGTAGATCTTGAGCACAAAGGACAAAAAAACCCAAGTGCTGAAGAAGTGGTGCATCCAGAGAGATCAGAGAGATCTGCTGTGCCAGTGAAGTACCTTCTGCACTCCAGGGAACCCAAGCAAGCCTCAGCCATCATCATTGCTGCTGCTCACAAAAGCCAAGGAAGGAATATCCCCACACTCAGCTGGATTTTGTCAGTCACACAAACACTTCTGTGGATCTCTATAGTGCTTTAGCATAAGAACAGAGAGATCTCCTCGCCAGCACTTCAGATTATTTTTTCCATGGTGAACTTCTACTGTGTTTTGCACATTTACATCACTCTCTTAGACTCTTCAGCTGCTCTCAAAACCTGCTCAAGTTCCTGGTTCTGGCTTTCATTTTCACTTGGTGAAGTGTAATCTAGAAAGCCCTACTTAACTTCTCCCACTTGTGCATCTGAATGTGAAGAGAATGCCCAGGCAGAAGCAGAGCTGGGGGAGGAGCAGGTTTCTAGAGTACAGTAAAGCTCCACAGCGTTACTTTGGTGCAAGCTATTACATGGTTTCAATACAGATTCCCTGCTCTTAGGAAAGCCAGTGCTTGCTGAGACTGAGCTGACAACAGCTCCCTTCCCAAGCAAATGGCTTCAGTAGCCCCTGGCAGAGCAGATCCATCTGCCACTCCCTGCTCAGCCCACAGCTCCAGTCAGCACAGTCCAGGAGCATGATCATATTTATTTTTTACAGCTGAGAACTTTGACAAACAGCAGCAGGCAGCAAAGGCCAGTCTATTTATATTTCTTACAGTATATATTCTAAAGAATGGCAGTCACCATTATGGAAGCTATCAAAAAGCTAGCTCTGACCTTAAATAAGCGTGCTCCTATGTCAGGCAGTCCCAGGAAGGAGAATTTATGCGGCAGATGCTGAATTCAGAGAAGGAAGAAGAGTTGGATTGCTCTTGCCAGAGATGTAGCCCAGGATGCAGCTGCCAAAATTTGGCTTAATTCTTTGTGTTCCTTTAGGACAGGAATTTAACCAAGATTTTACCCTCCACCTCTGGGTTGGACTGGCTTCTGCTCTGTTCCACAGGACATCTAAACCCAGCACGTGAACTCACAAGGCCCCCAGAGTGCAGGGGACAAACTGAGTCACACGTGTTTGCATTAACATTGTATGAGGAGCTCAGCAGAGTACAATTAATTCTGGGAATTTATAGACAAGAAAAACTGCTGGAGGAGCAATTCTGCAGCAGGTTGGATACCTTTTGCATATGCTTTCCTTGATGAAAATCCTGCATAATAACAGAAAATCTTTCATATCTCCTTTGACATTTCAGAAGATGGGACCATTAAGTATTAATTTTCCTTGACAAAGTACACCTTTCTTTTGCAAAAATGAAATCCCAGTCAGAGCACAATGTTCTCTTGTTTACATCTCTCCCTGCTTTAATAGTGCTTTGCAAAATATGCTTATTTATTTTTATGAAGTCAGCTAAAAATTATATTGCTCAAATTTATTTTATTTATTCATTGGAAAAAAAAAATCAATAAATTATTTGACCCTCCCTTCAGCTCTATTACATTTGTTATCATTTATTAAATGGACTTATTTTAAGTTCATTTGCAAGCAAAATAGTGCTAACTGAAGACCCATTCATCATTTTCTTCAAAAGAAAATACTAATGAATGCCACCTAATTACAAGAGAAGGAACTTAAAACAAAAGGGAAAAAAGGAAAAAGAAGAATATACACTTTTTACAAAGAGTTAAGTGGAAAAAAGGATACTTTTTCAACCTGCTCCTCATCCTGGCTGTGACCCCTTCAGGCTGCAGCCACGCTCCCACAGACCATCAATATCCTCCCTGATATTTGACTTGTCCTGAGGGAAGCAGCATTTTCCATGTCACAGAATCACAGATCACAGAATGGGTTGGGTTGGAAGGGACCTTAAAGATCACCTTGTTCCAAGCCCCTGCCTTGGGCAGGGACTCCTTGTACGAGACCAGGCTGCTCAGAGCCCCATCAAACCTGGCCTTGCACACTCCCAGGGATGTACAGCTGGTTTCAGATTTTTTGTTCTAGAACGGATTGCTTGGGAGGAGAGGGAATCAAGGAAAAAGGAGTATTTTCCTTCATTTTGCACAGAGCCAGTAGAAACAAGAAAAATTAGAAAATGGCAAAGACAGAAGAAGCATCAGTTGTAGGAGGAAGGAGTGCAAGGGAAAAGGGGAAATGTTTTTAAAGCATTTTCCTCCCAGTTTGATTAACTTAAAACCAATTTAAAGCAAAATTTGCCTCTTTTACAGAGCACAGGCCCAGCAGCACCTCCTTCACATCACTTCCCATTCAGCATGGGGGGAATCTCTCCCTCCTTGCTCCTTGCCAGCCACCACTTCACTTTTTCTTGTCTGCCCTCACCACTTCTGCTGTCTCCCCTCCTGTCTTTGTCTCTTTGTGAAGCATCCTGGAACCCAGCCCAGCTTGTTCAAGCTCCCAGCACATCTTGAATTTTAATTCACTCTCATTTAAGTCATCTATCTCTGTTTTAAACCCAGACACAAAGAGAATGAGCCAATTTATTATTACTTAAAACCAAAACAAATCTGCAGAGAAATACTGGTTTACTCTCAGCACATCACAGCGTGTCCAGCTGGGTGCTAATACTGATTTGAAGCTAACTGACCTGGGGGCACAAAATGCTGCACAGGGACAGCCTGCTTTGGAAAGGTGCCCTGCACCCAGAGCAGTGTGAAAGCACATCAGTTAAGAGGAAAGATGACAACACACGGTGTAAAAGCAGCACAACCTGTTCTCAGAGCACATTACAGCCTTATCTGGACTCCAAGGCTGCTTGGCAGGTGAACTTTCCTGCCAGCCAATGTTGCATTTCATTCTAATTGGCATTTAAGACGTTGCAATGAAACCCCTTTACTCTATACTTCATAAAGAACAAGGAAAACAGAACTAATTTTTGTCAGTGAAAGGAAAATTTACAACAATAATAAATGAGGCAGGGGAAAATGGGATTCTCTGTTGAACATGGTGATAGTTCACAAATACTTTCCATTAAATAAAAAGACATTAGAGTATGGAAAAACAAGTAAAGAATTCCAAATAAACACAGGTGGGAAAAGTAAAAGATGCAACAAATATTTGCCAGTGGTCACCCTGGAACTGCACATTAGCACAAATCACAGAACCATAGAATCACTGAGGTTGGAAAAGACCTCCAAGATCCTTGAGTCCAGCCTTTGATGAAACACCACCACATCAACCAAACTGTAGCACTGAATGGCACTGAATGCCACGTGGAGCACTTCCAGGGATGGTGACCCCACTGCCTCCCTGGGCAGCCCATTCCAGTGCCTGGCCACCCTTCCAGTGGAGGATCTCTCCTTTCTGCCTCCTGCCTGTTCTGTGTGCTGCCCAGCACCTGTTTGTAAATTATATATAGTGGACACAGATTTAAACAGAGGTAATATATAAAAGCAGTTTAAATCAACAGTATCAATATTATTTTAGTGTGTTAGGTTTTAATTCTTGTCATAATTCATTGATGAATCATCTTAATGGGTGAGAAAGCAATTCCTTTCCCATTTTCCTGCAATCCAGCAATCTTTGCCCATTGCAACACTCTGTCATCAATACAGAAACTGCAACTGCTTCAACTGCTTTCATATTCCCTTCCATGGGAATGCATTTGTAGGGATACTAACAAAATAGTGGATTATTTGTTGCATTTCTTTGATCTATAAATAGGACTTCTCTGTAGAGGATATTTTTACTGCATTTGGAGCAATCTCGACACACTCATTCTAAAGTGTAGCCAAGTAATTTTCATCTCATTTTGAAGCTCTGTGCCTGCAAGAAGTAACTATACACCAGAGTTAGAAAAGTCAAATGAGAAACCTGGAGGTCCAAGTGAGGCAGAATTTGGGAACAGGACTCAAAGCTGCTTTGCTCGTCTCCTTTTTATTTACAGCTCAGACTAAAATCTCTTTCCCTTGTGTCTTTTCTGGTGGCCTGCGAGAAATGAGTTCAAAGTGGCAAAATATCTACTCAAAGCTGTTTAGTTCAAAGCCATCATGAGGTGGAGGCAGTGGTAGGAGAGCCTTGCCCTGGGGCAGGATCATCCCTGGCAGTGCAGAGGTAAAATGTTTCTGTATTCTGCTCCTGCTGCTCCTGCTGCCTTCTTCAGGCTGGAGCCCTTCAGCTTCAGATGATCTCATTCACACTTCTATATAAAGAAGTCTTGTGTCACCAGCACATATTATTTTTTTTTCTAGATTTGCAAGTCTTATTCATAACTTGTCACTTCTATCCCTGGAAAACTCATTTGTTTGGACAATTTGGTATTGAAAACTGCCTAAAGGTTGTAATTCTCAAAATAATTCCAAAATGGCAGGTGTGCACGGTGGAACACATCAACCTGGCACTTTGCCATCAACCCAAAGCACAACCATGATCAAGGCACACACATGCCAGCTTTTAAAATAAGGCTACACCATAAGACACCATTTAGTTTAGCTAAAAAAAAAAAAGGGCAAAATAAAAAAACCACCAATCTGCTTGCAAAACATAACCATTGATGCTTGTTGCTGATGGCATCATGTCATCACGCTGGTTTCCAGGTTCATGAAGAGCATTTATGAAAGGTGTTCCCAATCCTGTGAGTTGCAATGGTTTACCTCTCCTCCTTCAGGCTCAGCCAGATGAATCCTGATGATCTGGCTGGAGCCAATCACTGCTGCTTGAGTGGGTTCTAGCAGGGAGAGGTTCAGATGTGGAGACTACAGAAACTCGTGATGAAAGGGAAAGAACCATCTCCATGCCAGACTCCCAGTTAGGATAAACTGGCTTGGCATGTTTATTCTCCTGAGGAGCTGAGCCTGTATCTTTTCTGCCTACTTTCTGTCTGCACTGTAAAATGTCTTTTCAAATAAATGAAGTTTAGTGACATTTGAGGCATTCAATTATTTCTCTAAGTGCAAATTCTGCATTCCTTCATCTGTTAGCTCCATATATTTAGTATGGATTGAACAGCACCTGCTGACTGGATGAATCATTTGCATCCAAGCCAGAAAATGGGAACTAAAGGACCTCCAGTGCTGCTGTTGAAATTGATGCTACTGATGCTGCCAATTCAACTCCTGTTGCTGGTACTAATCAACACCTCTTTAAAATGATTACAGCATTCAGATAGGGCCATAAAAGTACCAGGTGGGATATATTTTGTACTGCTTCCTGGTTTTTCTACACTCTTCCCTATGGGAAAGAATTTATTGGTCCCATCAATCCCTCTTACAGTCTTTAGCATGGGAAGGAGATGTCACAGAGTTTTAATGTCTCATATATTTCCTCAATTACACAATCATTATAACCAGTTTGGCACAAAATACTGTTTTCATCAAACCCAGTATTTAAGGCAAAAAGTAGCATTTGTTAATTTAGCTGCAGATTAATGTAAATTTATATGCATGGATGAAAAGAAGATATTCATTGTTTATTTAAAAGTCTTCTAAACTACATGTACATGAGAACTTTATTTAAAAACACACAACTTTGTTCTCCAGCAAAAGCTGGCACAGTGAATACAAGTCAGTAAATCCGAACCTGCTGAATCCAGCTCCACTGCATGTCAGGGAGCTTGATGAAAGGATATTTTTTTTTACAGTAGAGCTCATGTGAATGAAAGAATGGCTCAGAACAAGAGAGTCCCTTGAGCCTAGGTCATTTTCCAATCCTTTTTACAGCCCCATCAGAAATACCTCAAATGTCTCTGGTATCCCCTAACACAGCCCCTGGGGCTCACAAGACCATGGGGGGTTTTCCCTGTTGCCATCAGTCTGGTGACAGTCACTGATGGGAGCCTGGTGCTGCTCTCCTTGTGGACAGCTGGGCTTACAAAAGCCTGGCTGGCAGCAGGGCTAAGGGCTGCAAAAGCTTTCCACCCCTGCTGTGGGAGGCAGGGAGAAACTGCAGCCAGGACTCTCCCACTGCAGCCATGGGATGGGGTCTCTCTCTGGGGACAGACCTCTGGAGGGTCGCTCTGACACTGCCCAGTGCCACCTCAGTCCCAGCACACACTGCTTGTGCTGCTGGGGCACTGGAATTGCTGCTGAGCCATAGGACCATGCTCAGAAAAAAGCAAATATAGGTCCTTCTGCTGGAGGTTATTTGCCAGACTCAGACAGGAAAGAGGAAAGAAAAACTGACCAAATAATCCAGCAAAATGATTACACATTGCCAGTTCCCTGATGCAGACTTCAGGGAACTTCAGAACATTTGGAAAGTTCATGAGTCTGGCTTTGGTTGTCTAACAATCAACTGTGAGTTTTAAATTGTTCATTATCTTTAATTAAGGAGGCAAGAGCAACTTTCTCCTTCACCAGTGTATTTCCCCAGTGCTGCTTTGGCCTTTCAGCTTCATGATGTAAAACACACAAACTTGGTGAAAAGGACAGCAAGGCAGGTTTCTGTCTGTGTTCTCTTTTTGCTTTTCCAAAGTTCAGTGAGCTAGCATAATTCTCACTAATTGATTCCAAATTTTAGTAATAACTTTAATACAAAATTGTATTGAGAAATTGTAGTCCAGCTCTAAAACCAGTTCAGAAAATTTACCAAAGAATACTTGCCCTTGAGAAGCATGAAGAAGAAATTAAATCAGTGTGAGCTTATTTTTCCATAAAACATTATTATTGGCCCCAGGATGAATATATTATAGTTATAGTCACTATAGACTTTCACAGAAATTCCTATATAAGAGGTTCAAATATTTCTATAAAGATTTTTATAGGACTTATTGATTCTTGCCCTTCATACTTTCTCCATCCCCTTCAATATCCCTCAGGGCTGTCTGTAACTCTGTCAAGTCTTTACATCCTAACCAGATGTCCAGTCACTGTCTCCCAAAAGTGGCCACCCTCCAGTTCTCCCAGCTGCTCCATCCCTGCATTCCCTCTTCCCCACCACAACATTCTGGTCTCCTTCATATCTCCTTGCCCTGGTCCTCTGTCCACATTTGCTTTTTGCACAATTTTCCCATGGCTTTGTGCTGACCTCCCACTTTCCTGCCATCCCAGCATCCCAGGAAACACACAGAGCTCAGCAAACACACAATTACAAGGAAGGGAGTGCAGGCCAAGTTTCCTTTAACCAATACTGGGAATGTTAAAGGAGGCTTAGGCCAGTCCCACACTCAGTCAAGAAAACTCAGCTTGCTGTAAAATGATGCCTCAGACCACAAGCACCTCATCTTTGCTGCAGCTCAAAATTCAGGCAGGAAATTCTCCCCTGCATTGTGCCTCTCCCCTGAGCAGCTCACATAATGAGTGACATGAGCCAGGAAGAAGGTGCTGCTCAGGGTGCTAATCAGCATCCCTGTGCAGCATTCCCTGGATGTGCTCCTGTAAACACAAGGCAGGCACGTGCTGAATGCACAAGAGTGGGACAGAATTAAGAGAAGCCTAATCTCCAATTCAGCAAAAATCCTCTGCTCATATGTGCACACTCTGCTTTTCACTCCCTGATATCCAGCTAATATTTCTAGGATGTCCATACTGACTGTTTTTATTTCTTTTTGGTAGCAAATGTTCTTCCAGTAACAATACAGTTAATGGATAGGAAAGATTATTTTCTGAGTATTTGGGATAATGCAGCTTTTCAGCTATTATGAAGCCATATTGTTTTATAGATTCACTGTCTCAGTATTTCTTTTATGTCCCTTGAATTTGTGTGTGCAGCATCCTAGAGTAGCACAGCACACAAGCTCTCTACCAAACACAGGGAAATCATCACCATGGGGAAATAGCTGGAATAATCTTCTTAAAACTTTTTAATTATGACTTATACTTACTATATTTTTGAAGGCTTTGTCTGAAAACTTTGAGAACTGCTGCAGAGATAGAACTGAAATATATTAAATATGGAAGAAAGTACTAATGTAACACAAGTTTGAATGACTAAAGTTATAATGTCAAAAAAATGTCATGGAAAAAAATGTTAAATTTCAAAAACAAGAAGCAGTGTGTAATACATTTGACACAACAATCCAGCACAGTTCCACATCCAGTAATAGCAATGTTTGATGCAGTCTGAGACATTTAAATAAAGTCTACATAATAAAAATTGAACAGAACTAGAAAGCATGAAAATGACACATCCAAATTCCCTGAGCTGTTTCAAAGTCTCCAGAAGGAACTTAAGTGAATGTCAAACTTTGTTTAAAATCTTTTTCTTGCCACAGTCTGTTTCTGAAAGTTTTTCACCATGGTTGCTGTCATGGGTGAAAGCAGTGGGAGAAGATGATAGAACACTTCAGTAAGGAAGGGCACAGATCAAACTGGTGAAGGGAGATGCCATATTCCCAATTTGCTCCTGGGGAAACCCCAGTGATATACACAAGATGTGTGTGTCACTGAATGCCCTCAAGTGAACATCTGAACTCCAGCTGACAGAGCTATGTGAGGACTGGAAATAAATTCTTGATCTGCTGAGCTGGAGAAGGGACAGAACATCTCCAAGCAGGTTTTGAGCAGTTTTGAAATAAGCACCCCATTAGGCACCACTGCCATTTTGAACACCGTGAGATAAAATATGCCAAATGTTTCTGATGCCTGGCTGTGTCAGAACTTGGGGTGAGCATGGGTGGGACTGAGGGTTTCTACCATGACTTTTCTCCCAGAGCTGACAAGCTTTGCCTGAGTCCCACTCTGCACATCAATTCCTCATCAAGAAAAGTCTCCTGAACTGCTCCTCCCAAAGCAGAAGCACCTGGCAAGCAGAGACCCAAGCAGCAGTCTCCTCTGCCGTGCCCAAAGGGGCAGTGACAGGGCCCTGTTTCTGTAGGAGGCTGCCCACAGAGGGCAAAGATGCTCACAAACCATCCTGCACAAATCCCACGAGAGGCACTGCTGTTCTGTGCCACCTGCAGGACAAAACGTGTCCATGAGATCCCTGTGAGAAGCCTGTACCAGGCCAGGGTGCCCAGAGTGTGCCACAATCATTCCCTTCCTTCCTCCCCAGTGGATTGAAGCTCAGTGCTCACAGCTGGAGTTCCAGGTTAAGCCTCATCTGTTCAGCAATGTCACATGCACCAAGGCTGATGTGGGAGTACAGGAGGAGCAGCATTTAAAATGTTATCTACCGTGTCTGTTCCCAAAAAGCTTTGAACTTGTTCCCTTGCCCCCAGCTCCTGTTCATCCCTACCTGTTCCTGACCCCTGCACTGCTGCTCTGCCCCTCTGCAGGAGCACAGAGCTCCCAGGCACTGCCTGCAGCAGCCCCTGAGCTCCTGCCAGCAAAGGTTACTCACACCTGCAGCTGGGGAGACTCCCCAAATGAAGAGAAATAGGGCTATCAATCAGACACAGAAAACGTGTTGGCAGCCTCAGGCTTTTGGGTGTTTTCACAGAGAGTCGGACAAAACACAAAAAAATAGGTTTTTCTCAAGTCTATTTCGAGTCCTCAGAAATAATTTCCTAGCTCAGCAGTCCTGGGCAGTCAGAGCAGGAGACAGCAGTGCCCACTATCCAAACAAATGGTGTGTTGTCCTTCTCTGTCTTTACCTGACATCAGAAAAATCAGCTCCATTAACACAAGGTTACTCTTTAGAAATTTTTCGTCTTGATTATTCCATTTATGTAATTTATTTTGGTCCTCTGATTCCTATTAGTGGGATCAATATTAATTTAAATCACAAGGCATTTTCTCCTGCTCCATTCATGCAGATCAGGCACACTGCATTTCTTCTGCTTGTATTGCTGACAAATTAACCTCAACTGAGATTACCAAGATCAAGGGAGAAGAATGACTGCAACCAGTTTCTCCACTCTGTTTTAGGCAGGGATTAAATGGTTAGCCCACAGGTAAACTTCTGCAGAATTCCATACATCAGACTTGGGGAAAAGTATAGAATAAAACTGGTCAATTCCTGAGAAAACCAGATCACACTTAAGATAACACCTTCCTCCACAAAAAGTGACCAAATGCTGCAGCAGTCATGCTGTGGGCAGGGAGGAAGGATTTGGTGTGGAGCCAAGGTGGGACTGGGTGTAGAAGGGGGCACAAGCTGAGATAACAGAACTTTAGCTTCCAGGAAGATAATAATTTAGATAGGAGTGTGGAAAATCATGGATTCATAGAATGATTTGGGTTGGAAGGGACATGAAAGCCTATTTTGTTCCACCCCTGCCATGGGCAGGCACCCCTTCCACTATCCCAAAGTACTCCAAGCCCCCTCCAATCTGGCTTTAAACCCTTCCAGGGAGGGGGCAGCCACAGCTTCTGTGGGCAATGTAAGTCCTTACAGACCAAGGGGCAGCACAGTGAATCACCTGTGTGGAAGTAGGGGGTAAATACCACATGGCAGCAATGCAAAAGGCACAGAGTGAGACTGGAATAGCCATGGAGGGCACTGGGCAGCCTTAGGACACTGCTTTGAGCAGATGTGGCTGTTCAGGATGTGGCTACTGAGGCAGCCAAGGCTCATTGCCAGTGACAGGCAACAGCTGATGGGCCATTAGCCTGTGCTGGGTCACTGAGATGAGTGTAAGTCATGAGTTAAACTCCAGATAAATCTGACAAAGGGTCAAAGACCAAACTATTCACTCACCACAGCATGTGAGCTCTGGGGGCAACACCACCCCTGGCAGGTACCCCTGGGGACCCAGAGAGATCCACCTGTGAGCTCAGATCTGTGCTTTCACATAAAACCTGACCCAATCCAGAAAGAGCTTCTTTTCAGTTCATTTAAAATCCACTGTTTGAGAGACTTTCTCAATGCAAGAAGTGAATGATTCACATCGTTCAGGAGTTTCAGATTTCAAGTAGGTTTTTTTAAGAAACAAATGCACTGAGAGGGAATGTGTTTTATCTTCCAGTTATTTGGAAGGTATAATGAAGATGATACAGCAACTGCCATCTACTCAAAAAATGTCTCTGCCACAATCTCTCCAACAAGCCCCTGCCAGCCATGGTGGGAAGCTGCTCTCATGTGGGCAGGCACCTGGGAGTGGAGCTGCTGCTGCCAGCACAGCACCCACAGCCTCAGCCAAGGCTGTCCTCACCACTCACACACATTTCATCCAGAAAATGATCTCTGAATACTCCTGTGATACAAGCAGTCAGTAGCATTGTTAATGCAATCATTAATGTTATTAGCTGGTGCAGTGTCTGTGATGAATGATCACCGAGCCCCACGCTGAGCCCTGTGAGCAGCAGGGTTTGTCCCTGCAGTGCCAGGGCTCCTGCAGCTGACTCTGGGGCACAATCGAGCTCCACAGCTCAGCAGCTCCAGCCTCAACCACTGATTCCACTTTTTCTTGGCAGACTCAGCTGTGCCAATGACTTCCACTGCCAGATCTAAGTTGGTCTTCACAGAATCACAGAATTAACCAGGTTAGAAAAGACCTTTGGGATCATTGATCCAGCCCATGACCTAACACCACCTTATCAACTAGGCCACAGCACTGAGTGCCACGTCCAGTCTTTTCTTAAACACCCTTCCTCAGCTTTCATAACTATAGTGCAACCATTTCCAGCCATGTACCACTTCAATTAATTCTTTGGCATTTCTTGCATCAAAATTCAATTATCTTTGCCCAGCTCTGGGCTCCCTGATAAACTTCCCACCACTTTGTAAATCTGGCCCCTTATTTTCTTGTTTTTCCCCCTGAGAAGAGTGGGGTTGCTTTATTAATGCGAGAGAAATGAAGTCCAAGGTGCTAAGACACTGAACCAACAAGAGCTTTTGCTATTCTAGACTTGGTCTTGTAAGCAATGAAGGCATGACAGGTGTGACTTTGAACAATAAATTGCTATTGAGTAGGAAGAAGGTGATTCTGTTTAAATTAAATGGAAAGATAATCAAAACCAAACCTGAAGGACAAACTTTGCTATATTAAAGAACCTAGAAACCATCTCGGCCAATGTGTTCAGGGTCCATAGGTACCTGACAGCCTGGAAATTCTTGAATTCAGGATGGTGAATTTCTCAAGAGCTTTTGTCAAAGTCATGGAGAGAAAAAAATGGAGGGCTCTAAGTCCAGATGAACAATCTCTCAAAAAAACCCCAAAAACCATATAATAAGTAAACAGAGAATGCACAAAGAATGGGGAAAAGGTACAATCAGCAGAGAAATCCCACTCAGAGGCTAGAAGATACAGAGAGGGGAGGACATTTACAAGTCAGTCTGAATTACTTCTTCAAAGGGCTATAAAACCACACAGCTACAGACCCTTCAGCAGTGTAGCCATGGAGCCCTGAGACAATGAAAGAGTGAAGCAGTCAAGCAGTGACAATGAGGTTAAAAACCCCCAAAGTTATAATTACAACTCAAATACTTTAAATCAGTTTTCAATCCCTCACCCCTTCTATTCCTCTACTTCTGTTTTAAACATCCCACACAGCTTGGAAAATCTGAGCCATGTGAGCCATTCCCTGCAGGGTTTTCACACAGTGCTCCCAGCTGGCAGCTAGAAATAAAGCACAGTGGTGGCCCTGGGGACAGCCAGTGGTGCTGCTCTGAGACAGCCAGGCTGAGCATGGACAGGGCAGGCTGGCCCCAGGAGACACATCTGGAAGTCTTTGTTTCGGTCTAAGCAGGGGAAGAAGTTGGTGCACAGATGACTTTTCTTGAATTATGCATTGGTTGAAGTACATTTTTTAGCAATGAATGCTTTCTCTTTTAGGACTACATCCGACTTATTTAGATATCTGATACATGTTTTGGAAAGTCATCTATGGAAAGTCATCATTCTATTGTCTGATGAGTAACCACACTAAACTGTACTAAAAATAATGCCTAAGAGAGCTATTAAGAAGAGATTTACAACAAATAAGATTTTTTCAGGGCAGTTTTTCTGCCTTATCTCAGCAAAGCTGATGTGGTTACCTCCACTCCTGCATTACAAAATCCAGCACAGACCCTTCCTTCTTGCCTGCAGAGGACAGAGGTGGGGCCACCTCTGCCTGGGACTGGCAGAAGAGCCAGTCAGTGGTAAAGTGCTGCAAAAGGCACAGCAGAGTTCAGGGGTTTCGTTGCTCTGATGCCTCCTGGAGCCAGTGGGTGGGCCAGAAACCAACTGCAAATTCTGACTGCTGGAGACTGCTCTAAAGCAATGAGACCAGACCAAGCAGAACAAAAATTCACCTTCTGGCTGTGTACTGCTGGAACATAGCAGCCTAGAAATGATAAATTTCAAAGTGTGCCCATCCCTTTGTACATGCCAGTGACAGCTTTGTTACCTGCATAATAAAATACTCATTTGTCCTGCAGACCTCACTGTTGCCCTCAGCCTTGCAGCTCCTGGATTGTGGAAGTGCTCCTGGCCTCTCGAGCACAAAGTCAGCTGTGGTTTTTTGCCTCACATATGGATCCAGCCAAAGCACAACTGCTGATGCTCAGAAGGCAGAGGGGTATAGCAGCATGCAGAGAGATTGAGCTGGATGAGAATCTTGCTTAGACATCTATAAATCAGTTAAGAAAAACCACCTGCCTGCCTTGCATTCAATCTCTTAAAGGATTTCTCTGACCTTCAGTCCCACAGCAAGCCCCCTGATCAGTGGGGAGGGAGAAGCTGCGTCCTGCTTTCCTCCCCTATGCTCTCCCTCCCACTTTCCTGTTCAAGAAGAAAACAAGTGAAAAAGCCTGATCCTTCAGGATTCAGCTTATGCCACCTCCTCAAAGTCATCAATAAATCAGAGAAGAGCATAGGAAGAGAAATTGTGGCCCAGATCCATTATCACTGAGAGTTTCCAACTCTGGAGGTTTTTTCACTGCACAAAGCCAAGTGAGTGCTGCAGCACTGACCTGACAGAGCAGCCCTTGGTGGTTCCTGTGGCTCCCTTGGCTCTTCTTCCTTTGATTCATTTTAATGAACTATGCAGAGTCTGAAACATAAATTTCAACCTTAATTCCTTTTTTTTGGCTAATCCCATGTTCAGAATAAAATCTTGGCTTCAAATACAGTGATTTTGGAACATGCCATTTATGTCTGGATCAATCACAGATTATCAAAAACTCCCCAAAGCATTATGTGTGGGGGGTTTCCCTCCCCCTTTCATTAAATACTAATCTACAAAAATGAGAAGCCTAAATGAGCTAAGGTGACATTCTTTTATAATTAAAAAGTTCTTCACATTCTCAGCTCTTTCCGTCTTAGAACCTCCCATCATTTTTCACTATTTGTTAGGTTTTCATGACTTTCTCAGGCAAGTTGTAGACATTTTTCCCTTACACACTGAGGGTATCTAGGAATTACATTAACTACATTTGATAGGAAAGGCTGTATTCACCCATGTGACACATAAGGCAAAAAAACATGTTACAAGAACCATGAATTAACTGTTTAAGTGGCACAGCATAACCCTGAATGAGTCCCAAAAGACACCAAAATATGGAGACCCCAGTTTTAAATCTCAGATTGTTTTTCTGAAGATTTTGCTTTTCTCTCAGGTCTGGCTGAGACTGGCGGTTCCATTGAACTTTCAGAGATCTATCTAAAATGAGGTGTGAAGAAAGATACAATAACAGGGAGACAGTATCACCCGGATCCATCAGGCCAGAGGGAGCTCTCATCTCACCCTACAGGCTGCTCAGACACAGCTATGAAGTGAGCAGAACTTGGACGACAGAAGTCTTCAGGTTCATGAAAGGTCTTTTCTGTGGCTTTAGAGTAGAAAGGTTTGAAGATGAGAGTTAGGCAACAATTTCAGTTCAAACTAGGTGATGTGTTTATTTTGTTGCCTTCTGGAAATTTCAGTGCAAAGCAAGGACAGCTGGGTATCCCAGAGGAACCCTCACAAGCAGAGTGCTCTGGTTGTTGGTTTGGTTTTGTTCTCTGAAAAGGTTCAGGCCTTCAGGAAAAGATCTTTTGAATTTGACTGCACCTCTACAGGGACCTGAGTGCTCTGTTGCCCTTGCAGTGTCTTTGGTGGTGAACATGAAGAATCTTTGGCTTCCACAAGGCTTTCCTTGTTTGTCCTGACAGTTAAATGCCATCACCTCTTCTCCTGAGAAAAAATATTAATGAAAGACGAGACACTACATTTCATAGTAAAAAATTAATGCTCCACCAGTAACTGCTGAGAGCTCACAGCATGGAAAGGTGAAGCAGCAAGCCAGCTTGCTTCCAAAGGAACAGTCTCCTCAAATATTTGTCTTGGAAGCACTCATATCTTCCTGAAATTTCAAATTACACTAAGCTCCAAGTCTCCTGCGCTCATAACTTTTAAAAAGCAGTCATATTTGGAGAATAAGCTTCTGTACTGAGCTCTGTGCGTATCTGACACATGTCAGGCCATGCAGTCTCCTTAAATCTGGCTGAATGACATTACTGAGGCTTCTTTCTAGGAATTCCTGCTGATAATCTGTGTCCACAATGCTCAAGGATTTGGCTTGACAGAGACAAAATACAGGTTGTGTGGGGTCCTTCAGAGGTCCAGGTTCCTATGCCTAGGTGCCAAGGGCAGGGTGCCTGACATACCTATCCCCTCCAGGGAGTGAGAGCTCCCTGCTGGAGCACAGCTCAGATCCTGCAGAGCCACAGGTACCATACACAGACCTCTCCATGAATGTGCCTCTGCTCTGAGAATTCACCATGCTGCTCCTTCCATCTCCACAACAACAAATGGCACAGCTTCACAGCTCAGAACAGCTCCGTGAAGAAGAACCTCCTTTTAGTTGATCTTAATCCTACCTGAGACCATCTTACCTGAAGGTGGCTTGCTCCCAGTGGTGTCATCCCTTTTTGAAATGAAATCTGTAGGATAACAAAACTGGATAAAGGGTTTCAAATGTGGGCACACAACAGATCTATGCAGCTGCATAGCAATGCTTTCTGGTTTACTCTCCAGTCTTTTCCTAGTAATTACTCCCATTCTAGCTGGGGTTTTGGTTTGTTTAGTTTTGCTTTGTTGCTGAATTGACAATATAACAGATAGTCCTATAAAACTACCCAGGAAAGGGATCTTGGAGTTAATAGCTAGTTCAGAAACCATCACTGAGTGTATTTTTCCTCCCATGTGCATCACTGCACATTTATCAACAATGAATTTCATCTGCCATTTTGTCAGAGTGTTTTACAATATGAGCTTGGGGATCCATTCCTGCAAACTCCACTTGCCCTGCAGGGTTGGCTCAGCTGAGCTCAGGACAGGCTGCTTGGAGCTCTCTCATCAGCACAGGGGGAACAAATCTGCTGGCAAACTGCACCAACACAGAACAGTTAACTCCAGTTAAAAAAAAAAAATGGCCTAAAAGAGGTACAGCAGGGCTGCCCTTCAGAGCTGTGGGAAGCAGGAAGGAACTGGGGGCTTTGTCCCACCAGCCTGGGAGCATGGGGACTGGGAAAGCATGTAGTCCCAAATCAACACTGCTTTTGCAAACACCAAAACACAGTGCAAACACACATTAAGACAGAATACAAATGAACAAGCCCTCAAAGAGGCACTGTATCATTTTTATGTTACCCTACAACTCCCTGTGGTGTGATTTGATGTACAGAGCAGGCTGCTTTTCTTACTTGGTGCTTTCCCTGAGAGAGCTTGCACACACCCCCACCCTACACCCAGTTCAAGGAATCAATAGTGACTCCTATGGTTAATCTGTTTCTCACAGAGACACTTGCCTTCCCTTCTCAGAGTGCCCTGTGCTTCTGCTGAAGGCAAGCACAGCTCCAGTGAGAGACAGTTGCTTTTGGAGAGCTGATTCAGACAAAGCACCTCAGAGAGAGGAGTCATCTCAAGGCAGTGAATAACACCACAGTTATCAGCTTCTATAAAATAGAAAAGAGCCTACAGTCTGGGACAGGAGTGTTTAGTCATGTCACAGCTCCATGGTCTCCAACATGATGCAGTTGTTAGTCACGAAAGACAAGGACTGCTCTAAATTCAGGAATTAAGCCTTGCTCCAAAACCTAGCAATGTGAATAGAAAAACTGGGTTTGGTTTTGGTGGACTCTGAGTGGTTCAAGCTTTTAAATTCATATTTTAGAAACAGTATATCATAAAGGCCTTATATCAAACATATTGGATATTTTCTCAACTTGTGTGTTCAACAATCCAGACAAAGAGAGCCTGGGTTATCCTTCCTGAAGGAAAAGTCACAGCAGTAGGCACATGAGAAACTTATGGCCTTACCAAGAGCTTGAGCAACACAGCTGCAGCCAAGCCTTGCTGGTGCAGCACGCAGAGTGCAGGTGAGAGTGGTGCTGGAGGTGCTCCCCAGGCACAGCCTCTCTGCAGAGGTCTCCCTGCAGCTGCACAGAGGAGCACCTGTGTGTACAGGGGCACACACACCTACCAGCTCAGGAGCAGGGCCTGATTTCGGCAAATCCAGACTTTGACACAATCTAATGAGCTGACAACTTCACTGGCACTGACCAGTACATAGTTATTATTATTATTTTTTATTTATTGTGACCATCTGCAGTCAGCAATATGCAAGATAATAAAATGCAGCTAGAGAGCCTGACTTTCAGGAAAGGAGAATGCTGTAGCTCCCTCCTATGGCATGATTCATACCCTTTTTTCTGGTCATTTTTAACAGTGATCATCCTATTCTAATATTTCATTAATGTTCCTCATTTAGTAAATTAACCTGCAGTGACAATCTCAGGGAAGCCACACACTTTTTTTGTACTGTGCCATTCTGCTTTCCCTTAAATTAGAGATGTCTGTCCACAGGCATGCTGGCCAGGATATAAATTACTTAAGGAAAATGGATAAAACTCATCAATCAGGCACAATAATTTATGATCTTTCCACACACGACAATCTATCTTGTAATAATTTCCTTCATGAAATGTCATCCTAGAGTTGAATGGCCCAGTTCAGGACCACATCGGGAAGAGACCAAATGCAAGTAGACTGACACTTTTGGCTCGTGAGTTTTGTCAGTACAGGGGGTACTGGGTTTCATGGGGTTTCTGTGACACTTCTTGTTTTCAGAGCCACCTTCCCCACACCACTGCCCTCCCTGATCCCTTCAGTCCCAACAGTTGTTGTGTTGTCCTTCAAAGTATCTGCTTGAATGGCAGCCTAGAAAACATCAGTACAGGCAATGAAGCTGATGCTATTATATGAAAAGGGCCATTAAATCACCATTTAAAAAATAATTTTTAACCTACACTATTGGGGTCACTAATTAAAAATCAATTCCTCTCTGTGTTGCAAATCTGACAGTAATTCTGCCTCCAATGGGTACAGGCAAGATTAACAGCACATCAGGTAAATGCAGCTGGGAAATGACATTTTCATTAGTGATTTATTGGGTGTGAAATTTCCACCATGGTGAAATATTCATGAACAAAGCAGGTTAGAATGTCTCCATAAATATCCATGTTACTAATTACTGCTGAAGCCCACGCTGGATTAAATGTTCACAAAGCAAAGCATTCACAAGCCACAGGAGAATTCTCTAGGACAAGACTTTTAGGGAGAAACCAAAAACACACAAAACCCAATAATCAGCAAATTAAGAGCTTTCCTATTAATCACAGCATATCACTTCTCCCATCCCCATAAAAACAATCAAACCAACCCCAAAACCCCAGTAAAAAGCAAAGCAAAGTGATACAGTCTCCATTAATGAAGAGAGCCAGGGAATGATCCTGGGCCTGAGGACCAAATGGTGGAAAAGGCAGCAGCTGCTCCATGTCCCCATCCCTCCAGCTGGGGCAAAGCATGTCCAGGTGAGCATGTCCAGGTGATCTCACCCAGGCCCCAGGACTGGAGAGCCCTTGCTGTGTCCTCACCAGCAGCCCAGAGTGGCCAGCAGTGGCCAGGTCACCTTGCCCCTGTCCCCTATCACCTCAGTGCAGTGACACCTCACTGAAATGGCCCCAGCAGACAGAGATACCTATCTGCTTGCCTTTAGCACCTGGCTGCTCTGAGCTATCCTGTGGGACAGGATCAGAGGAAGCTGGATTGCCACAGCACCCAGAAAGCTTCAGACAGCCCGTGCAGCCCCAGCCAGCAGAGACCTGCAGCTTCCTCAGGGCATGAAGGGCAAAGCCAGCAGAGCAGGAGGCACTAATGGGAACTGCCCAAGCGTTTCTGTCTGCTGACTGCAGGCAGACAAAGAGTGGGACTGCAGGTCCCACTCTGGCACTGGTCAGCGATTGTGTATGAGCTTGTGCCAGCTTTCATGGGCAGCCACGTCAGGGTCTGGGCACTTCCAGAACCTGAAAAGGTGAATTTAAGCCACACTGGCTCCCAGTCATTGGTACTGGATATTTTTGTATTCAGTTAGATCACATCACAGCTTTGTGTTAAAGCACAACCACACAGATGTGCACAGACACCACAACTCTGGTGGGAAGGGTGAAGAGGAGACCACCAGGGAGCCCCTGGATTGGGATGGACACCCCATAAACCACTTCTGCTCTTGACAGATTGGCAACATAGGGCCCCAGACATAAACACATTTTGTCTTAACATGAACATTTATGGGCAGCAGGGTAAATCTGCATTGTTGAGCAATCTGGCTTTTCCTTTTTCTTCACTTTTGTACAAATCTTCCACATGATCAATTGCTGAAGCCAAGGTAACTTCTCTGTCAAATATGGTACTTGATCACGCCAAATATTTCTCATGTTTGGTACTTTCCAAGTGGCACAGCTTCAGTAGGATTCATTTCCAGTGGAATAAGCTGCACTGTGCAACAAGGCCCAGAATGGGAGAATCAATAGCTGGCCACAGTCAAAAATCTGTTAGGTCTCCCCTGGCTTTGATAGCCCCTGAATAAAAACATGCAACATAAAGATATTTAGAAAGAAGTGCAATCCTCAGAGTGCTTCATGTCTTGTAGATTGGAAGATCCAAACTGTTTAAAAATAGTTTTATGAAATCCAATTTTGCATAGTTTTGACTAAATAGAAGAAACTGAAGAAGCTGATGAAAATGCAAAAGCAGCAAGTTTAAATGAATTGAGCCTCAGAAGCTATTGGAAGATAATGGCTTCAGGAGTCATCTATTCTGTTCACTGCCAGCTTTACACCAGGGCTTCTGCATCTCTTTTTGAGCTCATTGCTAAAAGCATCACCACATATTACCAACATTGTTGTTGCTGACTGAAATACTTAGTAATGACACAAACATCATTCAAAATCAAATTATCAGATGCACTGACAACATACTCTAGAATTTAATAGCATGTTAAATGATTGTGGGGAAATGTTCTGTGAAGTCAGTGAAGCAGCAGCAAAAACTAATTCAATTCTCAAATGAGTAAAAGTGAGAAACTGTTCTTATAAAACCAATATTGTACAAATACAGGCTGGCATACACTGCTGACTTCTAGGGGAAGGAGAAGGAATTTCTTCCTCTAGCAATAACCACCTAATTTTGGTGACTGATGTAGTTCACCTTGAATCAAAACTGCTGCATGTGCTTGGAGAAAGAGTGTCCAAAATAATACATTGAGGAATGTCATACATTCAAAATACCAGTCATGACTCAAAACAATTTACCATTGATACAATGAACATATGGATCTCAAGTTAAATGAAATTCATCTTAAATTTCCGGAAACTGCTGAAGAGCAAGAGCCAAGTCTGTCTCTTACCTTCTGGAGCAAACAGCACCCTGGCATGAAATTTGCATGGAACACAAAAGTTTCACAGGGCCCTAAATTAGTGAAATGTGCAGTGGTGATCACACAGCTCCATCAGCCTTGCTCTGGCAGCATGTCCTAGGAGAGCTGTAATTCTCCAGCCATTGCAGCTTCCAAACACCTCACACCAACAAGAAAGAGTTTTCAAAATACATCATCCCTTGGAGATGGGTTATAATGGTGCTTGAGATTAAGTAACATGTAATTGAATTGAGAGAATAAAATTATGGAAGTTTTAATAAATTGATGAAAGTTTAAATAAAATGTGTGTCAAAACAACAAAAAAACCCCACAAATCTTGTTATAAACAAGAAATCACAGTATGTTTGAACTTTATGCCTCTTATAAGATCTTTTTTATTAATGTTTTCTTTACAAAGCTCAGCA
Organism: Passer montanus; assembly: GCF_014805655.1. NCBI lineage: Eukaryota > Metazoa > Chordata > Aves > Passeriformes > Passeridae > Passer > Passer montanus. The sequence goes on from NW_024373256.1 coordinate 8,520,038, forward strand.
TGTCTTTAAAGCATTGAGCAAGTCACAGCATTCACAGTGGGCCTATATATTGGCTTAGAATGGCTGGTGAAGTGCTCCCTGTCTGTAATGGAAATCGAGACTTATAAACAAATAAAGCAGACAAAAAAGCTGTAAAGTTCAACAAATTCATGCTCCCTAGTTTACACAGAGCTGGTTTGTGTGAATGAAGAACACCAGGAAACTCACTCCCATTTATGCATTCCTCCCAGCCTGGGATCTGCTGTCCTGCACTGGGTATCCACCCCAGGCCAGGCTCAGGTCCTGCCTAAATAGCAGATGCAGCACCCAGCAGAAGGATTGCCTTCACCCAGACCTGCTGAGCCTCTGTGGCTTTGCAGCCCTGCTCATCCTCTCTTCTCTCCTCCTGCTGGAGACAGACTTCAGCTCTGGAGACATGGGACAGGAGCAGTGCCCAGCTCCCCTGGGTGCAAACACTCCATTTCAGCTCTGCAGACATGGGACAGGAGCAGTGTCCAGCTCCCCTGGGTGCAAACACTCCATTTCAGCTCTGCAGACATGGGACAGGAGCAGTGCCCAGCGCCCCTTTGTGCAAACACTCCATTTCAGCTCTGCAGACATGGGACAGGAGCAGTGCCCAGCGCCCCTTTGTGCAAACACTCCATTTCAGCTCTGCAGACATGGGACAGGAGCAGTGCCCAGCGCCCCTTTGTGCAAACACTCCATTTCAGCTCTGCAGACATGGGACAGGAGCAGTGCCCAGCGCCCCTTTGTGCAAACACTCCATTTCAGCTCTGCAGACATGGGACAGGAGCAGTGCCCAGCGCCCCTTTGTGCAAACACTCCATTTCAGCTCTGCAGACATGGGACAGGAGCAGTGCCCAGCGCCCCTTTGTGCAAACACTCCATTTCAGCTCTGCAGACATGGGACAGGAGCAGTGCCCAGCTCCCCTGGGTGCAAACACTCCATTTCAGCTGGGAGCATCAGGAACACCCCACAGCCCTGCACTCCCCAGAAGTGACTCTTGCAGAGCTTCCAGCAGAAGTCTCACACTGAAGAAACTCCCCCACATCTGGAGAAAAAGATCATAGTCCTGGGTCTGTGGCTTTGGTGAGCAAAATGCCAACACCAATGGAGAGGATTTATCCCTGTGGTACAGAAGGGGAGTGTGACAGGAATGTTAACAATATTCCAACACTGCTGGAAGCAGGGAGCTCACACACAGCCCTCCTCTCCTCAGCAGAGCCTGACTGAGGTGCAGACCCAGCCAGCACCTGAACTGAACTCAGAGCTGCAGGAGAGTCACAATTCATTTTACTTATTGCATATTGTACTTCACATTTAGTCTTTCCTGCTTCTAGCTATATTATTTAATTAATAACATACTAATAGCTAAATTACAAACCTTATTATTTTGCTGATCTTCCCAGGGTCAAAACCATCCCTAATGAAAAGCAATCTCTAGCTGCTCTCTGTATGTGGGGAAAACAGGCAGCAAAATTCAACAGATATCATGCACTATTGTTTTGACAGGAATCTGTAAATCATCTTCCCAGAAACAGAATTTATTTGCATTCTAGCAACGGCATCTTTTTATGCCATTTATGAACTCAATAGGAAAAAGATCAGAGAAACCTAATAGATATTAGATATTCTGTTTTCTGTTTCTGAATATTTAAGAATATTGATATTTGTAGAGCTGTTACATTGTATTTCCAAACATTAAACATTAAAGTATCTGTTTTTAGGCAGATACTTGACAACAGACATCAAATTTCCATTAGCTGCTTTCTTGTAGAGACCTTGCTTTTAGAAAAGTGCTCAAGACAAGGAGACAAATCCCAAGGACTTTTCATTACACTTATAATCCTGTCTCTGTCTGATATTTTTGAAAATTAAAAAAGCACAGAAAGACAACAACAACAGCTCAGGAAGGGCAGCCCCATGGTCAGCACTCAGTGCCTTGGTTCACTTCCCAGCTTTGTTTTTAGCTATGGGCCATTCAGTTTGTCTTTTTTTTTCTCCCCTACAGCAGGTATAACACTCTGATCAGGAAATACTTAACAGGCACATCTGGGAGGAGGCAATTGTGCTGACACAAGTTAAAGGGTAAGGAAGACTGCTTTAATAGTCAAATAGCATATTTAAAAATCCAGGTGGGGGAAAAAAAGGTAATTCCAAAAGAGAAGGTAGCACAAATAGCCACTCCAAAGTCAATGGGAGTTTTGCCTTGACTTTACTGCAATAAAGATTTCTGCATTAAACACTCAGAGATCCTGTGTCCAGTCCCTGAACCTGCTCCATCTGATGCAGTATCACAATATCTGCACATATTTCACATCATGTTAAAAGAAGTGTACAAGGGAATACTGAAAACCTGCAGCCAGTGTGCTCAGAGGAGGACAATGTGCTGGCATGTGTGAATTAGGATTGTTTCAGCTTATAAAATCATCTTTTATAAAGACAGGAGGATGACTCCTGCAGCATTCACATTTCCAACACAGCCAGAATCTTTCAAAGCCCAGCATGCTCAGAATGAGATCCCAAGTCCCATGTATTACATTGATTTTATAATTGATTATCTTCCCAGGGTCACTATCTGGAAAGCTGTAAGACATAATTTTTTTTCAACTGATTTGTCTCCCTGGACAGCTGCTGCTTACAACTTCCAACTTTCCAATAGATGATGACAGCACAGTGAAGATGGCTCGAGTTGCTGTGATCATTCACTTCCACCCTGTGGGCTGCAATCCAAAACTTTCCTACACCTCATTTTTTTCATGCAGTAAATCATCATTGGGAAGAAAGTATCCAGATTTCCACTAATTTAATTGCTCACCAAAGTGTTGTGAGGGTTGATTCAAACACATCTGGTGTGAAGCAAGGTGTTCACTCTCACTACTGACCAAGGTTCCCTCTGCTCAGCAGCTCATCTGAAGACTCATCTTCCATTTGCAGCTCAATATTTCCAATACCTTGGTATTTTACAGCCTGTCTTTCCAGGCACTTACTGCCTTGTAACTATATAGCTAAGAATCCAAAGTCCACTAAAATCAATGAGAGTCTTCCACTGGCTGTGTGAGCTTAGATTTAACTCCAGAAAGATTTGGCAATATCAGGCTTTCATACTGAAGTACTGTCCTTATAACCTGACAGCCAGTGGCTGATCTGGGAGGTCCCTTTGTGGGTCACAGACACCAAGGACTGTGGTGAGGCTGAGGATGTAGCATTGCCATTGGTCCTTGCAGGAATGCAACTGCAGGGAGCAAAATCACACGTCAGGAGCAAATGAGTGGGTCTGTCACCTGTCCCTGCTCATCTCCCAAGGCAATCCATACAGGCAATTCCTGTGTAGAATTCACTTACACACCCCAGCAGGACATTGCCAGAGCTGTGTGAAAGCAGGGGCCAGCACTACTCATCCTGCAGGGAAGATGAAATGGGAAAACCATCCACGAAAGACTAAGAATGCAGAGAGCACTTCCTCTTAGTGGGGGCTGTGCAGCAGCAGCAGCATCCCCTCTCCCATCCCAGCATGCTTCCAGCAGGCTGGAAAAGGAGCTGGCACTGGCCCCTCTGGCAAGGACACCCAGCTCAGTGAGCCTGACTTATCCAGAGATCTCAGAGACCCTGCAGGTGAGGAGGTCACTGGTGAGGAGTCCTGCCCTGCAAGCAAGAAGGAACCAGGCTGGTGGTTTCTCTCCAGACCCCTGGCTCCTCTCCAGAAAAGGGATTTGCCTCTCCAAGTGCAGAGGTATCACTTTGTAAGTTTTACTAAACATCACCACCCTAGCTGGCTTTAATTCCTGGTTACTTCTTCAGAGGTTACCACTACACCTCAGCTGGCAATTATTTTGCTGTGATTAATTACTGGTTTCAAAAGTATCACCTTAATATTTACTGGGCTATATTATAAAGAGCTTTAAACCTTTGCATTTTATTCACAGTAGGACAGAAGTCCAGTTATGATCCTCTAGTAAAAATGCACTATACAGACCTACCAGAAACCAATTGCTGCTCCAAAGACATTACAATTTAAAGCTCTGATTGAACATTTGTTCACATCCTTATCTTGAAGGAGGTAGGTTGTTCCAAAGACTCCAAAGTGATTATTCATCCTATTCATGAATTCAAGAGCATGCATATGTATTTGCACAACTGGAAAAGGCCACAAGAGTTGGAATAACAGCAGGAGGATATAAAGAGAGATAATTGTGACTAATGCAATAAGCAGTGGTTAGAGAAGAGGAGCTGCCAAGCTGTTGCTGAATATTTTATTGGCAGTGTACTAGGGGCAAAAGTCAAGGAGAGATTTGAAAAAGGACATTGTAGTATTTTGGTTGGCTATTAGGAGAGTCTTTCTTGTCCATTATTACAGGAAAAAGCACAAAAATTTCTGATGGAGATTGGGTTAATGGCTTCATTTCTAGGGAGTATTAAATTACCTGGCATATTGTAGAAACATTTATAATCTATAATTTATAAGTAAAATGACATTAGCAATTTACATGAAGCTTACAGAAATAGTCTAGACAAGAATAATTATATTGAAATCCCAGGTTCACACTACAGGAGTGTGTTTAACACCCTTATCCTGTAAGAGGATCCACTACACAGAGGAAGACATCAGTTTTCCTTCTTTCCTTGCCTCTGCCCTCATGCAGACAGGAGTCAGGATGGAGCAGCAGTGCTGGGAAGAAGCAGCCCAGGGGAGCCACTCTGAGAGTGCAGGTGAATGCAATCCCACTCCAGCTGCACCACGTGTGGATTGCAGAGCACCAGGAACTGGGCTGGATCCTTCACAACATCATCCATCACTGAAATGCATTGCAGAGATGGAAGCTAGAAAACAACATAAAAATCTCTTTCTGCTCAATGATGTTATGGATTGTGGGTTTCCTTCACACGTGTCAGCATTTTACTTTTAGAGGCATGCTTCCCTGTTGTGGCTAAAACAAATGTTGCAAGCAATAAAAATAGTACAAGGCTACAAAGAGCTATTTATCACCTTGCAAAGGCCACACAGCTGAGATCTGCAGGCACAGGACAGGAATCGTGGCTGGCTCAGAATTACTGCAGGCTCAGGGATGAGGGTGTCATCCCCTTCTCTTTTATTGCCCATTGAACATCCACATTTCAAAATTCACTTTACTCCCCTGTTTTATAATTCCTAACCCTCCCTATTTTTAGCTACTATTTTATATTCCCTCATTTTTCAGGCCATCGAGACGTGCAGACAACATTGCCTGCCCTTTTAATAGGCATTCTGGGATTTGTAGCAGTAAATTTTGCCCCCAGAAAGCCACACCAGAGTGATGAACGTTGCTGATCAGAGGTCTAGCCATGCCACAGAGATAAAGGACAGGCTGCCAAGAGTCTGACTGGCAAACAGGCATTGTCACACAGAGAGCAGGGTAAGTCTTCCTTCCAGGGGTGCAAGGAGGTCACAACCAGCCCCCAGCTGCCCTGTGACCCCACAGGGCTGCCTGCAGAGTGGCACTGTTCCTAGAAAAGAGGGGGACACAGCCTAGGTGCAAAGCATCTAAACTCCATTCCAAGTCCTACTATCTGAATGTGAATTAATCCTGTCCTCTCTTCATGCCCAAAACTCTCTGTGCTGGGTCAGGGGGCTCTGGCAGCTGCCTGGGTTTGTGGGAAGGTGCCCTGTGCCCTGTCCTGTGTTTGCTCTCCATCCCATGCCAGGGATGGGGAGCACGAGGACATTCCTGCAGCACTGTCACAGAGCTGCTGTGAATTAGGGCTGAAAGTAGGAACAACACAGTAGTGACAAGGAGGTAATGAATACCAGATAGCAAAAAATTTCCAACTGTTGGTTAGCTGGTGAAAAAAGGGATCAAAGCTCTTGGGTTTTAATATCTTTATAGATAGCTGTGGCTAGGCAGTTTTCTTCAGGAGTTGCCAATACAATTTGTTTTAAAATATTCTAAATATAATGCTAAAAATAACGGAAAATGAATTACTCACAAGGAATGCCCTTTCTAATAATCTAAAACACATCTACACTTAATGTCACATTTTCAACTTCTGCAAAATGCACTCAAGCAATGGATTCTGTGCAGCAGGGAGGTATTAATTTAACATTTTAGTGTGAGCCTGTTGTTGCTCAGTTAACTTTAGGCTATTGATGTTTTATTGAGTGAATAAATTAGTCAGGTTCTATTTATTACATATCTTTATTTGGCTTTACATCTTTCTGGTGAGCACTGAGGGTGAATAGAGGCAGTTGAGGCCACAGACTGGTGAGTTCTTGGGCACACCAAGACTTAGACTCTTCTGAGCCACTGGCCAAAACCAAGAACATCATAAACTACATTTTATCCTGTAGGAAGCCTGTGATGTGCAGGGGAATGCCATGAGCCTGCCTGCTCAGGAGCTGCCTGGTCCCATGAGCAGCACCTTCCTGTAGTGGCTTGGGGCCATGAGCCTGCCCAGGAGCTGCCTGGTCCCATGAGCAGCACCTTCCTGTAGTGGCTTGGTAAGGGCTGTTTATACTGGAGACCAAATCAATGTCCCAAAAGGGAGAAAGTCTCTGGAAGCTCAACATGGAAGAAATGCAGTACCTCACTTGATAACTTTGAATAAAACACAGCTTTAAATGCTGGAAGAGGCAATGACTTTGCTCATTCTTTAAAAACCCTGGCAATTTCAGTGACATTGCTTCTGTCTCTCTTGCCCTAGTGTGATTTCAGTCTCTGCTGCACCTTGGAGCATTCCAGAAATGGAGGAAGCATTAAAGTGTTTGGGTGCAAGCAGCACGCTGGCACTGCTGGGATTCAGCATCTCCTAGCAACCAGGAGGGGCTGGTTATCCCCAGAACACTGTGCTTGTTTTGAGGAGCCACGCTGGAGCTGAGCTTTAAACAGAAGGCCTAAGTAAATCATTTTACCTGTTTTGTAACTCCTACCATATAACCAAGAAATAAACCTGCTCTTGTACAAATCCTGAGCTGAAGCAGATGCTAAATCCCTCTCCTCTAACGACTTCTGCTGTGAAGCAGAGTAATTGTTTTTAAATGCTGCTCAACACTTAGCAAAACTAAACTGAAGATTAATGGTTTATAGTTTTATTTGTATTTCCACTAGAAACAAGAAAAGCAGCCAAGCAAATATCTAATTGCCTCTGTGCACAGCTCTGGTACACTATGATCAAGCAAACGAGTTCTGTGTTTTCCAAAGAAAAGGAAAACAAATCTGTCCTACAACAATCTTACCTTTACCTCTTTGAAGTTTGGCTGTTGTGAATTTTCAAGCCAATAGTTTCCCTTCTGAGATTATTTCTTCTGCTTGCAGGAAAAAAGTCAAATATTGGGATGAGGTTATTCTAGACCCATCTTTTCCACAGGGTACAGTAACTGATCATGTGTGTTCTGATCCCTCCTCAGAGTTCTGTTTAATAAATTCTAATGACTAATATAAATAAACAGTATCAGGTTTTTATCTAAAATATTTTTAATTCAGGACTGATCAGAAGATTTAGGCTTCCTGGCCTGCCAGCCAGTTTGGATTTGGACAGGGACATTGTGGATGGGTCACTCCAAGGTTTAGAGGAAAGTTTCAAGAGTCCCAGTGAAAACAGTGCTTATATCTTTGAAATATTTTAATGACTTGTTTTCCCCCTATACACTATTAGTCATGAAATTCATAAAGGATTTTGCAAGAAGTATTTAATTAGTATGTAGTTAACACAATGAGACACAAAACTTCCAGGAGCACTAGCACATTATAAAAGTGATTTATAAAACACCGTCACTGTGGTCAGTGTAGCTGCAGTTACCCCACACTGCTCTGTATAACACACACCTTCACAATTACCCTCGTGTCCTTCCCTCTTTCAACTCAGATGATGCTGAGAAATCAGAAATACCTTGCAAAATAGTTTTGCAAGTTCATAGGTTGAAGTCTTCAGTATTTGAAAGCATTTATGGAGTAGAATCTCATCTTTTCAGAATTTAAACAATCTCAAAATATAATTTCTTGGAATTTACATTTCAAAACAGAAACATACTATAAAATTGTAATAAAACAGCATTTTCCACTGAATCCTATGTTATTAAATGCATTGCTTATAAGGGATCTTTTAAATACTGACTAGAAAGATAAATAAAACCCTGCACAGGCCACAGGTCTGCAAAATCTTCCCTCAAGGAGCAGGGATGCCCCAGGCTCTGTGTTTCTCTCCAGTTGTTCTCCAGAAGCACAGAATCTCTTCTGCTGCTCAAAGGACTCATTTCAGAGCCTGTCTTGGTCCTGACAGCCTCACAAACACCAGCAGAAACCATTCTGTGAAACTGAAGTCTTGCCTTCAAAAAAGAAACAAAGAACTTCTGTACAAATATTGAATTCTGTGAACAGATTCTTTTTTTATCACCTACTTCAAAAAGTCATTTTGCAGCAAGTGTGTTGCATGAGCTCACAATATCATTTGTCACATTGGACAATACCAGTGCTGGTATCGACCTTCCCCCTGCTGCTCACTGTAACTATGAATAAGATATTAACTTGTCCCATTTAAGTGTTTCTCCTGCTTTTACTCCACAAGCACAAAGAGAGTTGTGCATAAATATGTACCTTTTTGTTAAATATAAAAATCCATTTTGCAGGGAGGTGGATGTGAAACACAGCAGGGACTATTATTGCATGTATCATGAATTAACTGAGTCATCTGTGGGGACTTTCATATTTTCAAGACTTCAGCAATTACATCTATTTACAATTATTATGCAAAGCATACTCATGGCTGAGTACTTAAAAATATCTCGATGCAACCACTTGGGAATCTACTCCCAAATGTATGTGTGTGTGTGCGCAAGGGTGAATGTGAAAACTCTCCTGGAAATGTGTGCATTTGTGTGCATTGCACTTTAGAAGCTCCTTCTAGGGGCCAGCCAGGACACGAGGCACCAAGAAATGCACTCCTGTGACACTGATAGGTGACTCCAGAAAAGGAACAGCTCAGCACTGTAAAACCCACAGTGAAGTCTTTTTCCAAAACACAGCTCCTAAGCCCCTGAAACTGTTTGGAGACAAAAAAAAAAAGCAGTAATGGAAGAAATAAGAAAATAATGAAACCACAAATATGACATCTATTCACAGATGACTATAAAAAGATTAAGCTATTATTACTGGATACATCTCTAACACAACAGCAGTTTCTCTCTAACACAACATTTCAGGATTTCAAGTAAGAGTAGAATAACGTCACGTTAGTGCCTCTTGCAAACATGTAATGCAAAAAGGTGATGTTTCCTCTATAGAGGGAGCAGGTACTGGCTGCTGCTGGGTCTCTGAACCTTCCTACCCTGGGCTAGCCCATTTTGGGGAAAGAAACTTTAATCTGACATGTATTTAAACTGCCTTTCAATGTAAGAATGTATGAAATTTTCTTTCTTTGATGCCAATCCCTTCTCTATGGTTATACCAATGCAAGGGATCTAGGATGTAGCAGACAGTAGGAGAGGATCTAAGATGCTCTAAGTGGAAATTAAAAGCAGTCTCTGGGTAAGGATTGAAATTAAGCTATAGCAAAGAAGAGAAAATCTGATTCAGGTGTGAGTTTTGGTTAACCATGTAGGTACCATGTAATGGGAAAGGAAGCACTTCAACACAGTCATCAGGAGTTAGTGAGTCATAAGTGATGGAATTTGACAAGGAAAATTAAGTTCCCAAAATACAAAGATTTCATTTTAAAAACCCCAACACACCTCACACTCACTGACACTAAAGTAAAGGTAACTCTGTGCAGTAGGCAGTATCATTTTGATAGGCTGGGAGGGAGGAATGTTTTAATAAACTAACAAAGAGACACAGATGATTAGGCCAATAAAACCAGGAAGATGGAGTTTCATTATCCTATCCTGTTCTGCATACTGTGCACCCAAGTGTGCACAGCAAGTGGAAACCTTCAGCTGTACAACTTCAGGATGTTCAAAACAACACAATAACAACATGTACTTGGGGGCTAATAATAGCACTGTAAATAGACATCAATTTCAGCAATCAAGGCCACCAGAGCACAGCTGTCATTAAATGCATAATAAAAACCTTCAACTCAACAAAGTGGGAGTAGAAAGCAAATCAGAGCTGCCTGGCTGCTCTGCAGGCATTGGTTGTGCTGACACCACACAGAGTTTTAGCACACAACATTAGGTATGGACTTGTAGCACTGGACTCTCAGAGTTTTTTATCCCCTCAGAAGTTTGTTGGTGCCTTTTGGAGATGATTTGACTTCACCCTTGATGTTCAAGCTGATCACTAAATTTGTTTAAATTTATTTTTATATTTTTAATATTAAATATTTATATTTTAATATAATTTTTCACTAGAAAGTGTTAAATTTGAGGAACATTAAATTATTAGAAAGGGATAAATATAAGAAGGACCATCAAGACCATCCACTGAACAGCCAGTGTAGCAGTCTATTTGCCAGCATGGAATTTTTACTGAGATGTCTCAAGCACCAGAATCCTTTCAGACACATTTGCAAATAACACTTTAACCAATCAATTAGTTTGCTTCCCCAAATGCATATATCTATAAAGTGAGAGTTCATGCTAAAAAGTCACCTACCAACAATTAATCATCCCACTTTCCACTTAGAGAGAAAGCACCAATGCCTTTCTATCAATTTGTTTCCTTGACATTACTAAGTACAGCAGAAATAAACAAGGGTAAGATTATTCAAACCACTCAGCATATCAGTCTCCTTTTAATATGCTTTGATGAGGCAAGTCACCATCATAATGCTGTTTAGAACTAATTTGTATGTTAAGCACAAACCAATTAATATAATCCAAAAAGCCATGCAGAGTCCTTTTTTGTGAATAAAACTGCACAAAGCAATGAGCTCCATCCCAGTTCTGTCTCCTGGCGCACTGATGGCTGCAGACCAGGCACCAGCTGGTGCCAGTGCCCTCCCCTGCTGCCTGGTGGCACAGGTTCCCTCTGTTGTCCCCCTGCTCCAGCCATCCTTCCTGGGCACTGCTGTCACCACTCTGAGACTGTAAATGCTCAGAGGTTTGTAATGGAACTCCCATGGGACTAAAATACTGCCCAAAGTAGGACTAGGAAAAGGTTTTGATTTAACAAAAGGCTTCTGCATTCAAAAAGAAATTAACTACTATGTGGTTTCACTTACACCATACTAAAATACATTGTGATAGGATTCTGTTATCCAAATGTAACTTCTGATACTACAAGATTTTCAATATAAAAAAGAAATCTAGGGAATTATCATGCCTGGGACTCTGTGCTCCTGTACTCAATTCTTACCAGATTTACAAGGCATCAGTGATGCTACTCTGAATTAAGTACAAGTGAGCTTTGCTTCACTCTGCAGAACATGTCACTAATAGAAAATGAGAGGCTGCAAATACCACAAAGCCACAGAGAGGAAAATGGAGACACTCCTTTCCTATGATCCTTTGTAAATGGTCTCTTGAATTCTCAATCCAGCTCTGCCATTGACATTCCCAGACTATTCAAAGTCTGTCACAAAACGTTTTAGACAATGCAATGCACCCACGGATGGAGAGAAGAGACATGCTGTGCTATCTGCCACTGGCAGAGACTCCCCCTCCTGACACAAACACCTCAGTGTGACAGCAGCTCAGGAGGTGTGAATATCATGTCCCACCCAAGAAGTTAGGACAACAGTTTCAACCTTATTTGGTTTGGGGTTTTTTTGTTTGTTTGGTTGGGGTTTTTTTGCTTTGGTTTGGTTTTGGGGTTTTTTCTTGTTTTGTTTGTTTGGCTTTTTGTTTGTTTTGGTTTGGGGTTTTTTTGTTTTGTTTTCCCACAATTGCAAACAGATTTGGGTATTCACAAAATTCATTCTCTTACTGCTCAGACTGGTGCAGCGGCAGTGACTGGGCACAAGGATGCCTGACAGTCCCTCAGAGCGCCAGCCAAGCCCTCTCAGGGTGCCTGGGTAACTTGTATTTACTGCCAAGTGTGTTCTAGAGAGCACACAGGTCTGGAAACATCAAACGTGTCATTCAAAACGATGCAGCACAACGTGAGCGTGTCCAGTGTGAGAGCACAGGGAGAGCTCCCAGCAGAGGCTCAGGCACAGCCGGGGTGCCCAGGCTGCTGCAGGGCTGGCTCCCCACGGCAAGGGCACTGCTGCCAGCATCCTGCCAGGGCACAGCTCCTGGGAAACGGCTGAAGTGACAGCCACTACTTGGAGCTGCTCTCCAGACTGGCATTTAACAAGCTGTCAGGATGACTTAAAAATAGCACAGGATCTAACTGCAAAACAGAGTTCTGCTTTGCTTGTTCTGCTTTCCCTGCTGTGATTTTATCAGGAATTGGCCGGCTTAATTTAGCTTTGCTAGTTGCCAGGAAATAGCATAATTTTGTTTTAAATTTGCTTCTTGGCTGGGTTTTCCAAACTAACCCAGCCCTAATTGCCCCTCAGTGACAGGCTGCAGCAGTTTGCACCAGAGCCTGGAGCAGGAGTGCAGGGCCCTGTCCTTGCTCTCACTCTGAGGACACGTGGCCACCAGGCAGCCCTTGTGTCCCCTGGTGCTCCCCTGCCCACATTTATAAAAGCAGGTTATAGTTACTGCCTATAACAAATCTGACACTTTTATAAATGCTCAGAAGCAGAAATGCCTCATTGCTGTGTTACCTTGCGAAGGTGTAAGCTTTGGGGATGAGCTGGGAGGAGGTGTGAAATAAAGGAATATAAAGCACCTGCAGCACTGACACTGGAGCATCTTCCAGCTGGCTGTGACTTTGCATTGCTTGCAAGACTGAGATCCTCCTCCAGCTCAAGCAAAAGCTGTTTTGTCAGTTTGAAACTAATCCAGCCAAGGTAAAAATCGACATTTAACTAGCACAGATAAAATGAGAGTGATCATGCAGTTCTTCAAAAGGTAATCCATTACCTTGCTTAAAACTTAATATTCAGACAAAACAATAGCATGCTTTTGAACAGGATTTAAGATTACTAAAAGTAGAGAGGTCATTTGTAAAATGTCATAGCCTTGGTAAGCAGATCTGGGGATGGATGAAAGTACCTAGGGGCATTTTAAAAGATTAAAAGATATTTACAATTCATCAAAATATAGTAAGAGGATCTCTTGGATTTCTGGTTTATCTATCTCCATCTTTCAGTTAGCCTTCTTGCATTATATTTCAATGTTTTGAACTTGACTTTCTCCTTCAGATACAAATGAAAACTATCCCCAAGGAATTCACAAAATTCTTCTAGTAAAGTGATCTACTATCTGTTTGCAGAAAGACTTCAACACAGCTAGTCCCTGGGTAGCTTCTCTTTTCAATTTCCTTTAGGTGTTCTGGTAGAAAAATACTTTCCAATATTTTTGAGATCAGATTCTCTTCTAACAATCCTATTTTTATCTTGCTTTTATGAGACTCTGAAGAACATTGCTTGGTCATCATCCAGAACTGCATTTCTTTTCATGTATCAAATTCCATCTGTAACTGCTATTCAACTGCACTAAGACTATTCTTTAGCTAAGCAATCTAGAAATATTGCTTTTCTACCCATTTTCCTTTGCCAGTCTTTCCAGTTCTGTAACACAGTCTTCCTTGGTAAAATCTAAAACCACTCCAGCCCTGCCTCATTTTTTGTCCCATCACACAGAGCAAACTAGTCAAAGGCTCTTTTGCAATCAAACCACATGAACTTGTGTTGCTGAGGTGTTATGTAAGAAACCAAGCCTGACCTGATTTCCCATAGAACATTTCCTCCACCTCCCACCTTCACAGGTGTCTGGCTCCCTGCCAGGCACTTTAGGGATCCAGGACTTCCCAGACTCTGGCAGTGGCTGCCTACATTCCCAGTTTCAAAAATGGGAGCCAAGATGTCTTCATGTAAACCCCAAACATGATCCTCCTGCTCTCTCTGGTTCTCTGAATTCTTACCTGCCTAAAATCCCCCAAGGTTCATGGATCCTGCAAATGGTAATATACCTCAAACAGCAAATTTCTATTTGTTTTTGTAGATTTTAATAAATCCCTCCCCAAAACAATGCAAACTCTTCCTGGTTTTACTGAAAAAACAAATTAATTTACACATGTATGGAGGATGCTGCTGCTTAAAGGAAGAGCCTCTTGTGCACACTGTAGAGGAAATTGGGAGTTGTCAGACATGAGTTTCTCTCTTGTTTTTCTGACATAACCCTCCCCAAAAGAAATAATCAGAAAGAAAAATTCTCAAAACTCAAAGTATGGAGAGGAAATGTGGGCAAAAAATATTTTTAAAGGTTCCAAGAAACATAATTTACATATCTTAAATCTGTAGGCAGCCCTGCAAACCATATTTCTTTCTCTTTTGAAAGCAACTTCTCTCTGCATTCACAATTCAGCCTAATAAATTTCACAGCAACCCTGTAAGGTGCACAAATAACAGACCTCAATAAGTCACAGTAAGAACTCAGAGAGCCTAGGACAGAAAGAGGTCCCAAAGCTGCCTTGAAATACCTGTTTTCCCAGGAGAGTTACCCCCCAGCATTGACACTGCCTCTTCCAAAACTCCAAATGGGGTCTGTATCTCAACTGCCTTCATTTTCCTCTGCAGCAGTACCAACTGCTCTGCAGGACTGTGCACTCCCTGCAAGAGCAGGGCTTGAGGTCAGTTCTGGCTGTCACAGCATCCTCACAGGCAGCTGTGAGCAGGGACAGGAGCAGCCAGAGGCAGGGAAGCACCCATCAGGAAACAGGCCATTGATCCACTGAGGATCAATGATCCATTGGTCATCATCCAGAGCTGCATTTATTTCATGTATCACATTCCATCTGTAGCTGTTATCCAACTGCACCAGCCCTAACCCTACAGGCCACTGATGTGAATGGTTTGTGTCGTAACACAGATTTGTGATCTGGTCACAGTAACATAACAAATACCTAAGAAGTAACACAAGATATAAGAAAAGCATATTCTTGGTTGCAATAACTATTGAAATTTTTTGTTAAGACTTACATTAATATTTATCTTCTCTCAATCTCTTGCAACTCCCCACTTAGCAGCAAGAAGAAAATACTTAGACATGAACATTATCTGGTCCAGCTAAGTCAAAGAAAATGAACATTAATAAAAACATTTCAGGGCTAAAATTATTTCTTAGGAGATTCAAATAACTGCTTGTTATTCTAGCAACACTAAGCATTGACAGTGATAAACCCAGGCAGAAGATTTCTTGGGTTTCCTGAAGAATAGACCAGGACCTGGCTGTCCACTTGGAATATTGAAGCAGCCTGGGTGCACCTGCAGATCCTCATCTTGTAATGTAAGGACTGAGTGTGAGGGCATGGCAAGCCCTTGTAATGGTTTTTCAGGTGCTAGATTAGGAACAAACTTCACTGGAGATGCAGGTGAGAGCTGGGAAGCCAGGGAGAGGACACAGCAGCCCAGCAGGCAGCCTTGGAGCCTGCCGGAGGGAGCAGCCTTCAGGGAGACCATGCCAGGAGCACACAAAGGCTTCAGTCTCCACAGCTGCTTAAAAAGAACACAGAATCCTAAACACAAATCTTCTGGTTTAAAAACAAATCCTACCTCCCTTCCCACCACTGTGTCCTTGCAGAATTACCTTCTTTCTCCCTCTGCTTTCCACACACCTGCCTTGACTCTCCAGCAAACATTCCCTTTCTCTGCCTGCAGCAATTCCTTTCTCCCACTGCCATCTGTGCCCCCAGCTCATGCCCTCTGTGTGGCTGCTCCTGGAGTTTGGCCTTCCCCACTGCTCCGGAGGTGAGAGCTCCATCCATCCATCCATCCATCCATCCATCCATCCATCCATCCATCCATCCATCCATCCATCCAGGAGGTCTCTCTTGCCAGTCCCCAGAGATCCACAAAGCAGTCCTGACATCACAAATGCTTGTCCTTGGAAAATTCAAAGCACAGGAACAAGGTTCCTCCTGTCATGCTGTACAGGACCAACACAGTGCTAACAAACCCACCAGCCGCTTGCTTCTCCTGTAATGTCAGCACCAGGTCGGTACACTGAGCATTTAGGAGAGAGCAGTAATAATCTGCAATAACAGCATGCAGGCAGAGAGACAGCTCAGAGGCAGCTCTGTGCATGCAGATCAAGAGGTAAAGTGTCCCATCAAGGAAACAATCAGGGCTCTCCCTCACAGGGAAATGCCAACAGGCACATCCCACTGCTGCCCTGGGGGAGTCCCAACCCATCAAGGCAGTTGTGATATCTCCAACGGCTAAACCACTTCTGGTTTACAGGATTTATGTTTTTACTTTATTTATCTGAAAAGCTGTCAAGATCCTCCTTCATGAGACCAGCAAACTTTTAGGAACACACACACACATCTCATGCTGAAAATGTTTGCAACTACTGACTAATCTCATGCTGAAAATGTTTGAAACTACTGACTAATCTGCTTGAAATGTGATTACTTATTAGTATTTATCTAAAAAGCAGTTCAGGATTCCTATCACAATCTCATTTATCCTGCATCTCCCGGTGTTACTATTTTAGGTACAGAACTAAGAATGGGAAAACACAAAGAAAGGAATGAATATACTTCCCAGAAAAAACCTGCTCTTTGAATTTTGTTCTAGGAGCCAGCAGAAATCCAATCCTGTTGTGCTTTTTATCTATCATTTTCCCTGGAAGGTGTTATTAGCTCAATTAGCAGAGCAATCCATAGTGAAATTTCTCCTTCTATCTATTCTTACTTTACAGCTCTTGAATGTAAAATTCAAGAGGCAGAACTTTGAGACAATTTATGGCAAGTTTGAGAATCTTGCAATCTTTTACCTTGTTGCCATCCACTAAGCTGTGTATTTAACTCCATTCCAGGCTGTGGTAACAGAGCTGGTCTGCAGTCAGACCACCCCACAGCAGAGCCCCTGTGGACATTCAGGCACTCAGAGTGGCCTGGCAGCTCCTGCTGGGGACACAGGACCTGCATTGCCACCAGCTGTGGGATGGGCAGGTGAGGTACCCACACAAGAGCACAGGGGCACAGAGACCACATTTGGAACAAGAAGTTAATGATTTGATCAAATGCTAGTCCTGCCTTGCTGCAACAAAGCCATCTCAGGCCATAAGGCAGCCTTTCAGCACTCCTATCATTGTTATTCTATTAACACACTCTACCTTTTATTCTGCCTGAAATAACATTGACTTATACCTTTCCTTGAGGGCAGTTTTAGGATGTGAGTGAACTGCTACCTCTGGAGCATCTGAAACAGAGCAAACGTTTTCTATCAAGTCTTCACCTCTTCAAGAAACACACACCTGCACTTGTGTGCACTCAGTGCTGTGCCTGGGAGGGATGCTCACAGTGTCTGCTTCAGCTGGGGACTCAAAGGGAAGCAGATTCCAGGGGCTGCCTGCCTGCCGTGGGTGGTGCTCAGCGGGAGCCAGGAGCGAGTGCCTGACATTTCCAAAGCTGTGCTTTGTGACTGCAGAAACCAACAAACCTTACATCTTCCTGTGAGCCCAGCAGCTAAGGCAGAGAGCTGCCACACAGGAAAGAATAGTTTTTTCTTCTCAGTCTCCCTTTCCCTCCAGATCCATTCTCTCATTTCTGTGTACCCTGTGCAGAACAGGAGGTTGAAGGATGCAAGCCAAGATCTCCCAGTCCTAGGGTAGCCCTACAAACAGAACCCCTACAAGAACTAGGTTTTGAGAATGAGCTTCCAGGAGAATTCCAAATGCTGTCAATAGGGTTGGTCAACCTTCTGAGAGGGCAAAAATACTAATAAAGGAGTCAAAAGAGATTAATTGTGTGAGTCAATGTGGCCTGTGCAGAATACATGTAGTACTTTTGCAGAAGGCAATGCAAGTAAAGGGGAAGCATTCAGTAGCTTGGTGTCATATTGTCAGCATTGTTACCATCACAGGATAGTGGCCCCAGCAGGATCTGTAAATTCGTCTGGAGAATAAAGAGGCTTTTCAAATATTACGACTGTATATGAAAACATCGTACTTTCAACAACACAAATTAGGTGTTCATTTTCGTACCTCTATCTAATAAAGTCTAGTGCAAAATATGTCAAAAGCATCCCTTTATCTGAAGTCAAAAAAATCCTTTATTGGTAGACTGACAATCACTGCTGTTTCTGTAAACTGTGAATCAACTTCCCACACCTTAAATCAGCAAATTACTGTATTATTTCTCTTGTGCTTGTCATTCAGAGCACTTCACCTCAAGAGGAAAGAAAGAATTTGTTTCTTTGACAGTGGCTGATAATGAGTATACTTGTAGAAAAGCATTTTATAAGGGTCAGTAGCCTGTTGCAGAGGGATTCTTCTATAGCTTTTCATCACAGAGCAAATGGAGAACATGCTTTTGCTGCTATTGAATCATATCCATTCCTGAAAATTACTGTGCTTCCTCAATTTGCAGTGTGATTGAGACAGAAAAAGAAAAATATCAGGTCAGTACTCGCAGCATGTATCAACAAAATCAGTATTACAACAATACAGAAATTCTGAATATCATAAAGCACTAGAACACATTATGTTACCGTGTTGCTCCCATTATCAACTGCCGTGCTGGATGGGAATGGAGGGCAAGGCTTCAGAGCACTAAATACATCAATCCATGAGGATCAGGCAATTCTCTCCCATTATCACCTGCCATGCTGGACTGAAATGGAGGTAGGGCAAGGCTTCAGAGCACTAAATACATCAATCCATGAGGATCAGGCAATTTGTCTTGTATTATTCTAGTTGTACTAGAGCTTCCATAGGTTGGTCATGACTTCGTTTGAAAAGCAGGTATATACCTCTATAAAGGAATACTAGTCTTTATTTCTTTTATATTAATTTCTTTTGTATTATCCAACATTTGTGGAATGTCTCTCATTAAACCATAATTCTGCATTGAAATAGGATTAGTAATTTTTCTGCTCTGAATCTACTGGTGTTCCTACCAGTACTTTGACATACAGAATTTAATTTCTGCTTCTGAACTACATTTCAGAAGGTTATTTTTGCCAGCAATTTATATTGTATTATTCTCATTAAGAAACAGGCTTAAAAAGAGAGCAGTATCAAAGACTTTTGGTTTTCAAAAGCTGAAGAGCTGATGGGAACAGAGGGAGCCCCATATCTAACCCAGAACCACAAACTTAAATTGGCACAATGTGTTAGCAAAACAAAACAATTCAGAAGAACAGAAATTAGAGAATGCATCAGATAGAAAGAATTGATGAATCCTATTGATTCAGAGCAGCACTATCTGCATTTAACGCTATTTAGAAATAAGACTCTTCCTAGTTTAGAATTTACATGTCTAATAGAATCATCATTGCATTAAGGACAATGCACACTGGGACAGAGAGCCACCAACCCCAGCTCCAAACAGTACAAAAAACTTTCCAACTTGAGGCCTAAGACAGTTGAGACCACACACCTGAGCAGCTTTTCATGATACAGAAGAACAATAACCTTATATGTAATCTGGTATCAGATGATCAGCTGATCTTTAGTCTTTGCCAAGGGTCATCTCTTTCACAACACCTCTGACACAGACACATCTCCAAGGCAACTTTCTAACTCTAGATAATAATCATTATGTGTGTACAAACAGTGGACATTTAGTGCAGATAAGGACAGAACAAGCTCACTGTTTGGTCCAAAGTTGCCTGGAGAAAAGGGATAATGGGATTCCAGGTGACTGAATTGATTTCAAGCTACTCTCACATTCAGCTCACTGTCCCATGGGCCCTTTCCTCAGTCACTGCAGTTCATGGCCTAGGATATTTAAACTGCCATTCACATTAAAATGGCAGACTGTGAATTGTAGGGGCAAGACAGAACCAGAGATTTGTCTCCAGCATCTCTGCTGCACAGGCTGTAACCTCTGGCAAGAGGGCAGAGCTGGGACCCAGGAGTAGCAATGGCTGAGTCACTGTTAACTGAGGCAAAAACTGTACCCAGAGTCATGACGGGTGGAAAGCAAGGATCTGGAGGATAGAGATCTCAAAATTTAAGACAATGGGTATTTAAAGAAATAGAACTGAAACTGCACCATCAATTCTCCTAAATCTCTTGCTGTAAATAAAAATCAATGATAATCTTGTCTCTAACTTTTTAGGATGTGTTCAACAGATCTATTTCAAAGACTCTGGAAGCTAATGGAGCCTGGAATATGAGTTTCATCCTTAAAACGATATGTAACGCAATTATGCATAATGTTCTACTGTGCTACAAATTTACAGGAGAAAATTGACTTCTGTATAATTGCTTATTTGACATTAGTGTCTGCGTAACTGAAACCACATTGAGCTTTCAGCTTGTCAAATATTTTGTGCCTTTCCACCTGTGAAACATTAGAATTAGCCTGACTTTTGCACTCAAATCTAGCCCAAGTGAAATGCCCCTTCTGATCTTCATGGCTTTTGGTATTGTTTGAAGCCACTCACAGCCACCTACACTGTCACCATGTGAAGTAAATGTCCTTCTCAAGGACATGAGGCATAAACAGTACAGCAAATCCAGAAAAGACAGAAACACGTTTCTCATGTTTCTCAGCATTTCCTGGGCTGAGAAAGAGGAAACCTGATTATAAGCAGCAGTATTTACCCAGTTGTAAGGTAAAATAAAGGTTAAGAGAGTCCCCCCTCTAGGACACAAGGTCATCACTCACACATGGGTGATCACAATCCATTCCCCTCTGCACAGGATTTCCTCTCCTACACATTCTACTTTCATTACCTGGGCCAGTATTTGGATCCAGACAGCACAAAGAACCTGCAACAGTCCCGTGCTAGGCAGAAACTTGAAGTGAGCCAAAAGAGCACCCTTGGTCAGCAATTAGCTCCTTCTCACCAAAGGATCTACTTAAAAAAAAAAAAAAGTTGGGCTGAAGATCAAATAGACTGGCAAGTTTAGCTGCAGTCAAAGGTGAACATCCTCTGCACCTAGTATTATACCAGTAAGAGGTATTATAGCCAGGTGGCTCCAGGCATTGCTATATGAGCACAATGTAACACCAAAATAATCAGGCTTTAAGTATTCTGAAATCTTACTTGAATGCACTGCTACAGTGGTAAGGGATTTCTATTTTAAATTAACAATAAGGACAATATGAAT
The DNA here is from genome assembly GCF_014805655.1 of Passer montanus. Lineage (NCBI taxonomy): Eukaryota > Metazoa > Chordata > Aves > Passeriformes > Passeridae > Passer > Passer montanus. The sequence goes on from NW_024373256.1 coordinate 8,541,073, forward strand.
AAAGATCATTTTGAATTCATAAAGATGAATTTATTTGGATTAAAGGAACAGGCATGCAAACATCTGACACAGCTAAGTTTCCGTTATCTGGCAGCAAAAACAAAGGCAACACCACAGAATCACTAGGAACAGGTTAAAAAAGACAGTGTGAAAAGAAGATGGAAAAGGTGAAAACCAACAGCAATGAAGGTTAAAACCCAATCCACATACTCTGCCTTTCCATACACATAATTCACTGCAAAGAAAAAAACATAATCTCCCACCAGTGGAATGGCTCATTGCCCCAAGGAAATACAAAACAATTATTGTCACAGAATAGAAAAAGACCACAGGAGAAATACTGTAAGCCCCACCCCGCCCAAAAAAAAAAAAACAAACAAACAAAAAAAAACACCAAAAAAACCGAGAACAACTTTACTGCATACAAATGAATGAAAACACACAGCAAAATGACATCACAAAACCCAGGTTGAAGTCATGTGATACAAACACTTACAAACTGAGTTCTCCAAAAAAAAAAGAGAATATTCTTCCCAGATTAAATTTTGCCCAGTCAAGCAATCAGCCCATGCAAAAATCCCAGGAACATCTCGTGAAGTTCTACCTGTGTCTCACACAAAAGAAAATAATTTCATAATGCATGGCAACAAAAGAAGAACTGATCCTGATTTTTCATTGTTATTATAAATTAGGAAAAATTTTACAGCACCCACTGAAATTACTGTACCCAGACAGAAACTCTGCAGAGGAAAAATGAAGTTCAGGTTCAAGAGGAAACATTGACTCCCTATTTTTGAATCCTCCTGCAGCAGAAGGTCTTTTTTTATTGACACAAGGAAGGAAAACACAAACAGCAAATAATTTTTGACCATGTTTTCAGTTTATGATTAACATAAAGCAATTTCCTTTTTTTTTTTCATAGCTGTTTTGGTGCTTATAACACTTCCATCACTGATCTAACATCATGGAATGAATATTTTAAAGAAAAAACAACACAAGTGGCAGGACAAAGTTTGTTTCTCAGGCAGGCAAGCTGCCATCCCTCAGAAGACAGCTGAGTCACAGAGTGTATAAATAACTCTGTCAGGAGAATAACTTAGCCTGACTGTGAAACCACTGAGCAGAGCCAGAGAGGTGGGACACAGCAGGTGTTACCAGGGCTCAAGCAGTTCCCTTTCTCCCCACATCAATTGCAACAGCTTTTGCCTCTTCCCAGCAGCATGAAGGCAGACAGGAATGTTTGCTCCCAAGTGGAGGCATCAGGTTTTGTGAGAATTCATTAACTCTGACAATTCACCAATCTTAACAGTGCTGGGAGGTCCCTGGAGCGACCGTGTGTCAATTAGATGTGAAAAGAAAAGGAGCCATACACAAACCTGGTGAGGAGAAGTGGAGGGTCACATCCCACCCAGCAGGATTTCCCTGCTCCCAGACACCCTTCACCTGCCCCTCCCTGAGTAGCCAGAGCACACTGAGTAGGAACTCAAGGTCATTGGAACACTGGCACAGAGAGGCAGGGATTCTCTGGACCACACTCATGGAAGCATAGAAACATTTGCCTGCATCAAGTATTGCTTTGGGGAACAGGCTTCCTTTAAATTAAACTTTATACAAGAGTTTGGGTGCATGACACCATATATATTTTGGGGAACAGGCTTCCTTTAAATTAACAAACTTTATACAAGAGTTTGGGTGCATGACACCATATATAACTTAACTCATGGCCTCAGCACTTTATATAAAAATTAAGATGTAAATACACACATTCTTCAACTAAGACTTTTCTTGTACCTTAACTCTTTGTTCTTTACATCCAGAAGTAACAAAAAGGCTTTTAAGCCTGTCCCTAGAACTGTATTTAGACAAACCCTTCTGGTACAAAGTCTAGGGAAATCCACTTCATCACCAGGACAGACTCACCCTTCCAACATTAGCACAATATTGTCTCGTGTGTTGGCATGCTCAAAAACACAATACTTTATATAACTTCATAAAAATATGCAACATAAGGCATTAAAGCACCACTTTACAAACTGTTTGCTCTTCTGCTCTTATGTTCCTTCAAGTGCATTTGTCTCTCAGGAATTTCAGTCCTCCAAAGAAATTCTGAAAAAAGCTCCCAATCTAAATGCAAAGTTATGCCATGGATTTCTGACAGGTGAAATATGAGGAGTCCTTTGAGTCCCATCCCGAAGGCTGTGTGCACTCACTATTTCCATTGTTCAGGGAGAAGTCTGATGGAAATATGAGCCTCAAAAGAAATGTAAAGATCCAAAACAAAGATGCAATTTCAGATGTACTTTTAAGACATGTCTTGTATGACTTGTACTTCCTTAAGAGAAGAAACCAATTTCTTGGTTCCTAGGCTGCCAAATTTTATTCCAAACTGTGTGATGCATTATGAATAGCAGGAAACATCAAAACATGTTTTACTCTTCATCTGTAATCTGCCCTCCATGGTAAACACCATTACAGACCTGAATACTCAGCTATACCAATTTCTTATTTTTAGCTGGAGTAAATGTAGAATTAGCATAATTCATGGCCAAATATTATTGTATTTTATTTTCTTTTAACAGAGGCAACAGCTAAGGTCAAGTCATCCGTAGCCCAATGTCCTGTCTCAAAAACAAACTTTCTCTGGGTAGTAATGCTCATTATTCTTTTTTATCCACTCCTTTGCCCTCCTCTATCCTCTCCATCCATGCTGCAGATATTTTTCTATTTTCTACTTTATTTTTACACTCATTTTACATCTGTGCCGTTGACGACCTCAGGTAAGGATCACTAAAATGGTACTGAAGACCTCCACACTGCTGACATTTTCTTTCTATTTGATTTCTATAGAAAGAAAAACTGGGCTTCTACCTACTGTCATCACATTATCATAACATGGCAAAATGTTTCAAGCTTGAAATGAAAAATTAACTTCTCTCCTGTATCTTAGGAGTAATTGGTGCCCTGGGGACAATGTGAATGCAGAGAGGGGCAGGCAGTGCTGCCAAGGCTGCTCCCTGCCTGTGGGACTGGGAGGTTCCTCGCTGCCAGGCTCCAGCAGGCAGGCATGATCCCACTGCTGCATCCCACAGGGAGAGCAGGAAGGCTGCAGCACAATGCAGCTTTCACATTTATCTCCCTTTCACAGATGCCCAACATCCATGAATACGAATAAATGAAGGGATACGATGAAAATAAGTTTGTTTGTCATTGAGAGTCAACTGTGAATGACTAACAATCAATGAATAACCCAGTGGGTGTTTGATTACATGGCCTGCATGTTAGGTTTTTGAAGACTAACCTCTCAAAGCATATTTCCATCCTCTTGGCTCCCTATGAGAGGATAAACTTTTCAAAGAAGGCACTGTATCCTGCAGTATTTGTTTGTACAGTGCCCTAGCACAATGGGGCTCTGTTCTCCAAGCAGTTCTTAATGAGAAGTTCAACACCCATTTTCTTTTACAATCACACAATAAACAGTTTGTGTTTAGTCTTCTACTTTCGTGGTAGGCAAAAGCTTTATTGATCAGATCCCCTGTTAGTTAGTTAGTTGTTCACCTCAGCAAGAATCCTCTTTCTTGGTAAGAGAGGAGAAAGAAATTGTTTTCCTCAGCAGCTGCATTCTTGCTTGTGTTCACTTCCACAGATAATTTCAGCTAACAACTGCTTTCTTTTTTTCCTCTAAGAGAGGCATTTGTTGAAATTCATTTTGAGAGATGAGTTGAGCAGAAGTGAAATTTTTAGAGAGCACTTCAGCTGTGAATACTGGTCTCTTTGCTTTGCACCTTTGAAGACATGTCTTCCTGAGCTACTAGTGATCAAGATTCCAAGCTGAACTGTTAGAAGTGAGATGTTCTAAAGAGTGAGCATGTCTGCAGCACCTTTGTGTCTCTTTAGATGAAGCATTCTTAGGCAGGTTGACTCCCAGATGCGCCTATACCGTACTTTATCTCATCAGTTTTTGTTAAAAAAGAAAAAGTGACTTAAGCTCTGTTTGTGTGTGCTTCTAGGCTTGGAGATGTGTTTTTGTGCAAGAAGCCCCCCCAGGAACAGCTCCACTGCAGCAGCAGACGCCCAGAGGACCAAGCTCCAGCAGTGCCCACCTTTCCTCTGTGCCAGGGAGGAATGGGCGATTCTCCCCAGCAGGGCTGGAAGAAGCTGTGCAGTGTTTGCCAGGGCCACCTGCAAATCTGCCTCCTCTTCTGCCCTTTGTGCTCCTCCATCATTTTTTTACTGATAATTGGTGTGGCCACCTTCATTTCATAGTTCTGCCTCATAATGGTTTAGTGCTATTTGGTGTTGGAAGGCAGATTAAAATTTTTAATTTTAAAGTGTATAGGAGGGTGTACCACCCTCCTATAAAACTGAGCAGTTATTTATCAAAAATTATGTAAAAATTATTTATCAAATTATGTAAAGTAGTAGAGGAATCTGAAGACTAAGACTAATAAACTCTGGGTTTGTACCCTTTTTTGGACATATTACTGCTGGAAATCCTGATAAATAGGAAAGAAATTCCCAACATTCATTGAGAAATGTGTAAGTTGAGGAGCAAACTTGAAAATATTAATTTTACAGAATGTTAACTGCCACGAGCATGTGAAGTGAGGAGGATGATGAATTTGCAGAAATGCTATCTGATCACTTTTGTAAGTTTGAGAGCTTGGAAAGATTAGTAAATATAACTGGCTTACATGGCTGAAGGTGCTGCTACCAGTGCCAGCTGGTAATATAAAGGACAAACTACTTGCTCTAAATGCAACAGAGCCTTTGAAGGAAAAGGGGTTGAACAACATCTAAATATTGAGGGAAAGGAAGAAGGCCAAAGGGCAAAGAAAAAAAGAGAGGACACCCTCTGTTTTGGTTTTCCTTACACTGACTGTAATGCTTTTCGTAAGCCAAACCACTTGTCAATCTACCTCAAGAACAACATGAATGAGGCTTTTCAAGCTGTGGTGACTCAGTGAAGTTGCACCTTTTACAGATGAGCATCAATGGAAATTCCTCCAGGTGCCCACTGTTACACTTTGCACCGGACCCTGTAGGAGAGCATTGCCCCAGATATGTTATGATGAATTAGGACATCAGTGGAGAGTAATGAGATCTGTGAAACCAACATAGCAGAGACAGAAATAGTCCCTTGATAAAGGCAACATTCACTTCTTATCTGCTTTAGACCCACTGTCAAGCTGAGAAAGCTCACAAAAGTATCAATTTAGAGTCACCTGTAAGGGTAGTTTCCATATAATGGGCAGCTGGTCTGCTCCCAGTGGGTCTGAGCCCACCAATTCATTTCATGCAGCAATCAAACATTAATAGGTTTCTGTTTTAACCTGTTCAGAGCAGAAATGGTGACTGAAAGAGATTAAATTGCATTCCATCATGGGTCTGTACAGTCAACGAGGTCCTTTCATTTTGCAATCACTTTTTTTCCTTTGTGGTAAAAGGAAAGTTGGGATCTGTAAAAACTTCAAACACATTGCATTCTCCAAGCAGGAACTTCCCTGTCAATTTATCATGGATTTCAGCCTCTTGATCTTTTCTTTGTGTCTCCTGATAAGACCCAATGCCAAGAAAGACTCTTCTTAAAGGGCCAGGCTACAAAAACAAGAAAGGGGATTTCATTTCATACCTTAAAATTATAAATGCATTATTGATAGAATCATTAATTATATATTTTGGATTTATAACCAAGATTTGAAGAAAAGCACAATATTTGAATGTACATAATTGCTATCACAGCATACAATCGCTTTTTTTATTAAGCACAGACCCCATTTCCTCCTTGTATAATATTTTATTCTGAATACGTGTTCCAGTTATTTGGCAATATCTCCTTTTCCACTTCAGCCCTTATTTTGAAAGAAGGAAAGTCAGATGTGAAGATTTCCTACTGATATAATCTAGTTCTACTTCTAAATCAAAATAAATTGGAAGTGTGGTGTCTTAAAAAAACCTCAAATCCTCCCAGCTCTCTCCAGGCCTCAGACCCACAGGCTGGGGATCCTGCAGGCTCTTCAGGCCATGGATGCATCTTCCCACCCTCTGGAAGTCACAGGACAGGACCTGCCTTGCCATGGTTTGCACAGGATATTCACATTGCTGAAGGGTTTTGCATGGCAGTGAGTTGAGCCCTTCAGAGAGCTCTCTCTGTGTTTGTGTACATGTGCATCATGTTCATCATTTCCTCTCAGAACAGGAGCAGAGAAGGAATCTCTACCAGGTTTTCAGCCACCCTAAGGAAACTGCACTATCTTCTAAGTGAAGGTTTGATCCAAGACTCCAGAGAGATTTATCAAAATAGAAACCAAGCCAAGCAATGTAGATGTACCAGAAGGAAGATTATAAACTTTTGTGGACATGTGTCCCACCATTTTCCCCTGGTGTGCTACGGTGTGCCCCAGGAGTTCTGGCCTAAACCCTGGCAGGGGAGGATGAGCTAGGGGAGCCAGGGCACAGGAGAGCAGCAGATCTGCAGGGCTGAGGGGCCATGATTCCCCCCAGCCTCACAAACTTCTTTGTTCTGTGACAAAAGGCAGCTCTTGTACATTAAATGCACTGATGAGTGACAGTGTACATCAGGTTTCCTTCACATAAAATTAGAGTCTTGCATTGAAGGATCTTTGGGTTACTCTTTTCCTTTCATGGAATAATGAAGCTGTTTGATTCCCACACACAACTTCCAAGCTTAGACAAGTACAGCAGAAGTAGGAGATGATGGCCTATGCTTTAATCTTTTCATCCATTCATTCAGCAGTGGCAAATATTTACGAAACCTTTCTTTACAGAACCACAGTTAAGAGTCCAAGCTCAGCTGACACGCTTTGAAGATGCAGATTCAGGACCCCAAGTTACCACATGGGATTTAGGAGTGAAAACCTGGTCTTCAGCCTTCCTGTTTCACCTCCCCAAGGGTACAACAGGGAAGCCAGCAGATGCTGCACCAGCCCCAGCTTGCTCAAGGCAGGGTAGTGGAGCCAGGAGCAATGCATGAGTACAGGTAACTACAGAAATCAGTGGTAACCAGCTGCTACATTGAGTAACTGAGAGCAAAGGATCTGATATTTTACTATTATTTTGCATTTTATTTCTCTAGGTATGACTACAATAATAGAAAACTTTAAAGTTACTGAGACTGAGAAAACGGGATCTTTGATGTCTTTTATGCTTACTTCATTTGTAGTGCAGGTACTAAACCTCCTGCTTTAGAAACTGAAGACTGCTTCATTACTAAATGGCTGTGCATCATGGCCCTTACAAATCTCTATTAAACTGAGGATTAGGCAAGGGCTGGAACAGATAGACAGTATATTTTCATTCAATCTCCTTTAAAATAATGATGCATGCAACTTCATATCATTACTCTTTAATGGTCTTAAGCCTATTTAATAGCACAGTAATATTCCAAAAAGGAAAAGGGAATTATTTCCACATTTAATTTTCATCACAAAAGTGAATGTGGTTCTTTCCATGGCAGATAAGCAGCTAAAGCTGCTTGGTACCTTAACTGGGATATGACTGCATTAGCTCTGCTACATTACAGCTGGGCTAATGAAACAAAGCAAAATGATTAGCTTCAGACTCCCTGGAGTATCTGGAAGTAACATCTGGCTTGTTTCTAGGGATGTCCATAGGGGCAGTGGGATGTGCAGGTGACAGACCCGGATGGGAGCAGGCTGGGTGTGTGTGACCAGCCTGGCTCCCTGCACCTTGGTCCCTGGCACAGGCCCTGGGTGGCACAGGGACTGTGATGGCCCTGGCCAGGGGACCTCTGGTGCAGCAGGAGCTGGGTATTGCCAAGGGAATTGTTACCCTACCAACACTTTGTCCTGCCCCTATTTCCACTGCTGGAACTCTGCCAGTGCTGTAGATCCACTCCTGCTGCACCTCTGCACAAAGCTGCAGAAACCTGGGCTTCCCAGCTCCTGCATCTCAAGTGGAAATGAGAAGTTCTTCCTTCTTAAAAAAAAAAATTCAAATCACAATCCAGTAGTTGTTACCTCAGAGAATCTCCTACTAGTTAACTTTAAAAAAATAAGATTCAGATGGAGGTTGTGCAATTGAGAACACAAAGGGTATCTGAATCAAGGCTCAAAATCTTTCTTTTAAAGCAATAATGTGATTGATTTTTCCCCTCTTGGGGTGTTACTATATTCATATTTCAGCTTTAATTATCTTCTCCAGGATTGCTAGTGCTTCCACAAGATTCCTTCCAAGTTCTAATTATACCTACTGGATAGATTAGCCAGTGTTTGATAACCTTTTATAGCCAATTGACTTCAGCTTCAATGTGTACAAAAATCCAGACTGGAGAAGGAAGAGAAGTTGTATTTGTATCAAATGACTAAAATCAAATCATTGAAGCAGAGCAGCTCTACCTCTGCCTTCTTGTGCTGGTACATGAGCCCCACCAGAGAGAAAACTCTCTTCAGGCAAAGAGTCTGCTTATAAGCAGGGCCCAGGAGATATTACACAGATATTTAATATAAAGTTCTACTCTTTAACAGAAAAGTTGTCTGTGAACCAAAAATATAGGGTTATTTGCACAAGGATTATTTGTCTAGGGTAAGTGGCACTATAATCTAAAATATTTAAAGATTTTCCTTGCCAGGCTGCACTAGTCCTTAAAATCTACAAGCATTTCATTGACTTTTCCCAAGGATTTTTCCCAAGGATGTAAGAACAAAAATTGCATTAATTTTTATCAAATATATTATTTTCAACTATGAAAATTCTAAAAAATTCCACAAAGATATTATAAGACTGTAAATGTGGACAGAAACACATAAAACTGGGGAACTTCACTAGGTAAACACACTGACTGGCAAAATAAAACACAATTTTGCTCCTCATGCAGGAATAAAAATCTGTTGGGTTTTTTGGTTTTTGTTTTTTTTTTACCTTAACCATTAATTAATGAGGTTTCAACAGTATGAATGATTTACAGTGACATGCTCTGACAGGTTATACACAGTGAGTAATGCCTTGTCAGATGCCTCAGTATTTATATTGAGATGAATGGCACATAATGTGATGCACATGCTAACAATGAACATCAATATTTAGTACTCCCAGCAAAGCCTGCTGGTATGATAAATTTGGCCTTAACTTCATCTCTATCTGCAGACTTGCCTATCAGCTATTTATGTAAAGAAATATTTCCAGAGAACCCTTATCAAGTACATTTATACATCCTCACTGCTTTGGCAAGAACTTTTACTTCTCCTTGGAGCTGTGAGCTTTGCTCACATCCCTTTACAAGGGCCTGAAGTCCATCAAGGCCAGCCAGGCTTGCAGCATCCTGGTAAGAGCCCAACAAACTCACAGTAACCAGCAAGGCTGCTGGCCACACAGACACCTCTTACATTTATACACCAACATGGACTTGGTGATCTTGAAAGACCCCTTCCAACACCAATAATGCTGTAACTTCCTTCAGGAAAGGCAATGACACAGCAAATGCAGTTCTGATAAAAGCCATGGAGAAGGTACCATAACGCCAAGCACCATCACACAAATCAACAGATTAAACATAGGCAACAGCTACATCCCTATCCATGCTCTTCCTGCAGTTTTGTACTGTTTCCTGCCACCCCAGTCCCTTTCATCCTGTGGTAAGATGGTGCCATTCTCAGTGACTGGGCTCAAAACCTTACTGCTTTGTATGGTCTGAAGTGATCCTGTAAAGAATTCTTTGAAAGCTACTATTAGGATGATGTATGGCCTAATTTTGGTTGCTATAGTATTTAGAGTCAGACTTATGACTGGGGAAACAATCTCCCACTCACTTGAAATGCAGGAAAAGCTTTCAGTGCTGCAAGAAAAGGCTTTCTGGATGAAAAGCCATATTTTAAAGTTTACAGCTCCTGCTTCTGGCTCAGCACTGCTACAGCAGCAAGGAGAGGAGAGCCAGCCTGGCAGGGCTGTGCAGGGCTCTGGCTGAGGCCACTCCAGAATTTTGCTGTAGCTGCTTTATGGGATGAATGTAGCAACAGTTTATTACCAGAATTACCAAGCTGCCATTCGAATTTTTCTACAGTTTTAAAAGCAGCATGTTTTTATTAAGACAGAAATGACTGTGAGGAACCAAGTGCATTTTAACACAGGCAGTGAGATGGAATGCAAGAACACTGAGCAGGCCTTTATGGCTGGCAATACACACCATTGCTATCAGCCTTTTCTGTTGCCTTCCATCAAGTTTAACGTGCATAACCTTGGTGGCAGAACCTCATCTCACACTCTCTGGCCTTGGGGCCATATAAACAAATAAATCAAACTAAAGTCAAATCCCAAAGCAGACAAGAGAACCTCCTTTTCTCTCTTCATTCCACGTATATCTGTTCATATGACAGAGAACCTCAAAGCACTACTGAATATATGCATTGTACTCCATAAAATCCAATACTCATTTTAGAAATGAAATAGGAAAGTCAAATTTAAAACCTTCCTCCAGTTCTGAATGCTTCAAGTTATCCATTTTTAGCAGGATTTTACAAGTGCTAAGCGCCAGTTTCAGAAGCAGCTTATACTTGTACCTAGCTTCACTGATGTTCAAACAGACCTTTAAGAGTCATGAACTAGGTTCTCAAGAATTAGGAAATGCATTTAAAACATTATTTTCAAGGCAGGAAAAATGTCCTGTTATTAATAATGTACCTTAGATAAGTCCAACCAAGCCAATCAGAATAATCTATCAATTTCTTGGATATGTGACAAACACTTTTACATGCAACCACAACTCTCCAGACTGAGAATGTACACATGAGTCACTTAGTTCAGCTTAACTTCCTTTCAGGTAACTTTTCCAGCTGGGGAAAAGAATCTTTTTTTAAGAACACACCTATTTATGACAGATACTAAACTAGCTAATGTGCTTTGTGTTGCCTCTGCAGATTTTCACCAACCTGATGCATGAGGTGCATGTGGCTTACACAATATACGTGGTTGATAAATTTTAGTTAAACAAATCTCTAGTACTGTTCTCACTCCCAGCAATTTTAGCAGTGCCCACTCCCATTACTACACTGAAAAGTCATTCCCTGATTGCAAAACAGATGTTTGGATATCTTCCAGAGAACAGAAATGTCCTGCTCAGTGTGTTTCCAGGGCTGCTAAAGAACTTTTAATTTCCTACCACTAACACTCTATCCTGCCTCTAAACCTTAAACAGGTGCAACTCTGAGTTCTTACTTACAACACAACCCTTTCACCAGAGATTATGCCCTTCTTTAGTTATTACCAGAATCTTTGGTCCAGCCAACCATAGCACATGCATGATTGCAAAATGTCACCTCCTGTATCTCTACCTTTCTTACTCTCTCTCCCTCCCTCTGAATGCCAGCCTGCTCTGCTGCAAGAAAGCCATCGCTTCCTAAGGGTTTCACAGGCAGCTCCTGCAACCACACAACACTCCAGATCCAGCAGAGCTGGCAATGCAGCATCCCAGGTGACAGCACTGCATTTAAAATTCCTGTACTCTGGTACAATGCCACATTTGCACTAAGCACTAAACACACATAATACAGAATATTTCCTATCATTAAAAATACTCTCCAAGAAATAAGAATTTTCTTGCAATATTCACTTGGGACTTTGTGTGGTCTGATTGTTTCTTTGGGGTTTGTTGGGGTTCATTTGTGTTTTTTTGGGGGAGAGGAAGGATTTTTTTTTCCCCTTAAGGAAAACCCCATAATTTAGTGAATTTTCAGTGAAATCCTTATATGTTTCCTTCAGAAATCCACAACACATTATCCAGAAGGTCTGTACTGACAGACTGGATGTTAAAAGACTTTTTATTATTTTGTTTCTTCCTTGTTTTACTTCAGACATTTTCCCAGCAGTTCTAATCTGTAATAGAATATTAAGCTGTATCTCCTGTAGCTCTGTTGGTCACAGTCACTGATAAGATTTGATTCCTACTGTTCTTAAAATGCAAGGGACAGGCTTTGCCAGGGCATGCATGACCTTTCCAAAGCCATGGCCTGGTAGGAGCTGCGTTGATTGCTCTGACCTGTCAATGGGCAAGAGCTGCAAAGCCAGCAGGAGAGCACGTTCTGATGCCTGTAGTTAAATAACAGCACCTCAGGAGAGCACATATATGAAATATTTGAAAGCTGAAAGGTCACTCTCAATGAATCTCCCCTTTCTTGGGAGCAAGAGCTGCCATTTCCCAGGCGCTCCTCTGGCTGGGCAGGCTGTACCACAGCGGCCTGAGCTCCAGGCCACTTCAGAAGAGGAGGTATTTTCATAGATATGAGCTTTTCTCTATAATGCATCCAACTTAAAGCAACACCGAACTTCTGGCAGAAATTTTAAACAACCCCAAGGGGTGGAAGTTCTTTAAAGCAGCAGTAAGGCCCACCTGCCTTTTCACACAGGTTCACCGAGGTCTCGCACTCTCCCTTCTGGGGCCAAGGGCCTCCAAACACCACCCACAGCAAACATCCCACAGTCAGAGTTTGAAAACCTTCCAAAGCTTATCACAACATGCTAGGAATCAAACTTCCTCCAAGTTTTTAACCTGGATAGCTCGGCACACCCACAGAGCCCTCATCACACCACACTGCTCTGGCCCCAGCTTGGCAGCCCCGAGCTCCTGCCCCACCACCTTCACTGCCAATTCCTGCACATCCTCACAGCTCCATGCAGCAACTCTCCACTGAGCAGAGCCTGACTTGCAGGAAAAACAGGAACTTTCACACACCCAAAGGCCGTAACTCCTACATTTGCCTCTTTCTTTGTGTTTTCTCCTGATTTCCATGCTGCTCTCCTGCTGCTTTTTAGGTGCCTCCACACCTGTTCAAATGACAGATGCAAATCAAATTGATAGCATGTCTCTGTTTGTACCCACTCTGGTCTTTGGATACTTCAGCTTACTTTTACAGAAAGTACATTTAGAATTTTCTGCTCTTAGTCCAAGTGAAGGGAGCTGGTATGGGTACCAGTCTCTATGTCTGGTGTGGTGCTTTTTGGACTGTACACATCCATCAGCATAACAGGCACATCTAAGAGCTGAACAGTATTTTTTTACCATGAGCTGTTTTGTTGCCAGCTTAAAGAGCAAGTGTCTCAAAACTAGATCTGTTGTTACAATCATGAGCTTGAAGTAACACAAGTGGTTTACCTTCTTAATTTTTTTTTTCTTTCCTCAAATCTGCCATTTCTTGACACCTTCCCTCCCTTGTTTAAAAGCTTTTCTAATCCAGAATGGCATAAGAAACAGAATATTGTAAAGTGTATACATTGAAGTCTGACTGGGTAATTTGGCAATAGTCTTACAATAACTGTTTTTTCCAAACCCACTAGTACACTTTCTCAGTGTTCCAGTTAATATATAAAAAATAATGATAAAACTGTACAACTTCTATAAAACCTAGAGCAGGCAATGCATTCCTTGACACAACCACACATTTCAAAAATGGGATTTTTATCACAGTATTTCATTTCCAGTCAATCGAGGTCTGCATTCATAGATCATTTTGCACACACATTACTCAGCCACTGCTGCTTCTATCTCTACTCTGGTAAATATTTTCTGCCTTGTGCAAAGGATATATGGGCAACACAGCCAAGATGAATTCTTGCATTAGTCTTGCAGCCCAGATGACAGTGACATACAGCAAGATATTAGAGCACTATGGTATCAGAAATGTACAGTAAGCCTGAGTAAAGGATGTAGCCTAGAGTTTTATAGCCTAAGACCCAGGAAAACAAAGATAAAAGGTATACTTCCACTGCAGCATACGGCCAAGTTTAGTCATTCAGAATAATACACCACATCAATTAAATTTAACCTATTGATTCATCATCTTCCTGGAGCCAGCCCAGGTGCCTGAGATGACAGCTTGGCCTATTTCATGCAGTGCAAAAGAGATCAATAAGGAGGTGCTATGGGGTAGTAGATGGTGCCCATGTGTCTAGCTAAGAAAAAAAAAAAAGTAACTTAGAGTTATTAAACTGTTTTACTGCTCCTAAATGGCCATCAGTATTCAATAACATAATCCAGTGGTAAAGCAGTAGAGAAGTGTGGCTCTTGAAAGTGTTAAAAGGCTGCTGTGATTTTCTAAGGGGCAGCAGGATGTTGCTCCCAGCAAGTTCCCAGTTTTGGGAGCAGGCTGCTGTCAGTTTTATGGGCACACCAGAGGCAGCTGCAGAGCAGTGCATAACCAGTCTGTCATGAGCAAAGAACACTTTGTTTTCCTACACTGATGGGAAATCTTCATTTCTTCACAGGCATTAATGCATTGAAATCAGGCATATTTAAAAGAGAGTTCAAGTTAAGCCATTCTTTCTACAGCCCAGCAATGCTGCACGTACAGCTTTATGCTTCCAGCCTTATCAGCATTCAAAGCCACATCAGTTTAGCTAACAGTACTAACATTTTTAAACAGCTAATGAATTCTGAGCATGGCCAGCACTACTTTAATTCAAATTTGCCTTATAGTGAGTTCTCTCAGCTCAGCAAAGAAGGCAGTTTAATGTGCAATTAAGGCTTTCTCTGCTATGTAAGCTGTTTCTATTATATCAAAAATCATAAATGAGAAGAATTAACACATTGGAGAGTCAGTGTAAGGTGACAAAGAAGAGGCAAGTTTATGCAAAATACAGATTGTATCCAAGTTTCAGTCACCTTGAAGACCATGGAAACACCAAACATCTCATTTAACATTTTATTAGTCAATTTGCTAATATGATATGGAAGGACCATAGAGCTATAGCAGAGTGACTGCTGAAATCCCTTCATACGTGACCTGTACTATCCTGTTCTTATTTGTAAATTTATATGAGATGTCGTAAACACATAGATAAATAGCACAGAAACAATCTTGTGATAGTAAGTAATCCACACAAATTCTATCAGAGCAATAAACTCTCTCAGAATTTTATCCTCAGGGTACCAGATAACCTCATCCAGTGAGGAATTCGATAACTCCATCACTCAAGAACCAGAAAGCTGGGTGGTAACTGGGTTTGGAAGTAAAGCTAGTGAAACTCTACAGATGCAGATTTTCAAACTGAATTAATTTGATGAGAATAGAACACAGAAAATCATTTCAGGCTTATTTTTTGACATCTTTCAAAGTTAGAATACTTCCAAATTTATATGCTTGAAACCCTGGCAACTGCCTCAATTTTCTAATGTAATGTCTTTGTGAGTAGAATCCTGGAAGACAAAAATTTATTAGCACATGGCAGTATTATTTAATCTAACTTGGTCTGCAGGCTCAAAATACTTAATCTAAATTCTTGTGGAGGAGGGAGACATAAAAACTGAGCTACTAATTTTTTGCTTTCAAACACTTGCAAGTTCTTAATTTTTAAAAAGTGAGAGAACTCCAGGCATGGCAGATATCATAGTTTGGCAGGTAATCTATAAAATGAGATTAAACTAAAAAATGAATACTTTTCTTTCTTCCAAATAACTTTGAATTAAAATATGAAAAAAAAAGTTTAAAAGACCAAACAGATCAAGGCATGAATAAACAGCACTGCTTTATGAAAGCTTAGTGGTCTAATGCCAGGTGTCCCTCATTTTTTCCCAGCAGAAATATTTTGAGGCATTTGATGATGTGATGGGCTTGTGTGGAAGTGGGAACGTGGAAAAATTTCAAATAGGTGGCTCACAGCAGCACACTTGGAGGATGAACTGGAGGGAAAGGCTGAAGAGAGGGGAGGATCTTAGAAGAGAAGGAGACATGGTAGAGGGATCACATTGACAGCCTGGGTCAGTGTTCAGTGGAAGAGAGGGAAGAACTCAAAGAGCTCAATCCAGAGCAGGATGAGCTCAAAGAAACCATCTCAAAACTTGTTTTAGCAACTGCACAGGGTAACTCATGTATGGCAGAACTCTCCCATTTCAAAACTTAGACCACAATTACCTTTGCACTCAGAAATACAAGTTAACTGCGATAATAGACTTTGTAAATCAGGACTAAGGGGGATACAACTGTGCTGGCTACTGTCATTTCTACTGCTAAGGCTCTAACCACATCTGGGGGAAAAAACACATCTGCTAAAAAATTATAGTTTTGGCATGTGATACTAACAGTAAAGTGGCACAAGTTTTCAAGGGTGTGTTGCCATGCTAAGATGCAGAATCAAACAAAACGTTGTAACTTAGAGAAGCTGCATAACTTCAGGCATTTGTCTTTGACAGGAATGGCCTGTGGGAAGCACATCTCTCTTATTTATACAGAAAAATTCAGGCTTCTAAACTGAGAGGGTCTGCATCTCCACATTGAATCAGGCTGTCAAACATAGCCACAATAAAAAGCACCATCCTATTTGGATTTCTTATTGATCTGTGTTCTGCCATGAATGGCATTATTTTCTCCCTTGACCTCAGTTCAGGGAACAATTTGGAAGCTTTTCAAAATCTGCTTTTCTATTATTCAGAGACAGATCTGAATTTATTGAACAAGAACTCTTTTTACAAATGCTTTTTTTACTGGATTATTTTTTTTCTTTCCATCTTGCTTTTCTGTTCTCTCCCTCCCATCCCAAGGTGGAAGTGAACCTCAGGCTGCCTGAGTAGCTTTTAAACATTAAACAAAACACATCAGCTTGCCATGTCTGTCTCAGCAGAAAGTCAATATTCACTCCAGGAGCAATCAAGCACCCAAGCACAGAGGCTATAGCAAAAGGCTGTAAAAAATGTAGTAACAATGCTTGAAAGTGCTTTGAGTAAAGGTTTTCTTGTAAACCTGCAGTTGAAACCAACTTTATATAAGAAATAACAAAGACTTTGATCAATCTGATCTAAATTTTGATATTACAAAACCAATATGTGGCCAAGTGTAATTTTGAGCCATGCAATGCATGAGGACCTTCTACCAAGTTTACTGAAATTCTAGTAATACATTTTTTGTATAAATTTTGCAATTCTATACCTTTGATGTGCACAGAATTTTAGCTAACCTGCATCTCAGGATCTTTATTGCTGCTATAAATGCAAATAGCGAGAAAAATGTTGGTTTTCTAGAAGTACAGCTTTGAAAATCTTTACCTAATGAACTTATTTCACATATGTCACTGATCACGCATGGGATGACAAATGCTTTTTATCACTACAAATTTCAAGAAAACTTTCAATGAAGAAACACCTAAGTAAAGAAGAACACACACTATAAATTATTTTTTTTCCCCAGAACAACTCAAAAATAGTGTAATTAACCCAGCAAAGATTTTAACCTTCATCCTATGAAAGTAGAAATGCTTTCTTTGTTGTGAAAAAGATGCATAAATAAAATGACTAAAAATTCTACAGACTTAAAGATAAATTGCATATTATTGACTAGCCCAGTTAAGTGCTACATCATTTTACCCTTAAATAAGTAACCTTGAGAAACATTTCTAAATCTGGAGATTGGGTGGTCACTGTCAAAGCTACATTCTGAGATGCAGAATGGACAGAAAATTGGTTCTGTGCTTATCCAACTCTTACCACCAAAGGATAAAAGCACCTGTGTTCTCAGATACTTGCTGAGGTACAAGGAAGTGATTTAATTTCTATTTAATAGCATTTTGTTTCTTCAAAAGAAAAGGCCAAACTAATTCTACTGTCATTTATCCAATAATTCAGACTTCTTAAATTGCTCTCCATTCCCAGACATGCAGTGCTCCTGGCAAAATGGAGAAAAGAAAAGGAAGAACTCACAGGAAAAAAATACATTATGAAGAACTAGGATTTTCTGTAAAGACTACAACAGTCTTTACAGACTGTTATAACAGACTAGCACCTAACAAGGTAATAATTTCTTTATATCTAACAAAGGCCAAATCCCACCATGATTTAGGAGCACTCTCAGCATTCCCTGCAGCTGAATCCAGTGAGTGCAACCAAGTCACACCATGAAACAAAACAAATGCTTGTAGAATGGGAGGCTTATGAGATCAAACAGAAAGCTATTCAAATTAAAATGGGGTGAAGCAGGCACCTGATATGGGTAAGTATGTCAGTGAACACAACTGGTTTTCATTTTTCTAACAAAAAATTAATCTTGACATTATAAAGCAGCATTCAATGAAAGAGACAGAGACTAATCCTGGGAAACAGGAGTGGGAGGTGAAAATAGGACTTTTGCCTGAAATACAATCAGAGTAGCAAGCATTCAGCTTTCCACCTGAAATTTAGAAAATAACTCAGCCTCAAATCTCTGAAGGTCTAATATATAATCTAAAAAAGTACTCCCCAACACAGAGCATTACACTTGCTTTCAGAGAGAGCGCTGCTTAATTTACAGCCTATTCAGTAACAAACATGTAAAGGTTAGGATCTACATTCTTGCAAGACACCATTGAAAATCCACCTTTGTTCATTTTTAAGGGATTCCTTTTTTCTTTTTATTCCATTTACTCCATGTCTGTTCTTTGTACAGAAAAATAAGTAGCATGTTTCAATTTGATCAGTGGCTCATCCACCCCAGCTCTGCTTTGCAGGAGCTGCCCCCCAGGTTCTGAGCACAGGTGATCTCAAAGGGGAGCCAGGCAGAGCCTCTCATCCAGGGAGTTGATGAACCTGACAAGTGCCCTGGCCAGCTGGATGCCACCTCTAATGGAACTCTGTCACCAAATGGGCAGATATGATCACTCTTATAAATCAACATTTTAAAACATCACACAATGAACTGAAGAATACTCAACTGCTCATCAGCATCCCCAGTGCCACAAAATATGTTTTTACTTGATAATGTTAATAGTAACATTCCCTTGAAGACTTTTGAAGCTCAAGATGATTGTGGAAAGTGCTGAAGGCCTGAGAAACACAAATCTCATTAAAATTGCAATCTTAGTTGTGAAGAAAGGTTCATTAATATGAGTTAGACTGTGAGTCAGCAATGCTGACATCCTTGCTAACACAACAAGGTGGTCTCAGCTGAGGAGCCTTAAATGTGGGAGCAAACAGCACTAGCAGAACACTGGCTCTGGAGTGTAAACATTTATCATCAAGAGAAACTGATCCTGCTCCTGACTTTCTGGGCTTTAAATCTTCTTATAGTTTGCAGCATTTGCACAAAAATACTGGTGAAAAAAATTCTACAATAATGGGTAATGTGTAAACTACAGAGTTGAAACATTTCAGACAAGGAAAGTCATATCAAGGATTATATCAAGGAAACACCAATTCCTCATGCTTTCAGAATATGTAAATATTTTACACTTAGAAAAACATTTAAATGCTCATAATTGCAATGGGTATTTATCCCCTGAGAGCTCAAGTTGATTCAGGAACTGACACATCAGCAGACACGCCTGTTCAAATTTAACTTAAAAAATAAGTGAGAAGAGTATTTCTATATATCTAACAAAGAATCTATCTATGTTTCTATCATGGAAACATTATTTTACAACAGGTGTCGTGGAAACACTCATCAGCCCCCAAAAAAAGCCCCACCAAAGGAACAACTTCAGCACTTTAAATCAGGATTTATGAGCAGTCACAAGCTCCAAATTATCTACAAATTATGATTATCTGTCGCAGAATTGCACAGCCATTTTGCACACAAGCACGACTGCTCTGGAACTCATGATTTTTTAAAAGCCAAACTTCTGTCTTGGCAGCAGAATTTAATCTTTCTTATTTATGGTCCTCCCAATTCCCCAAACAATTAGGTGGCAGCAGAAAGAGGGAGGCACCGACAGAGGCTGATATCTCTTCCCACAGCACAGCCATGGGGCACTCCTCCTTTCTGGCACTCTGGAGTCAGGGTGGCATCACAAGGTTGTGATGATTTGTAGCACCAGAGGATTGCAGAAGCCTCAGGCAATTGTCAGAAGCCTTGGCTTCCTAATAGAGCTCACTGAATTATTTCCAAATTTATTACTATGGCAAACAGCTGCCGAATAATCTCAGCGCCCACAGCCCAGAAAAGCAGAGAGGAGTGAATTAAGTTCAGAGGAGATGCAAAGTTTCTGTGTATACAAGATGTCACCATCACATCAACACAGGCTGATTTACTTTTTAGTGACCCAGCTGCATCCTTTCAGTGCCTGATCATTCTGGAGGCCATGAGAAAGATGACACTTCTCCAATAACAGGTTGATTATGAACTTATATGGTAGGAGACAGAATACTGATGTAATAGATCAAGATTGTCCCTAATACTTATTTAAAAGAAAAGAAAGAGTATTTCTGCAGCTTTAGTTAGCAACTGTTAAATACGTGCAAAAGGCAAAACCTGAGTTAGAGACTGAGGGCCTGTATAACAGAGCAGTTCCAGCACACCTGGAACACAAACACCAGGTTTTAGCTCACACTTCCTCTTACCTCTGCTTACTTATCTCTAAACAGAACTGCAATTTCTTACAATCTTAGCTGATACATTTGGAGGATTTTGGTATTTGAGAGATATGGCATGGTACCAACATGGGCTGTGCCTGTGATTGTGACTGAGGAATGGTTTGCCCAGCCAGGGAGGGGATGTGTCACCAGTGTGTGTGCAGTGCAAGCCAAAGTGTCTTACTGTCCTCACCCAGCTCACTTTCCTGATGATGGAAGAACACAGGGATGGTCCCACCTAGAGCCTTTGGAGAAGCCAGAGAATCAGTGATGACCTCCAGGATTTTGGAGTTGGGGTTATAGGGAGCCCAAGGCCCTCTAAGACCTCACTGAAATAGAGATACTAGCAGCATATGAAGGGGTTGGAGCTGCTTCAGAAGCAGTCAGTGGAGAAGCACAGCTCCTCTTGGCACCACAGTGTTGAATTATTTGTTTCCAACACTGGTCTGTTTTTTCCTTTACCTGCTCCATCACACACTCCCTTCACTATATAAAACTCACTATTTTTTTAAATAATGATCTGCCAAAATTTAAAAAAGCATTTTATTTTAATAAGATATTTTCAACTGATTACGAACAACAAAATCAAAAAACAATACCTTGAATAACAATATAAGTAATTTTGGTA
The DNA here is from genome assembly GCF_014805655.1 of Passer montanus. NCBI lineage: Eukaryota > Metazoa > Chordata > Aves > Passeriformes > Passeridae > Passer > Passer montanus. Next base: position 8,561,976 of record NW_024373256.1, read on the forward strand.
GCTGATCCATATCTTCAGAAATGACAAACAGAGAGCTTGCTAAAAGCCATGTGTAACTCTAAAAATGTCTCTACTAGCATAAAAAAGCAGAATGAAAAACTTGCAATTGCTGGTCCTTAAAATTGTGTATTTCTTAAAAAAAAACTACTCTGAATGTTCATAGTTTTCTCACATTAAATAACTATATTAATAAAATATCAGTTTATATGTATATTTATATGCAGCTCAATGACTAATATGCATATTTTAAAAAGAAACTGCTATTTGGTTTGGATAAGGTGGTTTAGAAAATACTTTTTTGCATTTGGCAAGCTAGATTAGCAGTCTTTGAGAGAACATACGAGAGCAGATTTTAATATGTGAAAGAAATTAACTACAATTGTTACAGAATTATCCTAACCCTTACACCACCACTACTGCATTTTCTCTTGCATTTCCTCCCTTTTGCAGTAACCTCTCCTACTCTGAGACAGGCCTAAGGAAAAAAGCACAAATGTACTCAAGTCCTTTAAGCCAACCTAAGTCCATCCCAGCTAATTCTCTTCCAAACTTCCCCTATTTACCAAACTCAGCAATGCTGTGTACAGTGCTGCAGTAATAAAAATGTCATCTTTTGCACTTTGCTGCTGGCACAGCTCTTGTGTCATCCCTTTGATATAACATACTCTCCCTGCCTACAATGTATTAAAAGTCTCTCCTACTGCTGCTATGAGTTTTTGCTCTCAAATGAGGTGTATGAAACAAAGGACATCAATGAGTAGTATCTGGTAATTTTGCTTTCTCAGTTATGAAAGAAGTTTTCCAATATAGCTGCAATCTCTCTCTGCTCTCAGCAAGGACAGTTCCACAGGTCAAGGGAGCCAAACCCATCTGTCATTCATTTGCACTGAGGATTATCCACAGCTGCCTGGAAACAGCTCCTCCTCCTCCTCCTCCCTCACCCCATTCTCTCTGAGTGTTTGCATCTTCCTTTTACCTACTACTCATTTAGAGAAATTAATTCATTTTTAGCTCCACATAATTTCAAAAACTTTTCATGTGTCACACTCTGCCCACAACCCGGTTTGTTCCTCTCTGGGAGCAGCCGGGAGCTGCACAGCTGCTTACACACAGGCTTGGCTATTTTCACCTAAACAAAGGCAAAACTACCCAAAACCTTCACATGCTCCATGTGCCCAGCCCAGCTGCTCACTCTCATCACAGACCCACCACGGACACCAGCCCTGGGAGCCCTCTGCTGTTTTCATTTGGTTACTCTGATCTGTGACTTTTCCTTCTGGAAGATATTCCCATTCAGGACACTTCTCTGTGCCTCTCCCCTGCCTCTTGTAAAGTGTTTTTTCTAATTTCTCTTCCCTGGCTGATCCGGGTCATTACAGAGCTGCTGTCAGTGTGGAAAAGCCTCACTCACATGGCACAGCCAGGGTCTGACCTGGAGGCTTTGGAGCTTGACAGGACATCACGGGGAGGACACCACGCAGTCCTGGGCTGTGAGAAGCCTTGCCTGAGCCCAGGGACACCGAGGAGCTGGACACAGCTCAGGGACTGCACATCCTGAACAGCCAGCACACACTCACCTGCTGGGAACACACCTTGGAAGGGCATGGTCTGCCTGTAAAACTGAAAGGAAAAAATAAAAATATCAGCCCACGTTTTTTCCTCAGTTTCTTTCGGTTAGGTGAGTGAAGTCTAAATGCATCTAGACATGAGCACATCTTTATCAGGCAAATTAATTTGAGGGAGATTTTCAAAAATTTATGAACGAAAGATAGGGGTGTTTGGCAGGCATTGAGGAAGTCTTTGGACACTTCTGCCTTCAGCAAGTAGAACATTTGAACAGAGTAGGAGAAAAAGGGTCATGTTCAGAAAGTATCTGTAATGGTACAATCAGTCTGAACCAGAAAACTGCAGAAATCCTGTGCACAAAAGAGAACAGTTCTGCTTCAAATGACAACCTGTCAAAAAAGGTGCTGCCTCCCTAAACATATCAGAGAGAGATTTAGCTTTAAAATTATTGAACAAAAAAAGAGCCAAGAAGGGGAGAGGAGGCTGCTATGATGGAACATGCAGGAACAATGATCTTAGGGAACAGGTACCAGTTATTCCCAAGGGATTAACAACTACAGCAGAGCCACAGTGACAGGCAAGGAGCCAGGCATGGTAAAGAAGAGAGATGGAAAGCTTCCAAGGTCTAGTGATCATGGTAATATTACTTCTAAATTTTCCTGAAGTAATATTAACTTCTAAATGTTCAGAAAAAGCAATTCTAATTTATTAAGACTTCTTAAGAAATCCACACTTGAATGCAAGCAATAGAAAACTGATAGTAATCAATTGTTTTCTACAACAAAAAAGCATTTAACTCATGGTTAAAGACAGAGCTATAGTCAGCCTGCAAACCACACCTGAGTAATTTTTGAGGAGTTAAATCACTCAAACCTTAATCACAATTCATGCTGAAATTTCTGCAAGTTAAGTTTTGTGGCTGTCTCAGTACACACCTAAAGCATCATAAAACCTGTAAGAACCAGCAGTAAATAAATGAATGTATAAATAGTTGTTTGACATAAAGGATCAAAATTCTTTACAAGCATTTAGCCCTTGGATGGATGAGGCCAACATCTGATAAGACAGGAATATATCAAGAAAAGCAGAATTAAACATCAAATTGCAGGACACTTACAGGCAGTACCACCTTTTTCCAAGAGGTCTTGAAAAAGAGAAGCCTGTTCCCATCTTGATTCTTTGGGCCAAGCTCACAACACCACCACACTTCTTTTACTGTGATCAGGTAGGATTAGGGACCTCATCTGAAAGCAGCCTTAATAAGGACTTTTCCTCTGTGCAATTTACCCACCTATGTTCTCAAATTTAATTCATAATATTTAATACCCCATTCCCACATAATATCTGTGAAAAGAGATTAAAATAAACATCACAGAAGTGGACAGCCTTATTTCTTTGGCAGCACTGATGGTAATAGAATCCTCAGAAATAATGGTAACATCATTCTCCTCTGCAAGGCCACTCACCAGTTTTTGTGCTATCAAGGAAAAACAAATAAAGGAAACCAGGAAGAATCCAGTTCCTAAGCAACGCTGTATTTCTGTACCCCACTCAGGCTCTGGCAGAGGTTTATCTTGCTCCAGGCTCTGAAACAGGACACAAAAGATCTGTGGGACTGTCTGGGATGCACAGTCCAGCTTCCAATGGCACCTTATTAAATCACACTCTTCTTGGGCTGTTATTACTAACCTGTGTAATGAAAATAATTTCAGGCTTTTGTGTTTCTCATCTATCTACCCAATAGAGCCATCAGAGCAGTGATCAGACCTTTCTGTGGCTGCACGATGCCAGGCAACAGGAAGCCCTGAATTCAGAGGGAGGATCTCTGATGTGACTGCAATGCAAAACGTAACAGCACCAAACAGCCTGGACAAAACCCCAAATTTTCTTCCTGCCAGTTGCTACATTTGGTGTTTGTTTCTCTGAACACTTCACCTGCAGCAAACCGAGCTTCTCCTGCAACAAGAATCAGGTTAAATTGCAGCACTGCCACAGACCAAGAGCACAACAGGGCACAACTCATGAGGAGTCTCCATGTGCACAGGAGAACCACCCAAAACACCCTGGGCAGAAACTGCTGGCCTCCTGTCAGCCCCTCGTCATGACAGTGTACCAGGACCTGGGGAAACAACAATATCTGCCATCTGTTCAGGAAGATATGGCACAACTAAAAACATCCAGGTAAGGAGGGGAGGAAAAAAAATCACCTTTTCATAGTTATCACTTCAGTATTTGTTACAGCAGCCACAAAGCAGTGGCATAGACCACCAAAACATCACTGTTACAGGACAACAAACCAAAAAAAAATTGGTTTTCTCTAGCACACAGACACACACAAAATGCATCCTCTGATTGCATAAAGCTCCATGGGCAATTTTGTAGAAGGATTATTTTGTCTTCATGCAGTTGCCTAGTGATAATATTTGTCCATCTGTTGTAAGGCATATTTCCATATCCAAAGGCACAGTACACATTGCCATGTGCTGGAAGGGATGCAGGATTCTTGCCTTGCAAATCAGCCCATTGATCATGATGAAAAATGGCAAAATGCCAATAGTTCATGCACTGAAACATCTCAAGAATTCACAGCTGAATAGCTATTTAAATTATAAACCTACTCTACTTCAAGTCATATTTAGAGCTAAGATCACCAGACTAACAACTTTTTCAGCAGTACAATGTTCTTTATAAGTAATAAGCAATGTAAATTTTTGCAAGCTGAAGCATAAAACCATAACTATCCAAATAATCACTGCATATAAAAGTAGAACTTTTGACCTCAGCACAGTTATTTCACTCAGAGGAATACTTCTATTTATGAAAGGTGTATTTGTTCTGGCCCTACTTCTTTTAATGATGGTCTGCTATAATCACAAATAGATGTGAGGTTGATTTGAATGATTTCTTTTGTTCCTAAAATTGGTATTTGCATCTAAGCATTAGTGCACAAAGTCCAAGTTGTTCCACTACATGACTTTAATCACAAGTAAAGGAGAAAATGCTCTCCAAACAAAATTTTTCCTATATATCTTATGTTTCAACAGCAGAACCACCCATTACTAATTGGAAATTATCACCTTACTATTAATCTAACCATTCACCAATTACAGCATTGAACAGGTGTCATTAATGAGCCTGGGTTCACTCTGGTGACTCCCTGAATCCCAAACAGACGAAATTTCAATTCTCATCCTGCTTTTCAGGAGTCCCACCTACTCCTGCCTTTCTAAACTACATCAGCAAAGCTGTAGCATTCAGTTACAAATGATTAGCACTGAGGAAACACAGGTTAAACCTTTATGGAGATGTTTGCAGCATAGGCAAAGCACAGCACTCTCAGAATTCACCACTAATGAGTTTAACCCAGTCTAGATGAGCCAGACTTCCAAGTGGAAAGGTTCAGGGTATGAAAAATGCAGTTTTCCAATATTTTCCTTCCAAGAGCTCTGCAGCCTCTCTGCCCAGAGCAGGTCTCTGACACAGCCTCGGGTGGCTCAGCTGTCCCAGGGGACAATTTCCATGGCTGTCACCATGAGGGGCCAAAGAGCCCCCTGCTATGGACAGTCCCACTGAAGGGACATTTTTGCATGGTAAGACACCTTTGTGCAGCTGCTGCAGAGGATTATCTGAACCTCTTGATACCCCATGGCAACCTTGCTCTAAGAAGCTTCTCCCTCTTTTTTACACAAGTCCTGCATTTACCTCAGTGGTGCTGCTGTGAGACATCAGTGTCATTGTTGAGATGGTCACAGTACAAAGCAACACTCCATTTTCAGAAGGCTTCAAACTCCATTTTTATTCTAGCATGAATGTTTTTTATATATTCTTTAAAAACTCCTAAGTGTACTCATTGGTCAGAAGAGGCAAAGTGCTCATTGCAATAGAGAGTTGCAGGTTTCTCTTGTTTGTCCTTCTTTCTTTCTTGGTTTCTATGTCAAAAACCTTGGTAGGAAATTATTTTGGAGTAAACATGGATTCTCTTCTCAAACTCTCTCTAGCTCAGAGAAGTTCCTGTAAAACCTCTCCATCACGTCAGGGATGTGCTGCCAGCACTGGGGACTGTGTTTCTCTTGTTTATCCTTCTGTCTTTCTTGGTTTCTATGTCAACAACCTTGGTAGGAAATTCTTTTGGAGTAAACATGAATTCTCTACTCAAACTTCTCTCTAGCCCAGAGAAATTCCTGTAAAACCTCTCCATCACATCAGGGATGTGCTGCCAGCACTGGGGACTGACTCTCAGGGAATGAGCTTGGCTGACAGGTGGTCTGGAGAAAGGGATATTCAGTACAGGAATGTGACACTGAACAAAAAAGATCTGTGTTATGTATGCTCAGCCTGGTGTTGCTTTTGACCCATCAGCAAAGAAAATTGAGAGCTGGATGCTGAATGTTGTTAAAATACTATTCTGGGTCAAACTCCAAGGCCACCAACCCAACTAAATTTTCCTCCAGTTTTTCCCTGACCTCCCCATTTTCAAATCATAATTGTATCACCTTCTTTCCTGCACAGGAAATTAAAAGTACATAAAAATTATTACCTATGCCAAAAGTTATCTGTATTTTTTAATGCACATTGAAGATACTATAAAAATGTGCAAGGCTTGTAAAGAGTGGAACACTGAAATTGTAAGCAGGATCTCCACTGAAAATTGATACCAGGAGTTTGCTGCCTTTTCAAAAAAAAATTCAACATGATGCTACCAATTCTTTTTGCTTTACATAAAAATACCACTGCAGAAAGTCAGATCCCCTCTACCCCCTCAGAGGTGGAAAAATGTAAATGTTCAGAGATGTCTGGATCATTATCTTAAATGTCACCAAATCCAAACCTCAGCATTACAGGAGTTATTAGCTAAATCCATGTTCTGTATGTGCCAAAACATTTGCTCTTTCGTAAATCAATCAATTCTTTTCTATTTTGCTCTTAATTTACTAAGTTCTGAACTCACAGATGGCTTCAGAAAGTTTAGCTTACAGAGAAAGCAATACAGGAGAAGAACTACAGCAATGAACAATGTTGTTAATAAGTCACATTTAAGGAGATCCATAACATCTAACTTTTGAAAGAATGCAGTAAATCCCTCTCACCTGTCTCACATTCACATACTCACAGATAATCATGAAAATCTGAGCTTATTTGGATAAACTGAAAACATAAAACTGATAATTTAAATCACTAAAGCATATTCACTTTTGCTTTCACCAATTTTAAACAAGTAATTTGCAGACAAGATGTCTTCATTTATGGATGGATTGAATAAGGAGCAGAGAATCTGACCACACAGAGGAGAAACTAAATTCACTTAATACAGCCTCTCATGAGAGGGGGGAACAGGAAGAACTCTGAAAAACCAAAATACATGGCTTTATTGGAAACCTGCTCATCATGATAATTCCATTAAAATGGAATACCAATGAAAATGGCAGTGATGGTCTCTAATGAACCTGTGATAGCAGATTACGTGTGTGAGAAATTTTAGCCCAAGAGCCAAATGCTAGGCTGAATATTTTGTGTTTTCACAGCTCCAAGCAATTTCTCCCCTCACTTTCAGTGAATACAAGAGTAACATTTGGAGCAGTCACTTGCTCATACTGTATCCCAGTGAGCTGGAAATATCCTCTTGGGAGGGGTGATAAGGTTATAGCTCTGCATTTCTGCTCTCCTCTTTCAATTAAAGTTTTTAATGTCCCCAAAATATGTTTTACATAAATGCTAATCAAGGATTTGTTACTGAGCTGCATTTGGCATTTATAAACTTCTGAGAGAGCAGGCAGAGAGGCTCGTGGTTTATTGCTGCTTTAAGCCCATTGTAATCTACAAAATATGATCAATTATTGTGGCAGCTCCGAGTATTTAAAGCAAAATCCATTTTTCTTTGTCAACCACTTTATGTGATATGAGATGTTAGACACACAGACTGAGTCATTTTCTCATTAGCCCAGCCAAGCATATACATCTTTCCCTATCCACTCCTTGAATTTATGTTATGAAAAGATACATATTTTGAAGCAAACCATTTTCTTGCATATTAAAAACAAAATGAAGTTGGAGACTGAGAAGGGGAGAAAGGGAACAGCTGAAAGTAATCTGAATCCCAGAATATATTTGAAGGGAAGAACAATGTATACTTCTGTTGGAGATAAGCCATATTGAGCTTATCAAAAAGACAGTCCTTGGATGCCACAGTTTGCATGTGGCTTAAAGATAAAGAAACAATGCTGCTTTCTTCCACTCTCTAATCCTTCAAATGTGCAGCTTTAAAATAGCCCATAATTCAAGTATGGATTAATGATCAGAAATCAGGTACATTTATTTTTTACAGCTAATTACATTCAGAGTGATTAAGAAATCAGTATATTCTAGAGCTTTTGGAAAATAAGTAGTGAAATTCTAGGACTGTTTCTACAGTGCTGCTCACTGGGCTCACAGTCAGGATTTCTGTACCCAACAGATATTTGCTAAACTTTACCCAGAGAGTTCTGCTGTGTTCTATTTATTCAAAATGAATATAGTTTTAATTTCATTAGCTGCAAGAAATGGAAATAATAAATCAGGAATTACATTTGTAATGACTCAAAGACAAAGAAATTAAGTCTGTCTCAAAAAAGCAAAAGACTGAAATTCCAAACACCAGATTTCCAGCCTCTCCAACACCTGAGTAACTTAAATACACAACTCATCCCATTAAAGCCACAAGACAGGAGCGTGCTTGGCTAGGACCACATGCTTTTAGACAAATTGATTTGTGTGAACAGAGCTCACTCCTCTGCCCACAGCCTGGGTGAGACTGAGGTGGGAATTTTTCCATCAGGTCAGTCAAGGGCCAGGTTTTCACTCTGGAGGCAGAGCAAAGATCTCTCAGCCTCACAGAGTTTTACCCCCAGTAAAACACAGCTGGGTCCTGTGCAGGCACAGCTCTCCCCAGGGAAACAGAAGTGCCATTCCAATCCTTCCTTCCCAAGCTGGAACAGGACAGCCTGCAAACTGCTGCAGGGAGGGGGGGTGCTCTGTAAAACTCCCCTGCACTGCAACTTTAGTCTCTGTTGTTCCACAAGACATATCCCCATGCAAAAATAATGCAATATTCCATTCAAATTGTGTTTTGGGGGAACAATAGCTTGTTATTTTTGAACACGTCAGAAGCAATAGAGATTTCAAGGCACAAACTGCATAAGCAACAAACACTAATGCCTGCTTGAGCTGCTCTGTAATATTTTATCTGGAGATCTGCCAAATTCTTTGTCTGAAATTCAGCTGAAGTTTGATGATCACAAGTAGACTGGGCTATTTTTCTATCCAACACGCATATTATCAGGAATAAAAAGACAAATTGTCAAGTGAATGGCACTGTTGTTACAAAGGTGGTATTTAAACAATTGGAGAACTTAGAAGTAAATAGAAGGCAACCAGCCAATTCCACATTGCTTCAAATGACATTTTCACAAAGCTCCATTTTCCAATTATTTCACATAACATGCTCTGCTCTACGGGATTGGATCTCCAGTGCAAGGCTGCAACACAAACTCCATAGAGTGCTGGGAAAAGAGACTTCTTAGGCTATTTTGAAAAACACTTTTTTAAAAAGTAACTAAAGCCAGAAGGACAATTTTCATGCATAAACACAGCTTTCTGGCTGTTTATCACTGCTGTCAGGCAAACATTAGCTGTGCTCAGCATGGCATTTCCCCTCAGCTTTATTTTGTAACTTCCATTGCATACTGGATATGGGGCTCACCAAGAAAAGTGTTTATAAAAGGTTTACTGCTAAGGATAAACTAATTCAAGAAAATTTCACCCACACTCTAAACATCCCACAGCATGATAACAATTACAATCTCACTTTCTATCCCATCTGCTTCTCCAAGTCTGGAAGTGCACATTCTCTCCCACTTTTGCATGACACTACCAACACACACAGACTTGTATCACACCCAGTCCTTCAGGCACCCTGCATTTCCTTTTCCATATCACAGTTAGCCCAGTATCTCCTCTCTTTCAATGATTTTTTTAGACACCAATTGTCTCTAGATGCCCTGTGCCCTTGTCCTTGTTCTTGTCTTCAGGTAGTAGCAAAGTATAACCTTCTCACAAAACAGACTCATCAGGATAAACTTCCTTCTTCTGGTTCCAACAGGAGAAAGAGCAATGGATCAAGAGTTCAGTGACAGTGACCTCCCTAGAATAATGAATTCTTCTAAAGCCCTTTAAAACAAATCAAAAGACTCATGTTTCATTTTATTTATTAAATAGTACCCATGGCAATATATCTTTCACCTACAGATACTTGCTTTGGGGGTCACCAAATACTAAGTTTCACTTTTCACCTGTGGACATTTTCCCCTCTTGACCTAAAAGCTGTTGGAGGAGAGGAAAAAGGAATGACTGAATTAGCATAAAGACGGTCTCTCTTTGTTCCATTAGTCATAAAGACACACATTTTATTAATCAAAATAAAATGGTTTTAAGTTTTGCTTGCTAAAACAGTGCTGCCACCTCCCCCACAGTCTCCCAGCCATCTCTGCCAGTGGCAGATGGGCTCAGAAGAAACCTCCACAGAGCAGCCATCAAGAGCATGTGCAAAGATTTGCTCCAGAGGAACACAAAGGGAAGGAGCTCTCTTCAGCAGCAGCTGTTCTATGAACAGCCTCACCAGGTGACTGACAACAGCCTTATGTCATCTCAGACTTATCCACCACGATTTATATTTTCCCTACAGCTAACTTTTTGAAAGAAGATATACACTGATCATGTCGTCTGCTCACAACTCAGTGTCTATTTTTTAAAACTTAACTTGCTCATCTCTAACATGCACAGGATCTTTCATCAACCACAGACTGCCTAGACATATGCTGTGTGACATGTCCAACCTGAGCACTTCATGCAAAATCCCAAATCCTGCTGTATTGTGGTCGGAGGTTGTTCTGGTTTGCATCTCTCTGCCTCCGGGCATCCCACACTCTGTCCCTCACCTTAACAGCTGGCAAGCCAGATGTGAATTTGAGACAATCTTGAGCATGTTCCTATCAGAAGCACTGTAAGCTGGAATGCTGATTCTGGCTGCAGTGACCTGGTCTGCCTCAATATTCCCTGGAAGACTTTTCCCTCCCGCTGGGTGCGCACCATTATCTCTTGCCTGCAGCACTGCGACTGAGCTCTTGCATTTTCAGTGCCTCCTTGCTTTATGTCATGAGGACACTGGTTTAATAAATAATATCAAACAGACCTGTGGTCCCAGACAGGTAAACTTATGGCAGTACAAAAATGCAACAAATCATTACATTTATGCTATTGTAAGCTATTATGTAAGGCACTTGCAGCAAAGAAATTAAATTGACAGATACCAAAATCAGTATTGAGAGCAGCAGCTTGAATTAGGAAAAAAAAATAAAGAACAAGAAAAGAAAATCTCTCAGAGATTGAGGTTCAAATGTTCCCAAATTTGCAGACACAAGCAGCTGCAGCAAATGGGATGTCCTGGGTGCTCCAGCACTGTGGCTCACCCAATTCAAGCCACTCTTCACTTTAACACAGGTGCAATACTTCAATTCCTCCCCACAGAGCTGTAACAGCCCTCAGAATGCCCTTAAATAAGAATATTCATTTACAGAGCAGCATCACCCAGGGAAACCAAGCTGACTCTGAGCACTCCACTCAGTTGCCAGCCACAACCCTCAGCATTCCTGGGCTCCATGAGCAATCCTCAACTCCCAGCACCGAAGGGACAAGTTCATTGTAAACACTCAGTTATTCACCCAGCCTGATAAAAGGCCTGCAGGCCACCTCCCTTGCTCATTCACAGAGAGTAGCATGCTTTGCTGATTAAGTGTATTTCCATTCTCTGAGATGATAATTATGGCTGCTGGAAGGGATGATAGCCTCCCAGGACATTATCATCATTCAAAGCCTGCTTTGGCAAAGACATTTATTTAATTATCCAAGGGGCATTTAGGAAAATGTTTTTGTTATATATATTTGTAATGAATGAACACTACACTGTGGTTATCACTACATCAATCAAGTGTGATTATGGGGTGACTGCAACATTCTCCCACAATTTTTTAGAAATTAGGAAACGAGAAAACAAATTTTCTTTTAAGCCTCTTCTTTTCCCATCAAGACTTAGGCAGATATCATCTGGCAGTATAAAAATGCAACAAATTACATTTATGCTATTGTAAGCTATTATGTAAGGCACTTGCAGCAAAGAAATTAAATTGACAGATACCAAAATCAGTATTGAGAGCAGCAGCTTGAATTAGGAAAAAAAAATAAAGAACAAGAAAAGAAAATCTCTCAGAGATTGAGGTTCAAATGTTCCCAAATTTGCAGACACAAGCAGCTGCAGCAAATGGGATGTCCTGGGTGCTCCAGCACTGTGGCTCACCCAATTCAAGCCACTCTTCACTTTAACACAGGTGCAATACTTCAATTCCTCCCCACAGAGCTGTAACAGCCCTCAGAATGCCCTTAAATAAGAATATTCATTTACAGAGCAGCATCACCCAGGGAAACCAAGCTGACTCTGAGCACTCCACTCAGTTGCCAGCCACAACCCTCAGCATTCCTGGGCTCCATGAGCAATCCTCAACTCCCAGCACCGAAGGGACAAGTTCATTGTAAACACTCAGTTATTCACCCAGCCTGATAAAAGGCCTGCAGGCCACCTCCCTTGCTCATTCACAGAGAGTAGCATGCTTTGCTGATTAAGTGTATTTCCATTCTCTGAGATGATAATTATGGCTGCTGGAAGGGATGATAGCCTCCCAGGACATTATCATCATTCAAAGCCTGCTTTGGCAAAGACATTTATTTAATTATCCAAGGGGCATTTAGGAAAATGTTTTTGTTATATATATTTGTAATGAATGAACACTACACTGTGGTTATCACTACATCAATCAAGTGTGATTATGGGGTGACTGCAACATTCTCCCACAATTTTTTAGAAATTAGGAAACGAGAAAACAAATTTTCTTTTAAGCCTCTTCTTTTCCCATCAAGACTTAGGCAGATATCATTTTCATTATTCTGTAAATACCAGGTCTCCTCTTCCCCGTGTCTCATCCTGTCTAATTATTTCTGTCAGAAGACCCATTTAAGACCCTATACCTAAACATTTCAGCAGAGAACCTCGGAAAAAAAATAAATTGCTAAGCACTAGGCTTTTTTTTTTCCCAAGTATGAGACTTCAGATGACCATAAAATAATCATTCTATGTGGACAGAAGTAAAAATATCTAAAGACTTGACTATACATTTAAAATAATAATTTATTATGGTGTCATAGACATAAGGTATATTAAGTAGGATTAGTTCAGAAATGTATTTAAAATGCCTATTTTAAAAGTACATTTCATTTCTCAAAGAGAACACACCACAGCCTCTCTTGCTTGACTACAACAAAATTTATGAATGTGGATGAGGATCCTCAGCAGGAAAGGCTTTTGAACAGGATCAGGTTTTTACCTTCAAAAAAAGAGCAATTCTTTTCTCTCCTGCCAGTCTCACATTGCATGGAGGTTGTGCTGAAAACTCATCTCATCAGTCAGTGCTTTGATTTTACCCTTGTACAGATATTGAAGACAGAGCAACTCAGAATGTAATCACTGGAATAGCATGATATACACAATAATTTAGGAGGTTCAAGCCTTCCACTTATTATCCTTTTTTATAAAAGATGTTTGTCCTTGTCAAAGGCATTTAGCAGGGTGTGAAAAATAACTATAACATTTAACAGTTCACATTAATGTGTTGATACAACTTTAACTTCTAAGCTGAAGTTTTTGCTGTTTCATGCCCATTTCAAAACCAAAACCCAAATACAGCCTTTTAGCCATTTTGCTCTGCTTGCTCTGAAGGTGCTAAGTCACTGGGAAAAAAGAACCATTATTAGACTGCAGTAAATTTCTACCACTTCTACTTGGACTGTACTTCACTGTCCTTAGTCCCAGCTTTCTCCCACTGCTTACAGATTGGCCTCAATCTACAGGTACAGGAACTCACATAATTACATACCTATCTACACATCAAAAACATAGCTTATTGTTCCTCATTTTAATTATTTAGTTGAAATTCTTAAGGAGGCCTTAAAGGAATTATTTTTCTGCAGGACAGAAATACTGAAGGAATCCTGATCCTGCCGGCACAGAAACCTGCATCTGAGTGCTCAGTATTTTCAGTAAGGCTTGAGTGACTCATACAAGCACATGGCTGCAGAATAAATGTTTTTATTAATTATTTATTAATCTTCAGTGTTTTGGTGCCATACTGAGTTAGCATAACTTTCTGAATAAATTATTCAGCTTCTCACAGTTCAACCCAAGCACAGCACAGCTCAGAAGAGATGACAAAACCTGTGACATATAACACATACCCACTAAACCCCTTCTCTCTTTGAGCTCTTGATATTTTCATCACATTTCTACCCAGGGATGCACTCCTTAGCATCAGGCAGTGTAAATCAGAGGAATTCAGTTGTAAACACTACAGAAATTCAGCTCTTGTCCCAGTTAGCACAACAACAAACTGAACGAGCCCTGGAAGGAGGAGGAGGAGGTCCCAGCATGGGATGCTCCCGCAGGGCAGCCAGGCTGGCTCAGGGTCCAGCCTTGCCCTGACCCTCTGGCAGTCTCACAGGGACTGGCACAGCCGCCAGGAACTTCCCCACCTGCAGGGAAGTGCTCCCTCATGAACCATTGTCTGGTGACCTGGGGCTATGGCACCTTTGGCATTGCCAAACTCTTGTTTGCCACTCTCGGTACTGCAGCTCTGAAGAACCTTGCACATGCATAAAAGGCCAGTTGAAAATCTTGCCAAGTTTACAGCCTAGGTGGTGTTGTACAGCCATAAAATCCAGAAGCTCACTGTGTATTATGGTGCTCAAAAATAAAAGAGGGAGCCATAAAATGTCAATGCCTGAGGAAAAAATTACCCATAATGCAAACTAGATGAGAAGGCTTTTGAGCATTTCTTCCTGCAGAGTTACCTTCACTGGAACAACCTCTCCTGCCCAGGGAGAGCAAACTGTGCCCCACTCATTCCTGCAGCTCTGCAGATCCTGTGCCCAGCCACCCACCCAGAGCAGCTCAGCACAGGAGTGGAGAGAGAAACTGCGATGCACCCTGTGCTGCTGAGTAAGGTACCCTCCAAAAATCAATAAATCCCTGATTTAATTTACATTGGCACAGTCCCCAGGTGCAGGGAGGATTTGGTTCCTCATACAAACTGCTCCCCACAAAGGAATAAGAGTGTCCTGCTTGAAGGACTCCTGAGATCCTCAAGAATGTGCCTGCAGCCTGGGATTTCTGCTGTGCCCAAGGACTCACATGCTTTGGGCACTTCACTCTGTCCAGCTCCTTTTCTATGCCTGAGGCTGCACAAGAAAACTACTACAACAGAAAATACAACCACTCAAACCAACCTCCAGCCAACCTCTCCCAGGAAAGCAGAAAACCCAGATAAAGGGAGTAAGAGGCAACAAAAAATAAATAAAATAAAAAACCCCCAACTTCCTAATGGATTATAAATTATAGAAAGAACATTCTTTCCTATGTAATTAATGGAAATTTACTATTTTTAAGCTTCCTGAGGGAAATTTTCCATGTCAAATCAATTTGTAGGTAGGACCCAAGAGGCAGAAAATCACAACTGTTCCAGTATGCTTCTTCATTACACTGTTGCTGGGGGTTTAATTTTCAGTCACGTTCTTTGGTGACTTTGATCTTTGATGACAGTGTTAACTCTATTTGGTTCTCAGTACTGCATTGATTTTAAAAAGCCTTTTGAGATACCCTCACTAATTATTTCAGTGGAAGTTTAATTAAATCTTGTCACACAGGAATAAGCTGCTTCTTGGAATAGCTGCTAAACATTATACAGCATGTAATTGGAGAAAAAGGAGGATGGATAATTATAGTTGGACAGACAAGCACATGAAGAAAAAGAAGAAAGCTATTTCTAAATATGAATTTAAGTGCAAGTGTCTGTGAACCTTCTCAGCCTCCTTTGTGCACAGAAGTAGCAGTCTTCTTGCACTTGTTCTGTTTTCTATCTGGATATTTCTGTATCAACACTTCAATTCCCAGATCTCACCCGAATTGCTGCAATACAGGCAACTTTGTGATATACAAATTTATTGAGATTCCTACTGAAAAGGAATCATTAACATTTAGCCAAGAATACTTTAGGAGTGGATGTCTTCCTTCAGACAACTGGTCTGCTTATGTTTATTTAACAGTGCAACAAAAGAAAGTTGCAAGGATTTCTTTTTCATTAAATTCTTGTACCCACAATTCCTCCCTGTTGATCTGTAACTGCCTTTTATTTTCCATATGGAGTCCCATAAATTTATAAATAAAGGATA